>NC_092718.1:180556019-181156019 GCF_047496885.1 Scyliorhinus torazame
CCCCCCTCCCCCATATCCCCCCCCTCCCCCATATCCCCCTCCCCATATCCCCCATATTCCCCCTCCCCATATCCCCCATATTCCCCCTCCCCCATATCCCCCCTCCCCCATATCCCCCATATCCCCCCTCCCCCATATCCCCCCTCCCCCATATCCCCCCTCCCCCATATCCCCCCTCCCCCATATCCCCCATATCCCCCCTTCCCCATATCCCCCCTCCCCCATATCCCCCATATCCCCCCTCCCCCATATCCCCCCTCCCCCATATCCCCCATATCCCCCCTCCCCCATATCCCCCATATCCCCCCTCCCCATATCCCCCATATCCCCCCTCCCCCATACCCCCCTCCCCCATATCCCCCCTCCCCCATATCCCCCATATCCCCCTCCCCTCCCCCATATCCCCCTCCCCCATATTCCCCCTCCCCCATATCCCCCCTCCCCCATATCCCCCATATCCTCCCCTCCCCCATATCCCCCATATCCCCCCCTCCCCCATACCCCCTCCCCATATCCCCCCTCCCCCCATATTCCCCCCTCCCCCATATCCCCCCTCCCCCATATCCCCATATTCCCCCCTCCCCCATATCCCCCATATCCCCCCCTCCCCCATATCCCCCCTCCCCCATATCCCCCATATTCCCCCTCCCCATATCCCCCCTCCCCCATATCCCCCATATCCCCCCTCCCCCATGTCCCCCATATCCCCCCTCCCCCATATTCCCCCCCTCCCCCATATCCCCCCTCCCCCATATCCCCCCTCCCCCATATCCCCCCTCCCCCATATTCCCCCCTCCCCCCCCCCATATCCCCCCTCCCCATATCCCCCATATTCCCCCCTCCCCCATATCCCCCCTCCCCCATATCCCCCTCCCCCATGTCCCCCATATCCCCCCTCCCCCATATCCCCCATATCCCCCCTCCCCCCATATCCCCAAGTGAATCCAGCCCTAACCTTAACCTCTGCAATGCACGCGCAACCGATGGCGTGCATTCATATACCTGCCTAACACTGTTGCCTTTTACCCCTGCCACCCCCCCCCCCCCCAGGAGAAGCGCGCACACAACAATAGGGAGCATGTGAGGACTGGAGGAGGGCCCGCTGATGAGAGGCCACTGACCGTACACGAGGAAAGGGCCCTGGAACTGGCTGGCGGACCTGAGGACCGGGAGGTTGCTGATGCAGAGGTCGGGGCCCCATGAGCAAGTGAGCCACCAACAGCCCGTTCCCATATCCCCCCTCCCCTATATCCCCCTCCCCCGTATCACCTGATCACTGCCTGATGTCTAACCATGCATGCTTCATTGTGTATCGCAGGACCAAACGTCCAGGCACCCATCCCCGCAGATGCAGACCGCCCGCAGGATGCCCCTCGGAGACCACAGGAGACGGAGAGACCTGCACCCTCCAGCATGCGACGCCCGCAGGATGCCCCTCGGAGACCACAGGAGACGGAGAGACCCGCACCCTCCAGCATGCGACGCCCGCAGGATGCCCCTTGGAGACCACGGGAGACGGAGAGACCCGGACCCTCCAGCATGCGACGCCCGCAGGATGCCCCTCGGAGACCACAGGAGACGGACAGACCTGCACCCTCCAGCATGCGACGCCCGCAGGATGCCCCTCGCACACCACGGGAGACGGAGAGACCTGGAGCAACAGGGAGACGACACCCCCCGTCACGTGCGGGAGCGACCACCCAGCGATGAGGGGGCCAGCCACAGGCCCCCGTCACATCCGAGCCAGGACACCACTACCCAGGACACCACTATCCAGGACACCCCTACCCGGGACACCACTACCCAGGACACCCCTACCCGGGACAGCACTACCCGGGACAGCACTACCCGGGACAGCACTACCCAGGACACCCCTACCCGGGAAGACAAAATACCGGACAGTGACTCAGAGTGGATGGGTGGAGACGAACCCCCACCCCCAAAGTGCCATGGACTCAGAGTGGGACGAAGAGCACGAC
Organism: Scyliorhinus torazame; assembly: GCF_047496885.1. Classification (NCBI taxonomy): domain Eukaryota; kingdom Metazoa; phylum Chordata; class Chondrichthyes; order Carcharhiniformes; family Scyliorhinidae; genus Scyliorhinus; species Scyliorhinus torazame. Next base: position 180,557,999 of record NC_092718.1, read on the forward strand.
ACAACGCCACTGCTGTCACCAACACCCTCCACCATCGCAGAAACACTCACCTCGGTTGGGCACTTTAGTGATGAGGCGTCTGGTACACTCACTGGTGCGCACAACACAGCCGTCCCGGTACAGCAGGTGGAGGTAGGAGCAGCAGAGGGACCGGGCGGTCGGAGGGCAGCCCAGGCCAAGCGAACATCTGCCGCCCAGATGGATCCCGGGTTCCTGCAGTTACCACACCCACACATAGATCCGATGCAACCACCGACACGGAGACGAGCGAGTAGGGTGACGGGTGGCTTGCGGCGGCTGCGGTCGCATGTGGAGGAGTCCACCCGCGTCCAGGAGCTGGGAGTGGTCCCGGTCATGCGTGCCACCCAGGCTGACACCGCACGGGTGGCGTCCGCGGTGGAGGCAATGGGTGCGACGGTGTCAGACATGGGGAACGGTTTGCGAGGCCTGGGGCCTTCCGTGCAGGCGGCGTCTGTGGCCCAGGAAATGGCTGCCCTCTCACAGGAGGCCATGAGCCAGTGCCAGCGCCAGATGGCAGAGGCGCTCAACGCCATAGCCCAGTCTCAGCAGGCCATGGCCCAGTCTCAGCAGGCCATGGCCCAGTCTCAGCAGGCCATAGCCCAGTCTCTGCAGGCCATGGCCCAGTCTCTGCAGGCCATGGCCCAGTCTCAGCAGGCCATCGCTGAGGGCATCGGTGCCAGTGGCCATGTGCGAGCCGGCGTCGCACTGTCGCAGACAGGGTTCGACAACCCCCTGGGCTCCACGGCTGCAAACCTGCAGACCCCTGTCGATACCAGCACGGGCCTCCAGGACTGGCAGCGCCAGATGTCGGGGGCGCGTCGGATGGCCAGTCCGTTCGCATCCCCCACCCATGTAGAGGCCTGGGGGCCATCGGGCACCCCGAGGGAGGAGGAGGTGGTGTGGTCCGTCCCGGCTCCCTCTGTAGGGGAGGTCCCGGTACACCGCGACCCCTCGGACTCCCCCCCTTCCGTCCCAGGTGCATCGGGTGGGCAACGGGCAGGACAGGCTGGCAGCTCGCCATCCCAGTCGCCCGGGCCGCAGCCTGGCCCATCTAGGCCAGGACGCCCCAGGAAACGGCCGCGAAAGGGATCCAGTGTCAGAGGGCAGGAATCACAGGAGTCCACCTCCAGTTCTGCTGTACCGACTGGGGAACCACGTAGACGTAGTCAAAGGGCCCGTAAGGCCAAACAATTAGACACTGAGTAAGTTGGCACGGGTGCAGGGCACAGATGAGTTTTAGGCGCTAGGGCACGTGCATGAACTCCTTTGGTTATTAAAGTCAATGTTACACCTACCAAAGCTGCCTTTGTGCTCTGTCCAAAGTGTGCGGGGGTGTCATGTACGTTGAGCGCAAGTGTGTGTGTGAGGGGTGGTCTTACCTCAGCCCCAGGTGAGTCTGCCCCCTTCCCCCCTGGGCCGCCATCAACATCCCCCGGGCAGAGGACGGGACCGTGCGCTGCAGTGTCACAGCCGCATGCAGGGATGGTCCGGGTGGATGGTGGTACTGTGGCCATGGGTCAGACATAGTCCAACGATGTAGAGCCAGGAGCTCATCGGAGGCGGGTTGTCATCATTCTCCATGGCCTGCGATAGACACGCGTCCACCCGCAACTGGGTGAGCCCGGCCCGTTGTGCCGCCGGTGGATCGGCAATTGGGGGTGGGGGGGTGCTGTGCATGCGGGTGGGGTGTGTGGGGTTGGGGAGGGGGGTGAGGGTGCTGGGTGGGTGGATGGGTGGGGGGTGTGGGTGGTCAGCTGTTGTCATGGTGTGCGGTCTGTGGCCATACTACCCGATTCCCACGCCCATCCAGTCAGTGAAGCGGGCGTCTATCAGTCTGTCCCGTGCCCGCTGGGCCAGCCGGTAACGGTGGACAGCCACCCGTCTGTGTCTACCCCGTCTGCCCTGACCGTTGCCCCCATCCCCCTCATCTGGGGAGGACTGGGCCTCTTCCTGCTGCTCCTCCACACCGCCCTCCTCTGCCTGCGGCACATCGCCCCTCTGCTGGGCTATGTTGTGCAGGACGCAGCACACCACAATGATGCGGCTGACCCTATCTGACCGATACTGGAGGGCGCCCCCAGAGAGGTCCAGGCACCTGAAACGCATCTTCAGCACGCCAAAGCACCTCTCGATCACTCCCCTTGTCGCTACATGGGCATCATTGTAGCGGTTCTCCGCCTCATTGCGTGGCCCCCGTATACGCGTCATCAGCCACGATCGCAATGGGTAGCCCCTGTCGCCCAGCAACCAGCCCCTCAGCCGGGGATGGCGTCCCTCGTACATGCCGGGGATGGATGACCGCGACAACACGAATGAGTTGTGTACACTGCCTGGGTGACGGGCGCAGACGTGCAGGATCATCATGCGGTGGTCGCAGACCACCTGTACGTTCATCGAATAGGTCCCCTTCCTATTAGTGAACACGGCCCTGTTATCTGCAGGTGGCCGCACGGCGACGTGCATCCCATCGATCGCGCCCTGTACCATGGGGAACCCGGCAATGGCAGAGAAGCCCACGGCCCGGGCATCTTGGCTTGCCCGGTCCACGGGGAAGCGGATGTAGCGGTGCGCCATGGCATAAAGGGCATCTGTCACTGCCCGGATGCACCGATGCACCGATGTCTGCGATATGCCGGACAGGTCCCCACTCGGTGCCTGGAATGACCCCGTTGCATAAAAGTTCAGGGCCACCGTAACCTTGACGGACACGGGGAGAGGGTGTCCCCCGCCAGTGCCACGCGGTGACAGGTGTGCCAGCAGGTGGCAGATGTGTGCCACGGTTTCCCGGCTCATCCGGAGTCTCCTCCTGCATTCCCGGTCCGTGAGGTCCTGGTATGACTGCTGGGGCCGGTACACACAGGGCGCCCTCGGGTGCCTCCGTTGCCGTGGGGCCGCGACGTCCTCCTCCCCCTCCTCGTCCTGTCGGTCAGGTGTCCCTCCAGCCTGGGCGGCTGCCGCCTGCCCCTCTGCGGCAGCCTGCGCCGCCTCTCTGGCACGCTCCTCCTCCTCCTCCTCCTCCTCCTCCTCATCCAGGGCAACATAGACATGAGCGGCTGCCACCACGGTGGCCAACATCGCTGGATGGTCTGAAAACATGACGGCCTGGTGGGGAGGAGAGGAACGACGACATGTCATCATTGCCCATATCCCCTCCTCCCCCCAGCCAGGTGGCATGGACCGCATGGGTCCAACTGTTGGAGGCTGGCACCTGGCCAGGTGGACCAACTCATTTGCCCTCCCATCACCCACCCCAGCACGGACCCCCCCCCCCAAACCCCAACCTCCACCCCGGCACGGACCCCCCCCCAACCCCCAACCTCCACCCCGGCACGGAACCCCTCCCCAACCTCCACCCCAGCACGGACCCCCCCCCAACCCCCAACCTCCACCCCGGCACGGACCCCCTCCCCAACCCCCAACCTCCACCCCGGCACGGACCCCCCCCCCCCCAACCTCCACCCCGGCACGGACCCCCTCCCCAACCTCCACCCCGGCACGGACCCCCTCCCCAACCTCCACCCCAGCACGGACCCCCCCCCAACCCCCAACCTCCATCCCGGCACGGACCCCCTCCCCAACCTCCACCCCAGCACGGACCCCCCCCCAACCTCCACCCCGGCACGGACCCCCCTCCCCAACCTCCACCCCGGCACGGACCCCCTCCCCAACCTCCACCCCAGCACGGACCCCCCCCCCAACCCCCAACCTCCATCCCGGCACGGACCCCCTCCCCAACCTCCACCCCGGCACGGACCCCCTCCCCAACCCCCAACCTCCACACCGGCACGGACCCCCCCCCCCAACCTCCACCCCGGCACGGACCCCCTCCCGGCACTCCCCCGGAGCCCAACCTACTCTAACCACCCCCCCCCCCTCCCCCCCCCCCCCCCCCCCCCCCACGGCCGCACACACACACACACAAGCCGAGACACACCTCTCCTCAAGCAATCAGTCTGCGGCCACGCCATTTCCTGCCCAGAGCCAACCCCCCAGGCCGTCACTCACCTCCTCGCTGGTCGGCGTGAGCCTGGAGCACCAGGTCACGCCGATGAAAAGGAGGTTTGATTCACGTCGACGTGAACGGTCATCACGTCGACGGGACTTCGGCCCATCCGGAAGGGAGAATATCGGCAGGCCGAAAATCGGCTGCCTTGCGCAGACCCGTGACATTCTCCGCGGCAGCGGCGCCATTAACGCCCCGCCGACTTTTCTCCCTTCGGAGACTTCGGCGGGGGCGGGGGCGGGATTCACGGCGGCCAACGGCCATTCTCCGACCCGGCGGGGGGTCGGAGAATGACGCCCCATGAGGCTCCACCGGGCTCTAAAACTTCGGCCCATCTGAAGTTCTGCAGAAGCTTACCCCCGGCATCACGTGTGGCGCTGTGCGGGAGCTAAAAATGAACACCAGCAGTCACGTGTTCATGGAGCCCATGGTTTCCTTTCTTATGCCACTTTTGAAAGTCTGGACCGCACTTTTCACCAGGCCATTGGATGAGGGATGGTATGGGGCAGTTCTGATATGTCGGATGATGTTCTGTTTTGCAAATGTGGTGAACCACTTACATGTGAAGGCATCCCATTGTCCACCACCAGGACCTCAGGGATCCCACGGGTGCTGAACGAGCATCGGAGCTTTACTACCATGCTCTTGGACATTGCCGAGGCCATCTTGTACATGTAAAGACACTTTGAGTGGATGATGAAGAGGAACTTGAACACCATCAAAGGCTCTGCGAGGTATGCATACAGTTGCACCCATGGGTGTCCCGGCCATTACCATGGATGAAGGGAGGCCACTGGCCTGAGCTTCTGATGCTTCTGCCGGACCACCAGACATAACTACAGTCCAGCATCTTCATCTTCGAAGCGCCCAGGAAACCACTATGTAGGTCCTTATGAAGGGACTCCTGAACCTGCGGTGGGATGACTACACAAGCTCCCCATAATATGACACCATCCTCCATGCTCCTTCTTCGGCAGTCTTGGATCCCTTTGCATCCATGCTTGCACTGGCAAAGTATCCATGCAATTAAGAGTTGCAACAATCTTGTCCACAACTGGCAGGGATAGGGAACTCATGCGCAATGGTAGACAACTGAGAGCATCGGTATGGGCAATCTGGATACCCGAGCGATGTTGAAACGAATATTAATATGCAACGAGTAGAAACACCCAATGCAGAATCCTGGCCGATACGACGGGTGGGATTCCCTTATCTTCCCTAAAAAGGCCGAGCCGGGGGTTGTGGTCAGTCGCAATAGAAAAGTGTCTCCCATAAACATATTAACGGAATTTCTTAACTCCAAATATTACCGCCCAGCCCTCTTTCTCGATTTGAGCATATTGTCGTTCTGCATCCTCCAGAGTCCTGAAGGGGAAGGCGATGGGTAATTCCTGCTGTCGTCCCATCTGTGGGCCAACACCGCCCCAAAGCCATAGGGGAGGCATCACATGTTAGGATTAGCGGCCAAGTTGGATCATAGTGAGTGAAGAGCTGTGTGGATGACAGACGCTCTTTTATTCCGACGATTGCTTCATCTTGCGAGGCCCCCAGAACCACTTCTGGTCCTTCTTGCGTTGCGCAGGTCAAAGAGACACAGCCTGAGTGAGTAAGACACATCCAGAGTGGGAATTTGAAACTTGGTAATTTGGTGCAGTGAGGTAACTAGGAAAGTTTCGGGAGCCGTTTGGAGGAGGAGGAGCAGTCTCTGTGTGAGTATAAAAACCTACTTTAACCCGGGGATCGCGGCCTAGTTTCGGGAGCCGTTCGGAGAAGGAGGAGCAGTCTCTGTGTGAGTATAAAAACCTAATGGCAACTTCCTGTTTTCCACTTTTTTTTCAAAAGTGAAGTCAGAGGGAAGCTGTGATCTGATTGGTTGATAGCAAATCTGCCCCAAATTAAAAAAAAACACAGCTAAACTCGTAAACTTAAATTAAACTAATTAATTAATTAGAGATGGCTGGTCAGGTGATGTGCTTGAGCTGCTTGATGTGGGAGCTGGCAGATCCCATTGCGAGTTGCAGCGACCACATCTGCAGTAAGTGTTGGCTGCTCAAAGAGCTCCGGCTCAGAGTTGATGAGCTGGAGTCTGAGCTTCAAACACTGAGGCACATCCGGGAGGGGGCGACTTACCTGGACACTGTAATTCAGGAGGCAGTCACACCTGTCAGAGTAAGTAGTTTAAATCCTGCCAGTGGCCAGGGACAGCAGGGCGTGACTGCAAGTCAGGCAGGTAAAGGGAACCAACAGCCAGGAACTCAGGAGCCTCAGCCCTTGACCCTGTCCAACAGGTATGAGGCACTTGCTCCCTGTGTGGATGGCGAACAGGGTTGCAGGAAGGATGAGTCAGCTGACCAAGGCACCATGGTTCAGCAGGCCATTCAAGGGGAGGGAGTAAATAGGCAAGTTGTAGTTGTAGGGGATTCTATTATCAGGGGGATAGATAGTATCCTTTGTGAGCAGGATAAAGAGTCCCGCATGGTATGTTGCCTACCCGGAGCTAGGGTGCGGGACATCTCTGACCGGCTTGAAAGGATACTGGAGAGGGAGGGGGAGGATCCAGTTGTTGTGGTCCATGTCGGTACCAACAACATAGGCAAGCCTAGGAAAGAGGACCTGTTTAGAGATTATAAAGAGCTAGGATTCAAATTAAAAAACAGGTCCTCAAGGGTCATAATCTCCGGATTACTGCCCGAGCCACATGCAAATTGGCATAGGGAGGCAAGAATAAGGGAAGTTAACACGTGGCTGAAAGAGTGGTGTGGGAAAGAGGGGTTCCTTTTCATGGGAAACTGGCATCAGTTTTGGGACAGGGGGGACCTATACCGTTGGGATGGTCTCCACCTGAACCGAGCTGGGACCAGTGTTCTGGCGAAAAGAGTAAATAGGGTGGTCAATAGGACTTTAAACTAGAGATTGGGGGGAAGGGAAAGTCAGGGAACCAAGAGGTGAAGTAATCAGTGGGAAAGGTAGCTGCTTAGGAATACAAAAAAGCACAAAAAGACAGAACTCAGGAGAGGTTACGATAGTCCCCATCTAACAAAATATGACACAGTGTATGGAAAGGCTCAGTAAACCAAGGTCCACCACACTAAGAAAACAAAAAGGGACGGTCAATTGAGAATTAAAGGTGCTATATTTAAATGCGCGCAGTATATGGAACAAGGTAGATGAGCTTGTGGCCCAGATTATGACTGGCAGGTATGATGTGGTAGGCATCACAGAGACGTGGTTGCAGGGGGTTCAGGACTGGCATTTAAACATCCAGAGATTCACAACCTATCGAAAAGTCAGAGAGGTGGGCAGAGGGGGCAAGGTTGCGTTGTTAATTATGAATGAAATTAAATCAATAGCACTAAACGACATAGGGTCAGATGATGTGGAGTCTGTGTGGGTAGAGTTGAGGAACCACAAAGGCAATAAAACCATAATGGGAGTTATGTACAGGCCTCCTAACAGTGGTCAGGACCAGGGGCACAAAATGCACCACGAAATAAAAAGTGCATGTCAGAAAGGCAAGGTCACAGTGATCATGGGGGACTTCAATATGCAGGTGGACTGGGTAAATAATGTTGCCAGTGGACCCAAAGAAAGGGAATTCATTGAATGTTTACAGGAGGACTTTTTGGAACAGCTTGTGATGGAGCCCACGAGGGAACAGGCCATTCTGGACTTAGTATTATGTAATGAGCCAGACTTGATAAAAGATCTTAAAGTAAGGGAACACTTAGGAGGCAGTGATCATAATATGGTAGAATTCAGTCTGCAATTTGAAAGAAAGAAGGTAGAATCAGATGTAAAGGTGTTACAGTTAAATAAAGGTAACTACAGGGGCATGAGGGAGGAACTGACGAAAATCGACTGGGAGCAGAGCCGAGTGGGAAAGACAGTAGAACAGCAATAGCAGGAGTTTCTGGGAGTAATTGAGGACACAGTACAGAGGTTCATCCCAAAGAAAAGAAAGGTTATCGGAGGGGGGATTAGGCAGCCATGGCTGACAAAGGAAGTCAGGGAATGCATCAAAGCAAATGGGAAAGCCTATAATGTGGCAAAGAGTAGTGGGAAGTCAGAAGATTGGGAAGGCTACAAAAACAAACAGAGGATAACAAAGAGAGAAATAAGGAATGAGAGGATCAAATATGAAGATAGGCTAGCCAGTAACATTAGGAATGATAGTAAAAGTTTCTTTAACTCCATTAAAAACAAACGGGAGGCAAAAGTAGACATTGGGCCGCTCCAAAATGACGCTGGTAATCTAGTGATGGGAGACAAGGAAATAGCTGAGGAACTAAATAAGTACTTTGCGTCAGTCTTCACAGTAGAAGACATGAGTAATATCCCAACAATTCAGGAGAGTCAGGGGGCAGAGTTGAATATGGTAGCCATCACAAAGGAGAAAGTGCTAGAGAAACTAAGAGGTCTAAAAATTGATAAATCTCCAGGCCCAGATGGGCTACATCCTAGAGTTCAAAAGGAGATAGCTGGAGAAATAGTGGAGGCGTTAGTTATGATCTTTCAAAAGTCACTGGAGTCAGGGAAAGTCCCAGAGGATTTGAAAATCGCTGTTGTGACCCCCTTGTTCAAGAAGGGAACAAGAAAAAAGATGGAAAATTATAGGCCAATTAGCCTAACCTCAGTTGTTGGCAAGATTCTAGAATCCATCGTTAAGGATGAGATTTCTAAATTCTTGGAAGTGCAGGGTCGGATTAGGACAAGTCAGCATGGATTTAGTAAGGGGAGGTCGTGCCTGACAAACCTGTTAGAGTTCTTTGAAGAGATAACAAATAGGTGAGACCAAGGAGAGCCAATGGATGTTATCTATCTTGACTTCCAAAAGGCCTTTGATAATGTGCCTCATGGGAGACTGCTGAGTAAAATAAGAGCCCATGGTATTCGAGGCAAGGTACTAACATGGATTGACGATTGGCTGTCAGGCAGAAGGCAGAGAGTTGGGATTAAAGGTTCATTTTCGAGATGGCAATCTCGAGTGGTGTCCCGCAGGGTTCAGTGTTGGGGCCACAGCTGTTCTCTTTATATATTAACGATCTAGATGATAGAGACTGGGGGCATTCTGGCTAAGTTTGCTGATGATACAAAGATAGGTGGAGGGGCAGGTAGTATTGAGGAGGTGGGGAGGCTGCAGAAAGATTTAGACAGTTTAGGAGAGTGGTCCAAGAAATGGCTGATGAAATTCAACGTCGGCAAGTGCGAGGTCTTGCACTTTGGAAAAAAGAATAGAGGCATGGACTATTTTCTAAACGGTGACAAAATTCGTAATGCTGAAGTGCAAAGGGGCTTGGGAGTCCTAGTCCAGGATTCTCTAAAGGTAAACTTGCAGGTTGAGTCCGTAATTAAGAAAGCAAATGCAATGTTGTCATTTATCTCAAGAGGCTTGGAATATAAAAGCAAGGATGTACTTCTGAAGCTTTATAGAGCATTAGTTAGGCCCCATTTAGAATATTGTGAGCAATTTTGGGCCCCACACCTCAGGAAGGACATACTGGCACTGGAACGGGTCCAGCGGAGATTCACACGGATGATCCCAGGAATGGTAGGCCTAACATACGATGAACGTCTGAGGATCCTGGGATTATATTCATTGGAGTTTAGGAGGTTGAGGGGAGATCTAATAGAAACTTACAAGATAATGAATGGCTTAGATAGGGTGGACGTAGGGAAGTTGTTTCCATTAGCAGGGGAGACTAGGACCCGGGGGCACAGTCTTAGAATAAAAGGGAGTCACTTTAGAACAGAGATGAGGAGAAATTTCTTCAGCCAGAGAGTGGAGGGTCTGTGGAATTCATTGCCACAGAGGGCGGTGGAGGCCGGGACGTTGAGTGTCTTTAAGACAGAAGTTGATAAATTCTTGATTTCTCGAGGAATTAAGGGCTATGGAGAGAGAGCGGGTAAATGGAGTTGAAATCAGCCATGATTGAATGGTGGAGTGGACTCGATGGGCCGAATGGCCTTACTTCCACTCCTATGTCTTATGGTCTTATAGTCTTCTTCAACAGTATGTGGAGTGGAGCCAATAAGGTGGCCAAGTTGGCGATGAACTTTCCATAATAATTTATCAGGCCTAGAAACAATTGGAGTTTAGTGGTATTCTTTGGGGTCAGGGCCCCTTTTATGGCCAGAACCTTGTCCTGCACTGGGTGTAGACCATCCCTGTCCACCTTGTATCCTAGGTAACTCATTGACATGGAACACACACTTGCATCTCTTTAGCCAGCCGCCAACTTGAGTAAACCGCCTGAACATTTTAGTAACTTGAGGAAGCCAGCGGTAGTGGAACAAGGATTCATTGAACTCTGTATAATACTCTGCCCACGGCAATAACTCGCTCCCAATCCAGTCTCTGTTGTGACAACCAATAACCCGAGGCCCTGCTTGTGCCGGCTTTATACGTAGGTCTAACAAGCTCTAGCTGTGTGGCCTCCACCTCCTACCCGGGAAGCTTGCACTCCACGAGTCCCACGGGGCGATCAACAATGGTTTCCCCATGGTCCTTGTGGGGGTAATGACACAGAAGAACCGTGTAAATTAAGATAATTGTTTAAAAGTTGAAAGGACCAAAATGCCAGATGGGATTAAGAATGGAAAATGGGTGCATTGAGCTGGCAGAAACTAGAATTGGGGAGAAACCTGGTGAACCAGGTGCCGTCTCCTTTTTTGAGGTAGCAATTTTCTGGAGGGACAAATATCTTCCTCGGTCCAACCTTCCTCAACACAGAGCTGGGCTGAATGCTACTCAGGCTTTTGTAAAGGCCTCAGACCTTCTGCCAAAGAAAATGCAATCAACCCTTTGGGGTTTTCTCGTGAACAGGCAGTAAAGCTCCATCTAGAGGCGGAGACTTCTTTATCCTCAGCCCCTATGAGCTGAGGGGAATGTCAGAGAGTGCAATTGTCAAACTTCTTCACACTTCAAGGGTAGACCTGCGCATGCATCATCCTTTTAAGGCACTGGTGGCCCATTTCAACTTGGAAAATTATCGCCCCGTGTCCCTTTTGTTATTTTGAGCAGGTTGAGCATCATTGCATTGGTTGGAGTGGGTAGGGGATCCAGTGCATTACACGTATGCCAGCAGAGTGGTCCAGTAGAACCCTGCACCAACTCAGACTTTTTTAAACAGCAAAAGGACATCGGTGGCCAAGCTGATATGTAACAATCCAGGAGAACTGGGCATAGGAATATGGAGTTGTGACTCATCCTACCGTGAGGAATTAGAGTTTAATAAGGACATGGGAGTCCACACCAAGTAAAATATAGAAGAGGACTTTTATTTATAACGTGATGTATGCACTACCTGGTCGATCCCTATTGGGTTTCTCCTCTAATTGGTGCTTTACTGGCTGATCTTTTATACAAAGGTTAATAGAGAATCCCCGCCCCTAGTGGAGGAGCTCGTACTCTGCAAGGACCACGGGGAAGATAATCATTCCCCCCCCCCGTAGGCACTGTGCGGGCTATTACAAAGAGGAGCTGGTTGATTCCAATTGCAGAACCTAGAATGGTCTATAGATTGTAACACAGCATTGGGCAGAGTTCTAGAGGGGTGGTACCTCCCTGAAAGCATATTTTATTTCCTCTCGTCACATGAATTAAGTTTCCCACAAGGCACCTCATCAAAAAAAAGGAACTGGTGGGCGGGGGGGGGGGGGCGGGGGTAGAAAAAGAAGGGGCCCGAACAGAAGGCTGAGGAACTGCAGATGCCTGGTCTGAGCGTCAGCAGGGGTACAGAGATGTGGAGGGCAGTTGGTGAGTAATCTCAGAGAAGGTTTGTTTGACTGCCTGTCTTGGAACTTTATTTGGCATGTGAGTGAGTAACCTGAAAGAAAATTTGTTTGACTACCTGGCATTGAACATTGGCACGTGATCTCAACTTGGAATACGAACTGGGACTGTCTGAGAATCTGACCCCGGTAGGACTTTAACTTTCCAGACGCTGATTAAGAGACTCTCTTTCTAATTTGGTTTGAATGCACCAGTAAATAGCTTAGCTATCTGGTTAAATATGTAGGCAAGATAATCAATGTAAAGATGGCACTCAACAAAGTGGTAGATTTTTTGTTTTGTTACATTTCCTATTTATTGCCAAGTACCTCACTTATTTGAAACAGACTTTGCGACAATATTCAGTCACTGGGCTGTTTACCTGAAATTCCATGTTAAAATGTACTTAAACCGGCCTATAAGGACCCAGTGCACCCTTGGCGGTTTTGAGAAGTCATGGGGATTCATAAAACCTTCCCATAGGCATTCTCCTTTTGAAGGGGAAAATTTACTGAGACAGAGATTCATTTCAGGAAAATAAGACTGTGGGTTAGATGGAGGCTGACGCATGACGTGCGTTATTCCCGAAAGTCCCGAAAGACGTGCTGTTAGGGTAAGTTGGACATTCTGAATTCTCCCTCTGTGTACCCGAACAGGCACGGAATGTGGCGACTCGGGGCTTTTTACAGTAACTTCATTGCAATGTAAGCCTACTTGTGACAATAAAGATTGTTATTATTAGTCTGAATGAGTCCAGCAGCTGATCAATGACTTGATACTAAAGCAAATGATCAAACTTACATTACGGCTGGGATTCTCCGAAATCCCGGTCAAGTGTTTACGCCGGCGTCAAAACTGGCGCAGGCGACGCCGGTGTCAACGGGCCTCCAGGCCCAGGCATTCAGCCTTCCTCGGTGGCTAGAACGGTGCCAGAGTGCTGTGCTCTGCTCCGGGGCCGAAAGCCAGCCCGCCATGGCTGGCGCGGGTCTGTGCATGCGCGCCACGGCCGTCTCCGCTTCGGCCCCCGGGCAATATGGCGGAGCCCGACAGGGGCCCGGCGCAGAGGAACATAGGTCCCCCTGGAATGAGCCCATCGTCCGCCAATCGATCGCCCCGATCGCAGGCTTGGTTACCGTGGAGCCCCGGAGTCGGCTCCAGCCAGAATTCCGAGGTCCCACTGGGTAGGACCATACGCAAATGACGCCGGCGGGACTCGGCGGAACTCGACAGGCACTCGGCCCATCGAGCGCGGAGAATCGCCGGGGGGGGGTGTGCTTTCAATGGTCCCAGACTGGCACCACGGCGACCGCGCCAGTGCGATTGGTGCCAATTCACCGGTCGGCGGTGAATCGGTGGAGCGGCGTGGCGGGATTCGCACGTCCCCCCCCCGGCGATTCTCCGACCCGGCGCGGGATCAGTGAATCCCGGCCCACATGTATTTATCCAAATTGTATCCATCCTCCAGAGATACTTTTCCAAGGAGCATCAGTGAAAGGATAAGCACTAATTGACATCTTTTTAGTTGGTTATTGTGATACGAATCTAACTGACGGCGTTTCTCTGTTGTCATTCATTTCAAAGGAGTGGACATTGAAATGATGTAGAAACAAGGGAGTTATCAATACTCCCCCTCAATAGGATTGTTAGAGCAAGCAGTCATTGTATGTTTTTTATAACGTGCTTTTCTAGCCCTCCAGTTCCACATTGGGATCACTGATTCTGACAATCACCAATGTACGATGCTCTCCCCCTCTTGCCACTCCTCGATCCCTCCCTCATTCAACTATGTCGAGGGTAGCACAGTGGTTAGGACTGTTGCTTCACAGCTCCAGGGTCCCAGGTTCGATTCCCGGCTGGGTCACTGTCTTTGCGGAGTCTGCACGTTCTCCCCGTGTCTACGTCGGTTTCCTCCGGGTGCTCCGGTTTCCTCCCACATCCAAAGATGTGCAGGTTAGGTGGATTGGCCATGCTAAATTGCCCTTAGTGTCCAAAAAGGTTGGGTGGGGTTGCTTGGTTACGGGGGTGGGGTGGCGGTGTGGGCTTGGGTGGGGTGCTCTTTCCAAGAGCTGGTGCAGACTCGATGAGCCGAATGGCCTCCTTCTGCACTATAAATTCTATTTTTATTTAAATCTCGCATTCAACCGGGCCATTTCCAAGCTTAGCATCCTGTTTATCTTTAATTTATTTCCAGGCTCCATAACCTCAGCACTGCAAAAGACCGCTTTTTCTTCATACTCTTGCCGCAGTATTGGAATGACCAACCCCCCTACCCCACCCCACCTCGTGACCTACCCATTGCTGATGAGGAGGGAGCAAGGAAGTTGAAGTGCAAGTCAACATTGGTTGAACCTTGGAACAATCAATTATGGGGAAGCATTGGTATAACTTAGGAAGGAGGTGGGCGACACATAATAGCTCGTATTTTATATTATCTCTGAAGCAATACTAGACCATACATCTTCCAACAATAATTAGATTCTACTAAATTAATATTTCACAAAAGTTCCTCTATATACGTACTACATCACATCTACAGATAAAATTATGTGCAGGCGGCATTGTGATGGTGACAGGGAATAATTTTCGTGAGTTTCATTGATTTCCTCTTTCTTTGGTTTCGTTCGAGGTCAAAGTTGAGGGGCTGTACTGATGCCAGGGACTGTGGTGTAGAGCAGCAAACTGCATCGCTTATTGCTGATGGAAACCTAGCAAATTCTGGTCCCTTGTGCCTTACTGCCACATCACGTCAAACTAATTTCTAAAGGTACCAGCTATCTTGCCCATAAAATTTTATTGGTGGGAATTAACTTACTGCTGATGCTCTGCATTAAAGATAAACACAACTTTTATGCATAATTAATTGATTGTGTTGCCGCTAGTTGCAGCATTAGACAGCATGCTTACATTATTTCTCAACTAAATCACAATTTTATGGCAAACTGTCAAACCTGTTCCTACAAAATGAAATTCTTTTTATTCATTCACTTAGGGAATGATTGAAAAATAACTGGATTTTCCTCGAAGGCGTTTTATGGCGATCAGAGATGGCTATTTCTTCCAAACTTTTCTGTCTTCTTGCCCCTCACTTGGATACAGTTATGAACACATCAACTCTTTATCTGCAAGTTGCTGTTCCTTATGCATGAGTCATTTGGGAAATGCAGGCAGGCTTACTAAGCCCGATTACATCCTCTCAGACATTCATGCTTATGGGTTTCCCGGCCAGCATCACCAAATTTCATCCATTTCATTTAACTGTCTTTTACCATTTATTTCTATTTTGTCTTTCTTTATATATATTTCCCCCTATCTTATCCCCTCCTTTCCTTACCCTTTCGCCTCTTTGCTTCCCCCTTCCCCTCTCTCCCACCCATGTTCCCCCTCCCCCACAGCTACATCTGTCACAGCTTACCCTCTGATTTTAGTTTCTCTGATGTTTGGCCTTTCACACTTTTGTTCTATGTGGGGACTGCCATCAGCACCCTTTTCCCTTGGTGTCCTTGGTGTCTGTGGCTAGTAGCACTCTTTCCCCTTGGTTTCTGTGGCTATGACTCATCTTTCATTCCTCACCCCATGCTATAAATATCTCCCACTTTCTATGTCTTTCAGCTTTGACAAAGGGTCATCTGGACTTGAAACGCTAGATTTCTTCTCTCCCTACAGATGCTGCCAGACCTGCTGAGATTTTCCAACATTTTCTCTTTTGACCTGGAAATTGTCCTGGCAAGCAAGCTGTTGCAACCGTGCGCCTTCGGCTTAAAGGCATATCCCAATTATGGGGCCGCGGAAAATAATAAAAGAAAAAAATTGGGAACAAAGGAAATAAACAGGATGGACTCTTACAATGTATTTAGATATTCACTTGTGCTGCCAGAACCTCCGGAGCTATGGGCCAAGAGCAGGAAATCGGGATTTATGTAGTCAGATCTTTGTTGACCAGCATGGACATGATGGATGGAATGGCTTCCTTCTGTGCTGTAAACGTCGAGGAATCTATCAGAATTATTTGTCCACTAAATTGCTTAAAGTGTGAGCTGATAACAGCAGCGCAAGAGAAACAGGGCATCTAGGACCGAAGTGAAGAGGGCAACCATTGGTGGAATTCTTTAAACAATCAGTTCCAAGGACTGGGAAATAAACAATACATCACCTGTGAAGGGATTAAAGTTAATAAATGCAATGTCAGATCGGGTACGGAATGGGAAACAAGGGTAGGGCAAGAAAGATTGGATATAGAGAGAGGAAAAAAAGATAACAAGAAAAAAGTACAAACATTTAAAATTTGATACGGTAGTTTTAAAATCTCATAAAACAATTCACAACCTGAAGAAGTGAGGCTCCACACTTTGAAATGTTCATTTTCGGTGTCAGGGAGGTTAATTGGCAGTAATTAACAATGATCACATTTTGATTACTAACCCTCACTTTCGGCATACTCAATCTACCTCACCAATAAAGCCAACGGCACAGTGGTGAAAGTCAGGCAGCAACATTTGGATATTCACATTTATTTGCTTTTTGCCTGAAATTGCTGGACCACTTTTGCGTAAATAATGGCGAGCACCATTAACCTTACTGTTAGTTTGACAGTAAATTCTGTCCCATCATTTTAAAAGACAGTGCTTCCTCATTAGCAGAAAAATTACAAGCACATTCCATTCATTCTTTTTAACAATGGCATTATAATCAATGAGGTCGTAATGTATCTTCTCTTTGCCTTTGCTGGTACTGAGTGACCTTGGTTTATAACCTAGCTGTTCACGCTGATTTGTGTAAGGAGCTTCATGTAATATCATCCAGGGCTCTAAATGGAATGTCTGACATCAGAGTTTTGCCCCTTGATGAAACACAGTTTTTCAAGCACGATTTGCAAAACAACAACGCCCTACAGATCAAGCAGGCAGTTCTCTTTCAAACTCAGGAATTTGTGTAAAGTAATGTTAAGTTAATATTTAAAAGACACTCATATGAGCTGCTGCATTTTTAAATCGGCATGTGAATCTGAAAATCCATTTTATTGAAAACTCATGCAAAGACAAGATGCAGGCAACTGAGCTCAAACATTACAAATTGTTAAGTATTAGGTTCCACTAGTTATTAAGCATCAGGCGCCAAAATAGCATTTAGACGCTTACTTCCTCAGCATTCACACATCATTTGTAAAATCAGCATTGGCAAGCCTTGATTGCATAAGTCCAAGAAAAGGAGAATGCATTACTCCATGGGACATGCCTCTCCTGGCAGAGTGGGGAGTTTGACTCAGTAATTTTGTGAGGCAGGTTTCCTGATCCCCTCCTTTATGTAGGATGAGATCTTCCAGCTGTGCACACCAGTGGGTTCTGCCTGCACCTCACAGGAGGTGCCTGTAAGCACCTCCGCCACAGGCTTCCTGGCAGCATGGGATGGATTCAATGGGAAATCCCATTGGCAGTAATGGGACCAGACGATCCCACCACCGGCCAACGGCGGGCCACCTCCCGCAGCTGAGAAACACGCCGCGGAGAGGCCAGAGAATGTCGCCCCTAGACTCCTTGTACATGGATAATGTGCACAAGGAGGCAGGCCAGACTCGGTTGACAAAATCAGCAAAGCACTGTACTAGTTCAGAAAGGAGAGGTGCTTGTTTGTGAGAACTTTCAAGCAAAGAGAATATGGAAAAGCTGGAACATGATCAAAATTTCCTCTCCATGGCCGCCCTGGAGATGTAAAGGGAATAGTATGTGAATGCAATCTTGGGGATGTGTGCACAACCTGGGAGAAAATGTTGAAAAGAGTTTTGCAGTTCCAGAGACCTGTTGAGGAGAATGTAGCACAATGGTTAGCACTGTTGCTTCACAGCGCCAGGGTCCCAGGTTCGATTCCTGGCTTGGGTGTCTGTGCAGAGTCTGCACGTTCTCCCCATATCTGTGGGGGTTTCCTCCGGGTGTTCCGGTTTCCTCCCACAAGTCCTGAAAGACATGCTGTTAGGTAATTTGGACATTCTGAATTCTCCCTCTGTGTACCCAAACTGCTAGAATGTGGCGACTAGGGGCTTTTCACAGTAACTTCATTGCAGTGTTAATGTAAGCCTACCTGTGACAATAAAGATTATTATTAATATGCTATTTTTCCATTGGTGTCTTGATCCTAGTGGAGAGGTAGAACACCAAGAACAGTGACAAGGGAAGTCATGTTTAACCAATATATTGGAGTTCTTTCAATGAGTTATATGTGCTGTGGATAAAGGGGGACCAGTGGATGTACTGTACTTAGATTTCCAGAAGGCCTGTGAAGAAATGTCACATCAAAGGTTACTGTAGAAAATGAAAACTCCTGGCTCAGGGAGTAACAGGGATTGGCTCGCTAACAGGAAACAGGAGGGAGCCATTTTTGGGTCTTTTTCTGTTTGGCAGGATGTAATGCATAGTCAAAGCAGGGATCAATGCTGAGGCCTCGACTTCTTACAATTTGTATAAATGACTTGGATAAAGGGACTGAGGATTGATCACTAAATTTGCTGATGATACAAAGGCTGGTAGGAAAGTAAATTCTGAAGAGGACAGAAGTTTACGCGAGTGGGCAAAGCTGTGGCAAATAGGGTGTAATGTAGGCAAATGGGAAATACTGGGCAGAAGATTAAAAAAAAGCAATGATGTAAATCGGGAGAGAATGCAGAGTTCTGAGATTCAGTGGGAGTCCGAGTGCATGAATCACAAAAGCTAGTGTGCAGGTCCAGCAAGTAATTCAGAAAACTAATGGAATTTGTTGTTTATTGTGAGGGACAGTGAATATAAAAATAAACTTATAGCCAAGTTCCGCACACATGAGTGCGGCCTCAACCGGGACCTGGGATTCATGTTGCATTACATTCAAACCCCACCATCTGGCCTGCGAAATCCTACCAACTGTCCTGGCTTGACACAATTCACACCTCTTTAACTTGGGGTTACCCCATCTCTGGATCTGTAAAGATTTAATCACCTGCTAATGAGGAAGGAGCAGCGCTCCGAAAGCTAGTGACATCGAAACAAACCTGTTGGACTTTAACCTGGTGTTGTGAGACTTCGTACTGTGCTCACCCCAGTCCAACGCCGGCATCTCCACACTTAAAAATAGGAAGATTATGCTTCAGTTATATAGGGCACTGGTAAGAGCAGGGGTGCGATTTTACCACCACATTGCGGCCGGCGAGTAAATAATGGGAAAGGTCAAAATCGAGATTTACGCCGGGCGCGAACCAGTCTATAATTCACTCGGCCCACTCACGATGGTGAGTTCCAGATCTCATCCAAAAATGGTGAGAATATCATTAACCCCAATTTGCATTTGTTTCAATCATATTAGCGAGGGAATGAAGTTGAATGCAGCGCGGCCTCCTGGGAATTATTCGCCTCCCCAGCGAGTAGTCATACTGACGTCCTTTAGTACTCTCCTTTTTAAAAACGTGACGCTGGCACAATGGCTACTGATTGAGGGGAGATGAAGAGGTGAGTAGCCCTTTCCATTTTCTGGCATGTAGCTAAAGGGCACCAGAGCTGCTCCCCCAGTGCTCGGGCTTGGTCAGGGAGCTGAAGTGTTCCAGGTCGGGGTTTGCTCCTTAGCCGGTGGGGGGGGGGGGGGGGATTTGCATCTGTGATGCCTTCAAGCCATCTTTAAATATTGTGGAGACCCATAACAGGGGCAACCACAGATTCAGCCTGTCTGTCCTGCCAGATACTGACAGAGACCCACTGCAGCTTATCTCATGAAAGTCAATTTCGGGGCAGCACGGTGGCACAGTGGTTGGCATTGCTGCCTCACGGTGCTGAGGTCCCAGGTTCGATCCCGGCTCTGGGTCACTGTCCGCGTGGAGTTTGTACATTCTCCCCGTGTTTGCATGGGTTTCGCCCCCACAACCCAAAAATGTGCAGGGTAGGTGGATTGGCCATGCTAAATTGCCCCTTAATTGGAAAAAATGAATTGGGTAAATTAATAAAAAAGGAAAGTCAATTTCACCCCTTTTGACTGTGAGCAGCCTCTAGCTTCATAGCTGAAGGCTATTTCAAATGTGGAATTAACCTTGTTAGTTGTGATTGCAATTCACACTCCTCAACCCTCTAGTGCGTCCTCAAGGGCACATTAGCCACGTCTCAGAGGATGATTAGTGCGTAGCTTTTCAAGCAAACCTTGATGCCTGAACAGTGTGCGTAACTCTTGGAGCGTCAGCCCCACAGAGGCAGCTGCCAACAATCAAACACTAAAGAGCAGGGTTTCAGCTCTGTGCATCTTCTTGCGGCCAAAGAGTAAGTGTATGAATTAGGGAGGACACCTGAGCACAGCCTCCCTAATGTTCCCGGCAGAGGTCTGGTGTCTGGTGTCTAGGTGCTCCTGATGTTGCCAGGGGTAAGTGTGCAGAACAAGGTTTGCCAGCACAACTGGCTCATTAGATGGCCCTCTGAGAGAAGGCAGGACACATAAGGGTCGAGACTTGGGGGATTTGAGGGTCCTGGGGAGGAATCCCTAACTGATTGGCAGCCTCTCACCTTCCCCAACTCCTTACAGGTCCCAAAGTGTTTGCAGGCGTCCATCCCACAGAGGCTGCCCACACGTTGCTGGTGGAAGCCAAGGTGGGTAGATGCTGGAGAAGGCAGCAATGACGAGGCAGGCTGGAGGCGGCACCCCATGTGCAGGTGGCTGCCACACACCCTGAATACTTGACCCATGAGGCTGAGGAAGGACCCAGAAGGAAAGGCCAGCAACAGCCCAAGGTGTACAGAAGTCGTTGGTCATTCAATGGGCTGACAGACAGCATGTGCTGCAGAAGACTCAGTCTCTCGAAGTTAGCACCCATGAGGAGCAGGACACCCGCTCCTGGTAGCCGTGAAGGTCACCACAGCCCTTGACCTTTATGCTCAAGTGGGGACCGGTGTCACATCTCACAATCTACAGGTGCATCCGGGCCGTGATGGATGCGCTGTGTGCCTAGGCATCACACTTTAGCACCCTTGAGCTGTATCAGGCCTGCCAAGATGCCCGGTGTTGTGTTCTATGGCTCCCCTGATCAAAGAGCATGAGGATGTGGTTGTAAATAAGTATTTATTCTTGACACGCAGAAAGGTAACTATGCAATCCTATGTACGGACAATTATGTCTACGTCACTGTGGAGCTAAGGTGAGATGCGACTGTCTCGTTGTCCGTCCTACTACTGAATGCTTCTGTCTAGTCTGTCCCCCGGTATATATATATGTGTCCATGGGTGTCTGGTTCCACCTACTGGCAGGAGGTCATGACTGTCACTACATGTATTGACCATTAGCTATATACACTGGTACTGTTATATACAAATATATACATTGGTGCAACTATGTACAGTTTATATACAGATATGCATAAGTCCATATCACCACAACTGGGATGCAGGATTTGCTGTCATCACCGGGATTCCCCAGATCCAGGGGGCGATTTATGGCACACATGTCGCCTTGCATACACGGAGCATCAGGGAGTGCCCTTTATTTACAGGAAGGAGTTCCACTTCCTGAATGTTCAGATCGTGAGTGACCACCACCTCTGTATCATGCACATGTATGCCAACTGGGGCAACATGGTAGCATAGTGGTTAGCACAATTGCTTCACAGCTCCAGGGTCCGAGGTTTGATTCCCGGCTTGGATCACTTCTGTGCGGAGTCTCCACGTTCTCCCCGTGTGTGCATGGGTTTCCTCCGGGTGCTCCGGGTGCTCCCACAGTCCAAAGATGTGCAGGTTAGGTGGATTGCCCATGCTAAATTGCCCTTAGTGTCCAAAAAGGTTAAATGGGGGTTACTGAGTTACAGGGATAGGGTAGAGACGTGGGCTTGAGTAGGGTGCTCTTCGTAAGGACCTGTGCAGACTTGATGGGCCGAATGGCCTCCTTCTGCACTGTAAATTCTATGATTCTATGATTTCACTCGGGACTGTGCATGATAGCTTCAGCCTGGGGCGCTCGGAAATCTCCGGTGTCTTCGAGGACCATCCCAGGATGATGGGCTGACTTGTGGGGGGAGGGGGGAAAGGGATACCTGCTTAGGTCATGGCTGATGATGCTAGTATGGGGGCCTGGAGACCTGTTATAATGAGGCCATGTTGCCACCCGTGCTGACATTGAGCAGTGCATTGGACTGCTGAAAATGCGGTTCCAATACCTGGACCGCTCTGGTGGTGCCCTGCAGTTCAACCGCCCCCCCACCCCTGCCAGAGGGTTTCCTGCTTTGTGGTGGTCTGCTGTGCCCTCTACATTCTGGCACAGTAGTGGGGTGACATGTTGGAGGAGGAGGGACATGCAGCCTAGTCTGAGGAGGAGGAGGCAGACCAGGAGGTGCAGGGGGATGAACCGGAGGATGGAGAGCAGGCGGCGCGGCAAGAGTCTGACATGCCTGAAGGACCAGGGAGGCACTAAGCATCTCCAGATTCCCGTAGGGCGAGATTTTGTCCATTAGCTCAAACCGCTTCCAAATTCCCTACCTCCCCTCTCCCCATTTCCCTCCCCTCCATAATTCACTCCTTTTCCCCGTACCCCGATCACACTGCCCTCTCCCTGACAACCCTGTTCCATCCTCCAAGGGTCTTTGCAACATGACTCCAGGGTGGTGGGCCTGTATTGGCAATGTCAGCGGGTCACTATACAAAGGCAGGAGGGTGATGATAACTCACTGTGGGGTAAGCTCTGGTGCTCCTCAGTTTCTGCAGAAGTTTGACTCCTGTCTTCAACCGCCTTCACATGTATCAGGCTTCACATGTAGCAGGTGTTCCATGTTTTAATAGTGAACATTTTACATTTCCATTCCCCCTAGTTACAGATAGTAAAACCCCCAATGCCCTCTCAGTGCTCCTCACTCTTCTTGATCTTTTGTGGGGTACTGCTATATCTAGGTGTGTCCCCAGAATGCAAATCAGAGGTGGAGGCAGCCTGCTGCTTTCCACACCCTGTTGCCTATGATGCTCTGGCCGGATGTGCTCTGGAGGACCTGGATCCAGCCCGGCCAACGTACTGGTGTAACAGGTATTGCTGTACCACCCTGTTCTGCCCACTAGCCTTGAGATATGCCGGTGTCAGGAGGGGGGAATTCAGAAGAACTGGACACAACCATCACCTTTTGGTGGCAGGTCCTGGGTTGACCTCCAATGCTTCCTCCTTCCTGACAGTGCCCATCGCGGCCTGAGGGTATGGGATGGAGAGACAGCTGGAGTGAGCTCCAGAGGCCTCTGAGTCATCTGGTGCTGCCAGTCCTGGAAGCTCCTGATTATTGCACCATGATGCTGATGCCCTCAGTGATGCTCTTCAGTGACTGGGCCATGCTCTGGAGTGCCTCGATAATGTCTACCTGCGCCTGGCACATATCCCTCATCAACTGGGACCAGGCGTCTGGGCCCTCAGCCATGGTCGTCACTGACTGAGCCGTGCCTTGGGCACCACCACTCAAGACTCGGACATAGTGCTCCAGGTTTTTCACTGAGGTCGCCACCCTAGCAGTGTTGGTCTCGGTGCCACGTATTGTCAGCACCATCTCCTGTACCCAAAACATTTGGAACTCCTCCAATCGGCTTTGCGGTTGCTGGAATGTCACTGACATCCCCTCCTATATGTCTCAGCTGTGTCCTGTCATCTGCATCAGCTCTGGGAGAACCTAGTCCAGAGGCTCGGCATTTGACTGAGACCCAGCTGAGTCCTGGGGTCCAATAGACCTGTGATTGCTGTCTCCCTTGGATGTCCCTGCCTCCACCTTATATTTTCCTGCAACTGTGTAGTGCTCACCTGAATCCTGTCCACTAATGTCGCCCATCAAGGTGTATGTCGCTGCCTTGGTGGAAAGGGTGGGTGATAACTGTGACGCCTTTTGATGCTGATCTCCTCGGAGATGTTCTCCGAGGTGGTCTCTTGAGTGGCGGGGGAGTGGGGGGGCCGACTCCGGATGACCCAGCCTCATTAGATGGAAATTCCGTGAGACAATGGTCATGTAGTCAGTGAGAGATCCCGTGAGACAGGTCATCTGGGTGAAGGCAGTGGATACTCACTTCTCTGGTACAGGCCAACCTCGCTGTCAGTGACTGCTCTCTCCTCGGACAACCTCGCAATTTCCAGGGCCCGTTCCTCATATGGGGTGAGGACTCGGAACTCCGGCATCCCGCTCCCTGTCCGGGCCCTTTCCCGCTTATTAGGCCTACCTTCTCCTGCGGGAACAAAGAGAGGGCATTGTGAGTCGCACCCTTGATGGGTTCGGGGAGTGTATAGCAGGCAGCATGTGTGAGAACCGGACCCGGACATGAAGGGGTTGTGCTGATGGGTACCAAGAGGTGATGGGGAACATTCGCAAAAATCGGATGTGGGCAAGGTGCGAGGTGTCAGCCATTGATTTGTCGTGGGGTAGAGAGGCATTGGGAATTTGAGGGATGGCAGGCGGAACTGATGCCTGGAGAGAGGTGGTAACTTGACCTTGCATTTCAGTGGAGGTCATTGTTCTTCTTGCGACATTGAACGGCGGTCCACCTGGTCATGCCGCCCGAACTGACCGCCATTGCCACTACCTTCCAGGTGGCATTGCTGACCCTGCTGCTGGTCCTGCTACCACACTCAGGGGATCGGGGTCTCTCATCACCTTCACCAATGCCATCTCTCATCGACGGTGTCGAGATGCCTGGCCAGGTCCTCATCTCAAAAGCGAGGTGCAGGTCTGCGCGCTGTCATGCTTGTGTGTTTACCGGGGGTGAGGGATCGTTTAAAACGGGCTCCCCTTGTTAGGGACGAGAAGCTGAGGCACGAATCAGATGGCAAGGGAGCCAGGTGTCGAGAATCTTGTGCGGGCACATTTTTGGCACCTCAAGTGTTGTTGAATACGGGGATTGATCTCCCCAATGTGGCCATCGAGAAACACCCTGCCAATCGTGCCCAAACTGACACTTTGAAATATTTCCATTAAATCGCACCCTACATCTGGAGTACTGTGTACAGTATTTGTTCTCCTTTTTTTCTCTCGCAGGGGATAGTGAATCTTTGGAACTCCCTTCCTCAAACGTTATTGGAAGCAGAGTCTTTGAATGTTGTCAAGGCAGAGGTTGATAGATCCTTGATAAACAAGAGGGTACCAGGTTACCGGGGCTAGGCTGGAGGTTATAGCCAGACCAGCCATGATCTTATTGAATAGTGGAGTAGGATGGAAAGGCCAAGAGGCCCTGCTCCTGCTCCTACCTTGTATGTTACCCTTTTTCACAGAATTCTTTCATATAACAGTAATTGGAGGATGTAATTGCGTGTAATACCAGAAATAAATGCTCTTTGCTTTAGATTGTTGGTACTGGCTGCAGTTTATAGAGATTTCCTGCTTCTGCTTCTTCCGTTTAAAGTCCATGGCTGCAAAGTACCATGAAGAACTGTATAGGTAAAGCACTATGTAAATCAATTGGACCAACATTAGGAAGTGGCCCTTGCTTTGAAAGAGAAAAAAATGAAGAGGATAGGACAGAACCAATTTAACTACAGTGCAATCACCCAGCAAGTATACTTCACTTATTCATCCTTCACCCCCCCCCCCCCCCCAGCTGCCTGTCTTCATGCAGACAGCTTATGCTCTGCTAGCTTAGTCGTTCCAATATTTTACGATTTCATTTCTCTTTTCAGGCATTACCTTGGGAATGCATCATAAATGGATCACTTATTTTCTTCCTGTAGCTTGCTCCCAAGATGAGCTTGCAGATACAAAGAGCAACAGAGTCTTTAAAGCATTACAGCAGTTTAGGTCATGCAAGCCCTTGTCCTGAGTGCCAGTGCAGGTAACAGAGCCTTGGCGACTACAGTTAGTGAGTTTATCTAAAGGTCACTAAAATCCACATCATTCAGATGTGAGGAGCGGTAAGCGTAGGCATGTGAGAAATGATCTGGGTAAGCTGCGAGCTTCTGCTGTAGGTTAATGATACGGACAAGGGTATTAAAGTTGCCATAGTCCCAGATGACCAAAGGCTACATTCCCCTTTGAGGGGGAGAGCTGACTGGTGGTGATTTAACCTGAGGATCACCACACCTCAGGCGAGGGGCAAGGTAGAGAAGGCGGGGCCTTCATGAATAACCTCAGCTGGTACGGGAATTGAACCCGTGCTGCTGGCCTCACTCTGCATCACGAACCAGCTGTCCAGCCAACTGAGCTGAACGGATCCCCAAACCTATGGCGCCCAACATCGGGTATATTCTTTTCCTGAGCCTACCTTTAGACAGGAATTGATGCCGGATTCCACTGCAGGCAGCCTCGTATCTGAACCTGTGAACCTTTAACATCACAGGAGCTCTGCGGGACATGTTTTCCTAACTTCAGGATACCATTGCGATATAATGTACACATACCTTTGAGGTTACATATCTTAATCTGATGTCAATCACAACCACTGAGACAGGAGGTGAAGCCTTAGTCCCATGGCTTTGTACCTATTCCACAGCAGCTGCTTGTCGAGGTCAAACATACGTACTCTCCCAGTTATTAATGGCTGTACATAGTCTTATCTTCAAGTAAAGAACCAATATACCAATCATTGTTGTATAATTAATACTTTTTATGTCAAATCGAAGAATGTAACATGGTAGTAGCATGGGTTTTCGAAGATTTGACTGAGAAGTATAAAATCCTCAACCATTCCACATGCAGCAGAAGAACTGTCATGGAAATACATAGAACATACAGTGCAGAATGAGGCCATTCGGCCCATCGAGTCTGCACCGACCCACTTAAGGCCTCACTTCCATCCTATCCCCGTAACCCAATAACCCCTCCTAACCTTTTGGACACTAAAGGCAATTTAGCATGGCCAATCCACCTAAACTGCATGTCTTTGGGCTGTGGGAGGAAACCGGAGCAGCCGGAGGAAACACACGCAGACACGGGGAGAACGTGCAGACTCCGCCCAGCGGTGAATCGAACCTGGGATCTTGGCGCTGTGAAGCCACAGTGCTAGCCACTTTACCGTGCTGCGGTAATAAAGTACAACAATAAAGTATTAACTCAACATGTGTAAGTGATTCTGCAGCTCTGTCGGAATTTTCTTTCTAGGGCAGCACATCAGACAGCAGGTATTGGGCTCCAGTAAGACTGTTCAACTTTGGGTGAGTTTAACTAGTATAAGTCTAACTGCTACAATGTTTTGTGCACTAAGAAAGATTAAATAGACTCTGGCAGCTCTTGCTTTAAGCACGACTTGACAGACAGAGGAATCTGTTACTGCTGCATGCTGTCCCTACAGGAGGTCGGGGGGGGGGGAGGGGCGGGGGGGGGACTAAACCACAGCCGACTGGAACAGGGAAGAAGAGTCCATCCAGCAACAGCTCCCACCAGTTCCAGCAGCTAGAAGAAACGTGTCAAAAGTATTTTTTCTTTGTTGAATTTGCCTCTGTGAATCTTGCAGTCCCTGTTTTCACACTTCAAATTACTGTTTTATGGCAGGGCTTCAATAAGCCGAGGAAAAGCTGAAATAGAAACACCCAAGTAATAAAACACAGCACCCCTAACCAAAAAATGTGGAAACATACAGCAGCTTCCAGCAAGTTTACTGCAAAGAAGTCTGGACAGATGAGCAGAATGCCGATATGTTTTGGAGGTATCAGTATCAGGGCATATTTAGACACAGTTATTTTCTTTTGCTGTCATGTGAATAGTTTGATTCTTTAAGGGTAAACCTCCAGTTTAGGAAGAAAAGGGGGAGGTTGTGATATGATGTACATGTACCTTTAAGGACATATCTTAAACTGCTTTCCATCAGTACCACTGAGACATGCTGTGATGTATTCGCCCCATGACTTTGTACCGTCTACAGCAACAGATTGTAGAAGTCAGACATGCACACTTAACCTCCCGGTTATCATTGTCTGCATATAATTTAATCTTCAAATGAAGAACTCAGATTATTGTTTTCCCAATCCTTGTCATATACTTGGTACATTGACATCAAATAGAGCAGATAACGGATACCATGGAGCAAGCGGCATTGTCGCAGCTCTTTCCAGCCCACACCCTGGTCACTCTCCTTTCCTGACAGAGCTAACCCGACACTGGTCCTCTTGATGTGTTGTCCCACTCACTAAACTAACAGGCTATGCGCTGCATTTTCACATGAGGGATCCAGCTGCTGACCAGCTCTTTCCTTGAGCACCAGGGTGACACTGTCTTCAAAGCTTTTCTTTGCAGTCGTAACACAATGCTTTCAGCACTCTCCCACCTTGCTCCTCAAAAGGCTCAGGAAAGGCTCCATATAAGTAGAATATCAGACATGCGGAAGGCCTGATGCACTCCTCTCACAAATGAATGAATGCTATCAGGCACCCATTTACCTTAATTAGACATTGTGTGGCAGCAAGTCTGATATGGGTGATAATATGCATCCCAAACTCAAAGGCCCACAGAGTCCCAAATAAATATTTGTGATCATCTGTCAAAAGCCAGTCAAGAGACGGGAAAGCCCTTGACAGAGGAGCCCTCTTGAGAATTTCAGGTCAAATTCCAGACCACATGGATATTATCGTGGATACAACGGTCCAGGACAGTGTTGGACTTGTCAGGGTGGATCATGTGGTCCTGCAAGGGCCCAAGAAGCGAAGCCATCACTCGGGCAGAGATTTTATATGCCCTGCTGAGGAGGGAGATCAGGTGCCAGTTCTTAAGGAGGCAGTGATTCCCTCTCTCAGGCAGCAGCGCAATAACTGAGCGAGAGGGGCATCTCCCCGGTCGTGATACTCTGCCCAAGCAGTCCCAGAATTCCCTGAAAAACTCCACAGTCAGCCCGAGGACTTGGCCCTGGAGAGGCTGTCGAGGGTGTTGGTCAGTTCCCACAGGGTTATAGGTGCTTCATGGTGTCCTCCGAGCTGACTTGTGGCAGATCCTCCCTCAGACTCTGCAAGCATTCTCGCTGGACGGATCCGGAGAGAACAGAACAGAAAAATAGGCTTGGGTTTGAGCTCCTATTGCCTGCGATCTGAGACAATGGATTCATTGTCGGCCAGACGCATAGGAGCTACTGACAGACCCGTACCTTTTTTCCAGCAAGTAGAAGAAAGGGGAGCCAAGTTCGAGGGCCTTGAGCAACCGGACCCGCGAACTCATGTATGCGTCTCGGGACCCGAGTCGCAAGCCCCTTGGTGCGCCCTGCTTCTCTTCATATGCTGACCGCAGGTACTCATCAGGCAGACTGAGGCTTGACTCCAGGTAGAGCACCTCCTTCATCAACTCCTCGATCCTGGATTTTCTCTTCTTTGTCGATCCCTTTACATACTCCTGAGAGAAGCAGAAATGAATGCCACCGGTCCAGGGTCGACTGCACTCTGCCTTGGTGACAGCGGTGTAGGGATAAGGGGAGAATTGATGGGGGCGGGGTGCAATAGGGCATCCATCACCTCACCAGACAACCAGGCTTTAAGTTATCCTTGCCACCGAAGTCCCATCCTCCTTCCGCTTCCAACCCCTCCCTTATTGAGTGCTGGGGGGAGTGGGGATCCAGGGGGTGGGGGGGGGGGGGGGGGGCGGTGAAATACGCAGCTCAGAGCCACCAATCAGCTCAACCTCTGTCACAATCCCATTCCCAGGATCATCAGCAGAGGTGTAGTATCTGGTCTCCTGCGAAGGTGTTGGGTGGCAAGTTGGTTATAGCTTGGGTTCTTGCCGTTGTCAAAGGAGCATATGTGGTGGAGGCTAGGCTCCCCGAGTCTGAGAAGGATCGGCATCACCTCAGACCTGACCTCCCCAAGGTGTTATAAATGTGGGAGGATGATCTCACTGGGGATGATTACCTTCTGTGCAGTGGCCTCCAGCGGGTCAACCAGCAGAAATGTTGCACGCATGGTGAGCCCCTTGGCCAGGGCCAGGTGCATCGCCTACTCGGTTCTCAGGAGAAACACTGCCTGGCCATACATACGCGAAACTGAGATTATTGCTGAGGGGCCAACAGCCCCACCCATAGCTTTCACGCAAGCCTCAATGGTAATTTCAGAGTAGGTGTAGCTCTTTACCCCGAGACCTTTTGCGACCAAAATCACAGGAGCAGCAGGGGCTGCAGAAGCATTTGCTCCAGCAAATGTTCATATGGAGAACCCTGCCACCAGTGATGGTGTTTCTGCCACGGGATACTAACTACACCCACCGCAAACTCTTGAGTTGGTTGACAGTACTATACAATGTGGTATAATCTTTCCATTAGTGTTGAGTAGGGAGAAGGGGAAAGAGAGAAGGAAAAGAGAAAGGAGAATCAGGAGGAGTCAGAAAGGGTGCAGGTTGGGTGGGTGTCACTGGGTGAGAGGGTGGTGGTCTATCTTGTTGTGGTTCTTCTGGTAAGGGGAGGAAGATGTCTTCACCATGAGGTTGGTACTGCCAGGCACACAGCACTCCGCACAGATGTTCTACTGCCTTTCTTCACCTGATAGCACCAGCTTCTCGGGACCAGTATGACAGGAGGGGGAGTGGGGGCGGCGGTGGAAGCTAGGGTGTTACATACAAACACATACCTGCCTCATCTCCCAAATCCTTTAAATTCTCTTATTTTCCTCCCTCTATAAAGCACACACAGTTCCTCAGGGACCGCACATAAAAAGTCCAGACAACCAGTTCTGGTTGCTATAAATATAGTTTTTTTTCTCTCAGTCTCCCAGTCTACTTGGTCCCCTCCAAATCTTCAGGTATTAAGGCCTCAGGCCTCACAGGCTCCAGGCCCCTGCAACCTCAGCAGCAACAGCACCAGGTTTTTAATCAGGCAGCAGGCTTTCTGGCAGCTTGAATCCTAACTCAGGTTGAAACAAAACAGCAAAGCAGAGGAGTAAACTCTTCCAGCGAGCAAGGAAACAGTAACATGAACAGGTGTCCAGCAGAGCTATGCATGTGTGCTCTGCTCAAAGCAAAAGTGAAACTGAGACTGGATGACGTGGCACATTTCCCTCCTGCGCTAGCATGGGCAGCATGGTAGCACAGTGGTTAGCACTGTGGCTTCACAGCGCCAAGGTCTCAGGTTCGATTCCTGGCTGGGTCACTGTCTGTGCGGAGTCTGCATGTTCTCCCCGTGTCTGCGTGGGTTTCCTCCGGGTGCTCCAGTTTCCTCCCACAAGTCCCGAAAGATGTGCTGTTAGGTAATTTGGAGATTCTGAATTCTCCCTCAGTGTACCCGAACAGGCGCCGAAGTGTGGCGACAAGGCGCTTTTCACAGTAACTTCATTGCAATGTAAGCCTACTTGTGACAATAAAGGTTATTCATTCTTCTTCTTCTATTGATAACAAGCATATGCTTAAAGGCATATTTCAGCAACTTGTACCATAGAGTAAGTGGCATCATCACAACTCTTTTCAGGGGATCGCCAAATCAAGGCGAGAACTCGAGAATTATAGTATAATTTGCGTAAACATTGTGATTGGCTCATTGAACACCCAGTCACAGGTGTCTGGAGGGTGTCATGATATTCAAACACACACATCATGATAGACACACCAACAGACAAATCAGAACACACAACACCACAACCAATGACAGAAAGATATAAAAGCACAGACACGACCCCCGGTGGCCAGTATTAGCTGCAGAGGAGGACCAGGACAGACCTACTACACGACACACTCAGGGAGACAGCATGTGCAGAGTATCCAGAACGAACTGTATTATAAGAGTTAAAATAAAATAGAGTTGTACCACATACAACTGTGTTGGCTCATCTGTGCACCAGAGCACCCAACACCAATTGCAGTGTCCACTTTATTGCCTATTCCCAAACTCAGGTGCTGTCCTGCAGCACTCACAAACAAGGACAAAATGGGTGAAAATAAGGAACAACAAACGGCCTATTTCAGCTCATGCAACCAGAAGCAAAGAATTAGAGCTTCACGCCTGCATCAGAATATCAGACTTTGTTATACAATTCTAGATTTCTTCCTCCACTACCTTATCTGGAAGCCCATTCATTTTGCCTTTGCATAAACTGTTCCAAAGCAGCTTGTACTTTCATCTGCAGCCGTCTTTCTTGTCTCTTGTTTCTCCTCAGGGTATAAATGTAGCAAAGTGCCTTACTGGGCAATTCACCATCACATACTGCCCTTCAAAATGCATAAAGGATAGGTCGATAGATCTTAGATGTAACATAGATAAAATGGATAAGATTAAAAAGTCAAATCCATTGAATGTGTGGTTGGTTTTTTTCTCTGACACAGACAGTTTTTTGTTAATTTACAGCCACATTGTCCTCACAATCTCACTGGTCTGAGATATTGTTAAGAAATTGCTCCTTTTTAACCTCTAGCCTTACATTCTGGGGTTTTACTAGCAATTCATCAGCTGGCAAATTTGAAAGGGACTTGTATTGATAAGGGTGGCACGGTAGCACAGTGGTTAGCACTGTTGCTTCACAGTGTCAGGGTCCCAGGTTCGATTCCTGGCTTGGGTTACTGTCTGTGCGGAGTCTGCATGTTCTCTCTGTGTCTGCACGGGTTTCCTCCGGGTGCTCCGGTTTCCTCCCACAAGTCCCGAAAGATGTGCTTGTTAGGTGAATTGGACATTCCTGAATTCTCCCTCAATGTACCCAAATAGGCGCCATAGTGTGACGACTGGGAGATTTTCACAGTAACTTCATTGCGGTGTTAATGTAAGCCTACTTGTGACAATAATAAAGATTATTATTAAATTTGACAGGGAATGTGACTGAATGAATATAGTGGTAGTGGACAGTAATTTTAAATCGTTGTCACCTGACAGATAGACTTGGTGGTTAGTTCTGGCGTAGTAATTACAGTTTGAGTATTTACAAATTTCAAGCAATTGATGTGAAGAAATCAGGCAATGTATATCTGGAATTAAAGAGGAATTAATTAATGAATAATCTTTATTGTCACAAGTAGGCTTACATTAACACTGTGTTAATTTAACACTGTGTTAAGTTACTGTGAAAAGCCCCTAGTTGCCACATTCCGGCGCCTGTTCAGGTACACGGAGGGAGAATTCAGAATTCTCACCTGGTACGGGAATTGAACCCGCGCTGCTGGCCTTGTTCTGCATCACAAGCCAGCTGTCTAGCCCACTGAGTGAAACCCATAGAATGAACGGAAAACCATAAGAACTAGGAGCAGGAATAGGCAATTCAGCTCCTCGAGCCCGCTCCGTTATTCAATCTGATCGTGGCTAGTCTCCTCTCAGTCTCAACTCGACTTTCCTGCCCGTTCTCCAAAATCCTTCAACCCATTGCCATTTAAAGATCTGTCTGTCTCCTTAAATTTACTCAATGTCCTGGGGCGAGATTCTCCGACCCCCCGCCGGGTCGGAGAATCGCCAGGGGCTGGCGTGAATCCCGCCCCTGCCGGTTGCCGAATTCTCCATCACCGGATATTCGGCGGGGGCGGGGATCGCACCGCGCCGGTTGGCGGAGCCCCCCCCCCCGCGATTCTCCGGCCCGGATGGGCCGAAGTCCCGCCGCTAAAATGCCTGTCCCGCCGGCGTAGATTAAGCCACCTACCTTACCGGCGGGACAAGGCAGCGCGGGCGGGCTCCGGGGTCCTGGGGGGGGGCGCGGAGCGATCTGGCCCCGGGGGGGTGCCCCCACAGTGGCCTGGCCCGCGATCGGGGCCCACCGATCCGCGGACGGGCCTGTGCCGTTGGGGCACTCTTTCCCTTCCGCCTTCGCCACGGTCTCCACCATGGCGGAGGCGGAAGAAATTCCCTCCTCTGCGCATGCGCGGGAATGCCGTCAGCGGCCGCTGACGCTCCTGCGCATGCGCCGCCCGGAGATGTCATTTCCGCGCCAGCTGGCGGGGCACCAAAGGCCTTTTCCGCCAGCTGGCGAGGCGGAAATTAGTCCGGCGCGGGCCTAGCCCCTTAAGTTTGGGGCTCATCCCCCAAATATGCGGAGAATTCCACACCTTTGGGGCGGCGCGATGCCCGACTGATTTGCGCCGTTTTGGGCGCCAGCCGGCGGACATCGCGCCGTTTCCGGAGAATTTCGCCCCTGTTATCCACTGCACACTGGGGCAGGGAATTCCACAGATTCATGCCCCTTTGAGAGAGGTGATTTCTCCTCTTCCCTGTTTTAAATCTGCGACCCCTTATCCTAAAACTGTGACCTCTTGTTCTAGATTGCCCTTCAAGAGGAAGCACCAACTCTACCTCTACTTTGTCAATACCTTTTATCATCTTACATACCTCAATTAAATCCCCTTTCAATCTCCTAAACTCGAGAGAGTATAGGCCTAAACTGCTCAATCTCTCTTCTTAAGACACCACCCCTCGTCCCTGGAATCAATCTAGTGAATCTACTCAGAACTGCCTCTAATGGCAGAAACAGCACAGAAGAAGGCCAATCAGCCCATTATGCCTATGCCAGCTCTTTGAAAGAGCTGGTCAATGCATCCCATTCCCCTTTCTCTGCAGCCCTGAAATTTAGTTCCTCTTCATTCTCTTAATTCATTCTTTTTTGAGGCAATCACTCTTTCAGGCAATGAAGTCTTGACAACTTGCTGCATGTTATTTTTTCTTCATGTCACCTCTTCTTCTTTGTTAATAATCTTAAATCTGTGTCTTCTTATTATCATGTTTATGCCACTGGAAACAACTGGCCAAGATCTTCACTCATGGAGCGGATGTGCAGAGATGGGAGAATTCCTGACCTTTCAAAGCAGCCACCCACATTTTTGATTTTCGTTTTTGGGGAGCAGGCCGGATTACACTTTGCGCCTGTCACCCCTGGAAAGAGTGCGGAGGCTGGCAGGTGCGGAGACGGACTAGGTGGAAGGCCTGCCTCAGAGCTCTGGCACTTGGTTGAATTAAGGAAAATAAGATCGAAACAAAAAACAGCCATCCAGCCCTCACCCCCCTCTCCCCACGCACTCCCAAGCTCCATACATGCTAGCCTCTGCCAACACACACCTCACCCAGCTTCCAAGGTGCTTCATACCTCTATGCCAACTCATGCCCCTCCATCCACCCCCATGACTTCTCATACCCCTACAGCACAATCACTTGTGGCCTAGGACCCAGGCGATAGGTGAGTGATGGTAGGAAGGGGTTTGTGAGATGGAAGCCAAAGGGGAGGGGTATGTGTGGGAGTTAGCAGCAAGAGTAAGAGAATAGCTCTCAACCAGCCCCTGGTTCCCAGTGCCAGGTCCCTTGATCAGACACTGGGTGCCTTTGGTGGTCTTGGAATCACCAAGGAAACATGACAGGGTTTGCTTGTCAAGCATATTGCATGGCAAATCCCCCACCAGCCACTGTACCCCACCAGCGGCAGCAAGCGAGGTCCTTTGTATGGTCAACTCTATCCTGCACCCCACCCCCCCTCCCCCCCACCCCCATCCCCACTCCCCGGAATGAAGATCCTGCCATTCAGATCACTTTTTCCCAAGCTGGGAGATTTCCCGAACCTATACACCAGCCTCAGGAGTGGAAATCCTTGCCTGGATTCCCATCTGTGGGCTGAGTGAGAGAGTTGATAGAATTCCTGACCTCGTGAACCCAATTGTTTAAATGCCCGCCCGCCTTTCTGATTTTCAGTTTGAGGACTGCTGGTTGAATTAGGAGTTGGGGCTGAAACACCTGGAAGTAATCAAAGGTGGGCCGGGTGGCTGAGGTGCAGAAATAAGGAAGGCCTTCAGAAAGGTCCATTTAAGAGGTTAGTTGTCAACGGTGTAACCCTGGTTTATCTGAGGAGACTTTGATGCCTTGTCAGGTGAGTGTGAACAATGTAAATGCTGTCCTGACCTGGAACAGGTGGCCCATCGTGGGCCTTCACTCTCGGAAAATTGTCATTTTGAAGCCTAATCAAAGTGTTCTCCACTGAGCCACTGAAAGCATGGAGTGGATTCCCAAGACACAGCCATGGCAATGGCATCATCTTGGCACCACTACATGGTACAGATATCGTGTAGTTATGTAGTTAGCTACCACGACTTAAAGGATGCATGAATGATGAACAGTACCATGCTCACTATCATATCCATTTGCCTTCGTGTCACCCATCTGTCAGGATGCACTCACAATGTTGACCACGTCCCTTTCAGCTACACATTTTGATGACAAAAAATATGATTGGGAGTGAGGAAACCGCTATGGCTGTCAGTACTCATGGAGACTGTGAAGTCAAAGCCCAACATACATAGTACCAGGTACTTGCACAGAGCCATTTTCTTCACCAAACCTTCCCAGTAATTATTGATGACATGGAAACATGGTTGGTGCATGGAAGCACATGAAAGAGATTGCGAGCTTTGTAATTCGAATTGCTCATTAGCCTGTATGCCATACATTTTTTACTGATGGAATTTCACAAGGACAAGACATGGGAGAGGGGATGGGTCAATCTGCTCTACGTTTTTCTGATCAAGAGCGGCACCGTGGTTAGCATTTCTGCCTCACATCATCAGGAACCCAGGTTCAACTCCAGCCTTGGGTGATTGACTGTGTGGAGTTTGCACATTCTCCCCGTGCCTGCGTGGGTTTCATAGAGTTTACAGTGCAGAAGGAGGCCATTCGGACCATCGAGTCTGCACCGGCCCTTGGAAAGAGCAACCCACCTAAGTCCACACCTCCACCCTATCCCCACAACCCAGTAACCCCACCTAACCTTTTTTGTACACTAAGTGCAATTTAGTATGGCCAATCCACCTAACCTGCACATCTTTAGACTGTGGGAGGAAACCGGAGCACAGGGAGGAAACCCACGCACACACGGGGAGAATGTACAGACTCTGCACAGTCAGTGACCCAAGCTGGGAATCGATCCTGGGACCCTGGAGTTGTGAAGCAACTGTGCTAACCACTGTGCTACCGTGCTGCCTTTGGGTGCTCCAGTTTCCTCCCACAGTCCAAAATTGTGCAGGTTAGGTGGATTAACCATGCTAAAACATTTCCCCTTAGTGTCCAGAGATGTGCAGGTTATGGGGACAGGGCAGAGGAATGGGCCTCGGTAGAGTGCTCTTTCAGAGGGTCAGTGCAGACTCAATGGGCTGAATGGACTCCTTCTGCAATGGAGCCCTTCAATTGTGAGTGGAAGAGGGCCAGAGGAGGAGATCTGCGCTCTATACTGAAGGCCATAAAAATCTACCTGCCACAGCCAAGAAGGCCTGGATACAAATTGTGACTGCAGTGAGCGCAGCAGGAGGCCATTATCAGTCACGGATTCAATACAAGAAAAGGTTCAGTAACGTTCTGCATTCTGGCAAACTGTAGCTTGGCTCATCCGCAGAGAGATCCAAGGGAAAGGTCACATCTGCAATTCTGGTGTATCACATACGATTCCAGATGACAAAAGCTCAAGCACTAAGATGCTCCTTGTATCTTTCATTGTTCATCCAAGTGTGACTTTAAGGAAGGTTCAATGATCAGAGTCCATGAGCAGATGTGTTGGATGCAAGGCATTCACCCTCACTGAAGTGTCACACATTGGCCCAGATTAGGCATCGAAGCTCAAGAGCCAATATTGCTCGTCTGCTAGCCTCACTAATTTGGTTACAATTGCCTTACAGGTGTCAAAAAACGTGCCGTGCTTGGCAATCAGAGGTATATAGAAGCTGAGAACGTTGCCATTGGCACCCACTTTAGAAACTGGTCCATTGGCCGGAATGGATGGTACTTAAGTTCTTTCAAGCAGCCGATGTTGCACAGTTGTGAGCTCATCATCCTCAATATGCCTCAGTGTCAGTATTTATGCTCGAACATACAATCCTATCAGCGTGCAGAGGGTTTAAAGTCTTAAGCCGTGTAACTCTCCAGCATTGTGGGAGTGGTTTGATCATGAAGCAGGTGACGGCTTTTGCACCTGATTTGCAGGCACTGCTGTTTTTGTGATGGGGCAGGTTGTGAATAACTTATTACCATGTGTACTTTCAATGTGATGAGGCCCATGGTTATAATAATTATGAGGATTGCAGCCAGATGATTGTAATTGAGGCAAACTCATTGATGTCAATTCTCTCTCTCTACTGGGGGATGAGCAGTCCAATGAGTAATTGCAGCATTGGTGTACAAATTTCTTTCGGTGGACATTTCTCACCAGGGACTGGCTGATGGCAAACGTGAGACTGCAGGACCTTATGAGAATTTATTTTGCACAAGGATGGGTCTGGCGATGATCTCCAGCTGCACAGAGTCAGCTCTGGCTCATGTTCATGTCCCCTAGGTGGTCTGCCAGGGGACACGCTATCAACAGGATTGGTGTATCTCAGAAGTTGGCAATTCAGACAATGTGGAAATATAATACACAAAGAAATAACCCACTGGGGTTTGGAGTCTGGAGGTATCTCCTACAAGGAGTAAGCCTCGACACACATAGGTCCAGAATAAATAATCTGAATTCTGGATCCCTTGACTAGCTCATTGCAAAACTTATAGTGGCAATAACAGGAACCCAGCTCACTCCATCATATTGCCGCTAAAGTACGTTGTATCAAGAAAATCAGAACATGTGCATTATGGCAGTTGAACTCTTTGCAAATAACTGAAAACCACCCCACATCACATAGGGAGTATTGAATCATTCTCCATTATTTTTACATGGCATGGCGTATCTATAAATGTTATACATTTGGCATTAATAAAGCTCGATTAGAAGGTGATTTAATTGTGCACTTCTTCCATCCATTAGGATGACTTCTTTAACTATAAGTTAAGTTGTATTTCTTATTCATAAATTTAAATTAACAACTCTGAGTTACACCTTTGTGATCTTCTCTGTGCCAGTGGTTTCAAGAGTTCAACGCCAACTCAGAGAGACCAGAAGGAAGGTCTTCTCCCTCCCCGCAATCAACGGTCCAATACCTGAATGTCGCTGGTGCTAAACACCATGTTGCCACAGCAGAGGGTGTATTACATAAAGGGTTTGTCTCCAGAGTGCCTCTAACCAACAGTTTAATGCACAAAGCAACACAACAAGGGGCATGAATAAGTATTGTGGGGGTTTCTCCTTATAACATTTATTCCCGAAGAGGGATGGGGATGGTAATCATATTCAGCAAATGTGATTTCCCCAAGGATATTAAGAGATATAACGCCACAGTGGATGAAGCTGATATATAAATTCGCCATGAACATACCGAAGGAGGAATTAAGCTTGAGGGGCTGAATATCTGACTGTTCTTAAGTTTCTGTGTGAATTCACAGTTTTTTCTCAGATGCAATTTAATAGAGATTGTCTTTTTAATTTGAAAATCCTAGGATCTCAGCACAAAGGTGTTGAGAGATTAATGTCTCCTGAAATGATTTTAGGTGCACAGATGGAAATAATTATCATAGACTTCAGAGCAGTGGATTTCCCAGTTTTGTTCAAAAGTGTTTATTAATATTTATTCATGTTTTCTTTTTCCATTATTCCCAATTTAAAATGACGTCTCTCGGTTGGGAAATGGAAAAATGATTTTTTTTAATCCTGGAAAAACTGGAATCCAAATGCCAGCATTAAAGAGAAAACGACGACCTTGCCCTGTTACCTATCCATCTCTGTTGGGTAGATTGGAGCAAATGCATCATAAATTAAATGCAGGCTGGGAGAAAAGCCAGCTGAATTCAATTGTTTGTGAATCAGCTCAAAGGAGAGATTAGAAAACACTTATAAAATGTGAGCAGAAGCCTTTAGGGAACTGTCGCCGTTGGCAGACTGAGTCTCCAGGGGATCCACATCTGGCTCTTGTGCAGTCGCAAAGATGATTGTTTATATGGACGGAACTACAAACAAAAGTATTACTCTTGAGCTTGGTGCATATTGGACCCTTGACACTGACATATGGGGCAATTAGATCCATGTGGGCTCACTGTGAGCTCATGATGTGAACTATTCCATTGAAAGGACTGATATCGTTGAATCCCTTCAAAAATGTTGCTGGTTGATGGGGTGGCGCATCTCCTAACATAGGGCAGAATTGTATGGTCTTAAACTGCGTTTTTTAGGTGGGGGGAGGGGGAGTGTGAAATTTGCAGAATGGGTGCCTGCCCGCTCAGACCACACAGCAATTTTACACTAAGGCGGGCAATGCCTCAGACAGGAAGTCTGCCCCTATCCCAGATGAGGCCCCGGCCTATTCACTCAGACTCTTTGTGCCATCTCTTGAACTTGCTGGGTCTCCCGTTCCCGGGCATAGGCTCAGCTCTCCCCCTGCATTTCTTCTTCTGTTTTCTCCAGCTCTCTAAGCTGCGGCTTCCTCCTAAGTCAGGGACGGAAGTCCCACCTGCAGCCACTCAACGTTCATTTGAGGCTAAATTTGCTTTAGGGCACACGGAATTAGCGGTGATGTGTTTCATCCAATGGCAGGAAGTGCAATCCCACCATCTGAAAAATTCATGCCAGAGATTTTACAGCACCTCAACAGGCCATTCAACCCAACAAGTCTACATTGATATCAATACTTCATTCAATCCTTGCCCCACCCCACTTCATTTAACCCTATCGGCATAACTTTCTATTCATTTTTCCTTGCACTTCCGTAGGTTCATCTGAGCTTTTCTTCTCAACTTAAAAAAAAAATGATTTTACAGGATGTGCGTGTCGTCATTAAGGCCAGCATTTATTGCTCATCCCTCGGGCAATAAATTGCCCTTCCGAAGGTGGTGGTGAGTTGCCCCTTGAACCGCTGCTGTCCCTGAGATGTAGGTACACCCACAGTGGTGTTAGGGAGGGAATTCCAGGAATTTGACCCAACGACAGTGAAGGAAGGGCAATATGTTTCCAAGTCAGGGTGGTGAGTGACTTGGAGGTGAATCCCCATGTGGTTGTGTTCCCAGGTATCTGCTGCTCTTGTTCTTCTACTTGGTCATGGTCGTGGGTTTGGAAGGTGCTGCCTAATGAATCTTGGTGAGTTACTGCAGTGCATTTTGTAGATGGTACACGCCAATGGCGAAGGAATGAATGTTGTGGAAGGGGTGCCAATCAAGCAGGCTCCTTTGTCCTGGATGATATTGAGTGTTGTTGGAGCTGAATCATCCAGACAAATGGAGAGTGTTCCATTGCACTCCTGGCTTGTGCCTTGTAGATGTTGGATAGGATTTGAGGTGTCACAAGGTGAATTATTCACTGCAGGCTTCCTAACCATTGACCTGCTCTTGTAGCCACAGAATTTATATGGCTAGTCCAATTCGGATTCTGGTCATTGGTAACCCCCAGGATGTTGATTGTGGGGGATTCAGTGATCGTTATGCCTTTGAATGTCAAATGTCGATGGTTAGATCCCCATTTGTTGGAGATGGTCATTGCCTGGCACTTGTGTAGTGCAAATGTTACTTGCCACTTGTCAGCCCAAGCCTGGATATTGCCCAGGTCTTGCTGCATTTGGATGTGAACAGCTTCGGTACCTGAGGAGTCGTAAATGGTGCTGAACATTGTGCAATCATCAGCGAACGAACACTCCCACTTCTGACCCTTTGGTAGAAGGAAGGTAGGAAAGAAGATAAGGAAAGAAGGAAGGAAGAGGAAGCAGCTGAAGATGGTTGGGTCTAGGACACAACCCTGAGGAACTCATGGAGTGGTGGACTGCCGTGAGATGATTGACTCCAACCACCAAACGATCTTCCTTTGTGCCAGGTATGACTCCCACCAGCGGAGAGTTTCCTCCCTGACTCCCATTGACTCCAGTTTAGCTGGGGCTTCTTGATGCCATACTCGATCAAATACTGCCTTGATGTCAAGTGCAGTCACTCTCCCCTCATCTCTGGCATTCAGCTCTTTTGGCCATGTTTAAACCAAGGCTGCAATGAGATCAGGAGCTGAGTGACACTGGTGATACCCAAACTGAGCATCCATGGGCAAATTGTTGCTGAGTAAATGCTGCTTCAGAGAACTTCTTGATAACCTCTTGCATCAGGTTACTGATGACCGATGGTGGACTGATGGGGCGGTAACTGGCTGTGTTGGATTTGTCCTGTTTCTTGTGTACAGAACATATGTGGGCAATTTACAACTTTGCTGGGTAGATGCCAGTGTTGTAGTGGTACTGGAACAGCTTGGTTAGGGGTGCGGCAAGTTCTGGAGCACAAGTCGTCAGGAATATTGCTGGAATATCGTCAGGGTCCATAGCCTTTGCAGTATCCTGTGCCTTCAGCAGTTTCTTGATATCATGTGGAGTGAATCAAATTGGCTGAAGACTGACATCTGTTAAATGGGGACCTCCGGAGGAATCTGAGATGGAACATCCACTTGGCATTTCTGGCTGAAGATTGTTGCGAATGCTTCAGTCTAATCTTTGCACAGATGTGCTGAGCTCCTCCATATTGTGGAGCCTCCTCCTCCAATGAGTTTTTAATTCACGACTGGATGTGGCAGGACTGCGGATCTTAGATCTGGCCCATTGGTTGTGGAATCGTTTAGCTCTGTCTATTACTTGCTGCTTATACTGTTTGGCATGCAAGTAGTCCTGTGTTGTAGCTTCACCAGGTCGACACCTCATTTTCAGGTTATCCTGATGTTGCTCCTGGCATGCTCTCCTGCACTTTTCAAAGAATCAGGGTTGATCCCCTGGCGTGGTGGTAATGGTAGAGTGGGTGATATGCTGAGCCATGAATTTGCATATTGTGGTTGATTAATTCTGCTGTTTCTGATGGCCCACAGCACCTCATGGATACCCAGTCTGTTGCTAGATCTCATGGAAGTCTATCCCATTTAGCATGTTGGTAGTGCCACACAACGTGATGGGCAGTATCCTCAATGTGAAGATGGGACTGGCAGTACCAGCGTTCTCGGGTGCCAGGTCGACACAGTCAGGGCCCGGGCCCAGGGGGACCTTGCGAATTGGAGGGGGAATGAGAGGAAGTGCTCAGGGGCCTCAACAAGGTTGGAGGGTGAGGGGGGTGGACAGAAAGCAGGGGTGGGCCTGAAAGGGGAGGGGGGGAGAAGATTGGGGCTGTCGATCAAAATGACACCCCAGCAAGATCAGCTCACCAGCAGAAACCCCGAAGGCCAAAAGAAACAGCAAAATGCCGGTAAATAGAGGGGTGACTCTCGGCACTGCAGTCGCCGAGAATCACCCCACCAAAGGCACTCGAAAGCAGATTTTATTTAAAGTCCACGGAATCGCGCCCTAGATTACACACGAACACAGGAAAACCAGATTAGTTATTTTCAGTAAATCAATGCCTTGTGTCATTTCTTGAAGCACTCCTAAATCCTTTATCAACCGCTTATCTAATCCATTGGTACTTGTTGAAGAAAATAAAGCCAGCTACTGAAATGCTTCCTAAGCACCAAATGATCATAACATCTGTCGACTGACACTTACTTCACCACCTGCCTGTTCTGTCTGTGTATAACTCCTGGCTCACTGACATCTCTTTCTGCAACTCACTGCTATCTGCTTTAACACCAGCTCGATGGAGCTGAGAAGTTATGATAGATTACAGCAGTCTCCACTGTTTACCATCAGATCACAGAACATGTTAACAAGGGGCGTCCACCTAAAACATGTTAACCTCTTTCTGCCTTTTCAGATGCTGATGGTCCTGCTGTGTATTTCCAGTATTTTCTGTTTTATTTCACGTTTCTGGCATTTGTAATTTATTTTTATTTATTTTATTTACCAAAGGTTTTCAATTCTGCTCCTTAGATTAGCTTCAGTGCAGTCAGGTTAAAATTTAAGGGGATAAATTGAACAGTCCTTGAAAATAGGAGCAAAAATGGGATTCTGTTCAATGTAATGTCAGTAGCACACCAATTTTGTGTTGCCTGCTCATTACCGTTGTAGAGTGCAGCCAACATTGAGTGTTGTTGAGAGGCTGCACATCTCAGCAAAAGACACAGAGAGACCAACATGAGGTAAAGCTAGCATGCATTACTTAAACCCAGCCTACAGCTCTTATAAGGAGGTGCATTGTGGCTGGTTCACTGGTCGAAGTTCTTTCTCAAATCACTTTGCTGCGGCAAAAGTCTAAGTAATGACACAACATGGATGGGTGCAAGCTCCAAGGATTCTTGGATGCTGCACCAGAGGCCTTGGTGGAGAAGGTGAAAAGAAGTGCAGTGTTTACAGGGTGCCTTCTGTCAGGCTGTGCAGACATTAATTCCCAGAAGGCAGTGGGAGAAGTTAGCGGTGACAGTCAATGCCAGGAATCAAGCACCAAGAACCTGGATGTGGGAGCACAAAAAAGTTCAACGACCTGACACAAGTAGTCAAGGTCAGTAAATTGAACTTCGAATGCCTTATCCTTCGCAACTGCACCACTAGCCTCAGACACCACACTCACATCAATCACCTATCAACAGACTCGATCAGTCAGGATTCTTGCCTAACGTCTATAGCTTCCCATCGCCCTCACGCAGTTATCACTGCTGCAAATTCATACTTACACCTCACAGCCTGCACACACTGCCAGCTATTCAACCATGACATTAACCAAACAGATTGCACCACGCTCACTTATCATGGTGGTCCTCACCCAAAGGCTGCAGGAGCTGACTGGTGGCCAGCAGTCCACAGTGACAG
This sequence comes from Scyliorhinus torazame, assembly GCF_047496885.1. Classification (NCBI taxonomy): domain Eukaryota; kingdom Metazoa; phylum Chordata; class Chondrichthyes; order Carcharhiniformes; family Scyliorhinidae; genus Scyliorhinus; species Scyliorhinus torazame. Next base: position 180,602,171 of record NC_092718.1, read on the forward strand.
ACCGACAGGGTAATATCTCTTATGCTTTTCTCCTTTCAGATAGCCAAGAGCTGCCACCTGATCAGGCAGTCATGGGAAAGCAACTGGTGGAAAAGGAAGAAGAAGCCGATGATGACGAAATGTCATCACTGGATTTTGCATCTGCACCCCACAGCCCAGATGCTGACACTGCACATAAATTACTGCAAGTGGGCAGCATCGAGGTGGTTACCATGCTCTGGTCTCAGGCGGGCAGGGGAGGGGGTGAACCCTCCATCAATGACCGCCTTTCCAAATCAAACATCCCTGGTCCTCTCCCATCTCTGCAGCCCCCCCCCCCCCCCCCTCATGTTCCTTTCTCCCCTGGCCTTGCCGCCGTGACCCCACGCAGAGGCAGGCTCAGCCCAATGTTTAAGCTAGGGGCTGAGCCATTGCGTCTGTAGAATGTTTCATCCTTAGTTTTAATCCATTAATCAAATGTATTTAACAAAATCAGCTGGAAAATCTCAGCAGATTTGGCAGCATCTGTGGCGAGAGAAGGACTAACGTAAAAGTTTACTCTGTTTCTCTCTTCACAGATGCTGCCAGATTTTCCAACACTTTCCACTTTTATTTCAGATTTCCAGCGTCCGCAGTATTTTGCTCCAATATTATTGCAGTAGGACGTCTATTATCGAGCTAATTATAGGGGCGCTAATTTGCCCCTTAATTGGAAAAATTAAAATATATATATATATTATCCAGCTAATTAGAACTATTGCAATTCTCAGAATGAAGCTAATATTTTACAAATAATTTTATCTTTATTTTCTTTCAAGAATTTTAAACTGACTGGCTCCTTCCTTCAAAGATTCTCCAAGTTGAACACCAAGTGCAGATTCGATGGGCCGAATGGCCTCCTTCTGCACTGTAGGGATTCTATGTAATCCTTTTTAGTTACATCCCTACTAAATTAATTTATCCCCAAAAGGAAATGTGCCCTCCCTCCCAATTTTCAGAGGTTAAAATTGTGTAAGAATACAGATGTTCTGTTCCAATTTACATTCTTCTTCACATCCTTCATCTTTGATTGGTTGCTTTAATGCTTTAGTAGTCTGATTAATTTGGGAACTCATCAATATGCTGCCATGATAGTTTGGGGTCTTGTAATGCTACATTGATGCAAATCCAAACTTGCGTAGATGTCCCAGGAAATGCCATCTCAATTTGCAGGTTTCATGCTGGTCGTATGTTATTTAGTCGCTTTCCATAAAATGTACTTCCAATATGGAGCCACCATCAATAAGAACTTGCCAAGGCTGTAATTGTGTCCTTAATGTTAACAACAAGCTTATTGTCCTTCTCTTTTTCCCTTTCTGTCTCTCCTGGAAATTTGAGGTTAGAAATTGGATAGCTCTGTTTTTTTGGGTAAGGGAGGGGCAAGTCACGTTCTTAACAATAATAATAATAATCTTTATTGTCACAAGTAGGCTTACATTAACATTGCAATGAAGTTACTGTGAAAAGCCCCTAGTTGGCACATGTTCGGGTACACTGAGGGAGAATTAAAAATGTCCAAAGTACCGAATAGTACTGGGCCAGATTCTCCGACCCCCCACCAGGTCTGAGAATCGCCGTGGGCCGTCGTGAATCCCGCCCCCGCCCGCCGCCCGCCGAATTCTCCGAAGGGAGAAAAGTCGGCGGGGCGTCAATCGCACCGCACACCTCGGAGAATGGCATGGGTGGGCGCAAGGCAATGGATTTCGGGGCTGCCGATATTCTCCCGTCCGGATGGGCCGAAGTCCCGCCGACGTGATCACAGATGCCGGGGAGGGGGATGGGGGGGGGTCCGTGCCGGGGAGGGGGACGGGGGGGGTCTGTGCCGGGGGCCGGGTCCGTGCCAGGGAGGGGGACGGGGGGGTCCGTGCCGGGGAGAGGGACAGGGGGGGTCCGTGCCGGGGAGGGGGACGAGGAGGGGGTCCGTGCCGGGGGGTGGGGGGGTTCTGTGCCGGGGAGGGGGGGGTCCGTGCCGGGGAGGGGGACGGGGGGGTCCGTGCCGGGGAGGGGGCCAGGGAGGGGGTCCGTGCCGGGGGAACGGGGACCGGGGGGGCGGTCCGTGCCGGGGAGGGAGGTGGGGGGGGGGGGTCCGTGCCAGGGAGGGGGTGTGCGAGGGCAAGTGAGTTGGTCCACCTGGCCAGGTGACAGCCTCTAACAGTCGACCCATGCGGTCCATGCCACCTGGCTGGGGGGGAGGAGGGGGTATGGGCAATGATGACATGTCGTCGTTCCACCCCCCGCACAGGCTGTCATGTTTTCCGGTCAGCCAGCGATGATGGCCGCCGTGGCGGCAGCCGCTAATGTCCATGTTGCCCTGGATGAGGAGGAGGATGAGGAGCATGCCAGAGAGGAGGCGCAGGCTGCCGCAGAGGGGCAGGCGGCAGCCGACCAGGCTGGAGGGACACCTGACCGACAGGACGAGGAGGGGGAGGAGGACGTCGCGGCCCCACGGCAACGGAGGCACCCGAGGACGCCCCGTGTGTACCGGCCCCGGCTGTCATACCAGGACCTCACGGACCAGGAATGCAGGAGGAGATTCCGGATGAGCCGGGAAACTGTGGCACACATCTGCCACCTGCTGGCGCACCAGTCACCGCGTGGCACTGGCGGGGGACACCCTCTCCCCGTGTCCGTCAAGGTGGCCCTGAAACTTTATGCAACGGGGTCATTCCAGGCACCGAGTGGGGACCTGTCCGGCATATCGCAGACATCGGTGCATCGGTGCATCCGGGCAGTGACAGACGCCCTATATGCCATAGCGCACCGCTACATCCGCTTCCCTGTGGATCGGGCCAGCCAAGATGCCCGGGCCATGGGCTTCTCTGCCATGGCCGGGTTCCCCATGGTCCAGGGCGCGATTGATGGAATGCACGTCGCCGTGCGGCCACCTGCAGATAACAGGGCCGTGTTCACCAATAGGAAGGGGACCTATTCGATGAACATACAGGTGGTCTGCGACCACCGCATGATGATCCTGCACGTCTGCGCTCGTTACCCGGGCAGTGTACACGACTCAGATGTGTTGTCGTGGTCATACATCCCTGGCATGTACGAGGGACACCATCCCCGGCTGAGGGGCTGGTTGCTGGGCGACAGGGGCTACCCATTGCGATCGTGGCTGATGACGCCGATACGGAGGCCACGCAATGAGGTGGAGAACCGCTACAATGATGCCAATGTAGCGACAAGGGGAGTGATAGAGAGATGCTTTGGCGTGCTGAAGATGCGTTTCAGGTGCCTGGACCTCTCTGGGGGAGCCCGGTCCCGTCCTCTGCCCGGGGGGATGTTGATGGCGGCCCAGGGGGAAGGGGGCAGACTCACCTGGGGCTGAGGTAAGACCACCCCTCACACACACACTTGCGCTCAACGTACATGACTCCCCCGCACGCTTTGGACAGAGCACAAAGGCAGCTTCTGTAGGTGTAACATTGACTTTAATAACCAAAGGAGTTCATGCACGTGCCCTAGCCCCTAAAACTCATCTGTGCCCTGCACCCGTGCCAACTTACTCAGTGTCTAATTGTTTGGCCTTACGGGCCCTTTGACTACGCCTAGGTGGTTCCCCAGATGGTGCAGCACAACTGGAGGTGGACTCCTGTGATTCCTGCCCTCTGACACGGGATCCTTTTGGCGGCCGTTTCCTGGGGCGTCCTGGCCTAGATGGGCCAGGCTGTGGCCCGGGGGACTGGGATGGCGAGCTGCCAGCCTGTCCTGCCCGTTGCCCACCCGATGCACCTGGGACGGAAGGGCGGGAGCCCGAGGTGTTGAGGTGTTCTGGGACCTACCCTACAATGGGACCCGGAACAGGCCCCAGCAGCTCCTCCTCCCTCGGGGTGCCCGATGGCCCCCAGGCCTCTACATGTGTGGGGGATGCGAACGGACTGGCCATCCGACGCCCCCCCCACGACATCTGGCGCTGCCAGTCCTGGAGGCCTGTGCTGGTATCGACAGGGGTCTGCAGGTTTGCAGCCACGGAGCTCAGGGGGTTGGCAATCCCTGTCTGTGACTGTGCGACGCCGGCTCGCACATGGGCAATGGCGCCGATGCCCTCAGCGATGGCCTGCTGAGACTGGGCCATGGCCTGTTGAGACTGGGCCATGGCCTGCAGAGATTGGGCTATGGACTGCTGAGACTGGGCCATGACCTGCTGAGACTGGGCCATGGCCTTCAGAGACTGTACCACGGAGTTGAGCCCCTCTGCCATCTGCCGTTGGCGCTGGCTCATGGCCTCCTGTGAGAGGGCAGCCATGTCCTGGGCCACAGACGGCGCCTGCACGGAAAGCCCCTGGCCTCGCAAACCGCTCCTCATGTCTGACACCGTCGCACCCATTGCCTCCACCGCGGACGCCACCCGTGCTGTGTCAGCCTGGGTGGCACGCATGACCAGCACCACTGCCAGCTCCTGGACACGGATGGACTCCTCCACCTGCGACTGCAGCCGCCGCAAGCCGGCCGTCACCCTCTTCGCTCGTCTCCGGGTCGGTGGTTGCATCGGACCTATGGGTGGGTGTGGTAACTCCAGGAACCCAGGATCCATCTGGGCGGCAGATGTTCGATTGCGCCGGGCTGCCCTCCGACCGCCCGGCCCCTCTGCTGCTCCTAGCTCCACCTGCTGAACGGGACGGCTGTGTTGTGCGCACCAGTGAGTGTACCAGACGCCTCATCACTAAAGTGCCCAACCGAGGTGAGCGTCTCGGCGATGGTGGAGGGTATTGGTGACAGCAGTGGCGTTGTGTCGTGCGCATCGTCCGACTCTGAGTCCATGGCACTTTGGGGTGGCGGTTCATCTCCGCCCATCCAATCTGTGTCACTGTCCTGTATTTCAGTTTCCTGGGTAGGGGTGTCCTGGGTAGGGGTGTCCTGGGTCGTGGCTCGGCTGTGACAGGGGCCTGTGGCTGCCCCTCTCGTCGCTGGGTGGCACACGCCTGCGTCGCCGCGCCCGCATGAGACGGGGGCGCCGTCTCCCTGTTGCTCCAGGTCTCTCCGTCTCCCGTGGTCTCCGAGGGGCATCGTGCGGGCGTCGCATGCCAGAGGGTCCGGGTCTCTCCGTCTCCCGTGGTCTCCGAGGGACATCATGCGGGTGGTCTGCATCTGCGGGGATGGGTGCCTCGACGTTTGCTCCTGCGATACACAATGAAGCATGCATGGTTAGACACGCAGGCAGTGATCAGGTGATATGGGGGAGGGGGGATATGCGGGAGGGGGGATATGGGGAGGGGGGATATGGGGGAGGGGGGATATGGGGACGGGCTGTCGGTGGCTCACTTGGTGGTGGGCCCCCGACCTCTGCATCAGCAACCTCCCGGTCCTCAGGTCCGCCAGCCAGTTCCAGGGCCCTTTCCTCATGCTCGGTCAGTGGCCTCTCATCAGCTGGGCCTCCTCCAGTCCTCACATGCTCCCTGGAGTTGTGTGCACGCTTCTCCTGTGGGGGGTGGTGGCAGGGGTAAAAGGCAACAGTGTTAGACAGGTATATGAATGCACGCCTTCGGTTGCGCGTGTATTGCAGAGTTTAAGGTTAGGGCTGGATTCACTTGGTGAAATGGGGGAAGGCGGATATGGGAGATATGGGGGAGGGGGGATATGGGGGAGGGGGGATATGGGGAGGGGGGATATGGGGGAGAAGGGATATGGGGAGGGGGATATGGAGGATATGGGGAGGGGGGATATGGGGAGGGGGGATATGGGGAGGGGGGATATGGAGGAGGGGGATATGGGGAGGGGGATATGGGGGAGGGGGGATATGGGGGAGGGGGGATATGGGGAGGGGGATATGGGGAGGGGGATATGGGGAGGGGGGAAATAGGGGATATGGGGGAGGGGGATATGGGAGAGGGGGATATGGGGAGGGGTGATATAGGGAGGGGGATATGGGGAGGGGGGATATGGGGAAGGGGATATGGAGGATATGGGGAGGGGGGATATGGGGGATATGGGGAGGGGGATATGGAGGAGGGGGGATATGGGGGAGGGGGATATGGGGGAGGGGGATATGGGGAGGGGGGATATGGGGGGGGATATGGAGGATATGGGGAGGGGGGATATGGGGAGGGGGATATGGGGTAGGGGGGATATGGAGGAGGTGGATATGGGGGAGGGGGGATATGGAGAGGCGGGACATCGGGAGGGGGATATGGGGAGGGGGGATATGGGGGAGGGGGGATATGGGGGAGTGGCGATAAAGGGGGAGGGGGGAAATAGGGGATATGGGGGAGGGGGGATATGGGAGATGGGGATATGGGGAGGGGGGATATGGGGGAGGGAGGAATGGGGAGGGGCATATGGGGAGGGGGATATGGGGGAGGGGGGATATGGGGAGGGGGGGGATATGGGGAGGGGGGGAAATAGGGGATATGGGGAGGGAGGATATGGGTAGGGGGGATATGGGGAGGGGGATATGGGGGAGTGGCGATATGGGGAGGGGGGAAATAGGGGAAATGGGGGTGGGGGGATATGGGAGAGGAGGATATGGGAGGGGTGATATGGGGAGGGGGATATGGGGAGGGGGCATATGGGGAAGGGGATATGGGGAGGGGTGATATGGGGAGGGGGATATGGGGAGGGGGGATATGGGGGAAGGGGGATATGGGGAGGGGGAAATGGAGGAGGGGATATGGGGGAGGGAGGATATGGGGAGGGGCATATGGGGATGGGGCATATAGGGGGATATGGGGGAGGGGGGATATGGGGGAGGGGGGATATGGGGGAGGGGGGATATGGGGGAGGGAGGATATGGGGAGGGGGATATGGGGAGGGGGATATGGGGAGGGGGATATGGCGGATATGGGGGAGGGGGATATGGGGAGGGGGGAAATAGGGTATATGGGAGGGGGGATATGGGAGAGGGGGATATGGGGAGGGGTGATATGGGGAGGGGGATATGGGGTAGGGGGGATATGGGGAAGTGGGATATGGGGAGGGGTGATATGGGGAGGGGGATATGGGGAGGGGGGATATGGGGGAAGGGGGATATGGGGAGGGGGGATATGGAGGAGGGGGATGTGGGGGAGGGAGGATATGGGGGAGGGGGATATGGGGGAGGGGGCATATAGGGGGGATATGGGGGAGGGGGATATGGGGGAGGGAGGATATGGGGGAGGGGGATATGGGGAGGGGGAAATGGGGGAGGGGAATATGGGGAGGGGGGATATGGATATCGGGCAGGGGGTGGGGGCTCACCCTGGCTGCCCTGACGAGGTTGTTCACCTTCTTGTGGCACTGGGTGCCTGTCCGTGGTGTCAGGGCCACAGCGCTGACGGCCTCTGCCACCTCCCTCCACAGACACCGGCTGTGGCGTGGGGCGACTCTTCGGCCATGTCCGGGATACAGAGCCTCCCTCCTCTGCTCCACTGCGTCCAGGAGCGCCTCAATGTCGCGGGACTGGAACCTCGGGGCTGAGCGGCGGGCGGCCATCCAGTCGGGTCTTCTGGTCGGGTGGGGGGAGCAGCGCGTCTTATGAGCCGTCACGCCGTGCGGCGTGAACCACGTGAGCCAGCGCGGATAGCGTCACGTCGCTGCTAGCCCATTCCGGGCCGGAGACTTAGCGATGTTTGGGGCGGCGTGATGCAGGTGGGATTTGCGCCGTTTTGGGCGCCGGTCGGCGGACATCGCGCCGATAACGGAGAATTTCGCCCAGTATGTCTTTCAGGATTTGTGGGAGGAAACTGGAGCACCTGGAGAAAACCCACGCAGACGCGGGGAGAACGTGCAGACTGCACAGACAGTGATCCAAGCTTGGAATTGAACCCGGGTCCCTGACACGGTGAAGCCATAGTGCTAACCACTATGCTACCGTGCATCTCTTGTATGGAATAATTATGTTGAATAATATAATTCACAAGGCAAGAGAAAGGCTTCTACTTCTTCTACAGAATGGAAAAGGTCTTGTGCAGTTTATTTGGGTTGCAAGCATTAATCTTCCCTCCAAATAATGCGCGAAATTCTCCAGAAACGGCGCAATGTCCGCCGACTGGCGCCCAAAACGGCGCAAATCACACGGGCATCGCGCCGCCCCAAAGGTGCGGAATCCTCTGCACCTTTGGGGGCCGAGCCCCAACCTTGAGGGGCTAGGTCAGCGCCGGAAAGGCCTTTGGTGCCCCGCCAGCTGGCGCGGAAATGACATCTCCGGGCAGCGCATGCGCGGGAGCGTCAGCGGCCGCTGACGGCATTCCCGCGCATGCGCGTTGGAGGGAGTCTCTTCTGCCTCCGCCATGGTGGAGACCGTGGCGGAGGCGGAAGGGAAAGAGTGCCCCCACGGCACAGGCCCGCCCGCGGATCAGTGGGCCCCGATCGCGGGCCAGGCCACCGTGGGGGCACCCCCCGGGGCCAGATCGCCCCGCGCGCCCCCCAGGACCCCGGAGCCCGCCCGCGCCGCCTTGTCTCGCCGGTAAGGTAGGTGGTTTAATCTACGCCGGCGGGACAGGCATTTTAGCGGCGGGACTTCGGCCCATTCGGGCCGGAGAATCGAGCGGGGGGCCCTGCGCCGCGATTCCCGCCCCCGCCGAATATCCGGTGCCGGAGACCTCGGCGGGATTCACGCCAGCCCCCGGCGATTCTCCGACCCGGCGGGGGGTCGGAGAATCTCGCCCATAACTTTACTGCCACCGTGTCCATGTGGTGCAATGTTAATGAGAGCAGAGGCAGTCATCAAAAGCTAAAGTCAGAACTGGGAAGAGCTGATGAGGTTGTCTGCAGACAACCCGGCTGGGCTTCTCGGAGGCGAGTCCACCTCGCTACTGCTGTCAGTGAGAACAGACAGAGAATTTGGCGCTCAGCCAAATCTCCATTCACTGCAATGGGGCCGGAGAAACCCAACCCATATATCTGAAGGAATTCTTTAACTTTGGTGTCCTCAGTTCCAGTATTTGAAGCAATAGTATTCTGCTGGGGACTAAGTACCTGAGTTTGCGTAAAAGCATTTAAGACAAAGGAAACCTGAATGGAGAGGTTGAAAACCTGGTGCTGGATCCTTTGTTGAAAGTGGAGCGGAAGCTTTGTTTGAAGGGATAGCTGGAAAACTTGGAATGAATTCTTGATGCAAACAGTTGCTGGAAAGCATTGTTTGAAAGAAGATTTTAAAGTGTGTCCTTGGGGAGTGGAGTGGAAAGCCTTTCGTGACAATCATCTGGCGGGGGTGGGAGGTGGCAATTTTGAGAGAAATCCACAAAAGGTCAGTTGAATGGGATTGGCCATTTGGTTCCCGAGAGTGGTGTTAACTTTAAAACATTTCTGAAGCAAATTAAAGGAGTATTGTATCATTTTTATTTTATAAATTTAGAATATCCAATTAATTTTTTCCAATTAAGGGGCAATTTAGCATGGCCAATCCACCTATCCTGCCCATCTTTTTGGGTTGTGGGGGCGAAACCCACGCAAACACGGGGAGAATGTGCAAACTCCACTCGGACAGTGACCCAGAGCCGGGATCGAACCTGGGACCTCGGCGCCGTGAGGCAACCGTGCCAAGGAGTATTGCATCATAATCAAACTTTTCATGTTCAATAAAAAGAGTGTTGTTGTTGTGAAAACTAATTTGTGGTACTGTGATTCTGTTCCTCCACATTTCTTTAAAAAAAGTAAAAAGTTACAATCTTTTAAGCCAGGATTCTATTCTGGAATCTTCCCAACCAATAGTAACTCCAACTGGGATCGTAACAATAATATTGCACAATGCAGTTATGTAATATTTGTACCTTCTGTTTAATAATTGTGGTGTGATCACTTATAGGGTGCACACAAACTAATATTGTACTATAATGGTGCTGCACTTAAGAAATGCCATGCTGCATATATATTGGACAATATTTGTAACCAGATTTCCAACAATGGGAATTATCAGTTTATTAGGAGCTTTTTTCTGAATGATTGGTGAATCTGGAAAGGGGAAAAAATATCATTCATGATTGAAGGGGAGGGTTAAAGAGCAAGGGGTCATAGAATCATAGAATTTGCAGTGCAGAAGAAGGCTATTCGGCTCATCAAGTCTGCACCGGCCCACACCTCCACTCTATCCCCGTAACCCAGTAACCCCACCTAATCTTTTGGACACTAAGGAGAAATTTAGCATGACCAATTCACCTAACCTGCACATCATTGGACTGTGGGAGGAAACCGGAGCACCCGGAGGAAACCCACGCAGACACGGGGAGAAAGTGCAAACTCCACACGAACAGTCACCCTCGGTTGGAATTGAACCTGGGTCCCTGGAGCTGTGAGGCAGCAGTGCCACCTTGCCGGGTGGTAGGAGGTTGTGTGGAAAAAGGGGCCTAGAAACAGGAGAAGCATCAGGGCCTATGATTTCTCTCCCTGGCCCTGTTTACATTAATGGACCAGTATTCCAAAGAGCGGGAGTTCAAATCCCACCATGGCAGTCTGAGGGGAGTTTTTAAAAATCCAAAATAAAAAAATGATACAAGTTTTTTACGAAAGTGACCATGAAGCTGTTGATTTGTCATAAAAATCTAACTCTTCTCTGATGTCCTTAAAGGGAGGAAAGCCACCTTAGCTGATTTGGTCTATGTGGTAACGCAGTCCCACACCAACGCAGTTGTTTTTTATCTGTTCCCTGAAATGGCCTAGCAAGCCAGCTTCTCACGGCAACTATGGTGATGAATGTCAGTGATGCCCACAGCCCGATAATAAGAAACATATTATCAGTGTATTGAATCATAACTCATGTATAACCTATTTAAGTAATAGCGGTAAAAAGCAGGATTAAACAATGAGCTTTGTCTTCAAATTCCCCTATTGAATCAGCAGATTTCAAATAATTGCTTTCTGGATTTCTACTTATTTGTGGTTTGAAAGAAGTCTGTCACGGCCAATGGGAATCACGAATTTGTATGAAAAGCAGTGGGCACGAGCTGCATAATACAGTTCCTGAAGGCATTGATTTTGTTTTGTATCTTGCTCTGTCATCTGTCCATTGACAATGAGACTCTCATCATGTAACTGTGTCTTGGTATCCTTACACATAAACAGCAAGATCAGTGTGTTGTGAGCTTTTACCAGTTTGTCTGTTCTGTGGCCTGTTACTACTGCGTATTCTGTATAATCGTGGCCAGCTGAAGATCTATAGAATCATTTTCTGCATATCTTTGACTCATATCGGAGTTCGCTGAGTCCCGCCGGGGTGGTTTACATTTGGTAACACCCAGCAGGACCGCGGCGTTCTGGCTGCGGGGGCTGTCCTGGGGGGCGGGGGGGGGGGATCCGACTTCAGGGGGGGCCTCCACGGTGGCCAGCCCCGCGATATCAGGGGCTACCGATCGGCGGGTGTGCTCGTTCTGGGGGAGGCCATGTCCCTCCACGCCGGGCCGCTGTAGGGCTCAGCCATGTTGCCCGTGGGCTGGTGCGGAGGAACATGGCTCCCTCCAGAACAGGCACGGGAACCACGTGCTTGCGCCGGCGCGAAGACAACCATGGCGCGCATGCGCGGACCCGCACCGGCCGTGTAAGGCCGGCTCTCGGCGCCGGATCAGCGCACAGCACTCCGCCGCCGTTCCAGCCCCCGAAGAAGAGGAGAATTACCTGGCCTGGAGGCGTGTTAACGCCGGCGTCGGTCACGCCGGTTTTGACACCGGCGCCAACACTTGGCCGCGATATCCGTGAATCCCGGCCCATACCTCCATGTCTTGCTCAGTTTGGGTGTTCGAGTGAGTGTGTCAAGAATTGGGTGGCATTTAGGACCTGTTGACCTGCGAGAATCGCCTTGCAGATCCCTTTTTGAGATTGTCTTGCAGACCATTCTGGAATGCTTCCATGCAAGTCGAGGTGATCACCAAACTCAACAATTCTGTCTGCTAGCCCTGCATTTGAAAAATCACAGTATGTACCATTTTCTCTGCATCTGCTGATCATAGAATTTACAGTGCAGTGCAGAAGGAGGCCATTTGGCCCATCGAGTCTGCATTGGCCCTTGGATAGAGCACCCCACCTAAGCCCATACCTCCACCCTATCCCCACACCTCCACCCTATCTCCATAACCCCACCTAACCATTTTTGGACACTAAGGGCAATTTAGCATGGCCAATGCACCTAACTTGCACATCTTTGGACTGTGGGAGGAAACCGGGGCACCCGGAGGAAACCCATGCAGACACGGGGAGAACGTGCAGACTCCGCAGACAGTGACCCAAGGCGGGAATTTAAACCTGGGACCTGGAACTGTGAAGTAATTGTGCTAACCACGTGCTACTGTGCTGCCCCAAGTGATGAAGTGATCTATGGATTCTGACGGCTTTTGTTTCAATGACATGAACTCTGGTCAGTGAATACAGAAGTTTGGCCTGATTCTGAAACAGTCTTCCAATGTATTGCATACCTCTTGTGGATTCTTTAGTTCTTCTCCTGTTCATCCTGACATGTGCAACCTGCGTAGGCCTTCATTCTCCATTGCTAGGGGAATCTTTATGGCTTGCTTGTCTGGTTCAGACAAAGCTGAATCAAGAAACCTTCGCTCTGTATGCCTTTTAAACATTCTGAATCCAGATAGTAGGTGCGCTACTTCCCAATTCAAATGGGGGTATTTTCTGCCAATGTCCCTTAAACTTTCCTCCTTCAATAGTACCTGGGATGAGTGTCACTGTAGCTACTTTTGTGTGATTTCCTTCCAAAGACGAGTTACAATGGGAACACACCACAGAGTGGTGTCTGCTTTTTATTTTATTTCTAGTTCAGCAGTTCCTCAAGCCACCTGTCATAATTGCAATCTTTCCTGGCCCAACTTTTATGATGTTTATGATCCTTGTTTGACTCGCCATGCCCACTATCCATCTTGGCTCACGCCGTGGTCGCTCAGCTTTCCCAATCACATAACCTGCCGCTGGTCCTTTTAATGCACTGTTCCACTCACAGAACGGACAGGCAATGCGCTGCAATGTCTCCAAGAGGGGTCTGTCTGCTAACACTAGTTCAGTGCTGTGCCTTTAATGTTTTTCTGTGCAATCGTGAGGCTGTGTCTTTAACACTCTCCAATTCTGCAACTTTATTGTGGTCTGACCAACAGGTAAAAGGTAATCTCAACCATTTAGCAAGACCATTGAGCAATTTATGGCAGCACGGTAGCACAGTGGGTAGCACTGTTGCTTCACAGCACCAGGGTCCCAGGTTCGACTCCCAGCTTGGATCACTGTCTGTGTGGAGTCAACATTCTCCGGGCGCTCCTGTTTCCTCTCACAGGTCCCGAAAGACGTGCTTGTGAGGTGAATTAGACATTCTGAATTCTCCCTCTGTGTACCCGAACTGGCGCTGGAGTGTGGCGACTAGGGAATTTTCACAGCAACTTAATTGCAGTGTTAATGTAAGCCTGCTTGTGACACTAATAAAGACTAATAAAGACCTCAGTTTATCCGCCATGTCGTTCCTGTACTTAATCTGGCTGTCAGCTGGGATTTCCCATTGAGGCCACCCCACGCCACTGGGAAACCCGGGGGTGGGGGTGTGCTGCCGGCGGGAACAGAGAATCGCAATGGCCTGAGAAATCTGGCCAATATCTAATCACTCATCAGGGGTTGGTTACAATGTTGTGGGTTGATTTATTAAGAGTAGGTACATGAGAACAGGTAGATATTGGTATGAAGCTTGAAGACATCAGAGCTGTGATTCTTTTGAATGCACCAATCAAAACTCAGGGTGAAATTAACAGATTAAAAGTGAACAAATTAACAAATTAAACACTTTGACAAATCAAATAAGAGGAAAGCCTCTTAAAGGGGTATTGTCAAAACAACCAAAGTCTTAAAGGGAACTCATCAAGCTTTAAATTAAAATGGTTCTGAGGGCCTCCTAAGTCCTGTGGTGCCCACTGACCACAGAAGGCCTCAGGCGTGCTGATGGACACTGTACGCTCCCTTTCCTGGGGTACCCGGCAGTGAAGATAGCCGTGGAAGAGGGCCAGACAGTTAGGAGGGACGATTCCCTCAACTGCCAGCTGCTAGGGCCTATTATTGGTCAACTTGGCCAGGCCCAGGACAGGCCAGGAGGAGGTCCTAACCTTCCGAGGTAGTAACCTTCCGAGTTCAGATTCTGCAGCGATAGCTTTACATTGAGCCCCCTCCAAGATGGTGTGCCCTGGCAACCAATTTTTTCCGCTAGGCGCAAGGAACGGAATTACGATGTGCAGTTCCTGTTTATGGACCTGATGGCTCCGTAACTCCTTCCAGGTATTGTTGTCATTTACCAGGCCTGATTAAAGTTTGGGGCACGGTTGCCTTGGGCCATAGTAGTGGTTGTCGTCACGGAGCCGCTGCTCAGAAATCCGCACCTCTACTGCTATAACTTCAGGTGTCTGGTGGAGAGGAGCGCTGTGGTTGCTGAAATGAGAAGAATTAGAGACATGCTGGCCGGCAGAGGCATGGGCTGGGTGACTTCTTGAACTAGCGCTTTAGGCATCGATGGGTGCCTAGCTAGCGGTCGATGCCATCTAGCGCCTTAAAACTGTGATTTTGGGCCCAATGGCGGACAAAATCTCGAAATCAGGTGTGCAGTAGACTCCCGCCTGAGCGTACCTGTTCTCATGTGGGATTCCACATCGACCCCGTGTCCCAAACCCAACCTCCGGCGACGGTGCCCCACAGTTTGTGTTGCCTTGCGGAAATACCCACCGCTTTCTTAGCACAGTGCATGGGGATTTCCTGTATGGGCTGCTTCTGCACACCTTCCACCTCCTTGTCCTTGCCTGTCATCCAGACATGCCCTGCGTGCCATGTCCAGCGGTGGAGGTCCTCGGCAGAGTGCTCTCTTCGCATTGGTACCGGGGGTGGAAAGTGTTGCACACAGCAGTCCTATATAACCTTAGGTTGTGTTGGTTCGTGGACTGCCAAGATGCCTGCGTCTATTGCCACCTTGTGGTGTCCATGGACCATAAGTTGTCCTATGCTGCACCCTCTTTTTAGTTTAATGAAAAATTAGTTTCTTATTTTTTGGTTGCACATCAGCCCCATGCTCCTAACCTTCGGGAACTTCGTACTGCTTCCGAAGGACTCTGATAGCTCATTCCTTCTCATAACCAGTAGCTCAGTAACAAGTCATAGTTAATCTGTGCAGAAGTCAAATGCTGTTGTCCCAATAAAAGCTTACATATGGACTATACGCATCCATTAATAGCTTGATTGCAGCCTGATTTCCGTTTTAGAAATGTGTTATATTTTTATCGGCTTTCTTGTCCACTGAATCGATGAGGCTGTAATACTGAGTGCAGGGACTTCAATGAAATTAGGTCCACCAGAAGGGACATATTATTGGTGAGCCAGTCAGACAAGCAACTTCAAAAATGCTGTAGTGCAATTTGGTCAGTTCCTAAATGACCACTTGCTACGGTGAGATCCATGAAATGTCAATAGCCCTGTGTAATGGACCTTCCTGTGGTGTTTTTTCTGAGGTTTGCAACAAAAGGTGCTTAGGGCAGGGGGTCCATCTTTGTTGTCCTCTTATTATAGTTTCTGGCTGATACTGCCAGTTTGGGTTGGACATATTCCTGGAGGTTTCATCACTTGACCTTCTGCGATCTGTCTCCAACCATGCAACTCTCCCATTGTCCATCACCCACGACAACCATTTCATGGTTGGGCAGCATGGTAGCACAGTGGATAGCACTGTGGCTTCACAGCGCCAGGGTCCCAGGTTCAATTCCCACTGGGTCACTGTCTGTGCGGAGTCTGCACGTTCTCCCCGTGTCTGCGTGGGTTTTCCTCCGGGTGCTCCGGTTTCCTCCCACAAGTCCCGAAAGACGTGCAGGTTAGGTGGATTGGCCATGCTAAATTGCCCTCAGTGTCCAAAAAGGTTTGAAGGGGTTATTGGGTTACAGGGATAGGGTGGAAGTGAGGGCTTAAGTAGGTCTGTGCAGACTCGATGGGCCAAATGGCCTCCTTTTGCACTGTATGTTCTATGTTCTATGGTGCCTCCCATTCCATTGCCAATTGGAAAAGGATCAGAATATTTGTCACCTGATCGGATGGTTCCCGAATCTCAACTCAAACAGTCTTTTCTCTCCCAGGACCAATACTTTAATAATGGAAATGTTCAAAGAAAGTTAAATGCGACACAGTTTTTAATGTTGCAATGGTTTTCTTCCCGATTGCTCGCAGCAGTGTCCAGGAGATGGATTAATCTTCAATTCAGGGAGACGCCAGGTCAGTCCAGGAGAATTGGCAACCCGACTCTGATAACCAGTTGTAAGATATCCATCCATCAAATCTTGGTCCAAGTCATTAATTTTTGTAACTGTGGGTAAGAAATCAGATCACCTGCTTTAGCAAGAGTTATGCCACATGACCACAAGAACTTGCACTATTCTACCTCTTAGACTGGAGCTACCTTTAAAGCGTGTGCGTCTTTGTAATGTTTAAAAACAACCATGATATTGTGCTGTGAACAATCAAGTTAGAAAACATTCAATCATTATAAAAGCTGATGAATGTATAAATGGAAACATTTCAGTTCTGTGCCATCTTATTTCCAATACTTTTACCCAATTAAAGGACCACGCTATAGCAGGGGTAGACAAAACGGTTAACAATTTTAAAGAGATTTTGTTGCTGACAATCAGTCACTTTCAAGTTGTTGGTTTTGATTCAAAATGGCCTCTCACTGACAATTGCATCAGTGCTACTGAAAAACTAGCATACATATGAAGTTGAAGTAGTCTTATAGAAGGCCTTCTGATTTCATATTTTTGCACATACATTTCCTAAAACAGAACCATTTAATTAATATTCAGTACAGGATTCCATCGGTCAGCTCAAAATACTGTCAGTGCAGCAAAACATTGGGCTGGATTCTCCGTTCTAGAGACTAAGTTCCCACTCCGGCGTGAAAACGGTGGCGAAAAATCGTTGTGAAACAGCCACCGATTCCCCGTTAGGGGGTGGGGGGTGCTAGCAGCCAGGCAGCATTGAGCACCCGGCTCTAGTTGCCGAGATGGCCTGGAGAATTACGGATGCCACTCGCAGACCCGGCCCGCGGAATAATCCCCTTCTTCGGCCAGCTTGTGCGTCCCTGACCGGCCCTCCACAGTGCCCCCAGCCCCGAATAATGACCCCCCCCCCCCCCCCCACCACCCGCGGATCAGTCCTCCCCCGACTGTGGCAGCGCTGGACTGAGTCTGCAGTCGCCACACCGAGTTCCCGACGGGTGAGACCATGAGAGACCCACGCCATCGGGAAGTCGGCAGGTCGGGGGCAGAACATCAGGGGCGGGCCTCAGCCAATGTATGGAGACCATGAATACGGTGCGCGGCGTACTCCTAGAATACGCCGCTTTTCAGGGGACGGAGCATCGGGAAAGCGGCGCGGCCCCCGATTTTGGCGTCATATGGCATTCTCCGCTCCGACGCCGAACGTGTGATTTCGGCGTCGGGGATCTGAGAATTCAGCCCATTGTCACTGCACATTTTTATTTTACCGATGTGCTTGACAACTGTCCACTGTTAATGCTGTAGGTCCTAAACAGCTTGTAATTCTGGTGCTCACTTCAGTCATTTTGACAGACTCCAACCTAGGCACATACCTGTTACTCAGGGTGCATATTGATCCCTGTACCTTGAGGCACTCTGCGTATGGTTGTGAAGTTATCTTAGGCGGGATTCTCCGAAGATGGGGCTATGTCCCCACGCCGGCGGGAAAACCGGCGGCAACCACTCCGGCGTCAACAGCCCCCAAAAGTGAGGAATTCTCCAATCTTTCGGGAGCTAGGTTGACGGTGGAGTGGTTGGCGCCCCTCCAGCCGGCGTGGAATGGCCCGCGCGAGTCGGCGCATGCGTGGAAATGTGTCAGCTGTATCCACAGCTGGCATATTTCCACGCATTCGCAGACGGGCCGGCGTATTTCCGCGCATGCGCAGAGGTTCCCATCTCCGCGCCGGCCGCTGGGCAATATGGCGGAGTCGTACAGGGGCCCGGCGCGGAGGACAGAAGACAAAAGTACTGGTGGACAAGGATAAGAGTGGTCCGAGGATGAATGTGCTAAATTGGGGGAAGGCTAATTATAACAATATTAGGCGGGAACTGAAGAACATAGATTGGGGGCGGATGTTTGAGGGCAAATCAACATCTGACATGTGGGAAGCTTTCAAGTGTCAGTTGAAAGGAATACAGGACAGGCATGTTCCTGTGAGGAAGAAAGATAAATACGGCAATTTTCGGGAACCTTGGATGACGAGTGATATTGTAGGCCTCGTCAAAAAGAAAAAGGAGGCATTTGTCAGGGCTACAAGGCTGGGAACAGACGAAGCCTGTGTGGCATATAAGGAAAGTAGGAAGGAACTTAAGCAAGGAGTCAGGAGGGCTAGAAGGGGTCATGAAAAGTCATTGGCAAATAGGGTTAAGGAAAATCCCAAGGCTTTTTACACGTACATAAAAAGCAAGAGGGTAGCCAGGGAAAGGGTTGGCCCACTGAAGGATAGGCAAGGGAATCTATGTGTGGAGCCAGAGGAAATGGGCGAGGTACTAAATGAATACTTTGCATCAGTATTCACCAAAGAGAAGGAATTGGTAGATGTTGAGTCTAGAGAAGGGGGTGTAGATAGCCTGGGTCACATTGTGATCCAAAAAGACGAGGTGTTGGGTGTCTTAAAAAATATTAAGGTAGATAAGTCCCCAGGGCCTGATGGGATCTACCCCAGAATACTGAAGGAGGCTGGAGAGGAAATTGCTGAGGCCTTGACAGAAATCTTTGGATCCTCGCTGTCTTCAGGGGATGTCCCGGAGGACTGGAGAATAGCCAATGTTGTTCCTCTGTTTAAGAAGGGTAGCAAGGATAATCCCGGGAACTACAGGCCGGTGAGCCTTACTTCAGTGGTAGGGAAATTACTGGAGAGAATTCTTCGAGACAGGATCTACTCCCATTTGGAAGCAAATGGACGTATTAGTGAGAGGCAGCACGGTTTTGTGAAGGGGAGGTCGTGTCTCACTAACTTGATAGAGTTTTTCGAGGAGGTCACTAAGATGATTGATGCAGGTAGGGCAGTAGATGTTGTCTATATGGACTTCAGTAAGGCCTTTGACAAGGTCCCTCATGGTAGACTAGTACAAAAGGTGAAGTCACACGGGATCAGGGGTGAACTGGCAAGGTGGATACAGAACTGGCTAGGCCATAGAAGGCAGAGGGTAGCAATGGAGGGATGCTTTTCTAATTGGAGGGCTGTGACCAGTGGTGTTCCACAGGGATCAGTGCTGGGACCTTTGCTCTTTGTAGTATATATAAATGATTTGGAGGAAAATGTAACTGGTCTGATTAGTAAGTTTGCAGACGACACAAAGGTTGGTGGAATTGCGGATAGCGATGAGGACTGTCTGAGGATACAGCAGGATTTAGATTGTCTGGAGACTTGGGCGGAGAGATGGCAGATGGAGTTTAATCCGGACAAATGTGAGGTAATGCATTTTGGAAGGGCTAATGCAGGTAGGGAATATACAGTGAATGGTAGAACCCTCAAGAGTATTGAAAGTCAAAGAGATCTAGGAGTACAGGTCCACAGGTCATTGAAAGGGGCAACACAGGTGGAGAAGGTAGTCAAGAAGGCATACGGCATGCTTGCCTTCATTGGCCGGGGCATTGAGTATAAGAATTGGCAAGTCATGTTGCAGCTGTATAGAACCTTAGTTAGGCCACACTTGGAGTATAGTGTTCAATTCTGGTTGCCACACTACCAGAAGGATGTGGAGGCTTTAGAGAGGGTGCAGAAGAGATTTACCAGAATGTTGCCTGGTATGGAGGGCATAAGCTATGAGGAGCGATTGAATAAACTCGGTTTGTTCTCACTGGAACGAAGGAGGTTGAGGGGCGACCTGATAGAGGTATACAAAATTATGAGGGGCATAGACAGAGTGGATAGTCAGAGGCTTTTCCCCAGGGTAGAGGGGTCAATTACTAGGGGGCATAGGTTTAAGGTGAGAGGGGCAAAGTTTAGAGTAGATGTACGAGGCAAGTTTTTTTACGCAGAGGGTAGTGGGTGCCTGGAACTCACTACCGGAGGAGGTAGTGGAAGCAGGGACGATAAGGACATTTAAGGGGCATCTTGACAAATATATGAATAGGATGGGAATAGAAGGATACGGACCCAGGAAGTGTAGAAGATTGTAGTTTAGTCGGGCAGTATGGTCGGCACGGGCTTGGAGGGCCGAAGGGCCTGTTCCTGTGCTGTACATTTCTTTGTTCTTTGTTTGTTTGTTCTTTGACCCCCCACGGAACCAGCCCACCCGCAGACCGGTACAGCCCGATCATGGGCAAGGCCACCGTCGGGGCCCCCCCCCAGGGTTGGATCCCCCTGCGCTCCCTCCAGGACTGCCCCCGCACACTTACCTGCCAGGTCCCGCTATGCGTGAGGTGAGTAATGCACGCCGGCGGGACAGGGCTAAACGTTATGGCAAATCGGCCCATCGGGGCACGGAGAATCGCCGGGGGGGGGGGGGGGGGGGGGAGGGGGGGGGGGCGCTGTCAACGGCCCCCGACCAGCGTGGCGGGAATCCCGCCGGCCCCCAAAAAACGGAGCCGGAGAATAGGGCAGCCGGTGTCGGGGCGGCGGGGCGGGATTCACACCTCCCCCCGGGGATTCTCCGACCCAGCGCAGGATCGGAGAATCCCGGCCCCTGTATCTGCTGTGCACTAATCTGTCAGAACCGTTGGTGTATCGTTGCTGAGAGGTCAGAGATGCGATCCTTTGCAAACTGTCATATCACTTTGCAGGGTATTCGCCTCGAAACACTCTCCCACAGCTTTTGTAGGGTATCCCCTGAACATTTCCAAATAATTCTTGTAGAATATTGACTCCATTACGAAAATAATTTGTGGAGGTCTTTTACTCATCATTGAATCATGGAATAATACAGCACAAAAGAAAGCCATTTGGCCCCTTATGCCAGCTGTATTTTAGAGTAATCCAATATTCCGTTGAAGTATTCATCCTTCTGGCAGTATATTCCAGTGCAGTCTGCATACCAATTCCGGTGACTGCTGGTTCAAACCTTTCGCATTTACAATAACACCTTGCACCTATTTAACACCTGAAACATAGTAAAATGTCCCAAGAGTGATTATTACAGTAAACACAATGTGCTGAATTTTAAGCCTTTCAATGTATTTTTCCATCTGGGCTGCAGGCCGTGTCCACAATGGTTTATGTGCCCTGTGTGCCTGCGGGTCTTCCACGATGCAGTCAATTAGAAAATTGTCCCATTCAATTGGGCTGCAGGCCCAACCAGAGGGCCCACAACTTTGCAAGGCTGTCAGTCCCACTGGCAGAGGTGGGCGATGCTCAGGTAGCAAGGATTCCCTTGGAGGTATGCAGAAAATTAAAATGCTGAGGGTATAAGTTAGCAGTTAGTACCCAATTCTTATTTTTTCAATTAAGGGTCAATTTAACGTGGCCAATCCACCTACCCTGCACATCTTTGGATTGTGATGGTGAGTCCCATGCAGACACGGGGAGAATGTGCAAACTTCACATGGACAGTGACCCGGAACCAGCAGCAAACCTGGGTCCTCCGCGCCGTGAGGTAGCAGTGCTAAATACTGAGCCACCGTGTTGCCCTGTAGTTGAGGGCAATGCCCTTTGGTGGATAAATTGAGACAGGAATATGGCCTTTCCTGCCACCCCAGCTTTAAAGGATGGAGCCTTTGGATCCGATGATCACGCAGCGTGCTGCTTGGAGATCATCTCAACTGAATGTCAGTGTTCAGCGTATCAGGAGGCCATTTCATGTGGCGCCTTCCCAGTCACCTCACTATCCTCCTAATGGCCTGTTATTGGCTACCTGCCGCTGCCAAGTGGGCATCCACTTTCATTATCGCACACCGGCCTTCAGCAAGACCGGCTGGGTGCAGGAACAAGTCTGACTTTTTTAAAAAATTTAGAATACCCAATTCTTTTTTCCCCAATTAAGGGACAATTTAGCATGGCCAGTTCACCTACTCTGCACATCTTTTGGGTTGTGGGGGTGAAACCCATGCAGACACTGGGAGAATGTGCAAACTCCACATGGACAGTGACCCGGGCCGGGACCGAACCCGGGTCCTCGGCGGCATGAGGCAGCAGTGCTAACCACTGCGCCCCCGTGCCGCCCTACATGTCTAACTATTGACCTGACATTGAGTTTTCCATTTCCCTTCCGTTCCCAACTCTAAACCTGCGTCTGCGGGTCCCAACCGATTCCTCCGCTTTATCTGCTTGCCCTAAGGAATCTGTTAACTGCAGCTTCCCTGCAGTTAAGGAACGCATGGAATAAGGCAATGGACTATCGCTATGCTTCATACACTACCCCCTTCCAGTTTGCTGTGCCCAGTGTGAACTATCCTGACACCAATATAGTGCTCCCTCAATTGTTCTTCAATCTGTACAAATTAGGAAATTCCGTTCTCCACAATCTTCATTCAAGCAGCTTTGACCTCTGCTCTGACAGGAGAGCAGCAAAGCCCTCCAGCGGAAGTGCATGACAAAAACGTGCCCAGAGCCTTTTTTCTTTTTGTATCCACTCAAGCCCATTGTAAATTGTGGTAAACCACTGTGCTCTGATATTAGAGGTTGTATGGTAGAACCTGCACTACAGGTTCGCCTGTGGCCCTGCATGCTAGCTCCGCCCAGGAGGCGGGGTATAAATATGGGTGGCACCCAGCTTGCAGCCATTTCGCCAGCTGCTGTGGGAGGCCACACATCTGATACTAATAAAGCCTCAGTTTGGATTCAACTTCGTCTCCATTCAAATTGATCGTGCCTCATGAATATTACTAACCACAAAGCTGGTAATCCATTAACAATAAATAGCTGCCATTGGAATGTGAGACACACAATCTGGTTGCAGTTTACTTACTCTGTGGAATCAGATAGTGTCATAAAACATGAGAATATAGCTTGAGTAATGTCAATGGAACCCTGAGTTTAAATTACAGCCTTCCACTCACTTTCCGCAATCCAGAATTTTTAAATAATATATATTATTAGCCTCAATAAAGGCAAACCGTGCTGGTGACAAGTACGTCTGGAATTGACTGAAAGCTGATTAAACTGTCATCACAGTAGAGTGGCGATGTGTTCAGAATATACAGGGAATTAAAAATAAGATATTTCTCAGCAGGTATTCAAACTGTTTCATTCCATTGACGAGAAATATTTTACATTTCTCTCTGCTTGTACCATTCCTGAATTTTGCATCTTTTATGCATATCAGAGAGTGTGTCGGTGCGGGTTAGAGTGCTGCAACTAATGGGTTTCTGAAATGACCAATGGATATGTAGGGTGCACCAACAGGGGAACGGTAGCGGTGATATTATTGGTAGCCAAGAGGCCTGGATGAATGCCCCAGAAATATGAATTCTAATCTCACCTAGGCAGCTGGGGAAATTTAAATTCAGTTCATTAATAACATAGATTAACATAGAATTTACAGTGCAGAAGGAGGCCATTCAGCCCATCGAGTCTGCACCGGCTCTTGGAAAGAGCACCCTACCCAAGGTCAACACCTCCACCCGATCCCCATAACCCAGTAACCCCACCCAACACTAAGGGCAATTTTGGACACTAAGGGCAATTTATCATGGCCAATCCACCTAACCTGCACATCTTTGGACTGGAATAAATCTGGAATAAAATGCTAGTCTCATTAATAATGATCATGATACCATTGGAGTTTTGTAAAAACTCAATTAACTCACTGTGTCCTCCAAGAGAGGAAGTCTGCCATCCTGACCCAGTCTGACTAACATGCGACTCTAGATTTGAAGCAATGTGGTACTGTCCTCCAAAATGGCCCAGCAAGACATTCAGTTGGAACCACCTCAAGCACAATTAAAGATCCATTCACCGACAAACCACCTCGATAAATCAAGACTTATATCTAATATGCTTTACCTCACCCTCATTTTTTAAATTCATTCATGGGATATGGGCGTCGCAGGCTGTGCCCGCATTTATTGCCCATCCCTATTTGCCCTTGAGGGGGCAGTTACGAGTCATCCATATTGCTTTGGGTCTGGAGTCTCATGTAGGCCAGACCAGAAAAGGATGACAGATTTCCTTCCCTAAAGGACATTAGTGAACCGGATGGGTTTTTACGACAATCGACAATGGTTTCATGGTCATCATTAGATTTTTAATTCCAGATTTCTTTTATTGAATTCTAATTTCACCATCTGCGGTGGCAGGATTTGAACCTGGGTCCCCAGAGCATTATTCTTGGTCTCTGGTTTACTAGTCCAGTGACAATACCACTACGCCACTGCCTCCCTCAGACACTTAAAATTGTTGTAAACTCTACACCGAAATCTCAACGTTTCCACACATTATCATCTCTTCAATCATGACAGCCACATTACCGAAACATTCACTACACGGTGCACTCACTTGCTTCTCTCTTACTTGCAGGGGAAGATGCTGTGCAAAAGGAGGCTGCAGTAATTAATCGTATCCCCGCATGCTTTAACCCTCATGGAGAAGACAGAATTATGCTCAGCTAGAAAAAAGACTCAATGCCTCATTTTTGGGGTAAGAAGGTTCCACCAGCACCTTCATGGACGTCATTTTACTCTTTTCATGGATTATCGACCCTTGACAGCACTCTTTGGGCTGTGTAAAGTTATTCCTTCTTTAGAAGCTAGTAGGTTATAAAGATGGTCTTTGACATTATCGGCACACACTTACAATGTTCAATATCGTAAGTCAGAGCAACATGCAAATGTTGATGCTTTGTTAAGATTGGAATTACAAATCAAGCAAGACCCTGAAAAACATTTCATCCACATCCTGTATTTCTCACTCATGTACCTGTGACTCCATCTCAAGTTCAGAGATACACAAGAACTGATCTAGTGATGGGGGAAGTGATGGTCATGATCCAAAAAGGAACAATGTCAGAGTTTATTTGAAAAATCCAGACCTCGCCCTACATCACAGAATGACTTTTGTTGACAGTCCAGAATGGAGTTCTTTTATGGGGAATGCGAGTGACTATTCCTCCGTGCTTGTGTAACAAAGTCCTTGACCAACTGCATGAGGGGCATGCTGGTGCAGTGAGGATGAAGCAACTGGCACACAGTTAATTTTGGGTGGCCTGGATTAGATGCTCAAATTGAAGAGAAAGTTGGACAATGCCCATCTCCTAATAAAACCCTCATCGTGTTTGTAAGAATCTAAGAGTGTGGCATCTCCATACCATTTCTTTTTGCGGCAATCTCAGAGATATAACACTGGGGCTTCTCGATACTGCATTTGGTCAAATGCTACCTTGATACCAAGAGCAGTCATTCTCATGTCACATCTAAAGTTCCATGTTTTGACCATGCTTGGACCAAGGTGGTGATGAGGATTTGGATTGAGAAGTCTTGGGAACCCAGACTGAGTGTCAAGGAAGAGGTTATTCCTGAGCAAGTGATGCTTATAACACTGAAGCGACACCTTCCATTACATTTCTGATGATTAAGAGTAAACTGATGGGATGGAAATTGGCTGCATTGGATTTGTCCCTGTTTGTGAGGACAGGGCATACTTGAGCAATTTTCCACTTTAATAGTTAGATGACAATGTTTTGACTGTACTTGGAATATCTTGGCTAGGAATATGGCTCGTTGCAAAGTGGATGTTTTCCGCACTACAGCTGGGATGCTGCTGATGCCTATAGCAGTTGCTGCATCCAGTGCCTTCAGCCATTTCTCGATATCACATGGAGATAATCGAATTGGCATAAGAGTGACTTCCGTCATGATAAGGACCTCACTTCTGGTCGAAGACAGATGCAACTATTTCAGCGTTATCTTTTGCACTCACGTGCTGGACTTCACCTTCTTTGAGCATAGGGATGTTAAGGAGCTCAGTCCTCCCATTAGCTGCTTAATTGTCCACCACCATTCACAAGTGGAACTGATGCGATGTCAACACCTTGAGATGATCAATTGGGGGTTTGAAGATTTATCTCTATCTATCCGGAGTATGCTGCTCCCTCTGATGAGTACATATGTAGGTCTGTGGTGTAGCTTCACTTGGAAGGCACCTGATTTTCAGGTATGACTGTTGCTGCTCCAAGCATACTCTTTTACATTCCACATTTTTCCAGGGCTGACATCCTGGCTTGATGGTAATCGTAGAATCAGGGATAGCCCAGGGCTTGAGATTATAGATTGTGCTGGACAACAATTCGGCTGCTCCTCACAGTGCCTCAGAGATGTCCAATTTTGGGCTCTTTGATATGTTCTGAATCTTCCCCATTTAGTACAGTGGTAGTATCACATGACATGATGGAACGTGTCAGTGTGAAGTTGGGAATTTGTCTCCACAAGGACTGTCCAATGGTCACTCATACCAATACTGTTGTGGATTAATGCATCTACAACAGCTACGAATGGGTCTGCAACAGCTAAGTTGGTGAAGTAACCTCATGTTGATCCTCCCACTACCTGCCAACATAGGCCCAGTCTGCCAGCTCTATTCTCAGGGCTCCGGAAGCTGTGGTTTCACCGAGCCACTGTTAGTGATAGGCATTGAAGCCCTTCACTCAGAATACATTTTGTTCCCTCAGTACCTCTTTCCCACCATGACTCCACTTCTGCTCGGCCTGTCCTGCGAGTGGAACAGTGGTGATGGAGGAGTCTGCGACATTGGCTGTAAGATATGATTCTGTGGGTAGGGTGGACTGTTGCTTGACTAGTCAGTGGGATAGGACTCCCAATTTTGACACAGGTCCTCAGATGTTCATGAGGAGGGTGGCACGGTGGCACAGTGGCTAGCGCTGCTGCCTCACAGCTCCAGGGACCCGGGTTCAATTCCAGCCTCAGGTGACTGTCTGTGTGGAGTTTGCACTTTCTCCCCATGTCAGCGTGGGTTTCCTTTGGGTGCTCCGGTTTCCTCCCACAGTCCAAAGATGTGCAGGTTAGGTGGGTTGGTCTTGCTAAATTGCCCCTTAGTGTCCAAAAGGTAAGGTGGGGTTAATGGGTGATGGAGTTAGGGTGGAGACATGGGTGATCTTTCTAAATGCCTGTGCAGACTAGATGGGCTGAATGATCTCCTTCTGCAGTGTAAATTCTATGATTCTATAATTCTATGAGGACTTTGCAATGTTGACAGGACTTGGCATGGCTTTGACATTTCTGAATCTGATGCCAGGGCCAAAGTGTTGTCACAACTGAATGGTTTGCTGGGCCATTTCAGAGAAAAGTATCAGCTCAGTAACTTTGTGCCTGGATTAACATATCGGCCAGAATGGGTAAGGGCATTAATGAACCTTTCGTTTTTTTGATAATCCTGCTAGTTTCATGGGGCAGACTTTTACATCCCCCTCCCAATATGGGCAGCACCAT
The DNA here is from genome assembly GCF_047496885.1 of Scyliorhinus torazame. Taxonomy (NCBI): domain Eukaryota; kingdom Metazoa; phylum Chordata; class Chondrichthyes; order Carcharhiniformes; family Scyliorhinidae; genus Scyliorhinus; species Scyliorhinus torazame. The sequence goes on from NC_092718.1 coordinate 180,629,459, forward strand.
TAAATGCGACCATTCAAAGGTGCATTGACTTTGGTGGGACCATTAAATCCCACCGGCCAAGAGTTCCATGAATTCCATCTGATAGTCACCATTCCGGGTTTTTAAATTTCAGATTTATTTCAGATTTATTTAATTAATTAAGTGAATTCAAATTCTCCAGCTGCCATTGCGGGATTAAAACTCATGTCTCCAGATCCTTAGTCCAGGCCGCTGGCCTAATGATTCAATACCACAACCATTACACAACTGTGCCACGGAGATGAAGGTTTAAGTGTTGCATTCAGCTGCGTTACTGCCAGCAGAATCCACTGTTTTGGGTTACAGAGTGACATTGTACAAAGGAAGGTAGGTTCTGTTACAAATCATTTATGTTACCATCTGTTACACTTTGTCCAGAGAGCTGTTCAGTAATGATTATTCTTCTCTGAGAGAGGGGAAAAAAATTAGGCTTACATGTCTCTCCTTTGATAAATAGGACATTGTTATCTGGTGGTAAGTGAATTAAAGGCAGGAAAATGATGATCTGCTCCTGTAATGTCCCCACTGATTGATTAAGTGCTGTAGCTGTCCTTTAATAAGGCTTTTAAGAGATGAAGATCCTACTACAGGAAAGGTCATCTTCAGAGTTACAAGATGCTTCAGAGGTAATTAGTGCGCTTTGCTTTTTATCTAGGATATAGACCTCTTAACTTCTGTCTGAAAAGGCCGTATGGAAATGTGATAGAAAAATGAGCAAGTCTGAAAAATGTAATTTAATTATGTGTTTGCTTTCTTGTTAGAAGAGTTTTTCATTATTGCAATTCCGGGAACAATTGTAGGCAGGAGTAATTTTTAATTACAGTCCCCAGGCTGTTCAAAGATGTTTGCTTAAAAGCGATTACACCACATTTATTGAAATACTTAAAGCGAGGGAAATGTTGATTTTTGTTAAAATAGTATCATTTAAAATATTTTATTTGGATACAAAAGAAATCGCACCGCAGCCTAATGTAGGTTAACAGCACAAATAAAGTAATCATCATAGTTTCCCCGAAGAGTAATCTTTTTATAAATTCATGGTGATGTAGAACTAATGATTCCAGTAATTTGTTTGTGTTGCATTTTCATGTACAGTGTACTGAATAAAAAGGTATTTTTTATACCTCGACTTCTCTTGTTGGATGCTAACATTTTATGTGACGGGGGGCATCTGTGTCCGACGTCAGCGGGCATGGCGACATGGCGCAGATTCTCCCGGGAATCGGGAAATTATATTGTCGCCGTTGATGTAATGAGGTTCGCACCCACAAAGGGTGAAGACCTAATTTTAGAGCTTGACATATATTTTGATATGATTAGCGACCCCCCCTCCCGTCACATGATTCCTCCCTCACTGAATTTTCAAACCTTGCCGACGTAACATTGTGCTGGTGAGGTTTACAACAACTATTTGAAAGTGTGAATCAGTTGAGGGGATTCTCCGGGGTGCAAAGGCAAGTATAGTCCCCGGGAGGAGAGGGACATGACCTGGCAGTGCCAACCTGTGCCAGGGGCAGTGCCAGGGGACCTTCTCGGGAGCCCCATTGGATCTGAGGTTCGGGTTATATTTGCTGGGGGTGAGGAGCCCCTGATGCTGGTGCTGTGGTGGGTGAGGGGACCCCGATGCTGATGGTGGTGGGGTGGGGGGGGGGAGCCCTCTGATGCTTGTGGGGGAGAGTGATCCCTTGTGTTTGTGGAGGGTTCTTTCTGGTGCCCCGATCTCTGTGGAGCCAGCATTGGGGGCTCTATCAGGCCCTGCCCGCCACAGTGACAGCATAAACCATGCCTCCTTAATTTGTTTTTGGAGTGGCTCAAAACTCAACTGAAATCTCGGCTGTGCACCTGGAGAGCTACCTGCTGGATTTTAGTCGGAGCCTGAAAGTTCTGCCCGGGATGTCCCCCTGTGAGCCCATCCCTAATTTCCCTTGAAATAAGTGGCTCGGCCATTTCAGAGAAGTTAAGAATCAGCAACAGTGCTGTGGATCTGGAATCATATGCAGGCCAGACCATGTAACGGTGGCAGATTTCCCCCCCCTCCATTAGTGAACCATATAGGTTTCTAAAACAGTAACTGTTTCATGAGGCGTGATCCAGCGGTCACGCTCTGCCCGAAAAGCAGCTCACTGTGGCACAGTGCAACCTTTGAAAGCTGGGAGACCCCTTTCCTGGGATCTATCTGGCTCGCAACCTCGCGCGATATTCAATGCAATCTCGTGAGACGTTGCGAGGTGAATCCGACCCACAATGGGCCGGATCACTTTTTAGAAAATCTGCGTATTAGAGCAGGGTGCCCTGTGTGGGTTTGGGGGAGAGGGGTGGAGCAGGCCGGGGACCCTCCTATATTGGATTCGGGGTGGCTGGGAGGCTGGGGATTGTTTTGGGGACTCCAGAGATCGGGACGCCATTTTGAAATGGCGTCCCGATGTCTCACCACAATGGAGAGTTCCAGTGAGCGGAGCTCCCCACTCTACAAAACGGGTCTGCATGAGGCTTCGGCCACACATTTCCTGTTCAGGCCCCTTGTTCAAAGCGAGTTGCGTTGAATAGCCATGTGTTTCTCGGCACTGCGAGTGTCGGGAAACACACGGCTAAACATGCTCTCACGGGGACCTTCGGGAGATTCACGGCCATGATCACTGTTCCTGAGATTAGCTTTATATGTCAGATATTATTAACTGAATTTAAATTCCACTAATACCCACAGTGGGATTTGAACCCATGTCACTGAGCATTAGCTTGGGCCTCTGGATTACCACTACCCATTGAAGGTGAACAATGTCAGCAGGTTGTGAATTTAATCGAAACACCTCGAAGAGAAAGGAGCAGATAAAAGGGAACAGAAGGCGTAAATGTAGAAGGAGGCCCTTTACCTCGATGCAAACATTGGTGTAACCGACCGACCAGCTGATGTTCCGAACACAGCAAAGGTAGCATTTTGTATTGTCTTGAAACAAGTGAAGAGCCACCTTGATCTTTCCACTCGCTGGTCAGTGATTATGTACCTATTAAGTTATGATTTCATTCTTGGCCTGGGGTGGGTGGGGGAGAGGGTTTTCCTTTTGGGCACTGGTGGAAAACTGATACTTTCTCCTCTATGCTCCGCCGTTTGGGGTTAGTTTTCCCATCAATAATGTGGCAATGCCAAACAGAAAATTACCGCCTTAGTGTCTTTAAGAATCAGGTGAGGGAGGATGTCCAATTTCAAGCATCATCCTGAGGTGCCATACGTGCACTGGATAATCTCAATGCTTTCTGCTGAAGTATTACCCTGTCTAAACCTTACCAAAGATAAATTGCGGAAGAAAATACAAGCAAAATCCCCCTTTTTACTGCATCTTACACTTCACATGAAGGTCCTATTCAAACATCCAATCAGTAAATATCAACCACTCTTTTCATATTCAGTAACTTAAGCAGATAATTCTGTGTATCTATGACCTTCTTTTGGATTTATTCGGAGCCACATGAAAATTATTGAGAAAACTACTCCCACCCAGTCTTTGCATTTTGTGGTAATTTTGACAATTCTGACAATTTTGTTGGCCAGAAATAAATTGTACATGTTCCAATTGTCCCCCTGGTTGGAAAGCACTGTCATTCATTAAAGTCAGTGTGAATTGAGTACAGTAAATAGAAATCCAGTAACTAGAGAGTCTAAACCCCAGGCTTTTGACCGATGGATGTTAAATTTTCTTAGATTAAGGAATTCTAAGAATCTCAGCTCCTTGCTTATTGATTGCAAACAATGAAATGCTCTCTTAAACTAGCCAGGGAGCAGTGAAAATCCAATTGTCTACTTATCTGTTGCCAGAAGAGCAATCACTAAGTATAGCAGCCAAATTGAGAAATCCAAGCCAAGTGGGAAGTCGTTGGATTGTACCTACACATTGTAAAAATGGATTCTTCAGTGACAGATCAATGAAATAAGATCAAAATCCACTGAACTCTCACAATTGAGTTTGAGGATGAAGATATCCAAAAGGTAATTTAACAGAAAACTGAGATAATTTTCACTGCATGACAACCCTATATTACATGATTTCCAGCAAAAGATGGTGGCAGGGAAATAGTGGAATAATAATGGTTGATGGAAAACAGATTTTGTTGAAAGGACTTTACAATACTAATATATTTCAAACAATGCAATAGGATGGCAATGCAAGGCTTCAGGGTGAAGTCTATCATCACTCACCCCATTATAGGCCATGACGGGGGGTGTCTTTGAGGTGTCCCGTGAGGATGCAAATGTGGATCCCATGCATCCACTCAGTTGTCCTGTTACTTACTGCAAGTGTAAGTGAGGTGGGAGGAAGGGTTTGGGAAATGTCGGGATAAACATGCCAGTGACACTTTCGGGAGCCAGGTGCCTAATCCTGGTGGAGTTGAGGCTGACAGCTGTGGGGATATTCCAGTGTGAGACGGGAGGGTGTGAGGCTGGTGGAGAGGCATTCACTAAGGAGGAAGCACATGGGAGGAGGTCCCAGTGGAGTGGAGGGCTGAGGGTCAGGACTTTCTCAGAAATACTCACCCCTCACTTTGGTTTCCTTCTCTTTTCAGTGCATAATTCTGGAGAATGATGGAGCCAGTCGAGTTTGCGTTTCTACTCGTAGCCATAGAGCAACAGCAGAAACAGAGACGTGTCGCTGCACATGGTCAGGAGCAGCATCCTGCTGAGGTGGGGAAGGTTGGACCCATAGCTGTTCACCATGAAGTCTTGGGGTTCACACCAGTGTATCCTCTATGATGTTAACTCTTGTATAAGCATTGGAGTTCAATGTTTGGGACTCCAACTATTTTGATGGAAAACAATTAAACTAAATTAAATAAACTGAAGGACAAAATAGAGCCCCATTTGAGACAGTGCCATCAAAGAGTCTTCGGACGTTGGGCATCCTATCTGTAGATGTTGGAGCCACAGTGCCAGAAAAGATTGTGCTTGTCCTGGTGGACGGTGGGCCACCTTTGCCATGTACTGCAAGAGCTGGTACCACATAGAATGGGAGGAAACCACTGCCCGTTGCCCTTAAAGTCACAGCTGCTCTGAACTCATATGCGAATGACTCATTTCAGGGCATCAGCGATGATCTGTGTGACACCTCCCAGTCAGCCGCGAACAAATGCATTAGGCAGGTTACAGATGACCTTTATGTGAGGGCCCACATATATTAACTTGGACCTGGACCAGGAGAGCCAAGACACCAAGGCCATGGGCTTCACCTGTTTGGCAGGCATGTGATAGACTGCAGCCAAGTGGCCCTGCAGTCACCATGGCATTATGCGGTGCTATTTATGAACCGCAAGGGATTCTATTCCATCAATGTGCAGATTGTCTGTGACCACAAGCTCTGTAGTATCTCAGTGTAAGTTAGTGTTAGACCATTATTTTCACCTTTATTAATCTTAGACATTATAGTTATCCTTCAGAGTAGTGTTAGTAATAAATTGTTTGTTGTAAAACAAAGTCTAATGTTCTTTGGTAACACTACCACATCAAGATTCAACATCAGCGTAATCAAAGAAAAATATGCCCGTTTCCCGGGGAGCATCCATGACAGTTACATCTTGGGGTGCTTATAGATCTCAGACATCTTTGAGGGACAGCAGCACCTGGAGGGCTGGCTCCTCAGGGAAAGAGGGCACCCCAGAAGGAGGTGACTGATAGCACCAGTGCGGAGGCCACAAACTGATGGGGAGGCTCGATACAACAATGTGCGTGCTGGTTGAGCAGGCGATTGGACAGCTGAAATTACGGTTCCAGGGCCTGGTCCGGTTGGGGCGTGCCCTGCAATGCAGCCCTCAGATGGTGTCCTGTATCAAGGATCTGCAGCGTTCTGCACAACCTGGCACTGCAGCGGGCAGACTAGCTGGACCAGGAGGAGATGGAGGAGTGCCACATCTCCTCGGATGAGGAGGAGATCGAAGAGGACAGTGAAGGGCAACCCGGGGAGGAGGAGAAGGAAGGACCTCTGGCTATGGCCAGGGCCCGCATGGGCCGTCATGCTGGGATTCCTTCTAAGCCTCTTGATTTGGGATGAGCAGGACTAGGGGTGAGGTGAGCTCCTATCGTGGGGATTGTAATCTCAGCCTTAGTGTGGTGCCAGGTGGTAGGCTTCTGTGATGGTGCCTGATAGCACAGGCAGGGCGCCAAAACCATTGGCTGGGCTCTGCAGGAGAATGATGATAACTTACATCCTCTCTCCCTCAGCGATATGTCTGACTCCTGCCTAACAGGTAGCTGAATGTGTCCTGCCAATGAACAGGTTTCTTGTGGGGTTTTGAGACGCAGGATGAGCTCTCATCTGCAACAACTCGTTTCAAGATCAGGGATCCTGTTGTTTTCCTCCAACTAAACTCCGGTGTCAGCCCATGGCATCCGCATCACTGGAGAATGGTGGCTGCAATGAGAGGCCTGAGCGTTGATGCTGAGGCTGGAGGGAGGGGGGGTGCTACCAGCAGAAGCGTGTCTTTACTGAGTCATCAGTATGGGAGGTGGGAGAGAAATAGCGCTGCCACTCTCACACTGCACAGGGAGGAAGCACCGAGTGGGTGCAGGGGTTTAAGGAACACGGCACCATGAAATCACAGGATGTAGGATGTGCTGGTGAACAAAGTGATGTTTATTTACATGTGCTTTTTTCACCTGCAGTTTCTTACTCCTCCTAACCCTCTCACTACATCTAGATGTCTGCCCAAGATCCAAAACTGAGATTCAGATGGTCTGTTGCCTTCACACCCTGTTGCCTGAGATGAATATGGCTGGTAACCCATATGGGGCCTGGAGATTAAGGGTCCAGACGTGCTGACGGGCAGCATGGGTGTTGCGGTCTGAGCCTCCTTGTTGTGTGGGGCTGGAGGTGTGTCATTTACGGGGCGAGGGTGTCAGATGAACTGGACACCCCGGGGTCCCCTGGATGAAGGGCCCCAGGCAGTACTTCAGCCGATCTTCTTCCCTCCGGGGGCCCTGTGATCCTGCATGGGATAGAGGGGCAGCTGGGATGAGATCCAGAAGCCCCGTCATATTCTTGTACAGACAGGACATCACCTGCCATGGAATGCATGTCTTGCACCAAGGTCTCCACTGCGGATGCCACCCTCACAGTGGTGACCTTTTTCTGTTGCATTGATGGCACCATGTCCTCGGTCAGAAGGCGATTGGACTCCTCCAATTGGCCTTGCCGTCCGATGAGGGATGCTGCCATCCCTTCCTGATTCTCACAACTCTGCCTTTGCAATTTCATCAGATCGGGGTCAACCATACCCAGGGGCACGTCATCAGCCAGGGGCTCAGCAGAGTCCTGGGCTCCGGCATCCCTTGGAGTGCCGGACCCCTGGGGTGTCCCTGCCTCAACCTGCTGTTGATCTGCAGCTGTGAGGTGCTCACCAGTGAGTGATCAAGAAGCCTGCCTACTAGGGAATCCCACTGAGGTGTGAAGTATCTATGCTGGTGGAAGGTGCGGTGACAGATGTGACGCCTCTTCGACAGTTATGTCTGAGAAGGCTCCCTCTGAGCTGCTCGTGTCTGAGGTTTCCAGCGGGCACGAGGATGGTCCAGGCTGCTCTTCTGATTGCTCTGCAAGGGAAGTGAGATGGCATTGGTACATCCCGGGGATAAATGATGGGACATGTTTACCCATGTGAGGTTTGAGGAATGACTGTGTGTCCGAAGGGCTCTCACTTTTGCTTCGTGCCCACACTTCGCCATCAGCACAGGCTCCTCCCCGGCCAGCTCAAGGGCTCTTTCCTCATGGGGGGTGAAGGTGCAGAGCTGCCACATGACTCAGGGTTGCTGTGCTTGATTTTGTCCTGTCTGAATAGAGGTGCGGAGATTGCAGATGAGAGTCCAGCCAGTTCAGATAGTTGAGGAGTGGTATGCAGGGGATTTGAGTGGGAGCAGGGATGTGAGAAGCAGAATTGAGACTGGGGTCACTATGCGGATTGGCGGAATGTGGAGGTGAAAGAAGGCCTTGTTACAGGTGGGCAACCCCTTACTTAGGTGGCTGGGCGAGTGATCTCCTTGGAGGTGTGAGGGGTAATTGAGGGGGTGCAGTGAGAGATTGGGGGTGCACAAAGTAAGTCATTCATTTTCTTCCTGCATTGCTGACTCGCCCTCCTCTGGGGTGAGCTGGCACTCACTAATGCTGCTATAGTCTCCCAGGCAGGGGTGGTCACATCCTGCTCATCTTTGAACACTAAGGGACAATTTAGCATTGCCAATCCACCTGACCACAGCAGCACGGCAGCATAGTGGGTAGCATTGCAGCCTCACGGGACCTGGGTTCAATTTCAGCCTTGAGTGACTATCTGTGTGGAGTTTGCACTTTCTCCCAGGGTCTGCTTGGATGTCCTCCGGGTGCTCCGGTTTCCTCCCACAGTCCAAAGATGTGCAGGTTAGGTGGCCTTGTTAATTGTAGGTCAGGCAGGGTGACAGAAATAGGGCGGGGGAGTGGGCATAGGTAGGATGCTCTTTCAGAGGGTTGGTGCAGACTTGATGTGCTGAATGGCCGCTTCCTTTCCTGAACAAATTCTATGGTTCTAAGCTCAAAATTCCTTGTGAAAGAAATCCTGCCGATGGCGTCAGTGGAATTCTCACCGAAATTGACACTTCTCCATTCTTGTTAGGATTACACCCATGGTTCCTATTTTATTCATGTCACTAAATCATGCCTAGGGCTCCGCTTTATCAGGTGATATAATTTAAGTATTCTGGAGGCAAGATATCAGCTTGGCCTATGTCCATTCAGGATAAAATTTGGTGTCTAAAATGTCAAGGAATATAATTTATTCCTTTCAATAGACAACGGCTGAATAATTGATCCTAATTGAGTTACCTCCTTTCAAAATGTCAGTCAAATTTGCCTTAACAGTACTTTAGTCTGTCTTGTGCTTGCTAATTTTGAATTGTGTGAAGAGATTGGGGTAAAAAGTTGATTACCCTGAAAGCGGGTGCGGGGATTGTGTTGGATGTTTAACTGGCGCCTGTTCAAAATAATGCAGGCAGTAAGTAGACCTTGTGTTGTCGAATAATTTAGACACAATGGTGAGTGGCTGTGCACCTCAGCAGGGAGCCCAATTTTGAGCACGGCGAGCACCACTTGAACCTATCCTTCACTACTTACAGCCAGCTGGTGCTACTTATCCTGGCTGTAGCAGATCCTGGAAGGCATTGTAGAGAGCGCCTGACCTCCAGGGAGCATGAATATGTCACAACGTGGCACAGTGTAGGTTCGCAGATGTTTTGATGGAGCATGAGATGGGCGGGAGGGGAGAGGTCCTGTATCTATAGGGTGTCAGAAGTCCCTTCAGACAAGTGCTTAGAAAGGAATGGGAGCACATAGCCACCGTGGTCAAGGAAACAGTATTTCCCTGACGATTCATATGCAGTGCCACAAGATGTTTAATGATCTCCCACTGTTATGTTACACAAACATAAAGCTTGAAGACATATCAACAGCAAAGCTGTGTGTGTGTCCTCTGCTCTCAGTAAAAGTGAAACTAAAGTGGATCACATGATACACTTCCTCTCTAGGCATGTCATGCTATCCCTTATAAGTGCACGTGAGTAGTCGAGGTCAATGAATTCACCTTCAAATGCTAAATGAACCACTAACATAGAACATAGAACATACATACAGTGCAGAAGGAGGCCATTCGGCCCATCGAGTCTGCACTGACCCACTTAAGCCCTCACTGCCACCCTCTCCCCATAACCCAATAACCCCTCCTAACCTTTTTGGTCACTAAGGGCAATTTATCATGGCCAATCCACCTAACCTGCACGTCTTTGGACTGTGGGAGGAAACCGGAGCACCTGGAGGAAACCCACGCAGACATGGGGAGAACATGCAGACTCCGCACAGACAGTGACCCAGCAGGGAATCGAACCTGGGACCCTGGCGTTGTGAAGCCACAGTGCTATTCACTTGTGTTACCGTGCTGCCCAACTAGCCTCAGACACTGCTCAGTTTACCACACACCCCTCTCTCACCAACAAACAGACTCTATCAATCCCACACTTAAATGCAGTGCTCCAGCCGGCCCTTGCACACTTACCATTGCTGTAGGACACACACACACACACCTTGCGCACATTGTTTCAGTTATTCAACCATGACAGACAAATCACCCTAACACAACCCTCACTGACGCACTTCCCTCTCTCTTGCAAGACAAGTTGGCACACAACCAGAGGCAGCAGCAGCTAACTAGTGGGGCCAGGCATGGCTGCATATCTTCACTCACAAGGGGGAGACAGTGGTCGCCATAATTGGAGTGGCTGTCACTGAGGTCATGACCAGCAGTGGGACTGAGACCACGGAAGATGGTACACAGTTCCTACCTAAACCACCTTCTCAAATCGTACTTCCCCCTCATCACATAATCTCTTCAACTGCAGATACTATAGGCATGGGCCACTTACCTTCCTGCCCTAGATCCCCCCCACTCACCAAAATCCTCCCCTTGTGCCTATTTCCTTTCAGATACCCAGGAACTGTCATGTGACCAGGCAGCAGTGTGCAAGAGAAGCAGGACAATGACGATGAAGCAGAAACGCAGTCATTTGCTTTGATGCTCATAGCCGCCTGTTCAGATACTGACCCAACACATCCTCTAGGGGGGGTCTGTATGCATTGAGTCACCAGGTATGTGTGGCCTGCAGCCAGAGCAGGGGAGAAAGGATCATGTGGGTGACAGCTACTCTACTCTTAATTGCCAGCAATGTGATGAAAGGTGTTATCAAGCGACACTTACTCAGCAACAACCTAACAACCTACTCACTGATGCTCAGAAAGCCACTTAACTCCAGAGCTCATTGTAGACTCAGTGTAAGCGTGGACAAAAGAGCTGAATTCCAGCGGTGAGGTGAGCACGACTGTCCTGTAACAGCAAGGCAGCATTTGATCACGTGTGGCATCAAAGTGCCCTGGCAACATTGAAGTCAATGCGTATCTGTTGTGTGAGCTGCACTGGTAGTTGTTCAACTATAACGTACTTTAATAACGCATTATGTAATCCTAATTATTAGTTGTGAATGGGCATAGATAGTTTTTGAAAAAAATGTATCCTTTTGATTGGCATAAGTTAATTACCTGAGATAACACACAAAGTATTATTGCTCAATTCTTGCTGTGATCGGGAAGCTGGCAAGCCACCTAGTGGTATCTTAACCCCCCTTGCAATAAAGGTTTAAACTGAAACTCAACTCTAAGTGTCGTCTGGTGAGTTGGGGAGTGAAGTATGCTATAATTGGATAATTGTACTCAATCATCTCATCCCAAAGATATTCTTGCAGGAATTCCTCAGGGTAGTGTCCTAGCTCCAGTTCTCTTCAGCTGCTTCATCAATGAACTTCCTCCAACGTAACGTCAAAAGAGCGATGTTTGCTAATGATTATATAGTGTTCAGTACCATTTGCAACTCCTCAGATACTGAAGTAATCAACAACCAGATGCAGCAAGACCTGGATAACATTCAATCTTGGGCTGATAAGTAGCAACTAACATTTGAGCCACACAAGTGCCAAGCAATGACCATCTCCAACAAGAGAGGATCTAACCATCACCCAATGATGTTCAATGGTATTACCATTGCTGAATCCCCCCACCATCAACACCCTGGGGTGTTTGGGGGCGGGGTGGGGGTTACCATTGATCATAAACTTAACTGGAACAGTTAGGCGGATTGGCCATGCTCCTTAGGTTAGGTGGGGTTACAGGAATTGGGCGGGGAAGTGGGCCGAGGTAGGATGCTCTTTCAGAGAGTCGGTGCAGACTCTTTTAAAAAAATATATATTTATTAAAGTTTTTTAACACAATTTTTCTCCCTTACAAACAATAACCCCCCCCCCCTCGGAACAAAAAAAACCCGAGAAATCGCGCAGAGCAAGATATATACATGGCAAAATGATATATTTACACAGCTTTGTACACTGGCCCTCACCCGTATGTGCCAGTTTCCCCAACCCTTCATGTTATCTCTTGCTCATCCACCCTCCCAGGCAGTCCCCCCTTTCCCCCCCCCTTTCCCCCCCTCCCAGGAGGTCCCCTCCACCCCCCCCCCCCCCCCCAAAGGTTGCTGTTGCTGACCGACCTTCCTCTAACACTCCGCGAGATAGTCTAGGAACGGTTGCCACCGCCTGTAGAACCCCTGCGCAGACCCTCTCAAGGCGAACTTAATCCTCTCCAACTTTATGAACCCAGCCATATCATTTATCCAGGCCTCCAGGCTGAGGGGCTTCGCCTCCTTCCACATTAGCAAGATCCATCGCCGGGCTACTAGGGACGCAAAGGCCATAATGCCGGCCTCTTTCACCTCCTGCACTCCCAGCTCGTCCACTACTCCAAATATTGCTAGCCCCCAGCTTGGCTTGACCCGGACTTTCACCACCTGAGATATTGCTCCCGCCACTCCTCTCCAGAACCCATCCAGTGCCGGGCATGACCAAAACATATGGACATGGTTCACCGGGCTCCCTCAGCACCTTCCACATCTGTCCTCTACCCCAAAGAACCTACTCAACCTCGCCCCCGTCAAGTGCGCTCTGTGGACCACCTTAAATTGTATCAGGCTGAGCCTGGCACATGAGGAGGAGGAATTAACCCTACCTCGGGCATCAGCCCACAGACCTTCTTCGATCTCCTCCCCCAGCTCCTCCTCCCATTTACCCTTCAACTCTTCTAACAGCGCTTCCCCCTCTTCTTTCAACTCCTGGTGTATTTCCGACACCTTGCCCTCCCCGACGCATACACCCGAGATCACCCTATCTTGAACTTCTTGTGCCGGGAGCAACGGGAATTCCCTCACCTGTCGCCTCACAAAAGCCCTCACCTGCATATATCTAAAGGCATTTCCTGGGGGTTAGTCAGTGCAGACTCGATGGGCCAAACAACTTCCTTGTGCACTGTGGAGATTCTATGGTTCATAGGGATTCAATGGAACAGCCATATAAAATTATGGCACAGGATCAGCTCAGAGATTGGAAACTATGCACTGAGTAACTCACCTCCTGACTCCCAAAGCCTGTTGACCATCTACAAGGCATAAGTCAATTGTGCAATGGAATGTTTTTGCACTTGGCTGGTTGGGTGCAGCTGCACCAGCATCCAACAAGCTTGACACCATCGAAAACAAAGCAATCTCCTTGATTGGCATCTGATCCAGCACCTTAAACATGGATTCCCTCCACCACCAACGCACATTAGCAGCAGTGTATACTATCTACAAGGTGTACTGCATTGACCCACCAAGGCTCCTTTAAAAATACCTTCCAAACCTCTAGCACCTAAAAGAAAAGGGCAGCAGACACATGAGAACACCACCACCTGCAAGTTTCCCTCCAAATCAACCAACATTGACTTGGAACTATATTTTCATTTTTTCATTGTCATCTGGTCAAAATCCTGGAGCTCCACTCCTAACAGCATGGTGGGTGTATCACGGACTGCAGTGATTCAACAAGGTAGCTCACCACCACCTTCTCAGGGGCAAGTAAGGATAGGCAATAAATATTGGCCTAGCCAGTGACACAAATGTCCCACAAACAGATTTAAAAATTAATTGAGATCTGGAGCCCTTCAAGCCACATGTGTGCAGTAGATGTCACCCAACGCTGTCGGATATTGTACCTGGCAAACCCACGTGCTTCCTCCACCGGCTTCTCTCTGTGCAGAGATTACACAATGAACTCCCCTCTACTAGCATAAAGTGTATCTATCATTCTTCTGTTGCAGCAGTGGATGGTGAACTGACTGATGTTGGATGTAATCGTTTGATCGTGCAGAACCTGAGTGTTGCTGAAAAAATACATCTTTTGTCGAAATGGTTTTTCTCTTTCCAGCAATACTAATGTTAGATATGTTCTCTGGAAATTCAGAGCTGCAATCGTTTTCACAGCTGCTGGCAGTGCTGTCCGTGCTGTGTTCTGGAACTGCAGTCTGGTCCAAGCGATGGCAGATTTCTGTGAGTTCCTCCTTCATAAAGCACTGATGGCAAACACTCTGCTCCTGATTAGGTGTAGGTTAGAGAAGTTCTCCAAGAATACCCTAGGTGAATGAGGTCTCCTGCTCAGTGTGGTGATATGCATGTGTACAGTAATGTACATAGTAATCTAGAAATGTATATAATTATCGATACGACCTCCAACCAGCAGGTGGCGATAGAGATCCACCATGTGCATCGAGATATCCGGCAGTTGGTAGTAAGTCATACTAGAGGATAGTCGGACTAGAAGTAGCTCCAGGAGAATTCACTGAATTCATTTATTCATTTCCATTTGTATCATAGTTCGTTAGTAATCTTACTACATGTTCATTTTGTTAATAAACTATCTTATGAGTCAAGAACTAGATGTTCTGTGTGTATCTGTACTATGGCCACAACACAGAACATAACACTCAGAACCCTCTTACATCTCCTCACACTCCCTCTGCAAGCAACTGTTTCTCTATTGTCTCTACTTCTCCCTTTCATACTCTAGACCAAAGGAATAGCACTTATAGCATGACTGAGTGGAAGCAATTGGTCTGACCTTGCAACCTCAACCAAGGACTTGTCCAAGTGCAGCACTACTACCTACAGATTTCACCAACATTAACAAACTCATCCAGGCACCAAGAACGTCCACAAACGCAAACAGAGCCGAGAGAGGGTAATCAGCAACTGTACCTGAAAGTTATTGAATAATGCCGCTGGGGTAACTTCCTGTTGCTAAACACATTTAGCCGGGCATGTTTAAAAGAGGGCTTTAGCTAGGATGGTGAGGCTGTCAATGAAAGTGCTGGCATCCAATCAGCGTTACATGTTGTCAGATGCCACTAACTGCATACTTCTGGCAGATCCTCCTAATGCCAAGGCTAATGCCATCACCAAGATGGCACAGATTGTGTACATGGGTGGTTTGGCTACCAATTTGGCCCCAAAACAGCGCCTGTAGCATAGGGAGCTTCAGAATCTAATTTTGCTGTGATTCTGTCTTAGAAAATGAGCTGATGATCAATTACTAAAAATTAACTTTTTAAAAAATTGGCTATCTTCAGGACTCATTCAAGATAAGCTCAAGCTGCACAGCACAAATATATAATACATATATAGCATAAGCATGCAGCACCTATGGGGAAGATGGTGGCACAGTGGTAATGTCACCGGACTCATAATTCAGAGGTCCGGGCTAATAATGCTGTGAAGACACGGGTTCAAATCTCACCATGGAATTCAAATTCAATTAACAAATCTGGATTGTTATAAAGACACATCTCGTTCACTAATGTCCTTCAGGGAAGGAAATCCTCACTCCTTACCTGGTCTGGCCTACATGTGACTCCAGACCTACAGAATGTTCTGGCTGTCCCTCTGAAATGGCCTAACAAGTCACTCAGTTCGAGGGTGATTAGGAATAGGCAATAAATGCTGTCACAACCAGCGTAACCCATTTCCCATGACAGAATAAAGAAAAAAAATGGAACTTAACTATGTTTATAACATTGCACACAGGAATTAAGCTAGTGTATACAGAATACATGCTTTTACAAATATTCCACCCTCAAATGTTGTGCAAAAGTCTGAACAATGGTTCTGTATAAGCCAAAGCAACCAGCAGTCATTTTATTTTTATGTTGCCTTTCTCTCCATTTGATTACAATGTTTTTCCCTCCTGCAGTTTTGTATTCTTCTTGTCTATTTAGAGTCTACCAGGTAATAAATCTGTTGATGCAATGAGTGATCTTTAGACAACAGCTTCCCTTATTTTCTGGCAGAGCAAGAGGTCCTGGAACATCGGCAGGCTCCGTTAGTCATGGTTGGAGACACTAAAAGCAGAAAAACATGGGGTCAAAGGTGGGGGAGGAAATTAAAACAATTGCGATCTCTTGGGGTAACCAATTATCCCCAGCCAATAGGATCTGGACAGATTACAACAGATCACTGGAGAAAAAGGATTGGACAAATTGATGGGACTACAAGCTGATAAGTCCACTTGTCCTATGGTTTACATCTGAGATGTGACTGTCGAGATACTTGACACATCGCTTGCAGTGTTACAAAATTTCTTAAATTCTGGAACGGTTCTGAAAAAACACACAAATTAAAAATCCCTATTAAAGAAAGGAGGGAGTCAGTGGAGTGGATTTCCCCAGGGTTTGATGCCGGACCCCTTGCTCTTCCTGGTCTATTGTAGTGATTTCAATTTTGGCGTACAGGACACAATTAAAAAATTTGCAGATCGTACAAAACTTGAAAGCATTGTGAACTATGAGGAAGTTAGTGTAAAACGTCAAAAGGACACAGGTTTCTGGAATGGGTGGATAGATGGTTGATGAAATTTGATGCAGAGAAATGTGAAGTGATTCATTTTAGTGGAAAGATCACAAAGCGACAATGTAAAATAAAGGGTACAATTCTAAAGTAGGTGCTGAAGCAAGGGTACCTGGGTGTACACATGGATAAATCGTTGAAAGTGGCAATACAGGTTGAGAGCGCGGTTAATAAAACGTATAGGTTATGGGCTTTCTAAATAAGGGCATAGAGTACAAAAGCAAGGAAATTGTGTTAATCTTGCAGAACAATGGTTCAACCTCAATTAGAGTATTGCATCCAGTTCTGGGCACCTCATTTTAGGAAAGCTGTGAAAGTATTAGAGAGGGGCAGATAAAGTTCAAGGGAATGGTCCCGGGGTGAGGAATTTCACCTGCGTCAATAGGTTGGAGAGGTTAGGACTGTTTTCCTTGGAGAAGAAAAGGTTGAGAGGGGATTCGATCAAAGTATTCAAAATCATGAGGGATCTGGACAGAGTAGACAATGTTCCCATTGGTGGAAGGATTGAGAACCCGAGGGCAGAGATATAAGGTAATTAGCAAAATAAGCAATGGAGACATGATGACAAAGGTTCCAAATGGCGAGTAGGAATGTGCAGGAGAGAAGGCAGTAGGGTGACACGAAGTAAGTTGCTCCAACCAAGACCCAGCACAGACATGACGGGCAGAATGGCCTTCTTCTGTGCTGTAACAATTCTGTGACTTTATGATTCTGTGAAGGCGGGCCTGGGCTCAGTTTTAAGCCTGGTGCAGGTTGGGCAGCCAGTGCGCCATGTCCTTGACGTTCGGCTGGAGTTAGTTTGAGGGCTGGGATTCATAACTGGAAAGCTGTGAGCACTGAAACAGCACTGCCAAACAGCTGGCGATTGGAGAGTGAAAAATATGATCACTCCTTTATGCAGCCGAACTTTCAGTAATGGTATCAGGGCGAAGCAATCAGGAGTGGGGGTTCGAGTGATCCAGCAGTGAACCATTTGTCAAAAATCTCAAAAACAAACTTGAAATTGCATTTAGAAAGGCAACCTGCCACTATCCCATCAAATATCACTGGTTGGGCCACTCTACACCTGGTAGCAATAGGCAATAGAATCTGTGACATGCCTATGATTGCACCAGAATTGCATTGGGGTACATCATAGGTCCTCAATTCAGGCATTGGAAAGAGCCTGTGGCCTGAAACATATGAATGTCTGGGCTGCTTACTTACAGTCTCCGATGAAAACTGTTATGGCCATACTGAGTGAGAAATGGGTGAGACAGGGTTCACTGTCGCTTTTGGCTCATTACTGCCCATCTTGTCGTCATAGGGCTTGATGATTGTTCAGCATTCTTTTTGCACTCCCATGTCCTTTTCTCTTGCAGCTAATGGAAGGGATGGTCACTTCCATCTGCTCTCTTTAACTTTTTATATGGAGCATATTAAGTACTTGTGCTTCAGTTCAACTGCACTCCTATTTGTTGCTCATAAATATTAAAGTTGTTGCAAAATGCCCATGTGGAAAATTGCTTTGCTTTTTTAAATGCTGCCTGGAGGTGGATATAGAATTAGGGGCGGCATGGTGGCACAGTGGTTAGCACTGCTGTCTCACAGCACCCGGGACCCAGGTTTGAATCGGACCTTGTGTAACTGTCTGTGTGGACATGATGGGCAAATTGGCCTTCTTTCTCTTCCATTGGAGTTTTGTTGGCAGGATGGTGGCACAGTGGTTAGCACTGCTGCCTCACGGCACCAGGGACCCTGCTTCGATTCCCAACTTGGGTTACTGTCTGAGTGGAGTTTACACGTTCTCCCTGTCTGCGTGGGTTTCCTCCAGGTGCTCCGAGTCTCCTCCTGCAGTCCAAAGGTGTGCAGGTTAGGTGGATTGGCCATACTAAATTGTGGCTTCGTGTCCAAAGATTGATTGGGGTTACGGGGATAGGGCGGGGGAGTGGGCTGAGGTGACCTGCTCTTTCAGGAGGTTGGTGCAGACTCGATGGGCTAAATGACCTCTTTCTGCACTGTAGGGGTTCTATGAAGGATTTTAATAGTCCAGATCCACTTTTATACTTTATGATAATAACTTACAGTGGACCAAGGACAACCAAATGTTCTGCATTCAGTGGGTGGAGATTCAATGGGCGATTTTGATCAGAATCGCCTGTTTGTGTACATTCAACGTGCCATTATTTCCCTGCATCTGCTGCTAATAATTTCAACATTTCTCTGTTTAGCAAATTCACAGCAACGTTGAGTGTGAGCAAAGAAAGAAATGCAGAAGAACAATGAGAGAAAGAAAAGACAGAAGAGAAAGGCCCAGAAAAGAGAGATTGCATTAATAATATTGAACTGCCTCTTACAGCTAAAATGACTTGCCGTTTTTAGCCACCTTTGTGTTAGTACATTTGGATATCTAATTTCTAAAATTTGTGACTAAACGCCTGCCACCCCAATCTTTTCTGGAACATACCTCTTCATTCACCTGAGGAAGGAGCAGCGCTCCGAAAGCTAGTGACATCGAAACAAACCTGTTGGACTTTAACCTGGTGTTGTAAGACTTCTTACTGTTTTCCAGTGTTGGTAACTCAGCAGTAGAATGCATTATTATTTCCTCCATGCAAGCAATCCCTGGAGTGCTGGTGTAGATTTAAACTAATCGAAGTCTGCAAAGCAGGCTGTCAAAATTTTAATTTCTGTGTACGCACTACTGTTTGTGATTTTATTCACTGGTGCGACTTCTTGCTCCACCGGCAATGAAATTATTGTTTTCCTCCATACGGCACATTAGATTACAATAGTGAGGCAAGGAATGTCAATGGCAATGGCAATGTGGATGGGCCAAAAGGCACTTGTTACTTTTCATCTGTCTTCCTCATTCCTGGCTATGGAGAAGTGTAGGAACTGTACATTCCAAAACCTCGGCCTTCATTGCAATTCATCCATCTGCTGGAAGGTGCGTGAGAGAGTAACTTGACTTGTACTTCAAATTTCTTATCTTAGAGCAATTGTTGCAGGTTGCAGTTAAAGACGTGTATTGGGTGCGGATGTTTTCCCCTCTCCATTTTCCCTGAAGACATCAATTTCATGCTGGGAGATAACTTCAAAGACACTAGCTGCCCTCTCGTACCTCAAGCAAGTTGTCATAGTTTGTGTGTGAGGTCTACTATCCACAACCATGTTTCAAATAACCTTTCCGCCTCTTGTATGTTGAGGATTGTTGCCAATCTCCACGTTATTCACCTTCCTTCATATACAATTATTCAGTCCAACTGTTCTGTGTTTATTTTGTTTTATTCGTTTATGGGATGTGGGCATCACTGGGCCAGCATTTATTTCCCACCCTGAGGGCAATTAAGAGTCAACCACAATACTGTGAATCTGCAGTCACATTTCGGCCAGACCAGGTAAGGATGACAGATTTCCTTCCCTGAACGACATTAATGAATGAGATGGGGGTTTACGGCAATTGACAAGGGTTTAATGGTCATCATTAGACTTTTAATTCCAGATTTTTATTAGATTCAAATTTCACCGTCTGCCATGGTGGAATTTGAACCCATGTCCCCAGAGCATTATCCTGGGTCTCTGGATTATGGGTCCAGTGATAACATGAGCCTCATACCAATCCACTTCATCTAACCCTTGAATGTAACTTTTTGTTACGGTCACGTCAAATGCCCATAAAGCTTATTGGGGGATGGATAATCCACTTTTAAAAAGCTACATGGAATATGGATGCTGCAGCTTCACAAAATGGAGTCAGAAAGTCAGGTGATTTCTTCTGTGGTTTCTATACAGAGACTGACATGACTGAACATATTTCTGGCAAGTTTTTGAAAATGTTAGTAGCAGATGGAATTTCAAATAAAAGGCACAACCTACTAGCCGCGTTGTGCCTGAAAGGTAGCATGGCCAATAGATAGATGCAGGAGATCCTTCTTTTGGGATCTACCTGGCTCGCCACACCTCTCAAGATCTAACGTGATCTCACGAGATGTCACGATGTGAATCCCGCCCATTGTGAGAGGGATCACCTTTTAGAAAATCTGAATATTAGAGTGAGACATCCACGATCTACCCATGGCGTGAGATCTAACCCCCTTGCTTTGGAGGTCTTTGGCAAGTACCATTCAGTGCTGGTCTCTACACTAGTGGGCATTTCCCAGGGAAGCAGTGGCCCTCAGGCGCTTCTCCTCTGGGCAGGGTGGCATTGCTGGTGCCACCTGGGCATGTTGGCACTGCTGGCTTGGCAGTCCCAGATTGGCACTCTAGTAGTGCCACCTGGATGCCAGACTGGCATTGCCCAGGTGGCACTGTTAGTTAGCAGGGGAATTTCCAGGGTGTAATGCTGGCACTGCCAAGTGTCAAGCTGCATTTCCCCACATGATGGATTGGGCCTGGGAGTGCCCTGTATGGAGGGGGAGTGCCCTGCATGGAGGAGGGTCAAAAGAAGAGAGCAGCCTCTGGGACTATGACAACTTTCATCTAGTTTGTGTGAGGAATATGTGTTGTTGTGATTACATTTTAGGTGCTGTGGGAAATAAATGTTTATTCTTTCTATTGATTTAAATTTACAAGGAAGCCTGCTTATCGCCGCCACATTCTTCTCAAAAATACACAATTGTTCAGGCAGCACGTGGCGCAGTGGTTAGCACTGGGACTGCGACGCTGAGGACCCGGGTTTGAATCCCGACCCTGGGTCACTGTCCGTGTGGAGTTTGCACATTCTCCCTGTGGCTGCGTGGGTTTCACCCCCACAACCCAAAAGATGTGCAGGGTAGGTGGGTTGGCCACGCTAAATTGTCCCTTAATTGGAAAACAAATAATTGGGTGCTCTAAATTTATATTTAAGAAAATACACCTTGTTGCGGTCAGCCGAGAGGTCCCCGTCCTTCACGCTTTGTACTGTCAGTTTAGACCCTTCAATCACTGCAAGCAGCTGCTTTCAATCTTCCTGTACCATCTTTTCATCACTTTTATCAAATTAACCTGTAATCCCCCTTGTTCATGTGTAATTCTCCCGCATTCCTCGCAGAACCAGGATATCCAAAACTGTTATATATCAGAGTGCAGCTCCCCATCCAGCCACTCCTCTGGTGCTGTGCTCCTTAGTAACTCTGGAAATATTTGCCTCATTTATCCGCTTGTGCTGTAAACTTAGCTTAACTCAATCCCAGCATTGATTGCCCACTCAGGTCACACTGCTCGTCTAAATCTCTCCATGCAAATTACCCTCAATGTTTCATTCTCATAACTTAAGTAGCCTCTTATTTGTATCTGAAAGCTTTTTCCACTCACCTGATGATTCATCTGAAATCTCACTCAGGAGTTGCGATGAAAAGCAGGCGTTTGAGCTATTTTCAGGAAAAGATACATTAAAGAGATACACGCGCAACATAAGGACAATCTATCATGCTGGAGGCATATATGGATGTATCAAGGCATTAACTATCCTGCTGTTTTGCTGAGGGGATCTTCTATAATTATGATGACACTGCACTTCACCGTGTGTCACTGATGGCCTTTTCATGCTGTTTTTTAAATTCATCTTTGCAGGTCTCTCCTGCCGATAATTTCACACCAGACGAGCAAAATCCACGAAAACATTTGGCTGACAAATGTCTGTTGGCTGTTCCTGAGCAGGCTGTGTAATCGTCGTGTGGCTAATTCGTGAGCTTCCCCTGACGAAGAAGGCAAGACCTTCAGACATTACATTCTGAAATCAGCCATTTCGTTCTGCAGCAAGTGTTGCGATCAGATGGGGAGCGGCTTTCAAGAAGGCCGGGCAACTGAACGGAGCCACAATGTTATCGTGGCATCTCAGGAATAAAAACTTGAATGGAGATTATTATGTTCGGAACAAAAAAAAGGAGGACAATGTGGATAAGTCTCAATTGAATCCTTCAGTTAAAAACAAAGCAAGAACACTCAACCTGGAGCATTGCAAATCTTTCTCTATTTATAATCGTTTCCCTGAGTGTGCTCCAGTGGGCTTGTCCCTCTAAATCTAATTCTGTTTTCTGTATGCTCCTTTGACTTATACTTGATTGGTTTTCCACTTAAAATGACTCGCTGCAGGCAACAAATAAATCTTACCTCCCCTTGTCTAGAAAATACCCGCAATTGGTGGGTTATTCACAGCAAAATAATAAGAAAAAAAATAAAGAACCTGAATAGCAAGTTCACATTCCACACTTGAATGAATCATTTATGATTACAGCTGTGAGGCTTTTTTAATATTAATCCAATACGTTTTATTTTGTCTATCTATATTAATTTTGTTCTTGTATTTCCAATTCCCATCATTCATTACTTAAGCAGAATATATTTTGGTATATACTTAACATAGGTTTCACTGATCAAACTGAATTTACTCAATGTTTGTAAATTAATCTGATGGAGGTGTAATGAAATCTCTTCCAGTTAAAAATGTTGCCATTCAATCTGTTTATGATCTAATAATGTGTGGCATGTTCAATATGTCTTTCCAGCACATTCTGTGACATGGGCAATATGTCCAAATTGCAACAATTTCAGGTTATGTACAATATATTTACATTCAAACATGAAGTGGCAGATATAATTATATAAAATGTAGGGTGCAGAAACAGGCCATTTGGCCCAGCTGGTCCACGCCTATGCTTACAGCACAGTGCTTAGGGCAGCACGGTAGCATAGTCGTTAGCACTGTGCCTTCATAGCGCCAGGGTCCCAGGTTCGATTTCCCGCTGGATCACTGTCTGTGCGGAGTCTGCACGTTCTCCCCGTGTCTGCGTGGGTTTCCTCCGGGTGCTCCGGTTTCCTCCCACAGTCCAAAGACATGCAAGTTAGGTGGATTGGCCATGCTAAATTGCTCGTAGTGTCCAAAAAGGATAGGAGGGGTTATTGGGTTAGGGGTATAGGGTGGAAATGAGGGCTGATGTGGGTCGGTGCAGACTCGATGGGCCGAATGGCCTCCTTCTGCCCTGTATGTTCTATATTTTGTATGTACACTCCAAGGTCAGGTGTGAGGCGGCCTCTGCATGGCAGGGAAGCCCCCTGTCCCGATCCTGGCTGTCAGCTGGTTAGTTGGCTCAGGCTGAGACTCCACCCCAGCTGAGAGGAAGTCCTGCCTTCAATAGGGGGAGGCCGGCGGGGGAGCAAGCATGGACTTCACTGCTGGAGGCGAGCTCATTGGGCACACCCAAACAGGGGGCAGGCTGGAAAGGGGACATTGGGCCGGTGGGTTGGTGGCGTGGGGGAAGCGGTGGGATCGGGTCAGAGATGGGGGTGGTGTGTTGGGTCCCCTAGATGGTGGTGTGTATGGGTGTATGGGGGGTGGGGGGGGGGCGTCCTGTGCGTTGCTAGGCCTAGGTTTTTTGAATAATTACTCTGGAGTTAGAAGTGTTTTTTTCCTCTTTCAGGCTAAATATCAGGGAAACACTGGCAAATTCTTCTGACGTTAACGATTCACATTGCTTCTGTCGGATGGTTCCCATCCCAGGGCAATTGTCCAGAGGAAGTTGGCATTTCTGGGCAATTGCTGGGCAAACCCACATGTGGAAACCTCCTCAAGGCATTCCCCCCAACACATCATTGGGGTGTCCTCTAAATGCGACGCTGGGGGATCAGAAAAAGAGTTTGGTCAAAAATGCACTGTATTAAAGGACGAGAGAAATGTGAGGAGGTGTCCTGATTGTATGCCAGAACCATGGTGCGAAATAAACTCAGATGTATAGACCGGGATTCTCCAACCTGGCGCCAGGTCGGAGAATCCCCGGTGAGGGGCGCGAGAACTGCGCCCCAATGCCGGCTTCCTCATTCTCTGGTGCTGAATCTCGGGCTCCCGGGGGATTCCCGGCGCAACGGTTGGGGGTTATTGACAGCGCCCCCCCCCCCCCCGGTAATCCTCCGGGCCCCGATGGGCCGAGTGGCCGACGGGTTTGGCCGAGTCCCGCCGGCGTGGGTTACTCAGATCCCACACGGCGGGACCTGGAAGGAGAATGTGCGGGGGCTGTCCAGGAGGGGGAGGGGGGGGATCCGCCCCGGGGGGGAGGCCCCCATGGTGGCCTGGCCTGCGATCGGGGCCTACCGATCAGCGGACAGGCTGGATCCGTGGGGGCTTATTTTACTCCACGCCAGGCCCCTGTAGTGCTCCGCCATAATGCCCTGGGGCCGCTGCGGAGAAGGTAACCCCTGATAAGCTTTCATCCCTTTGCTTATCAAAAACTCAGACACTGCTTCCATTGCCTTTTGATGAAGTGAGCTCCAAAGACTCATGGCTTCCTGAGGTAAAGAAATTCTCCTCATCTCTTCTTACGTGGTCAACCACTTATTTTTGGACAGTGACCCTGGATCTGGAGTCTCCCACAAGAGAAAAGATCCTTTCCTGATCCACTTTTAAGACACATTAGGATCTTACGGCTGGGTTTTCCGCTGCCCCCCAGCCGCACCCCCCCCCCCAAATCGGTGTGGTTTCCATGGTTTCCAAAAGCGAAGGTGGCTCGTCATCATGGGATCTTCCAGTTCCACCGTGGTCCTTTGTATAACTCGCCTGCTGTGGGGGTTGACTTCACAGACCAGTTGGTGGGTAGGGTCTGTCATGATATACACCAGTATAACATGGTGCAGATACACACACACTGATGGACACACACCAAGGCCAATCAACAGACACAACACCGCAGCCAATCACCAGTTACAGCACACTCACTATAAAGACAGGGGGCATCACAGTTCCCGCTCATTCGGGATGCAGCCTCCTACAAGGACAGAGCTTACAGCTTACAGCACAGGTCCTCACCATGTGCTGAGTGCATAGACTGGTTCGGACAGGCATAGGTCTTTAGTTTAATCTAACATTGTGTTAACCCACAGTGAAAGTATGTTCAACAGTTTCTAACTTAATAAAACAGTGTTGCACTATTTTAAGTGTTGGTGGCCTGTATGTGTTCCACGGATCCAGAGCACCCAACGCATCAGGGACAGAATATCCTGCTCGCTATATTTCAATTAAGTCACTGTTGCTCTTCTAAACTCGAAGGGATACAAGGACTTGGAGCAGAAGTAAGAGTTAAGGAGCATTGGAGGATTTAATATTTCAACATAAGATGGCAACAAGCAGTATTAATTAATCTTTGAAGGTCAGTACAAGGGTTCTTTAGGCGGTGGCAACCGTTCTTAGATTTTCTGGCAGAATGATAGACATTGGCCAATGGCAGCAGCAGCTCGGGGGGGGGGGGAAGTTTACTTTATTTTTGTTTATGTTATTTACACTGGAGGATCTGAGGGGGTGTATATACCTGCTGTGTTAAGTTGGGGTGTTAATGTTAATTTATTATTTATGTACGGGGGGGGGGGGGGTTATGGGGGGGTTGTTTTTTCTAGATTGTGCTTTGTACTTAACCCTGTTGGGTTCTTTTTCTTTTCTTTTTTTCACATTTTGTTATTGATATTTTATGAAAACCTTTAATAAAAATTATTTTTTAAAAAAAAATGAATCTTTGAAATTATTGCTACAGTTTGGAAAATGCCACAAACTAAAATAAAAATTGATTGACGACAGGCTTCAGAGGCTATTTCTCCAAATGTGCGTCTTAGTGGGTTGAGTAAATGAAATGTGAGAATTCTATTACTGAGGCTCCCTGTAGCTGCCTTTGGGAATGTGGGTCCTAATGAGGCAGTTGCGTTTGTAGGAATCACCAGCTACGATGGAAGGATTTTTATTTCTGTACAAAAGCACTTTTCAATTGAGCAATCAGCAATGAGACATTGTTTCCTGTCTGTAGTTGTGGGCTGGTGAAGATCTTGCTCAAACTCTTTCCCCTGCTGTGCAATGTCGCCTTGCTCAGCCATGATTGAATGGTGGAGTGGACTCGATGGGCCGAATGGCCTTACTTCCGCTCCTATGTCTTATGGTCTTATGGTCTTATGCTCTGAAAATGGAAGTCCGGTTCCTTTTTCGTCAATGCCCTCTTCAAATTCAAGAAGTAGCAGTCCTTTAATTTGACAACATTGTGCAGCACGCAGCAAACTACTAGAATTCTGGATAGTCTTGGATGACTCTCCCATGTTTCTCAGGCACCTACAGTGAAACTTCAGAACGTCAGTGCTGCCTTCATTTCAGGGTCACCTTTTTAACTACCTAGCTATATTTGAGTTTATTCAATGACAATAAGACAATATGTTCACCCCAGATGCCTCTTGTAAATGAAAATGAAATGAAAATCGCTTATTGTCACAAGTAGGCTTCAATCAAGTTACTGTGAAAAGCCCCTCGTCGCCACATTCCGGCGCCTGTTCGGGGAGGCTGTTACAGGAATTGAAACCGCGCTGCTGGCCTTGGTCTGCTTTACAAGCCAGCTATTTAGCCCACTGTGCTGAACCAACCCCCTCAGCCAGAGGCACCATTTTAAATGCCATTACACCACAAAGTTCCCCCTTTTTCCCAGTGGCATTAAATCTGTGTGTGGCCACATAACAAATGAAGACTTTTCAGGAGACATCATTGTTGGGTTTGGGGTCCTTGCGTGGTTCCATTAGATGGTGGAAATCCTGGTCTGCCGATAACTCACCATTGAATGGTGAACCCAGCCTTTGGCCGGGCCGAAGAATCCCCGCAACCGGGCCATGCTGCCCCGATGCCAGCACGCGATTCTAATTGGCAGCATTGGCGCCAGCGCATTTGGCGCGGCGCAGGTCGCGGGCTGCTGTACGCGGCCGGGCCGCCGATTCTTGGCCCGGGATGGCCGAGCGGCCGCTCTAAAAAGGCAGAGTCCCGCCGGCGCCATCCACACCTGGCCACAGCCGGCGGGAACTCTGCGCAAAGGGTCGGGGGGCGGCCTGTGTGGGGGGGGGGGAGGGGGGCTCCGACCCCGGGGCGGGGGGGGTGATGGCCTCTTTCTGCACTGTATGTTCTGCATGTTCTATGCCTGTTCCAGAAGCTTTCAGAGGGCAAACTGGAGCAGATGGCACAGCTCGATGACAACCTCTCTTATGTGGCAGAGATGGTGACATGCGCAATCCTCTGAAATACACAGGTGGGTGTCAGAGCGTCTCTTAGCTCCTCCTGGAGATGCAGACTAAACGCTTCAGGTATTGTCATACCTTCAATTGCTGATCCCTCATTAAGTAATCTTCCTTATCTTTGAGTACAGTAAGAACTGCTAAAGGAAATGTGTTTGCTGCAAAATCCTTTGCAGCAGCAATGGTGGTATAGGTGGCACAGTGGTAAGCCCTGCTGCCTCCCAGTGCCAGGGACCTGAGTTTGATTGCAGCCTTGGGTGACTGTGTGGAGGTTGCATGTTCTCCCCATGTCTGCATGGGTTTCCTCCAGGTGCTCCCGTTTCCTCCCACAGTCCATAGATGTGCAGATTAGGTGGATTGGCCACGATCCTTGTGCCAGGTTTTGTGGATAGTGCAGGGGAGTGGGCTGAGGTGCTCTTTTGGAGGGTCGTTGTCGACTCGTTGGACAGAATAGCCTCCTTCTGCACTGTAGGGATTCTATGATTCTATGATCATGGCACCAGAGAGTGGCCTATGCTTTTGGCCCAACACTTCAGCAGAAAATGTCTTCAGGAGAGCAAAAATTGGATGGGAAAATAAGCTGCCCCTGCATGTTTACACTTATTATTTTATGTCTGTAATTTTCTTAATTAATTGTGAATTGTTAAACTGCAGTGGGGTGGTGACATTGAAGACTCAATTTCTAGGTGAAAATAGGGTTTTCTGAAACCTCATGTTTGATGACTTTCCAAATCTGTCGCATTTTAATAAGTCTTTAAAGCTCCGACTTGGCATGAAACAAGCAAGTCAATTTTTAACGACTATTACGTATGTCCTTATTATATTCTCCATGGAAGTCCTGTTGCTGCATGGAGCCACCTTCTCCGTTTACAATGCGGTGATTACTAACTTAGTGCAGATGTTTATTTAACAATATTTATAGAGGGCAAGTCCCAAATCAATGTGTCAGAACTGCATAGGACATCAATCACTGGGACAACTCCACTTAGCACAAAATAATTGTTTACAATGAAGCCCAGCGGTGATAAGCCAGCTGCAAGATGCAGAGATAAAACAAAATATTCATGAATTTAACACTATAGGGGTGATTCAGCAGTCATAGACTGCAAGGCAACCTGCAAATGTGTATGTGGCGGAAATGCTACCCTGCAACAATTAATGAGATCTACATTTAACCACACACAACTCTGAGAAACTACGATTTAACATGGCATGGGGCTTTCAGAAGCTGGCTAGGCTGGATCCTCAGAGATTGGGGCGCCGTTTTTAAAGGGCACTCCAATCTCAGAATAACCTGACAGCAACCCCTCGCAAAATCACTGCCAATGCCACCTTCCCCGAATCGCTCGCAAGCCCCACCCTCAAACGCTAGAAAGACATCCCTTAAATCCTGGCAACCCCTCCCCAAGTAAATAGCACCCCATTATGGATTGTCAAATGTCCCCTCTCAGGCTTTTCCCTTGGAAGTGCCAAACTGGCGCCATGGAATTTGAGGGGTAGCAAGGAGGTGAGTACCCTCTCTCATTTACCTTTGGGTCACCAAGAGAGGGTTCTCCAGGGAGGTGGAGGTCGGGGATGTGGACACGGGCTGGTCTGGAGGGGCTCAGGTTGAGGGTTTTCCCAGGATGGGTGTTGAGTGCTGCCCTTGAAAACTTTTAATCTCTCTCCCAGTATGTCAAGTTCAAAGATCTGTCAGATGAAGGTAAAAGCTTTCCCTTGGTGGCCTCCAAAGCTTTGATGTCTCTCCCAGCATGCCAATATCAATGATCTGTCAGATGAAGGTAAAAGTCTTCTCTCTGTAGCCTTCGAACATTTGATGTCAGGGTGCTGAGGCAGCACTCAGACTGAGCACCTGGTCTTTCAAGGAAGGACTACAGAACAAAGTTTTTAAAAAGCTCCGGTTTGAAAGAACGCTTGCTCAAAAGAGGAAGAACTTCAGTGTTAATGAATCGTGAAGAATTATAAAACCAAACAAAGCCAATCCCTCCTTTGAAGTAGATTGGACTTGTCAATCAAGAGGCTTACAAAAAGTAATGGATCGTGAAATTGAATGTAGACTGTGCAGTCCAAAGCTTTTAGGCTTCTCAGCAAGTCCAGGGTCTTGAAAAAAGTCACTTCAAAGGTTTCCAACACATCAAAGGGAAGTTTTTTACTTTCATCTGGCAGATTATTGAAATTGACTTGCTAGGAGAGACATCAAAAGTTTGAAGGCTACAGAGGGATGACTTTGACCTTCATCTGATAGATCATTCATATTGGCTGCTAGGAGAGAGTTCAATGATTTTCAAGGCTGCAGAGGAAAGAATTTACACATGATCCCCATCCCTGGAAAACCCCCTGACCTGAGTCCCTCCAGCCATCCCAAGCTCCCTCAATCCCCACCTCACTGAAGCACCTCTTTTAGCACCCTGGAGGTAAGTGCAGAGAGAGTACTCACTACTTTCTCCCATTTGGTGTCCCTGGTGCCTGAACCCTAATTTTAGGAACCAGTAGTGATTGACTCCCATGGGACTTCTAGTTGGAAGAGGGGGGAGGACGGGGGCATCCCAGGAAGCCGTAAAATTCCACTTGAATCTCACTAATGAGATTGAAATAATAACAATAATAATCTTTATTGTCACAAGTAGGCTTGCATTAACACTGCAATGAAGTCACTGTGAAAAACCCCTTGTTGCCACATTCGTGTACACAGAGGGAGAATTCAAAAATGGATGCTAATAAGGTCTGATTTCTAATCTCACCTGGGGTTGCCGGTCGAGAGACTAGCAATGGGTTTGACACCTGGTGAGAATCCCATTTTGGGCCCCCCGCCCAAATCAATGGGCAGTGGGATCCCATGCTCGGGCTAACAGCCCTGGAGAAAACCATCCCAAATCCTGAAACGTAAATATTCCTAAACATTTCAAGAAAAGGGCACTGAACTTAAAGATACAGTAGATGCTAACGTTTTTTTTAAAAAAAGGCACTTTAAGAGCTCCTATTCCTATGGATGCACATAAACTGGTAAAAATGAAACTAAATGCAGAAGTGATTGTTGAAATATTTTTAATGAAATGTGGGTACCTAACGCGGTTAGGGCACACAATGCGCACACTCAACTTCAACTCACTGAAGATAAAAGAGCTGTCTGAAAGAACCTGGTGGAGGGCTGACTCTCCATATTCCCTGTTTCTGTCTCCTGCTTTCCCAGTGCTCAATTCGATTGAATTGGCTCTTCTGAGGACAGTGAACTATAAAAGACATTTGTTACAGGGTTTGTGTTTGATCCCTTGCTTCAACACATTTATATAGCTTCTATCAGACAGGCCTGAAACAGTGCGCAGTCATCTGTGTGATGGTTTAGTCAGTGCCTTCAGACAGCTGCTGGGAGGGAGTCTTACTGTCGTTAAAGTGACATTTCTGGATTTCTCTTCTCTCCACTTATATCAGCAAGAAGGTTCGCAGTTTGCTGCATATTTATCTTCATATTTTCCTTCAGGGACTTGGCTGCAAGTTGCTTTGGCAGAGAATTTAAATGTATGAAATATGGAGACGCATTTTATAAATGCAAAGAATTGGTGTTTTTCCAGGATTGGTGTTTTTCAGTTCTGTATTGTCACAGGATTATCTTGGGTGCCAGCATCTGGCACTTCCCCCAATTGGCCACGTGTGTCAGGTTTTGGCAAGTCCTTTTAACAAGTGGGAGATCAAAGTTAATCCCGAATCTGTTCTCATCTAATGTCCACAAAAACATGGAACCAATTTTAACAGTGCGCAAGTGGGGGGGGCAATGAGTTAAAAACCCATCTGTGGGGCAAGAGATTAGACTTATTAATGCCAGTGTTTGTGTTTAGTGTTTTTAGAGTTTATTTTAAAGTTCTAAAATGGCCAGGGAAAATGTGTGGGGCAAATTGCACTTGTGCCATATTGGTGAGAGTATTAGAATGCGTGCAGAGAATCCCTGCTTCAAGGAAGCGTTGTAAGTAGATCCTGGCAATTTGATGCCAATAGCTTCAGTTTGGAACTAAACACTCCAGCAAATGCACTCGCTTAACATTGCACAGCTGAAAATGCATTCAGCAGCAGGAAGGATCCCTCACAGCGCTTTTTAAAGGAATCATCAATTACTTACAGGCTAATTGCAGGTTGACTTTTTTTGTTACCTGTTGCTACAATTGTCTGGTGCGTTCAATAGTTGTTTCATGTTGAAAAAAACATCGCCAGAGAGTGCTGTGATGGGCACTGATGGATCTTTTGGGACCACAAGTCCTCGACACAAGCCGGTTACTCCCAGACATGGGTTAACTCACAAACATTCCCCTTGGCATATAATGTGACTTGGAGAGAGAATAGAGGTCACGCTGAGCAGGGAAAGCTCTTCAAAGAGGGAGAAGGAGGGAGAGAGGCAACTTGGCAGGAGGCTAAATATACCTACCATGCTCACAAAAATTCTCCTACCTCGATAGATTTAGTTCCGGCTGTATGCAGCAATTATTTATATGAACAGGTAGAACAAAGCTGCCAGGCTTCTTCTATTTCATCAGATGGTAGTGAGTTAATTGCATGGCCCACAGCCATGTTGATCAATTATGGCTTCCAAATTGGTTGTGGAATAAAGTCATAACAAAACTGAGCCTACAGATTAGATTCCAACTATAGAATATTTGTTTCAGCCAAAATATCAAGTTTCTTTTTATAGTTTCAGCTTCTCTGCTTAATTGTCATATTTGAAAACTTTAGAGACAAATGCAAGATAAACTTAGAAGTACAATTTTCAGAAATCATCAATCGGTTCATTTTCTGACATGAGTTATTAGCTGTTTATTGTGGTACATCTGCTCTCATATCTCGCAGCCCTAGGTTGGTAATTAATGTGAGTTGGGTGTTTTGCCCGCCAGCTGCAGAGTCAGCGAGAGCCTCTTGTTGTCTCCTTTCGGGAAGGCCTATTTTTAAGTGGCCAACGTTGGGCATCCCCGGGATCAAGGGCCCTGGGAGCGGAACCTCTGCCCCTTGAGAGCTGCTGGCCAATCAGACGCCCTCAGACGTCCATTGCAGACAGTGTCAGTAGAAGCAATGTCAGCTACTGGCAATGCAGTCAGGGAGAAGCCTAGAATATCTGAGGGCTAATAATAATAATCTATATTGTCACAAGTAGATTTACATTCACACTGCAATGAAGTTATTGTGAAAAGCCCCTAGTCGCCACATTCCAGCACCTGTTCAGGTACACAGAGGGAGAATTCAGAATGTCCAAATTACCCAATAGCATGTCTTTCGGGACTTGTGGGAGGAAACCGGAGCACCCGAGATGCAGGCCACATGATCAGTGAGGGCGGTATGGGAGTCAGCTGCAAATGCAGGGCATGGTTCTCAATGAGCCTGCCTTCCAGGTTTGACCTTGCAACCCCCAGTCCACCCTAACCCAGCTGTGGCGTGGATCCCTCGGCTATTCTACGCCTCTCACTATGTGCGTTTCCAGCAGCGGAAACAACTTGGCACTGCCTGTGATGGATGGTCGGTCACTTGATCAGGCACTGAGTACCTTTGAATGAGAGACTTTCTATGGGATCTGGCAAGCAACTCTGATGGAATTTGCTTTCTAGGCTTCCCGTCTGCGACTGCGCACCATGCCACTGGGCAGTACCAGTGGTAGTGGGTTGAGGCTCTTAATTTCCCAAAGAGTCTTAATTGTAGGCAGGGCAGGCAGGCTGGCCATGAAGCTTTCCACCCCAGATTTAATCTGCACAGAAACAGAAAGGGGGCAGGGCCCCCACACAGCACCCTCTGGTCTGATTAAATGTTCTTGCCTGCCTCCAGTTTTGCCTTGGGGTAGGGCATGAAATTCAGCCCTGTTTCTAATGAATCTTATTGGTTCCAATGGACTCCAGTTTCACCCTGCAACTGATGTGGTTGACTGATGCTAACTCCCAAAGCAGTGAGAAAGACTGATATTTAGCCATATCTCCTGAGGAGTGGAAATCACTATCAGGTTGCCGTTCAGCTCCTATTTCCTCACCTTGCAGCGGAACTAGACATTTCTTGCCCAGACCTCTGAATGGAGACACTTCAGAAATGCAGAGGTTACCTGTTCTGGGAGTCCCTCCTTCGCAGTGCAGGTTTGTAGGACGAAGTGAAGCCATACCACCTTTTTATGATGGTAGCTGCCATATTCCAATAGGTAGAGAGCTTACAGGTCCCAAAGCCATATTGAGAAGCTACCGGGACTGGCTAAGTGTTTAAGGGCAATGCGTGAGGGTGTAGGGTGACGGTGGGGTTGATGAGTGGGTAGGTTAGCAGGTGAGTGTGTAGGGTGCAGGTAAGTGGGTGCGGGGGTGGGATGGCTGGTGGGTGGGTGATGGGGTAAGGTGGCAAGTAAGAAGCTGAGGGGGAAGGGTGGGTCGGCTGGTCGGAGGGAGTGAAAGGTGAAGGGGAAGTCTGAACATCAGTAGGGTAAGGCGGGTCTCGGGGAAATAGTAGGGGGAGGCCAGGGGGTCAAAGGGACCTGTCACAGGGGTAGTCAGGAGGTTGGTAGTTTAGTTATCCAGGAGTTATAACTATTTTTAATCCTTTTAACTTTTCCTTGGTAACTATTCTGGTGAGTGAAATGGAACCATCCAAATTCACCGACTATGTCAAAAGTTTGGAGTGTTCCAGATGCATGGGAAGTCCATCGGAAGTCCAAACCTTTGGACCTCTGAAGCCCCCAAGGCCACCCTCCGGGATACCTCCAGAGTACGACCATCTGGAGATCAGAAGTTCTGCGTCATTATAACTAATGTATTTTACTATTGATTCATAGTCTGAGAATCCAATGATCAGATTCTGGCGTTCATTTTTAACCCGACTGTCTCCGGAAAATCAGAACTTGTTTGGAGGAGTCCCCAACACACATGGATTAATGATCAAGGATTTATATACAGCACTGCAGTTCTCCAGAGAACATGTGGCAATGCCAGGGTCATAACAGAGTCCCAATCTCTTCTTAGTAGAGACGATAAGGCCTCTGTACCTCTTTTGGATGCTCAGGCTATTGCTATATTGGAGCCTTTGTCTCCATTGTGGAAAATCTTCTTTACCTGGTTTCATGCAGGCTCAGGGATCAGATTGAGGGAAGCAGTAGGCAGTGATTGAGAGATATTATTGATGTTAACTGACAGGTTGGCTGGTGGCTAAAACGAGTTAATGCCAACCTCGTTTGAACATAAATGTAAACGTGTAAAGATGCACTTTCACAGACTTCATTAGTGAACACAGAAGGTATTAATAAATAGGAATTGTACAGTAGCCTCATGGCTGTAGCGAGTTCCCAAAATATCGCTGCCTCCCGGAGCCTCTCTCACCATGGGGCAATTCCACGCTCTTAGTCCCAATTGGCCATGCGACCGTTACTCTGCTGTGTTGCCCTTAAAGGAACAATCACCACAAAAGGATCGGGATTCTCCATTGTCCGAAGACGAGATTGTAATCGGCAATCGGGTGGAGAATCCACTCAAATGCCTAAATCGGGGGCGGCGGCAGTTTGACACCGATCAGCCTCGCTCCACCCCCTTGGAAGTGGCGTCGCGTGGCGCACGCCGTTGCAATGGCATTGGCGCATCATTGGCAGGCCTTCCTGCGACGTTCCCCCTCAATGGACCGAGTTCCCGACCGCGCAGGGTCTCAGCGGTCGGGAACCCGGCATGGCGTCTGCGGACTGTGTCCAGCGCCGCCACACTCAGCTGGGATCCGTGCCGCTGGCTGGGGGGGACTTCCGCAAGGGGTGGCCAGGGGTGTCCTGTGGAGTTGTGGATGGCGGGTCGTTGTCATGCGCATGCGGGGCCAGGGACACGGCCATTCTCCGGATGTTTTCGACATGGGAGCCGGGAGTTTCACATGGCGTTGCTGCTCGCCCCTCACAGGTCCTGGAATCAGTGAGGGTTCTGTGCCGATTTATGGGTCGGTAAAATGTCCGCGAACTCTCCGTTTGAGCAGGCACTTAGCCACTGAAATGGAGAATCCAGCCCAAGGTTTTCATTTTGGAACATTGATAGCCCAAATTTAAATGACAACAATATTTAGCGCCTAAATTTTAGTGCCAAAAAGCACTATGGAGCCAAGAAAGTAACACCCCACAACCCTCTCAGGGAAAGAAGATGCCCAAAGTTCTTCAGAGACAATTGGTTGAAATACATGGGCAGCAGATGGGAGATAAAATTAGTTGTGAGATAGATACCTGGAAAGATAGAATCACTGCAGTGCAGAAGGAGGCCATTTGACGCATTGAGTGTGCACTGATCCTCCGAAAGAGCACCCTACCTAGGTCCACGCCTCACCCTATCCCCACCTAACCTTTTGGACACTAAGGGGAATTTAGCATGGCCAATCCTCCTAACTTGAACAGCTATGGACTGTGGAAGGAATCCGGAGCACCCTGTGGAAACCCACGCAGACACAGGGAGAAAATGCAAACTCCACACAGACCATTGCCTGAGGCCAAAATTGAACTGGGGTGAGGCAACAGTGCTAACCATGGTGATTTTCTGAGGTCTAGCTCCTGGCAGAAAGCGTTACCCTTTGGTTGTCAGAAATTCCAGAGGGAGACTTTATGGTCAGAAATTTAAACTGTTAGGACATCATAAAAAGCACCGGCTTGACTTTCTGGCAGGCATGATGAGCGGGCAAGCTTGGGACCTCCTCAAGATCCCAAAAGCAAGTGTGAAACCATGAGCCTGTGAGCCTGTGGATTCTTTCATTCATCTGAGGAGCAATCAGTGCGGATGGGTGAGTATTTGGAAAACTGCAGTTTGCTTCCGATGAATACCTCAACCACATTTTGGAATTTAGTGCAAGTGCCATACCTAATCCAAGCAGCCTTCGGTACTTATAAGCACATTATATGCTTTATGTGTTCTCCAGGAGAGCAGATTATAGACTCCTCTGCTCTGAAGATCACACGTCTTATTTTGTAAACGCAATTGTGGAGATGAAACAAAACAAATTTCTTTCTTGATTTATTTATGCAGAAATACACTGACAGACAAGCATGAAAACAGCACAAGTGTGATAAATGAACCGTGAAAATTTAAATCAACTACAAGTGTATTCGATTTATGCCTGATTAATGGAATAATCGTTTGTATTGCTGGTCTCCGAGTAGGCTGAGCAAACTGCAGGTGACAGTGTCGGCTTCACCTTGGGTTATAGAATTTGCACACTCAGCAGGAATCCAGCCGAGTTTACACTAAATCAGAAGCTGGAAAGCAACTGTTATTAAGCATTAAATGTTAATACTGTGCCCAATGGACTGCGGAGCCTGTGTGTAAGCTTTGTCTACTGCACAAACAGCTGGGCTAATGAAGGCAGACACGCTTAACTGCACTGGGCAAACAGCATAAGAGGAAGAACAAAGTTGATGACAAATGAACACAGTTGTGTAGGAATGTAAGCAGGCACTCTCATGCTAAATGCTGAAAAAGCTGCATTGACTCGGGATTAAGCCCCCTGTCAGTGTGCGTTTCTCACGGAGGTGTGCACTTGCACAGCCACTGGGAATCACAGTCCAGGAGGACTGAACCACTCCAAGGACTGGGCTGATATTTCTGCAACCAGATGTAAAGGAGTTGGACTAAAGCCAGCCCACAGTGAAGTGCATTGGAGCAGGCCTCCAGTTGTTCAACCTCTCTTGATTTAAAAAAAAATCAGAGCCAATTCAGTGAACCCAGCTGAAGTGACTCAGGATTGTTGCGCTAAGCTTTCATTTATAAAGCGCCTTTCATGACCTTGGAATGTTCCATACTGCTTTTGTGGCCAATTAATCACTTTTTGAAGTGTAGTCACTGTTATACTGTAGAATACATGACAGCCAGGCTGGTGGGGAGGCGATGACACAGTGTGGTATTGTCACTGGATAAATAATCCAGAGACCCAGAGTAATGTTCTGGGGGCCCATATTCGAAACCCACTGCGGCAGGTGTGGAATTTAAATTCAATAAACACCTGGAATTAAAAGTCCAATGATGACCATGAAGCCATAGTTGATTGTTGTTAAAAACCCATCTAGTTCAATAATGTCCTTTAGAGAAGGAAATCTGCCATCCTTACCTGGTCTGGCCCACTTGTGACTCCAGATCCGCAGCAATGTGACTCTTAACTGCCCTCTGAAATGACTTAGCAAACCCCTCAGTTCAAGGGCAATTTGGGATGGGCAGCAAACGCTGGCCTGGCTGGCAACGCCCGCATTCCATGATATAATTTTTAAAACCCTGTAAAGCCTCACAAATGGCCTCACAAGATCATGGTGATCTGTTTGAAAGGAAGTAGGTGAGAATACAGCAGATGCCCTCTCAATTCTGAAACTGTTCCTCCATCTTGGAAACTTCACATGTCACTGCTGTTTAAGAAAGGTGAGAGACGGAGACCAGGGATTTATAGACGAGTTAGTCCAGCATCTGTTGCGGAGAATTACCAGACCAAGGATAAGGCGATTGAACTCTTATGCCAGGGTACTGTGGTCCCTCCCGCTCGGCAGGGTATTACGGTCCTGCCAAAGTAAATGACAATTTAAATGGCTTGCCGAATCTGTGGGGCTATGTGGGCAACAGAGGGGGATTGTCCAACCTAATTGTCTGCTCCTCTACCGCAACTTCTTCTGTGGCTGGGTGTCCCTGGAGAGGGAGCAAGCGGTGTACCCGGGCATTTAAAATAGTTGAACTTAAAATAGTTCAAAGTCAAGGAATGGGATGAATCCTCAAGGTTCAGGGCTCAAAGCTTGGTGGCACGCGATCAAGAAGCGATGGGGTTGCTTCTCTGCTGGGACCCCAACGCCTGCCCGTCAGGATCCAGCAGTCCCCTCAAGCTGTCCAGCTGACCTTAGCCAGTGGGCTAAGGGAGCACAGGACCCTCCTTTAGGGACCCCCAGTAGTAATGAGCTTAAGGGAGTGGAATACACAGATGGATGGCTACAGGTGAGTCTAAGTGGCAGAGGGCATAGGCCGGACAAGTCATATTCTGGAGGTGTGAAGACACCTGAACTGTGAGTGTGGGATTGCTGCTGGCAAAGCTTTGGGACTGGCTGCTTCCAGGTGAGGAAGACAAGTGGATCAGGGGAGATAGTGATGGTTACCAGAAGTGGCACCAACCTGAATCTCTCTCTCTCTCCCTCTCTCACTCTCTCTCTCATGTCTTGCAGGATTTTCAGAGTGATATCGGGGTGGAGCTAAAGTGGGGAGGCTCCAAGGGAAGACTCTGCAGAACAAGACCAGGGAGCCACGGTGCCGGATCAGGGGCTAGAGGTCACACTAGCCATATAGGGTGTACGAAGACACTGAAGAAGACCAAGGATCTACCGGACTCATGTGTACTCCATGGAGCTGTCCGATACCATCTGCCATCAAAGACTCCGTCTGACGGTGGAGACTGTACGGCATCTGTACCATGTCCTTGCGGACTTGGCACCATGTGTCGGTGGAGGCCATCCGCTCCCTCTGGCTGTCAAGGTCATGGCAGCCCTCAATTTCTTGCCATAGGGTCCTTCCAGGGCTCCACAGGAACCTCTGTGGTATTTCACAGGCATCCATCCAATATAAATGCATCGGTGGCGAATGCTCTGTATGCACGGGTTCTAGATTGCACCCATTTTGACCTGGACCAGGCCCGACAGGCTGAGAGGGTTACAGACTTTGGGTGCATAGCTGGTGTGCCACAGTTGCAGGGGGCTATAGACTGCACCCATGTTGCCCTCCACTACCAGCTGCACCAGGGAGATCCTTTCATCAACTGGAAGGGTTCCACTCCCTCAATGCCTAGCTGGTGTTCGACCAACAAATATGCTTCATGCACATGTGTGCCTGTTTTCCAGGGAGCGTGCATGACAGCTGCATCCTCGGCCAGTTTCAGATCCCTGAAATCTTTGCAGGACATCACAGGCTACAGGATGACTCCTTGGGGTCAAGGGTTATCCCCTCAGGTTGTGGGTGATGACGCCAGTGCAGAGGCCACAGACCGCTGCAGAGATCAGGTACAGTGAGGCGAACAGTGCGACACGAGCTGTCATCAAGCGGTGCATCGGCCCGTTGAAGATGCGGTTCCATTGCATTGACAGTTCTGGTGGGGCCCTTCAATGCAGCCCCCAGAGGGTCTCCTGCATTGTTGCGGTCTACTGTGCACTCCACAGGCTGGGCCTGCAGGGGGCAAGGAGCTCTCTGAGCACGATTCCGAGGAGCAGTTCGTGCCCTTAGATGAGGGGGATGTACCTGAGGATGCCGTGGAAGAGCCTGCTGAGGAGCCCGAGGATGGGGGCCAGGTGGGGATGAGGGTGCACATAGGCAGGAAGGGTAGAGACACCCTCATTGCCCCTTGCTTCCTGGAGGAAGGCTATCTCACTCTGTCCGACGACATGACCAGCCCACCCCAGGACATCGTGACCCCACCGCGACCCGGGGATGAAGTTGGCCGAGATATTTATCATCAGCATGCTGGGGAGTCCTTGAGTGCCTGTTAACTGGTCAAGCAGGAGGTTGATGACAATTCGCAGTGAGGAGTTGTCTGTGATGCTCCTCAGCTGTTGCTTATGTCTGACTCTTGCCTGTCTGTTGCCAGCACGCTGACTCCCCGGCCCATGTCTGAGATGTTCTGTGCACCTAGGGTTCACTGAATTCTTTCTTAGTGCTAACACGGCGAATGAAACATCTGTCTGGCAGGCAAGGAGGCCCACTGAGAACATCTGCATCCCGATGGGGAGAAGCTATACCACTGGGAGGTGGGTTAAAGATTCTAAGGCACCTGGATGGGGCACAGCTGAGTCCTGGAATCCAGCAGACAACCAACTGTCCAATCCTTGGGATGTTCCTGCCTCCATTTGATGCGCATCAGACGTAGTATGGTGCTCACCAGATAGCGAGCCAGAATCCTGCCTGCTAAGATTGCCCACCGAGGTGTATGTCTCTGCGCTGGTGCGGGTAATAACTTTGACGCTTTTCCGGTGTCCTCTCCAAAAACTCTTCCGAGGTCTAGTCGAGGGTGGGTGGTGCGACACTGCTGGGGGATGGGCCTGGATCATCAGGTGATGTTCGTTAGCTTAGTACATGGCCAGGCCAGTGGTCTGGGACACACAGAACTCACTTGAGATTGGTCATCTGGATGAACCTGCAATGGCTCCTCACTTTTCTCTCGCAGGCCCACGCCGCTCTCAGCGCAGACCCACTCCTGCTCCGCCGCTGTGAGCTCCAGGCTTCTCTCCTCAAAAGGAGCCAGGATCTTCAGCTGGGACATCTCACGACCCATCTTCCCTCACTCATGGCGGTTGTGGGCAAGCCTATCCTGCAGAAACACAAATTAGAATGATGTGAGCTGGCTGCCTGGCGGGTCAGATGTCGATGACGCCTGGTATGTGTGGGCACTGTGTGTAAGAAGGGAGGGGTTATGAAGAGAGTGCCAGGGAGTGTGAGGAAGTTTGTGGGTGGTCGGGCGCTGGGCCCCTATTAGGTGACAGCACATGGGGCCCAGGTGATATTCTGAGGGGTGACGGCAAGTTGGAGTGCAGAGAGGATACAGGGACCACTTAGCCTGGCAGAACAGAGTAGGTCATTTATCTTCTTGCAGCATTGCACCTCCATCCTCTTGTGCATTCTCCTGGCCTGAATGAGAGCACATGCTGCGGGGCCATTTAAATGCTTAAATGCTTTAAATGATTAAAGTGCTCAGATGACCCCCAGGGGCGGACAAATCAGACGCTTCGTGCCTCAGGCCCAGTGTTTTTCAGCTGGGGATCTTTTTTTTCCTGAAGTGTCTAAAGATTGTGGTCTCGACCACGTCACCGGTGGCCGATGGGACATGCAGCGGTTTTCGTGCCGAGATTGACACTTTACCATTTTGGGGGAAAATTCCACCCCGAGCATTAAATTGCAGGAAGTGATGACATAAACTAGGATTATATTCCCTGGAATTTGGAAGGCTAAGAGCGAAGTGATCAAAGCTATCAAGCTATTCAAGAGAACAAATACTCGAGATAGAGATAGCCAATTTCCACTGGTGGCGAAGTCTAGGACGATAGGGCATTAGAGCCAGATAATGCAGGAGTAAAATTAGGCAACATTCCTCTCTGTGAAAGGTGGCAGTAATATGGGAATTCCTTTCACAAACAGTAACTGACACTAGGATAATTGTTAATTTTACATCTGAATTTTTGTTGACCATTATGAGGTCAAACGACATGAGGTCAAAGATAAGCCATGATCTCATTGTAATAATAATAATCTTTATTAGTGTCACAAGTAGCCTGACATTAACACTGCAGTGAAGTTACTGTGAAAATCCCCATGTCCCACACTCCAGCACCTGTTCGGGTACACTGACGGAGAATTCGGAATGTCCAATTCACCGAACAAGCATGTCTTTCGGGACTTGTGGGAGGAAAGCGGAGCACCCGGAGGAAACCCACACAGTCATGGGGAGAACGTTTAAACTCCGCACAGACAGTGACCCAAGCCGGGAATCGAACCCAGGTCCCTCGCGCTGTGAAGCAACAGTGCTAACCAGGGGTGGAACAAGCTTGAAAGCCTAGCTGGCCTATTTCTGTTTCTATTCCTATGCTTTTAAGTGAAGTTCCCCTTTGAAAAGGTGCCATGATATCTTTTATAGCCACCTTACAGAGCAGGCACTGCCTCAATTTAACATCTCATCCACTAGATGGCACCTTCAACAGTGTATGACTCCCTCTGTACTGCACTGGATTATCTGCCTAGATTCTGTGCCCAAGCAGAAGTTTGTTAAAATGCTTCTCCTATATGTTTTTCGTGAGTATGGGGACTGTTAGATTGGCAAGGGCTGGAGAATTTGGAGAGCAGTACTTCTAAAGGATCCCTGCTCCAATTCAGAGTTAGACCTTTATAATTTCTGATGAAAAATTTGCAAGCCACGGAACAGAGGATGACCAAGGAGGATATGTAAGACAGGCACAGTAAGTTTGGTGTTTTCCTCAAAGAAAGTCACCATATTTTGGACTGGAGAGAACTTTCCTCAGTGTCACCATGTGTTGAAGCAAAAGGCAAGAAGTGGCAAACTGAGTCAATGCAGTTTCCCATGTCAGTAGTGAAGTGTTGGGTACTCTGCTACACAGACAAACCAACACGGTTGCGAATGGTACAACGCAGTTTTATTTCAAACATCTATTTACACTGGTAAACTGTTTACTGAGGTTCGATCATGACCCTTGATTCTGTGGACCTATTCCTAATTCTATGGTGTAGTGGCACTCAGCACATGGTGGATGTCTGAGTTGCTTGTAATGAGCTCTGTGCCCTGAGCCATCTCCTGCTCGAGTGCCCAGGAAGTGTTGTGTTCCCTGTTTTGTACTGTGTATGCTCTTGCCTGTGGTTGGCTGTCGTGTTGTGTGTGTTGATTGGTCCGTTGATCTGTCCATCAGTATGTATGTATGTATGTATGTGTTATGATGTTTCCCTGAATATCATGACAAGTAGGTCTTGGAAAAGATGAAGAAGAAGAAGGGGTTGGATTCTCCATTCAGGAGACTATGGCTGGATTCTCCATTTTTGCGGCTAAGTGCCGACGCCTGCATGGGAAATGTGGCATTTTACGACACCAAAACCGGGGCCGAACCCTCACTAATGCTGGGACCAGTGAGGGGCTAGCAGCCGTTCCGGGTAAAACTTGTAGCTGCCGCGGCAATAGCG
Organism: Scyliorhinus torazame; assembly: GCF_047496885.1. Taxonomy (NCBI): domain Eukaryota; kingdom Metazoa; phylum Chordata; class Chondrichthyes; order Carcharhiniformes; family Scyliorhinidae; genus Scyliorhinus; species Scyliorhinus torazame. Next base: position 180,672,409 of record NC_092718.1, read on the forward strand.
AACGGAGAATGGCCGGGTCCGTGGTCACGCATGCGCACGGCGACCTTCAACAGTCGCGCTACACAATATGGCGCTGGCCTTACGGGGACCCGACCTGCCAAATACTGCCCCCCTGCCCACCCCCTGGCCGCTCCCACCAGTCCCCCCAGCTCTTGCGGAAGCCCCCTCCGACCAGCAGCATGGCGCCCGGCCGACTGTGGCGGCGCTGGGTATAGTCCGCGGCCACTATGCCGGGTTACCGACTGCTGAGACGACATGTCAACTGCGAGGTCATCGGGGGCGGAGCATCAGGCAAGGACCTTCTGTTGACGTGCCAACGCCATTTCAACGGCATGCGGCGCATGATGCGATGACGCCATTTCGGAGGGGGAGTTGAATAGAAAACAGTGTCAAACCGGCGCCGCCTCCGATTTGGGATTCGGAAGGGATTCTCCGCCTGATCGCCGATTATGATTTCAGCATCGGGCAACGGAGAATCCCGCCCTATGTTCTCCGGCTTAGTACAATCGCTCCTGGTATGTGCTGGTGCTAGGTACAGCATCCAGGAGAGATTCATTCTCCCTTGCCATGTAAATTCATGCATGGTGGGGAGCTCAGAATCCCGTTATCGGGCCATCATTTTGAGTGGGCGGCCCAATAACGAGGTCCACCAGCTGCCCCCCCTCTAACAACCCTGGTCCAATTCGGGCCTTGGGGGACTGATTGCATGTTCTCCCCTTGTTTGTATGGATTTGCTCCGGGTGCTCCGCTTTCCTCCCACAGTCCAAAGATGTGCAGGTTAAATCGATTGACCACATTAATCCCTCAGTGTCCAGGGATGTGCAGGTAGGGTTGTGGAGATAGGGGGGTGGTGTTTGGAAGAGTGCACCTAGGTCAAGTGCTCTTTTGGAGGGTTGGTGCAGACTCGATAGGCCGAAAGGCCTCCGTCAGCACTGTAGGAATTGTAGGAGTCACACATTATCCTGACTTGTACATTTATTATCATTCCATCATTGCCACTGTGTTGCATCCTGAAACGTCCTACCTGACAGCAAAACAAACTGCCGCAAAACACGACGGAAGCCCACGATCACCTTCTCACGGACAACTAAGAATAAGCAGTTAAATCTGGCTTTGCCAGTGGTAGCCACATCCTAAGAAATAATATTTTATCATTTGAGTTAAGCATTGAATGAAAAGAGTATGTTGCACATTAAGATACTAAACAAGGAGTCCTCACAGGCACTAACAAAATTAACGCTCAGTTACAATATAATTTACTCAGAGGATCTACAAATAAATGGCTATGTTTCAATTCATCGGTTTAGTTCTACATTACTAAATTCGGTATTTAAAATGTAAAGAACATCATTTTAGGTAATGGATGATTTTTCGATTAAAGAAAGCTGTTTGGAGTGTAAGATCCAATTATTCAGCTGGTCTCCTTTGGAACCTATTACTGGCATTTTGCTGAATTCATACCACAACCAGTATGGTATAGAAAGCAGGATAAATGATTTCCAGACAGAGAAAAGCAAAAAATGTTAGGAAGCATAAATGTAGTTAACTCTTGATTAGTTTGATGCCAAACACTCTAAACCTGGTATCAAATAAACCACTAAGATAAAAGATTATAACTTTTATCAAATGATAAACCACCACGTGTGATTTTTTTTTCTGATTTATCCAAACAAAAATCTTTAAACACATTTGGAAAAAGAGATATTTAACATCTGTCGGTACCCAATCTCATAATAGTCGAGAGCTAATCGAATCCAGGTGATTATTTTGGCTGGGAATGCAGGAATTATGCAAGTTTGGCAAAAGCCTCATTCCTAGCATAAGCTCAAGTGGGCCAACTTAACAGTTACATTATTGTCTGTCTGCTAATAGTCCCATAATGAACAATCAGCTAGCTTTTTACTGTAATGGAGGATCTCAAGCTGATTAAAGCACTTGACAGCACCTCAGGATTTAATCAACTCCCTGTCCCCTACTCTAGAATAAAACACACTGAAATGTTAATTATAATGATAGTGACACACTAGGAAATTAAAAGGAAAGACTTGAAGGGAGAAAGCACACAGTTTGGTGTATTATTACCCTGTGATCTCGGACTTGCCATTAATGAATCTAATAGTACATCATTAATAAAATACAAAACCCCCAAACTTACGTGAACATTCAAACACTTGAACTGTTGGAATGCCAAATACTTAACGCGACAAAAGCTATTTGTAGAACTTTATGATTTCTTGGCATCAATATTCGGATAGAACGAGGCATCATTTTGTAAAAGCACAGTATTGATCCAGTTTTTATTGTTATGGAAGATGCGTTATTTAATTATAATTACCAATTAACTGAGTGACGCCACAAACCTGTTGTCATATTTTAAAAGCTTAACATTAAACGATACAACTCAGTCGCACTCCTTCCCTACAACATTTGCAGCAAACACCAAGCTCTGCAGCTTGTTTGCTTCTAACTCCACTAATCTCTTTATCCATGGATCCTGTGATTTACATAGCCGTGAAGTGAGGTTAAAGAGTGATCAACAGATGAACAGAATAACACATTTTATCTTCACTGTAGCTATTAAAATATCAAAAGGAATATTTATTTTTTGTCAGAAAATAATGTTTCAACTGTGAAAGTTTGTGAGAATGTTAGGTTTCAAATATTCAATCAAATTTCATGCATTTTTAACTGTAAGCTGCAGCAGCATAACTACAGAAAATATAAACAGATCTCGCTCTCATTCTTCCTCCTCAAGAATCAGTGGAAATCCAGGAGGATTCCCAGCATGAGAATTATAATATCCCTCTGTGGCATTGTGTTGAGTTCCAGTTCTACATTAGAGGGATGAATTATGCCCTGCTATTGTTTAAGTGTGTCTGGCAAACATGCAAAAAGATCAAAAGTAGATCGAATGCTTGAAGTCAATATCATAGAATCATAGAGTTTTCAGCACAGGAAGAGGCCCTTCAGTCTATGTTGTCTGTGCCAGCCATCAAAACCCTATCTATTTACAATGTTTAATAATGATTTAGATGAGGAAACTAAATGTAATATCACCAGATTTGCGATACAAAGTTGGGTGGGCCAGGATTGAGCAGTGAGGAGGATACAGGGATGCTTCAGTGTGATTTGGACACGTTGAGTGAGTGGGAAAATGCACGGGAAGCAGTATAATGTGGATAAATGCAAGGTTATCCACTTTGGTAACAGAAACAGGATTATTATCTGATGGCTATAGATTGAGAGAGGGGAATGTGCAACCAGATCTCGTACACCAATCACTGAAAGGAAACATGCAGGTGTAGCAAGCAGTAAAGAAAGCAAATGGTACGTTGGCCTTCATAGCGAGAAGATTTGAGTACTGGAGCAGGGATGTCTTGCGACAGTTAGACAGGGCCTTGATAGGGGCTGTTTAGCACAGGGCTATATCGCTGGATTTTGAAAGCAGACCAAGGCAGACCAGCAGCACGGTTCAATTCCCGTACCAGCCTCCCCGAACAGGCGCTGGAATGTGGCGACTAGGGGCTTTTCACAGTAACTTCATTGAAGCCTACTTGTGACAATAAGCGATTTTCATTTCATTTCATTTCATTTCATGAGGCCACTCCTGGAATATTGTGTGCCATTTTGGTCTCGTTATCTGAGGAAGGATGTTCTTGCTATGGAGGAAGTGCAGTGAATGCTTACCAGACTAACTCCTGGGATGGCGCGACTGATGTATGAGGACCGATTGAGTCAGTTAAGTTCATATTCGCTGGAAATTGAAAGAATGAGGGGGGATAGGTTCCATAGAATCCCTACAATGCAGAAGGAGGCCAATCGGCCCATCGAGTCTGCACTGACCCTCCTAAACAGCATCCACTCCCCTGCACTGAGAGCACAGTAGTTAGCACGTTGCTTCATAGCGCCAGCGACTCGGATTCGATTCCCGGCTTGAGTCACTGTCTGTACGGAGTCTGCACGTTCTCCCCGTGTCTGCGGGGGTTGCCTTCAGGTGGCTACAGTTTCCTCCCACAAGTCCCAAAAGATGTGCTTGTTCAGTGAATTGGTCATTCTGAAATCTCCCTCAGTGTACCCGAACAAGCTCTGTAGTGTGGCGACGAGTAACTTCATTGCGGTGTTAATGTTAGCCTACATGTGACAGTTTGTGAAGATTATTATTAATATCCTGTAACCCCACCTAATCTGCACACCTTTGGCCACTAAGGGGCAACTTCTCAGAGATCTCATAGAAATCTATAACATTCTAACAGGGCTAGGCAGGGTAGGTGCAGGAATGATGTTCCCGATGGCAGGTGACTCCAGGAGCAGCAGTCACAGTCTGAGGATATGGGATAGACAATTTCGGACTGAGATGAGGAGAAATGTTTTCACTTAGAAAATGGTGAGCCTGTGGAATTCTTTACCACAGAAAGCAGTTGAGGCTAAAATATTGTGGGGCAAATTGTCCGATGACTAAGCGTTGACGCTGGGACTGAATCGCGAGTGTTCGACGTGGACAAAAGCAGTGGCAGCCCCGGAGTGATTCAGATCCCGTTAATGGGTGCCAAGTAGAACTCGCACAATTCCGCTGCATGCCGACCCTCATCCCAGCCAAGATGATGGTGCTGGTTCCGTCGGAGCATGCCCATCCCATTGATGGGTCAGCTGGGGCCAGAGGGTACCTACAGGGGTGGCCTAAGTTCCCAATGGGCAGTCAGCAGCGTGCGCAGAAGAATGGCTGCCTTGCAGGCTGCGGCAATGGCTGTCCGTGCACAGTCACACCGACCCCATGGCCCACCTCCTAGCAGCACCCCGCTACTCCCCCTGAACCTGGCAGATGCCCCCGGGGAAAGTTGTACACTACTTGTACCCCTTCCCGTCATGGTGCCTATTTCCCTATTTGAAATACCACAAGTATTTTGTTTACTACAAGTAAACGGGGTACTCCGGGCTTCTCCCACAGTCCAAAGATGTGCAGGTTAGGTGGATTGGCTGTGCTAAATTGCCCTAGATGGGATTACAGGGGTAGGGTTCAGATTGCGCCTCGGTAGGGTGCTCTTTCAGAGGGTTGGTGCAGACTCGATCGGCTGAATGGCCTCCTACTGCACTGTAGGGATTCTACGATTCTATGATTCAAGTGAACCTCACCGTTGGCAATTCCTCCTGCCCAGAAAATCGGGTGAGTGAAAAATTGAGGGACTGAAGGAGGTGGTGAGGTGAGGGGAGCGGGGAGGTGGCGGGGAGCGGGGAGGTGGAGGGGTGAGGGGAGGAGGGAGAAGAGAGAGAGAGGGGGGAGAAGAGAACGAGAGGGGGGAATGAGAGGGGGGGGAAAGAGAGGAGAAGGGGGGGAAGAGGAGAGGGGGGGAAGAGGAGAGGGGGGGAAGAGGAGGGGGGGGAAGAGGAGAGGGGGGGAAGAGGAGAGGGGGGAGAGGAGAGGGGGGAGAGGAGAGGGGAGAGGAGAGGGGGGGAAGGGAAGAGGAGAGAGGGGGGGAAGGGGAGGGGGGAGAGGAGAGGGGGGGAGAAGGGAAGAGGAGTGGGGGAGAAGGGAAGAGGGGGGAGAAGAGGAGGGGGGGAGAAGGGAAGAGGAGGGGGGGAGAAGGGAAGAGGAGGGGGGGAGAAGGGAAGAGGAGGGGGGGAGAAGGGAAGATGAGGGGGGGGAGAAGGGAAGAGGAGGGGGGGGGAAAGGGAAGAGGAGGGGGGAAGAGGAGGAGGGGGAGAAGGGAAGAGGAGGGGGGAAGGGAAGAGGAGGGGGAAGAGGAGGGGGGAGAAGGGAAGAGGAGGGGGGGGAGAAGGGAAGAGGAGGGGGGGAGAAGGGAAGAGGAGGGGGGGAGAAGGGAAGAGGAGGGGGGGAGAAGGGAAGAGGAGGGGGGAGAAGGGAAGGGGGGGAGAAGGGAAGAGGAGGGGGGGGAGAAGGGAAGAGGAGGGGGGGGAGAAGGGAAGAGGAGGGGGGAGAAGGGAAGAGGAGGGGGGGAGAAGGGAAGAGGAGGGGGAAGAAGGGAAGAGGAGGGGGGAGAAGGGAAGAGGAGGGGGGAGAAGGGAAGAGGAGGGGGGGAGAAGGGAAGAGAAGGGGGGGAGAAGGGAAGAGGAGGTGGGGGAGAAGGGAAGAGGAGGGGGGGAGAAGGGAAGAGGGGGGAGAAGGGAAGAGGAGGGGGGAGAAGGGAAGAGGAGGGGGGGAAGGGAGGGGGGGAGAAGGGAAGGGAGGGGGGGAGAAGGGAAGGGAGGGGGGAGAAGGGAAGGGAGGGGGGAAAGGGAAGGGGGGGAAGGGAAGGGGGGGAAAGGGAGGAGAGGGGGGGAAGGGAGAGGAGGTGGGGAAGAAGAGAGGAGGGGGGAAAGAGAGGAGAGAAGAGAGGAGGGGGGGAAAGAGAGGAGAGGGGGAAAGGGAGGAGAGGGGGAGAAGGGAGGAGGGGGGAAGAGAGGAGGTGGGGAGGAGAGGAGGTGGGAAGAGAGGAGAGGAGGGGGGAAGAGAGGAGAGGAGGGAGGAAGAGAGGAGAGGAGGGGGTAAGAGAGGAGAGGAGGGGGGGAAGAGAGGAGAGGAGGGGGGAAGAGAGGAGGGGGGAAGAGAGGAGGGGGGAAGAGAGGAGAGGAGGGGGAGAAGAGAGGAGAGGAGGGGGGGAAAGAGGGAGGGGGAAGAGAGGAGGGGGGAAGAGAGGAGTGAGGGGGGAAGGGAGGAGGGGGGAAGAGAGGAGAGGAGGTGGGGAAGAGAGGAGAGGTGGTGGGGAAGAGAGGAGAGGGGGGGAAAGAGGAGGAGGGGGGTAGAGAGGGGGGGAAAGAGGGAGGGAGGAGGGGGGAGTAGAGGAGGGGGGGAAGAGAGGAGAGGGGGAGGAGAGGAGGGGGGAGCAGAGGAGGGGGGAGGAGAGGAGTGGGGGGAAGAGAGGAGGGGGGGAAGAGAGAGGAGGGAAAGAGAGAGGGGGAGGGGGGAGAAAGAGAGGAGGGGGGAGAAAGAGAGGAGGGGGGAGAAAGAGAGGAGGGGGGGGAGAAAGAGAGGGGGGGAGAAGAGAGGAGGGGGGAGAAAGAGAGGAGTGGGGGAGAAAGAGAGGAGGGGGAGAAAGAGAGGAGGGGGAGGAGAAAGAGAGGAGGGGGGGAGAAAGAGGAGGGGGGGAGAAAGAGAAGAGGGGGAGAGAAAGAGAGGAGGGGGGGAGAAAGAGAGGAGGGGGGAGAAAGAGAGGATGGGGGGAGAAAGAGAGGAGGGGGGGAGAAAGAGAGGAGGGGGGGAGAAAGAGAGGAGAGGGGGAGACAGAGAGGAGGGGGGAGAAAGAGAGGAGGGGGGGAGAAAGAGAGGAGGGGGGAGAAAGAGAGGAGGGGGGGAGAAAGAGAGGAGGGGGGAGAAAGAGAGGAGGGGGGAGAAAGAGAGGAGGGGGGGAGAAAGAGTGGAGGGGGAGAAAGAGAGGAGGGGGGAGAAAGAGAGGAGGGGGGGAGAAAGAGAGGAGGGGGGGAGAAAGAGAGGAGGGGGGGAGAAAGAGAGGAGGGGGGAGAAAGAGAGGAGAGGGGAGAAAGAGAGGAGGGGGGAGAAAGAGAGGAGGGGGGAGAAAGAGAGGAGGGGGGGAGAAAGAGAGGAGGGGGGGATAAAGAGGAGGGGGGAGAAAGAGAGGGGGGGAGAAAGAGAGGAGGGGGGAGAAAGAGGGGAGGGGGGGAGAAAGAGAGGAGGGGGGGAGAAAGAGAGGAGGGGGGGAGAAAGAGAGGAGGGGGGAGAAAGAGAGGAGGGGGGAGAAAGAGAGGAGGGGGGAGAAAGAGAGGAGGGGGGAGAAAGAGAGGAGGGGGGGATAAAGAGGAGGGGGGGAGAAAGAGAGGAGGGGGGGAGAAAGAGAGGAGGGGGGAGAAAGAGGGGAGGGGGGGAGAAAGAGAGGAGGGGGGGAGAAAGAGAGGAGGGGGGAGAAAGAGAGGAGGGGGGGAGAAAGAGAGGAGGGGGGGAGAAAGAGAGGAGGGGGGAGAAAGAGAGGAGGGGGGGAGAAAGAGAGGAGGGGGGAGAAAGAGAGGAGGGGGGAGAAAGAGAGGAGGGGGAGAAAGAGAGGAGGGGGGAGAAAGAGAGGAGGGGGGAGAAAGAGGAGGGGGGGGAGAAAGAGAGGAGGGGGGAGAAAGAGAGGAGGGGGGAGAAAGAGAGGAGGGGGGGAGAAAGAGAGGAGGGGGGAGAAAGAGAGGAGGGGGGGAGAAAGAGAGGAGGGGGGGAGAAAGAGAGGAGGGAGGGAGATAGAGAGGAGGGGGGAGAAGATAGAGGAGAAGGGGGGAAGAGGGAGGGGGGAAGGGGGTGAGGAGAGAGAGGAAGGGGGAGGAGAGAGCGGTGGGGGGGAGAAAGAGAGGAGGGGGAGAAAGAGAGGAGGGGGGGAGAAAGAGGGGGGGAGAAAGAGAGGGGGGGAAGAGGGAGAGGAGAGAGAGGAAGGGGGGAGGAGAGAGCGGTGGGGGGGAGGAGAGAGTGGTGGGGGGGAGGAGAGCTGTGGGGGGGAGGAAAGCTGTGAGGGGGAGAAAGAGAGGGGGGAGAAAGAGAGGGGGGGAAGAGGGAGAGGAGAGAGGAAGGGGGGAGGAGAGAGCGGTGGGGGGGGGAGAGAGTGGTGGGGGGGAGGAGAGCTGTGGGGGGGGGAAGGGAGAGGTGGGGGGGAAGGGAGAGGAGGGGGCGGGGAGATAAGGGGGAGGGGCAGGGGGGCGGGGAGATAAGGGGGAGGGGCGGGGAACAGGGAGATGTAGGGTGCTGACCTTGGGTAGGGTGCTCTTCTCCAAGAGCCGGTGCAGACTCGATGGGCCGAATGGCCTCCTTCTGCACTGTAAATTCTGTGATAAAATTCTATGAAAATGCTGGGTTCGGGCCCGTTAATGATATGCCAATGGATTTTACTGTACAATTTGCATGCCCACGTCAGTGTGCGGTGTAGAACGCAGTCACGCCTCTGTTGAAGCACCGGAGCATGGCATTCTGTACGCCAACCTCGGTTTTTAGCTGACGCCAAATGCTCCACCGAATCGTGTTTCCCAATTCCGGCGTCAGCCGAAGGAGAATCCCGCCCTGTACGTTTTCAAGAAAGAGTTAGACATAGCTCTTGGAGCTAAAGAGATCAAACGGTATGGGGGGAAAGCGGGAACAGGTTACTGAGTTGGATGATCAGCCACGATCATAATGAGTGGCGGAGCTGGCTCGGATATCAGAATGGCTTACTCCTGTTCCTATTTTCTATGTTTCTATAATCCCATTTTTCAGCACTTGGTCCAAAGCATTGTGTGCTATGGCATTTCAAGTGCTCATTGAAATGTTTCTAAATGTTGTGAGGGTTCCTGCCTCTACCACCTGAGCTCCAGATTGTCTCCACTCTCTGAGTGAAGATGTTTTTCCTCAAATCCCCTCTAAATCTCCTGCTCTTTACTTTAAATCTGTGCCCCTTGGCTAATGACCCTTTTACTAAGGGGAAATGTTTCTTCCTATCCACCCTATTATATCCCCCATAAATTTGTACACCTTGATGGACTCCCCCGTCAGCCTTCTCTGCTCCAAGGAAAACAACCCCAGCCTATTCAGCCTCTCTTCATAGTTGAAATGCTCCAGTCCAGGCAACATCCTGGTGAATCTCCTCTGCACCCTCTCAAATGCAATCACATCATTCCTATAATGTGGCGACCAGAACGTCACACAATACTCCTGCTGGGGCCTAACCATATGGCTCCATCATTTTGGGCAGCACGGTAGCACAGTGGATAGTACTGTGGCTTCACAGTGCCAGGGTCCCAGGTTCGATTCCCCGCTGGGTCAGTGTCTGTGCGGAGTCTGCACGTTCTCCCCATGTCTGCGTGGGTTTCCTCCGGGTGCTCCGGTTTCCTCCCACAGTCCAAAGACGTGCAGGTTAGTTGGATTGGCCATGATAAATTGCCCTCAGTGACCAAAAAGGTTAGGAGGGGGTATTAGGTTACGGGGATAGGGTGGAAGTGAGGGTTTAAGTGGGTCGGTGCAGACTCGATGGGCCGAAAGGCCTCCTTCTGCACTGTATGTTCTATGTTCTAATCATAACCTCCCTATACTTACATTCAAAGCCTTAGCTAATAAAGGCAATTATCCCATCTGCTTTTTAACCACCTCATCTACCTGTCCTGCTGCCTTCAGGGGTGCACCCCAAGGTCCGTCTAGTCTTCTGTACCTCCTAGCATTCTACCATTTATCATGTATTCCCTCACCTTGTTAGTCCTCCAAAATGCATCACCTCACACTTTTCAGGGTTCAATTCCATTTGACACTGTTCTGCCCATCTAACCAGCCTATCCATATCATCCTGTAATCTAAGGTTTTCCTGCTCATTATTTACCACACCACCAATATTCGTGTCATCTGCGAACCTATTGATCATACCCCCCATATTCACATCTAGATCAATAATGCACACTACAACCTGTGACAGGGCATGGTGAATCATTTGTGGCATTCATACCAAGCCCCAGTTGCTATGTAGGTAGAGACCTATTCAAGGAAATGCGTGCTACAGAAAGAGTTCTAAGCATGCACTTTGTCTGCTTCATGCAACTCTAGACAAGGAATCCATCTATGTTTAAGTCTAAATTGAGTTGCACTTACCAGATGGAAGCTGCTGCTGAGTGCCTGTTGTGCAATTGGTTGCAAGTAGAAGCTAAACAAATGAAGCATCAGGGAAGCGAGGGAAGGGAGTCAGTGCCTGGATTCACGGATGCAGCGCTGGATGCCTTAGTGATTGGGATTGGCAGGAAGAGAGAGACTGTACTTCCACGGGAGGCTCAAGGAGCAATCCTCCGAAGGGAATGGGAGCACATGTACGGGGAAAGCCCCTCAGCGAGTTTGGCCTGAAGACCTGGTTCGATGACTTCATTTGGGTGGTGCGCATTAGTGAAAGCATCTTCAAAGGACATCACCTACCCACTGCACCACCAGCCTCTCATGCTTTCCAATGTACCCCCATTCCCATTGCTCAACTATCAGCAAGCCCTAGAAGTCAGGACTCAGGCCTAACATTCAGATGTTCTATCTCATCCTCACACACCTTCCAATGATACGCTGCTATGGTAGGCACATCACCCAAACGCAGTGCAACACGATCATTGACTTTCTTTCCTCTCTCCTGCTGGACAAGGAAGGAAAGCAGAAATAGTGGTGGTGGGGGGCTGTGACGCTTGCATGTCTTGAAGCCTAGGGAGAAGATGGTGGTCCCGATCATGGGGCTATCAGTACAGAGTCAGTGTTTTCAGCAGTACCATGAATACGGAGGGTAATGTTACTGTCTTATGTCACTTCTCAACTCTCGCCTCAATCCCATTCTGCCTGCTGGTGTGAGGTGCAAGCTGCTGATGGTGTACCCAAGGGCATCTTGCTTTCCACCACACGCCAGCCCTTCCCTCACTCCAACCAGATATTCTGCTTTCAGGCACCCAAGACCTGCCACCTGCCCACAGCACAGAATCACAGAACTGTTGCAGCTCAGAAGGAGACCTTTTGGCCCATCATGTCTGCAGTTAATGCCACCCCCCTGCTTTTTCCCCATGCCCGTTCACATTGTTTCTATTCACATAATCATCTAATGCCGAGCAGCCTCAGGGAAGAGGGAGAAAGCATCACCAGGTCACTGATGAAGAAACAGCATCACTGAACCAGACACCAGCTCAGACGCTGGTACAGTGTGAACTTCAGAGGTTTATATAGAGTCAGGATAGCACATGGTGGGTCACTGGATATGAATGCAGCCAGAAAAAGGATAAAGGACAGTTTCTGTGCAAATTTTTGCAGGTTTCTGCTCCAGGGCTCTGAGGTGAGGAATTTGATGCACTGGAGTACTGGGCACACACCTCAAGGCACTAGGTGCATTGTCTGGCCTGCTGGTCAGTTCCCTGCAATTGTCAAGGAGAATGGAGGAATCTAACTCCAACTTCTCACGGGGTTTTGCATTGAGCCTGGAGTCCATTCATTCCACTGGAAGAGATGAGCAACTCCACGACAGCGATTGTCGAGCTAGCCTCATGTAGGGTCAGGTAGCAACTACCATAACTTCCATGAAAGCACAGGGAGAATCCCACTGTGCTGGATATTTCAGCCCCCACTGGAGCAGCTAGCCATCGCTTTCCCACCCACTTCCAACCCAGTCCCTAGCATATGGTAGTTGGGTCGGCACTGAAATCAGCAGCTTGCCCACCATTTTTTTAAATGGGAAATTGAGCTGGTCAACAAGCCAATTGATTTGAATTATATGCTGCCCATTCCATATAACAGTTGGCTCGGGCAGGTGGGCAAAAACTCAGAGGGTTGTATTTTTTATTAGCTTTGTGGAAAAGGCAGGAAGGAAGGGGGGGGGGCTGCATCTTTTGTGTATGGGAGAGGTAGCACTGCACATTGTGAGACCCCCCTCCCCTCCCAGATGTCATCCCCCCCTTTCTGCCACCCCGCCTGGCCTTCAAGATCAACCTCCTCTCCCCCACCCTCACACCTCTCTCTAGCCTCCCCCCCACCCCCCGTTCCGCCCACCGAGGTGAGATCAGCCATGATCTTATTGAACAATGGAGCAGGCTCGAGAGGTTAAATTGCCTACTCCTGCTCCTAGTTCTTATGTTCTAAGAAAGAACTATTCTGTCTAATTCCACCTTCCAGTTCTTGGTCTGTAGCCCTATAGATAACAAGCACAAATCTGGTGTTCTTGATTAATAAGGGGATTTCTTGATTAATAAGGGAATCAGGGGTTAATGGGAGAAGGCAGGAGAATTGGGATGATGAACATATCAGCCATGATCGAATAGCAGAGCAAACTCAATGGGCCGAATGGCCTAATTCTGCTCCTATATCTTGTGGTCTTATGGTCAGTGCAGTACTGACTCTCCTTCTGGGGTTGTGGGGGAAGGGTGTGGGGGACGCCCGGTCTGAAGCTGGCCGAGAGCATCCTTCAGTGTTCTTCAGTAGAAGTCAGGAGTCTTCCACCAGCAATGTTGCAGCCACTATGAAGAAACGCTCAGCCAGGCAAAGGCCTCATCAAGGCAGGCACTGTGAAATGCACAAAGGTGAGTCGTTAATTTTGGTTCGTATAATTGGATGTGTTCTTGGAAAATGTTTCTGTTGATGGCTCTTACTGAAAGATTTTGACCTTAAAGATCGGACGTCACAGATGGCTAGGTGGAGAATAATGGAGCCATGCTGGTGAATGGATAACATCCCAAAGGAAGGAGTCAGGCATTCACAGACAGCCGGTCCTAAGCAAAGGGGCCCTGGATGTCATCCCTGTCTTCTCCTCTTCCTCCTCCCCCGCCACCTTCCGAAACAGCCTCCAGATGCCTGGCGCTATTAACCTCATAATATCAAGGTTGTGGCATACATAGCAGATGCACAGCACACTTGTGCAGGCACCTTTCTTCGCAATGGGACACCATATGGGTCATGCCGGAAGTGGACTGAAGTGCTGCACCACCATTTTCTGATTTTGACCATTGCAGAGTGTTGGCACCAGTGGCTCTACGAAGCTACATTTTGCGACATTTATATTCCTATAGAAAATAGCCACTTAAAAACAGAACGTCCTCGAAATACACAGATCAGTTAGCATCTGCAGGGGAAAGAAGTAGCAGATTCACATGTTTTCAGAGCGAATATCCACTTCGGGCAATTCACTTGATGGCATCGCTGAGATATTTGTATGCCTGAGTAACCATACTTTTGGACGCATTCACAGGACTGCTTGCAGTCATGCTTTCAGTGTGAAACATGAAGAAGACATGCCAGGCTGTTCAACAACTATTGTGCTCTGATTGGCTGCACCTGCCAAAATACAACCATCCACACCTGCAGGCCCTGGTGAAGCCACCTGGCAATATGCATGGAAATTCTCTTCACAAGATCCAAATCAGCAGAAAGCCAGAGGGAGAGGTTACCATCTGCTGCAAGGGCATTTGTAACTAACATGGGCCTTTGGGTTGGCACAGCGAGAGATAGTAACAATCGGCTGTGCCCTGAAGCTCGGAAAGCTACTGCAGTAATGACCATGGGCATGGTGCTACAGAGTGACGAGGCAACTACCTTCCTCGCAAACAACGTTCACACAACTACCTCCAGTTCAGCCTCAAAAAGGGACTCAGTGCTTGTCTTATATTGCTTGTCTACAGACACATGTTTGAAGGGCAGCACGGTAGCATTGTGGATAGCACAATTTCTTCACAGCTCCAGGGTCCCAGGTTCGATTCCGGCTTGTGTCACTGTCTGTGTGGAGTCTGCACATCCTCCCCGTGTGTGCGTGGGTTTCCTCCGGGTGCTCCGGTTTCCTCCCACAGTCCAAAGATGTGCAGGTCAGGTGGATTGGCCATGATAAATTGCCCTTAGTGTCCAAAATTGCCCTTTGTGTTGGGTGGGGTTACTGGGTTATGGGGATAGGGTGGAGGTGTTGACCTTGGGTAGGGTGTTCTTTCCAAGAGCCGGTGCAGACTCAATGGGCCGAATGGCCTCCTTCTGCACTGTAAATTCAAGAACTGTGAGTTTCTAACCCTTAATTTTGCATATCATTTCTTCATCCCGTTCTCCTCTAGGCTTCACAAATGGATAGAGATGCCTTCTGAGTCTATCCAAAGATTTTCAGAATCACTGCCCCCAATCTGAGCTCCTCCTTTGACGGCCATGAACTTCCATTAGACTGGTCCATGGTTACTCTTGGCAAAGTACTGCAGTGGTTTGGCACTGCCTTCTACTGTATTGCTGACCCGAAAACTCTTACTGCCTGCCGTTAGGCACATTGTAAGATTTACAAGCTGATAATCAACCCGTTTGGCCACATTGTGGACCCACCTTCCGTAGCCATCAAGTCCTGAAGTCGGGATTGAACTCAGAACCTCTGGCCTAGATTTAGGGATGCTATCGCTGTGCAATGATACCTCCCCCGATCGGACACTACCCTCTAAGTGCTCCATTCCTTCCTAATTATTCTGCTCCAGCACTTGCCTGCACCTAAAGCTATGCACATAGACTAAACCGAGAAGATTGCCAGCAAACAGCACTGTGCGACTTGAGTAAGTCTGAAACCCACCATTAGCCATGGGTCGAAGCTGCATCCACACTGGAAAATGTAAGCTGAGGAGTCAGCAGGGAAATGGGCAAGAGCAACTTGAATGGAAGCAACGCTGAGTTGCACTTCGTCCATTGCTGGAGCACAGCCAATGGATGATCACAACGAGGCTTATCCCTTCACATTCATTCCAGCTTTTCAAACCAATACTGATGAATTGTCTGGGGATGTGTGGTAGCTGGTTTGTCTGAAATTCAATCTGCGCAGTGTATAAATGAAAAGCGACATGGTGGTGAACCAACCATGTCCCATTACCCAAGAGGATTATGTGCCTATCATAATCAGAGGAGACAATTGCTGATTTTTTTTTCACCAGGGTGAGGTTTGAAAAACTGTTTGTACTACAAGGTCTAGACAATGGTTGACATTGTTACATAAAAGCAGTTTGCCATTACATCTGCTGAAAATACTGAGCTCACAGATTACTGCTGTTACACTTAGGAGAGCAGAGTTAATGGGCCAACAGAAAGGCAATGGGCTCGATCTTTCATTTATCATTAAAGATATTTATGTGCATAATTCCACGTACCGTTATTAGTTCACAGTATCAGAAAGATGCTTTACAAAATGAAAAATGAATGAAGTTATGCTTTTGGGAAGCATTGCTTTCAATAAATGTAGCTGAGCATTTGGGTTTAGTGCGGATTTGCCCCTCCCCCACAAACCAGGTGATTTAAATATAATGCGACATATGGCCCCTAGTTAGAAAACTCAGACACATTCTTTACTGGATCACCAGAGAAATAAATAACCAAGAGGCAGATTCTTTTTACCTACCTGACTTAGAGAAATGAATGCCTTGTAAATACTCCTGAGATGCTTGGAGACCAACCCCCCCCCCCCCAGCAATTGCAGTAGATAATTCATTTGTGAGTTAACTAAAAGTTCCTGAAAACCTACATGCCTGCTGGTTTACCCACAGTCATTTTGGTTTTAGCTTCAGAAGCAAATTATATGCTGTACAATTTCCACTCAGCAGCCTGGCCAATGGAGCATCAAGAGTCATCGCTAACATAGCAGCTGTTAAAAGGCTTAAATCCTGCATTTACAAGAGCAGGTCAGCAGAAGCTCAAGACTATTTATCTGCTCGCTGAACAAGATAACACTTAATCGAAAGCAACAGGTCGGAGCTGAAGGAAATCTTAAGCTTGTGACTCTATTTTAAGAGGACACACCACTGTCATGGGAGGAAGCAGTATGAATGGAGTAAGAAAAGATGAAGCTGGAAGTCTCCTTTAAGATCGAGGCTTGTAATAATACATGCTGATTATGTCGTTTTCCTCTGCTTACACATTCAGAGGCATGCACTGATCAACAACATCCCACGCATTATGTCACAAAACAATGTCTGCTTCAAGGTGGTCCTTTGAGGCAACATTTAGACTTGTTGGCAAGGATATTCCTGCATGATCCCACCCAATGTCAGATGCAGAGATCGTTTTCCTGGTGTGTGGCATCTGAAAGAGGAATACATTTCCTAAAATAAGTAAATGTAGCTGGGGTTTAGGGTGCAGGTGGCTCTGAATCCGTTATGTGGGTGGAATTCCTACCCCTGCTTCTGCTGTGCTGATGTAGGAGTCCCCTTTCTGCCACTAATCACGTTGCGTCAGAAAATCCAATGTGATAAATCCAGAAAAATCTGATTCGATGTGTGCAGTTTCAAAATAGGACCTCTAACTGGTGTAGCCACGTAAAATGGCTGATTCCCGATTAGAATGGTCAAAACCCCGATTTAAAATGGTGAACGAAAGAGGCTGATGGGAAAGTCAGCCAACGGGACTCAAACGGACAGCTGCAGGTAAAACAGTGTATTCACCTCTGGGGAAGTCAGTCCAGACCGATACCTGCAGCCATCAACATCACAACAACCCAGCCATCTGCATTCTAATCAGCCATCCCCGGGAACAATTGCTACAAATTAGCAATTGAAAGCCGACCCAGACCTTTCGGCGCCAGCAGGGGCTGACACAAAGGAAGGTAAACGACCACCCCCCGATCAAGGAATCGCCCCATTATTGGAGCATATCGAACCAAGTGATTGGGACCAAATCCAGTCACTTGGAACCAGGTACGAGGTCCGCCCAAGAGGCGGGAAGCCCCTGGGGACTATAAGAATAGGGGCCAAGTTCAAATTGACCCTTCTCTTCCTGCTCGCAACCTTCGAGGCCCTGCTACAAGAAAACTGTAAGTCTTATTCCAGCGATCGCTACCAGATAGGCGCTCCTGACTATCGACCTGTACCAGCTTTTGAATCCCGCAGGCTCAGAACCAATTCGAAAGACCATTCGTTTCCCATACCTGGTGGGCCATTTCCAAAGTTAAGTATTGGCCTTTAGTGGTAGGTAGTAGTCTAGAAGTAGGATTATTGTATAAGTATTAATTGCTGTATATAACAAATGAGCATTGATTTAACTCTTACTAAGCAGTGTGTTGCATTATTAATCATTACTTGGACTTGAACCACGTGGCGGTATCAGAAAGATACCTGGCGACTCATGAGCAAAGGTGACAGAATACGAATAAAGTAAACTAAGGCTAAAACGAGCAACACTGGCCACCCGCTGTCATGATATGCAGACATGCAGATAATGATATACAGACAGGCACAGACAGGCAGCTAATGAACACAGAGAACAGCACATGACCAATGAACAGGCAAGACACTCAGAGGTGGTATCTCACTATAAAAGGCACAAGGCACTCACACTCCGCCTCTTTCCACTGATGAACATCTACAGAGTGAGTCAGGGTTTATGTACAGTATCACACCTCCAGCACGTGGCTAAGAGCTAGTCTGGTTCAGTCAGACAGAGTAACCACACTTAGGTTAGCAGAGAGTCGAACGCATAGAGAACTGTGCTAACTGTGCTACTGGTTCAATAAATCAGATTGAACTAACTTCAAGGTCTGGAGTATCTTTTAGTTAAAGCTGCATCCAGTTGCAGCCTGTGTTATCCCAGAGTACATAACACAACATGCTACCAAGAGACTGCTTAATCTAGGTGGTTTACCTCAGTCCATTCCGTGACGAACAGCGAATCTATCCCGGCACCATGGAGAAGATTCATGCTCCTCACCAGCTCAGGACCTCTGGCAATCTCAGTGCCAACTGGCGGACATTCAAGCAAAAGTGTCTGCTGTACATTGATGCTTCAGACCTCGTGGGTGCATCTGATGCAAGGAAGATCGCACTTCTCCTCTCAACAACGGGTGATCAAGCCATCAAAGTCTTCAACTCTTTTCACTTCACCGAAGGCCAGGACAAGACAAAGTTTCAGACCATCCTGGACAAGTTTGACAGTCACTGTGAAGTGGACACCAATGAAATCTTCGAGCGCTACATATTCAAACAGCGTCTACCAGGTAAAGATGAATCTTTCAATTCCTTCTTAACTAACCTCTGCCTGATAGCGCTGTCCTGCAACTTTGGTGATATTGCTGACTCCATGATCAGAGACCAAATCGTTTTTGGAGTTCACTCTGATCCTCTGAGAGAGCAGCTACTAAAAATCAAGCATATGACCCTGCCAGTCGCGAGTGAAACACACACAGTGCATGCGCACGCCAAAAATCGCTATGCCCAGTACAAATCGGCTGAAAATGAGAAACTTGCCTCCCACAAGGCAGTGAGTGTGCAGGCCATCTCCCAGATGCAGTGCCTCAGCATTGATGAAAACGGTCATTTTGCACGCTTTTTCTGGGGCCCCACGCATGCGCGATGCGAACGGGATAACGAAGCGGCCGACACCCGCACTGCGCATGTGCGACGACGTGCGGAGCGTCAGGACGCCAACGTCATGACGTGCTCGAACTGCGGCAACGCCAACTTAAAGAAACACTGCCCTGCAAGAGGCAGGCGATGTTTAAACTGCGGGAAGCCTGGACACTATGCAGTCTGCACCACCAGTCAGGGGCCAGCACTCCCAATTCCGACAATGGCGCATTCAGAATGTGCAACAACGATTACAGGATTCTGATCCTGGCAGCACAACGGATCCAGAGGAAGAATGCCTGGACTCCGCCTACTGTGTGAGCATCATTACCAAATGTGAATGTGCCACATCCAACTCATCACAAATTCAATCCATCTTCGCTGTGGATTCTGCGGACAAATGGCGTGCGGTGATGCAGGTCAACCACTGCTCCATCCAGTTTAAGCTGGACAAGGTGCTTCTGCCAACCTCCTCTCACAGGCAGATTTCAAACGCATCAAGAAGCCCCCCAACGTCCTTCCAGCAGCCTGCAGGCTCCTGGACTACAATGGAAATGCCATCACGGCACTGGTATCCTGCCATCTACTCGTCTCCAACCGGAGCACCCATGCACGGTTACGTTTTGAAATTGTCAAGCCAGACAGGGCATCCCTACTTGGCGCGCATGCCTGCAAGCAGCTGAACCTCGTGCGGGTTTACACAACGACATCCTCCAATGTGGATCTTCAGGCCGGCATTGACGACATCCTCGCTCAGTATCCGGATGTGTTCGACGGGATGGGCATGCTGCCATATCGATACAAGATTCTGCTACGACCTGATGCCAAGCCAGTGGTCCACGCACCACGCCGGGTCCCGGCTCCGCTGAGGGAGCGCCTGAAGGCACAGCTCAAGGATCTTCAGCAATAGGGCATCATTTCCAAGGTAACTGAACTGACTGACTGGGTCAGCTCGATGGTATGTGTTAGAAAGCCTTCGGGAGATCTGCGCATCTGCATTGATCCCAAGGATCTCAATAAGAATATAAGGCGTGAACACTACCCCATCCCGAAGCGGGACGAACTCACCAGTGAGATGGCACATGCACGTTTTTTCACCAAGTTAGATGCGTCACATGGATTTTGGCAAATCCAACTGGATGAGTCCAGCAGAAGGCTCTGCACCTTCAACACACCATTTGGCAGATACTGCTATAATCGCATGCCGTTTGGCATTGTCTCGACATCGGAGATCTTCCATCGCCTCATGGAGCAGATGATGGAGGGCATTGAAGGGATTCGTGTGTACGTGGACGACATCATCATATGGTCCACGACCCCTGAAGAGCATGTTTCTGGTCTCCAGCAGGTATTCCGCCGTGTCCATGCCAATGACCTGAAACTGAACAGGTCCAAATGTTGCTTTGGCATGTCGACACTCAAGTTCCTAGGTGACCAGATCTCTCAGCAGGGCGTGCGCCCGGACACAGACAAGGTCAAGGCCATCAAAGCCATGAAGGTCCCTGAAGCCAAAAAGGCTGTGTTGTGTTTCCTGGGCATGGTCAATTTTCTGGGCAAGTTCATCCCAAACCTGGCCTCACACACTACGGCCCTACGAAACCTGGTGAAAAAGTCCACTGCCTTTGAGTGGAAGGCAGCACATCAGGCAGAGTGGTTGGAGCTGAAAGCCAAGCTCACCATTCCACCCGTCTTGGCATTTTTTGACCCAGATAGGGAGACGAAGATCTCGCCAGATACGAGCCAGGATGGCATCAGTGCGGTGCTGCTTCAACGCGATGACACTTCATCCTGGGCACCGGTAGCCTATGCATCGAGAGCCATGACGGCCACCGAAACAAGGTATGCGCGAATAGAGAAGGAATGCCTGGGTCTTCTCACTGGCATTCTCAAGTTTCACGACTATGTCTACGGCCTGCCAACATTCGCTGTCGAGACGGATCATAGGCCTCTGGTCCACATTATCCACAAGGACCTGAACGACATGACGCCTCGGTTGCAGCGCATCCTCCTCAAACTCAGAAGGTACGACTTTGACTTAGTGTACACGCCTGGCAAGGAGCTCATCATCGCTGATGCATTGTCCCGCTCCATCACATTGCCTAGTGAACCGCTGGAAATCATCCGGCAGATTGAATCACAGGTGCAGCTGTGTGCTAGCACCCTCCCGGCGTCTGATGAGAAGGTGGTTCGTGTCATGCACCACCTCGCCAATGGCTGGCAGAAAGGGCAGTGCCCTCAATTTTACAATGTAAAGGATGACCTGACGGTGATTTATGGTATCCTCCTCAAGCTGGACCGGATTGTAATTCCACTCAGTCTCCAGAGCTTGGTGCTCCGCCAAATCCATGAGGGACACCTGGGCATCGAGAAATGCAGGCGCAGAGCCAGGCAGGTTGTCTACTGGCCCGGGATCAGCCAGGACATCTCGAACATGGTCCTCAACTGTGCGACCTGTCAACGCTTCCAGCCAGCGCAGAGCAAGGAGACGCTCCAGCAGCATGAAATTGAGACCTCCCTGTGGTCCAAGGTTGGTATCGACCACTTTCGTGCGAATGGTCGTGACTACGTGGTGATTATTGACTATTTCTCCAATTACCCTGAAGTCGTGAAGCTCTCAGGCCTCACATCTCCGACCGTCATCAAGGCGTGTATCCCACTCACTGTTGTTATGGGTCAGGGTTTAGAGAATCCCAAAGTGTATCATGGAGTTCACCTGACCCACAACTATTAATAGATTGTGGTATGGGGAGCACACGGCCCACTCTACAAGTGTGGTACTTCAGAAATGGAAATGTTTGTTTTTAAAGCAAAACAATGTTTATTCTATGAACTCAAGTTAACCTTTTTAAAACAAACAGTGAATATATTAGCAGCCAGTAAATCTAATACCCCCCCCAAAGAATGCAACACTAAGTAATCTGTATGCTGTCCTTTTAACACCCAGAAGATTTAACAAACCTTCAAACAGAAGCACATCAGGGTTTACATTCAATACTGAAAACATTTATAATTCTGAATTCACCAAATGATTAAGAGATAGTCCTTCATGGCAGAGAGATCAACAGTACAGCTGCTTTGGCTGACTTCAGCAACACACTGAAAAACGAAACCAAAAAGACACAGACACACCCAAGCTTTTCTCAAAGTGAAACTAAAAAGCAGAACCAGAGCTCAGCTCCACCCACTCTCTGACATCACTGCAGTAACATGAGTAGCCAAACATTTCTTAAAGCGACATTCTCGTGACACTGTGATGAGTGACAATGGCCCCTGCTTCAACAGCCACGAGTGGTCTATGTTTGCCAAGTCAGACCATTTCAAACATGTCACTTCCAGCCACACTATCCGCAGTCCAATGGGAAGGTTGAAAAAGGGGTGCACATTGTGAAACAGCTCATCTGCAAGGCCACGGATTCTGCTTCTGACATCTACCTCGCGCTGCTTGCATACAGGGCGACCCCACTGTCCACTGGCACGTCGCCGGCTCAACTCCTGATGAACAGGGACCTGCGGATGACACTTCCAGCCATACACTTGCCCAACCTGGATAACCTCCCGGTGCTGCAGAAGGAGCAGTAGCTCCGAAACCAGCAAAAGCAGGGCGATGATGCTCATGCCACTGATTTGCCCGTGTTATCCCCGGCATACGTTGTCAGGATCAAGATACCAGATGGTGGCTGGTCTGCTCCTGCTGACGTTATTCGACAGGTTGCGCCCCGCTCATATCTTGTACGTTTGGCTGATGGTTCTGTTGTGCGATGAAACAGACGGGCACTGCGCAAAGTTGCCTGCCCGCAACCGCTTTCTTCTCCATTTCCATCCATTGTTTTGCCACCTCCTGATACCTCGAACTACAAGACCACCAGTCAGGCTTCATTCCCGCCTGTCAAGACGGCGGCGGCCCCACCACCACCTCTCCAGCGGTCGACAAGGATCAGACGCAAGCTGCCTTGTCCCGCCGGTAAGGTAGGTAGTTTAATCCACGCCGGCGGGACAGGCATTCTTGTAGCGGGACTTCAGCCCATCCGGGCCGGAGAATCGTGGGGGGAGCCCGCAAACCGGCTCAGCGCGATTCCCGCCCCCGCCGAATCTCCGGTGCCGGAGAATTCGGCAACCGGCGGGGGCGGGATTCACGCCAGCCCCCAGCGATTCTCCGACCCGGCGGGGGGTCAGAGAATCTCGCCCCAGGACATGACCAATGAGCAGGCAGGACACTCAAGGGTGGATCTCACTATAAAAGGCATGAGGCACTCACACTCCTCCTCTTTCCACTGATGAACATCTACAGAGTGAGTTAGGGTGTATTTACAGTATCATACCTCCAGCACGTGGCTAAGAGCTAGTCTGGTTCAGTCAGCGAGAGTAACCACACTTAGGTTAGCAGAGAATCAAACTCATAGAGAACTGTGCTAACTGTGCAACTGGTTCAATAAATCAGATTGAACTAACTTCAAGGTCTCAAGTATCTTTTGGTTAAAGCTGCATCCAGTTGCAGCCTGTGTTATCCCAGAGTACAATACACAACACCCCCCCCCCAACACCCCCCCCCCACTCCTCCACCCTCCATCCCCACCCATGCTTCCCAACCCACTTGCTCCTATCTTGGAGATTGCAAGCAATGGTTAAGTTTCATGCCAAGTTCACTGGAAAATCCCTCCCAGTGTTTCATGTCCAACGTGTCTCTTCGGTACGCAGATGAATCTTGTCTATACCCAGGCATATAAATGGCATGGGCGAAGTAGTGAAACATTTCACAGAATAAGTGGAGGCTGAAATTATGTGTTTGTCTTGTGTTCTACAGTCGGTCCTAATCCGTTTTTTGGGACAAACAGTATACTATTTGGTCACATGTATTCTAATATAGCACCATTATGCCATATTGTCACAGGACTGAAGAAATGATTAGTGCTTTGAGCTGCAGGGTAATTTTTCCTGACACCTATAATTGTTGGTGTGTTGTGATATTCTCATGCACTCAGCCTTTGGCTGAGTGACATGACAGACAGAAATAAATTGTTTATCCAAGGCAGTTTTTCACTTTATGCACATTTTTTTTTTGTGAAGTACTTTGGGAATATGACATTACATTTCAAATGGTGCAGCCTAATGCATTTCACAACATTCTGTCTTAATTATTCATGACCGTCTGTCATGGCTGTAATTTCAATTGTCTCAATCTCAATAACCAGCAAATATGGTACAACGATAGGGAAAAATATATCACGCAGGGATGAAGGACTTGTCAGCAGTCGTGCAAGGAGGGGAATGGAGCTCCTATCCCCAACAAATTATAGCTCGCTGAAGGGCACTTTAGCTGGAAAAATAATCCTGTGCACCTAACAGGTTCGAAGAACAAAACTGCCAATCCTAGAAGCCTAAAATTAAAAACAGTGTGAACATACTAAAAATACACTGCAGATATATTAACCTGTATCTTTTTACAGGTGCTGAATGATAAGGCGGATCATTTTAGAATTGCAAAAGTAACTGTTTGATCAAACAAGGGAACAGTGGCATAGATGAAAATAATCTATATATAAATTTGCATGGATTGATGCTGGGTTTAAAATAATATCACAAGAAGCAAAGACACAGCTACTTAGCATTCTGAGGCCATCACCCTCCTTATGAATATTATGCTTTGTTTCTTTTATTACTTTTTTCCCCTAGTTCCAAGCATATTTAAACAAATTACATTTTTCAATGATTACCAGAGAGTGTGATTAAATACAGCTAGGAGGTGATTTGTTTTTAACAAGATAATGCAACACTTAAGATTCAACTGACTTGCCTCTTTCTCTCTTCACCAAACATCTCTGCAAAAGAATTTTGTATCGCCAAAAATCTGTACTTCACATGATGATGGCTAAATCGCACTGCATTTTCTCAAAATTCCCTTCTTTTGCAAATGATACAGAGATCCTTCCTTTTTTAATTACACCATTGCTCAGCAGTTCTTATTTCTGGCTTCTCTCTCACAAAAAACAGGTTAATAAAATAAAGTCAACATCTCCCAACTGGGCAGAGTATATTGCAGAATAAACTAGCAGTGCAAAAACATTCAAGTCCACAGCCATACTTGTCACATTGATAAAGTTAGAAAGCTAAATTCTCAGCTCAGCAATGGAGGTAAAATTTCAGGCATTCCTATTACTGCTTGCCGCTGAACATTGTTGTTTACTAAAGGTTTCTGGCAGCCAACAACCCGATTATTGTTTGCCTCAAGGGTTGCTCTGGGATGTTGTGCTGTTCTGCAACTTGGAATGATTGGAGGTGCGTCTATTCCTACAGTTTTCTGCCATGGTAGGCTACTATGGACCGTTGTATAGTAGATTCCGTGTTTGGACAGCACTTTCTGAACAATCCCAACTGTATAATAGCTACACTAACAACTAACCTAAGGTAATCCATCGATCTTGTAACATGGCTCATTTACTTGCTAGAAGCAACATACATTCATATGCAGGAACCATCCTCGGCAAACAGAAGGAATATATTCAACATTTTTTAAAAATACCCGCAAGATAAATAAAAACAATTGGAACAATAGCCTTATTTATTTTTATATTTTTATTTGTTGGAATTATCCTACCTCATGATAAAATTCCCTTGTCCAGCTGGAGAGTGATAAAAGAACCTCAAAGTTTTCGACAAACGGTAAGTGTAGCTCCATATGGAGCAGAAAATCTGTTGAAATGCATAGTTTCAACACCACTGAAAAATCTGTGGCTTTTGAGTATCAAAATCAATTTAAGAAAAAAATTATTCCATGGGATGTGGGCAACGCTGGCTAGGCCAGCATCCGTTGCCCAAACCTAAGTTTCCTTGAACTGCCACTTCAGAAAGAAGTTAAGAATTAAGCACATTGCGATGGGTCTGGAGTTACCTGTATGCCAGATCAGGTAACAGACATTAGTGAGACAGATGGGTTTTGATGACAATGGCTTCATGCACATCATTAGACATTTAATTACAGATTGTTATTGAATTTCAATTCCTCCATCTGCCATGGTGGATTCGAACCAGGGTCCCGAGACCCCAGATTACTATTTTAGTGACAACATCACTACGCCAATGTCTCCCTCAATTCAATCCACGGCTGCTGGCAGACAGGAGAAATTGACTCTCGCTGTTAAGCAAACATGAGGGAACAAATTGAAAAAACATTAATTGAAAAATAAAGTTGTGCTTTGGTGTTCAAAAGCAACCTACTTTATTTTGTTGGCCGGTAGTTAGAAAGGTTTGTGTAAATGTTCTATAATGTGTGATGGAATCAACTGAAATTATTTCATTACTTGCTGATGATAAAATTACAATGGAGAACAGATAGCTACGGTAAAATAAAGCTTCACAACCGCACAAACATATTGTTGATATTTGGAATAAGTCTTGTCAGCTACCAATTTCCATTTCAAACGCTGGATTCTCTTCTTAGATCATCATGTGCCAATTGTGGCTTTGAACATAACTGGTACCAAGTCGGAAAACAATTCTCTTAACCTACTGGGTCAATCTTGACTTTGTCCAATAGTGTAAAACAGGTGCTGGTCAGTCAGCTCACCAAGATCAGGACACCCACTTGCCTGATGTCCTGGTGCTTCTGCCCTTTCCTTCCAACTGTTGCAAAGACGAACTGGAGAGTGAGATGAAATTAAAGGAGTAAGAAAGACAAGCAGAAAAAAAGGAATGTGAATGTATCTGAGAGAAAATGGTAACAGAATACGAAGGAAGAGGCATAAAGCACCAGCGAAACAGGTAGAAATTGAGGTAATGCAGATTAAAGAAGGGAATGTGAGGGCCAGAAGGAAATAAAACAGGTTCCCATGGCTGTTCGTAATAGGTAGAGTCCAGGTCATATTCAACCAGCCGAGATCTGCAAATCCCAAAATAAAATGTCTACTATGAGATGTGATTCCATGATTGGGCAGAACAATCCTGAGTGCGCTAATTTCTATATTAACAACTACTCTAGATAATGAATCAAACTTGCAACTTGTCTCACGTAATTGCTAGAAGTGACATGCATTTATACGCAGGGACCCATTCTCTGCAAACAAAAGGAATATGTTCAAGCCTTGTACCTTTATTGAAATACCCGGAAACATGGGGATCCTATGGTTCTCTCATTGCTTTCTCCTTGGGCATGCCTCAACCAATAATAGTTGACTTGCAAACCAATCAGCACCCCTTTTCTCTTGTAATATAAATTGTGGCATTTGTTTGAAATTTGGCATTCCTGCATTTGTCATGATGAGTATAGGATGAAACGTTTCGGCAATATGTCTCTCTTTTCAACAATATTCAAATTCTGTACGACCAAGCGGTTGCGTGTAAGCATAACATTCTTACAGAGCTTTTTAAAAAATTAATTTATAGATGTGGGCATCGCGGGTTAGGCCAGCATTCATTGCCCATTCCTAGTTGCCCTTCTGAAGGTGGTGGTGAGTTGCCTTCTTGAATCGCTGCAGTCCTTGACAGGGTAGATGCAAGGAAAATGTTTCCTTTGACTATGAAGTCTGGAACTAGGGATCATAGACTCATAACAAGGGCTGAGATGATGAAAAATTTCTTCACTCAGTAAATTGTGAATCTTTGGAATTCTCTACCTTAGAGGGCCATGGATGCTTCGTCGTTGAGTATATTCAAAACTACAAACCAGGGGCGTCATTCTCCGACCCCCCGCCGAGTCGGAGAATGGCCGTTGGCCGCCGTGAATCCCGCCCCCGCCCCCGCCGAAGTCTCCGAAGGGAGAAAAGTCGGCGGGGCGTTAATGGCGCCGCTGCCGCGGAGAATGTCACGGGTCTGCGCAAGGCAGCCGATTTTCGGCCTGCCGATATTCTCCCTTCCGGATGGGCCGAAGTCCCGTCAACGTGATGACCGTTCACGTCGATGTGAATCAAACATCCTTTTCATCGGCGTGACCCGGTGCTCCAGGCTCACGCCGACCAGCGAGGAGGTGAGTGACGGCCTGGGGGGTTGGCTCTGGGCAGGAAATGGCGTGGCCGCAGACTGATTGCGTGAGGAGAGGTGTGTCTCGGCTTGTGTGTGTGTGTGTGCGGCGGGGGGGGGGGGGGGTGGTTAGAGTAGGCTGGGCTTCGGGGGAGTGCCGGGAGGGGGTCCGTGCTGGGGTGGAGGTTGGGGGTTGGAGGGGGTCCGTGCCGGGGTGGAGGTTGGGGGGGGGTCCGTGCTGGGGTGGAGGTTGGGGAGGGGGTCCGTGCTGGGGTGGAGGTTGGGGGTTGGAGGGGGTCCGTGCCGGGGTGGAGGTTGGGGGTTGGAGGGGGTCCGTGCTGGGGTGGAGGTTGGGGGTTGGAGGGTCCGTGCTGGGGTGGAGGTTGGGGGTTGGAGGGGGTCCGTGCCGGGGTGGAGATTAGGGAGGGGGTCCGTGCTGGGGTGGAGGTTGGGGGTTGGAGGGGGTCCGTGCTGGGGTGGAGGTTGGGGGTTGGAGGGGGTCCGTGCCGGGGTGGAGGTTGGGGGGGTGTCCGTGCTGGGGTGGAGGTTGGGGGTTGGAGGGGGTCCATGCCGGGGTGGAGGTTGGGGGTTGGAGGGGGTCCGTGCTGGGGTGGAGGTTGGGGTTTGGAGGGGGTCCGTGCTGGGGTGGAGGTTGGGGGTTGGAGGGGGTCCGTGCTGGGGTGGAGGTTGGGGGTTGGAGGGGGTCCGTGCCGGTGTGGAGGTTGGGGGGGGGGGTCCGTGCTGGGTGGAGGTTGGGGAGGGGGTCCGTGCTGGGGTGGAGGTTTGGGGTTGGAGGGGGTCCGTGCTGGGGTGGAGGTTGGGGTTTGGAGGGGGTCCGTGCTGGGGTGGAGGTTGGGGGTTGGAGGCGGTCCGTGCTGGGGTGGAGGTTGGGGATTGGAGGGGGTCCGTGCCGGGGTGGAGGGGGGGGGGTCCGTGCTGGGGTGGAGGTTGGGGAGGGGGTCCGTGCCGAGGAGGGTGATGGGAGGGCAAATGAGTTGGTCCACCTGGCCAGGTGCCAGCCTCCAACAGTTGGACCCATGCGGTCCATGCCACCTGGCTGGGGGGAGGAGGGGATATGGGCAATGATGACATGTCGTCGCTCCCCTCCCCCCCACCAGGCCGTCATGTTTTCAGATCATCCAGCGATGTTGGCCGCCGTGGTGGCAGCCGCTCATGTCTATGTTGCCCTGGATGAGGAGGAGGAGGAGCATGCCAGAGAGGCGGCGCAGGCTGCCGCAGAGGGGCAGGCGGCAGCCGCCCAGGCTGGAGGGACACCTGACCGACAGGACGAGGAGGGGGAGGAGGACGTCGCGGCCCCACGGCAACGGAGGCACCCGAGGGCACCCCGTGTGCACCGGCCCCGCCAGTCATACCAGGACCTTACGGACCGGGAATGCAGGAGGAGACTCCGGATGAGCCGGGAAACCGTGGCACACATCTGCCACCTGCTGGCACACCTATCACCGCGTGGCACTGGCGGGGGACACCCTCTCCCCGTGTCCGTCAAGGTTACGGTGGCCCTGAACTTTTATGCAACGGGGTCATTCCAGGCACCGAGTGGGGACCTGTCCGGCATATCGCAGACATCGGTGCACCGGTGCCTCTGCTGCTCCAACCTCCACCTGCTGTACCGGGACGGCTGTGTTGTGCGCACCAGTGAGTGTACCAGACGCCTCATCACTAAAGTGCCCAACCGTGGTGAGTTTTTCTGCGATGGTGGAGGGTGTTGGTGACAGCAGTGGCGTTGTGTCGTGCTCTTCGTCCCACTCTGACTGCATGGCACTTTGGGGTGGGGGTTCGTCTCCACCCATCCACTCTGAGTCGCTGTCCGGTATTTCGTCTTCCCGGGTAGGGGTGTCCTGGGTAGTGCTGTCCCGGGTAGTGCTGTCCCGGGTAGGGGTGTCCTGGGTAGTGCTGTCCCGGGTAGTGCTGTCCCGGGTAGGGGTGGCCTGGGTAGTGCTGTCCCGGGTAGGGGTGTCCTGGATAGTGGTGTCCTGGGTAGTGGTGTCCTGGGTAGTGGTGTCCTGGCTCGGATGTGACGGGGGCCTGTGGCTGCCCCCCTCATCGCTGGGTGGTCGCTCCCGCACGTGACGGGGGTGTCGTCTCCCTGTTGCTCCAGGTCTCTCCGTCTCCCGTGGTGTGCGAGGGGCATCCTGCGGGCGTCGCATGCTGGAGGGTCCGGGTCTCTCCGTCTCACGTGGTGTGCGAGGGGCATCCTGCGGGCGTCGCATGCTGGAGGGTCCGGGTCTCTCCGTCTCCCGTGGTCTCCGAGGGGCATCCTGCGGGCGTCGCATGCTGGAGGGTCCGGGTCTTTCCGTCTCCCGTGGTCTCCGAGGGGCATCCTGCGGGCGTCGCATGCTGGAGGGCGCGGGTCTCTCCGTCTCCTGTGGTCTCCGAGGGGCATCCTGCGGGCGGTGTGCATCTGCGGGGATGGGTGCCTGGACGTTTGGTCCTGCGATACACAATGAAGCATGCATGGTTAGACATCAGGCAGTGATCATGTGATACGGGGAGGGGGATATAGGGGAGGGGGGATATGGGGACGGGCTGTCGGTGGCTCACTTGCTGGTGGGCCCCCGACCTCTGCATCAGCAACCTCCCAGTCCTCAGGTCCGCCAGGCAGTTCCAGGGCCCTTTCCTCGTGTACGGTCAGTGGCCTCTCATCAGCGGGCCCTCCTCCAGTCCTCACATGCTCCCTCTTGTTGTGTTGTTGTGTGCGCGCTTCTCCTGTGGGGGGGGTGGTGGCAGGGGTAAAAGGCAACAGTGTTAGGCAGGTATATGAATGCACGCCATCGGTTGCGCGTGCATTGCAGAGGTTAAGGTTCGGGCTGGATTCACTTGGGGATATGTGGGATATGGGGGAGGGGGGGATATGGGGGATATGGGGGAGGGGGGATATGGGGGATATGGGGGAGGGGGGATATGGGGGAGGGGGGATATGGGGGATATGGGGGAGGGGGGATATGGGGAGGGGGAGATATGGGGGATATGGTGAGGGGGGATATGGGGGATATGGGGGATATGGGGGAAGGGGGGATATGGGGGATATGGGGGAGGGGGGATATGGGGAGGGGGATATGGGGGATATGGGGGAGGGGGGATATGGGGGAGGGGGGATGTGGGGGAGGGGGGATATGGGGGAGGATGTATATGGGGGATATGGGGGAGGGGGGATATGGGGGAGGGGGGATATGGGGGATCTGGGGGAGGGGGGATATGGGGGAGGGGGATATGGGGAGGGGGGATATGGGGGATATGGGGGAGGGGGGATATGGGGAGGGGGGATATGGGGGATATGGGGAGGGAGGGATATGGGGGAGGGGAGATATGGGGGATATGGGGGAGGGGGGATATGGGGGATATGGGGAGGGGGGATATGGGGATATGGGGAGGGGGATATGGGGGATATGGGGGATGGGGGATATGGGGAGGGGGATATGGGGGAGGGGGGAATATGGGGGATATGGGGGATATGGGGGACGGGGGATATGGGGGATATGAGGGATATGGGGGGGATATGGGGGAAGGGGGGATATGGGGGATATGGGGGAGGGGGGATATGGGGGAGGGGGGATATGGGGGAGGGGGGATATGGGGGAGGGGGTATATGGGGGATATGGGGGAGGGGGGATATGGGGGAGGGGGGATATGGGGGATATGGGGGAGGAGGGATATGGGGGAGGGGGATATGGGGAGGGGGGATATGGGGGATATGGGGAGGGGGATATGGGGAGGGGGGATATGGGGAGGGAGGGATATGGGGGAGGGGAGATATGGGGGATATGGGGGAGGCGGGATATGGGGGATATGGGGGATATGGGGGAGGGGGGATTTGGGGGATATGGGGGAGGGGGGATATGGGGGAGGGGGATATGGGGGATTTGGGGGAGGGGGGATATGGGGGATATGGGGGAGCGGGGGATATGGGGGAGGGGGGATATGGGGGAGGGGGGATATGGGGGATACGGGGAGGGGGATATGGGGGAGGGGGGAATATGGGGGATATGGGGGAGGGGGATATGGGGAGGGGGAATATGGGGAGGGGGGATATGGGGAGGGGGGATATGGGGAGGGGGGGATATGGGGGATATGGGGGAGGCTCACCCTGCCTGCTCTGACGAGGTCGTTCACCTTCTTGTGGCACTGGGTGCCTGTCCGTGGTGTCAGGGCCACAGCGGTGACGGCCTCTGCCACTTCCCTCCACAGACGCCGGCTGTGGCGTGGGGCAACTCTGCGGCCGTGCCCGGGATACAGGGCGTCCCTCCTCTGCTCCACCGCGTCCAGGAGCGCCTCCACATCGCGTGACTCGAACCTCAGGGTTGAGCGACGGCCAGCCATCCAGTCGGGTGTTGCGGTCGGGTGTTGCGGTCGGGTGGGGGGGGGGAGCAGCGCGGTCTTATGAGCCGTCAAGCCGTGCAGCGCGTATGACGCTGCACGGCGTGAACCACTGCGCAAGCGCGGATCCCGTTACGTCGCTGCTAGTCCATTTCGGGCCGGAGACTATCGTCCCATTTTTATGACGTGACGCAAGTTTGATTTGCGCCGTTTTTTGCGCCGATCGGCGGACTTTCCGCCGATAACGGAGAATTTTGCCCCATGTATTTTTGATTGCTGGGTGGAATGTGAAGTTGAAGTAGAAGATCAGAATGATCCTATTAAATGGTGGAGCTGGTTTGCGAGTCTGAATGGCTGAAATCCTTTTCTGATATCTTATATTCTTTTGAGGCAATTCCACATTTATCTTCAAAACCTTCAGATCAACAATGTAAAGGTCTTCATTTGAACAGTACAAAGAAATAACATTGAACTTAGAAGCAGCACAAACTCATCCCATTGATTAGTCTACCATTTGAGAGGCGAGTCGAGTATACTATGGTATTTTAGCTAACAATACAATCTCATCCAGAAAAAGGATGACTGTCATGCTTTCAGCAATAAAAGCAAAATACAGTGGATGCTGGAAATATGAAATAAAAACAGAAAATGCTGGAAAACAAAGTTAACGTTTCGAGTTCATGTGACTTCTTCAGAAGACGTTATACAGACTTGAAACGTTAACTTTACCTCTCAAGATGCTGCCAGAACTGGGGGGGTTTTTCCAGCATTTTTCTGTTTTTATTTCTTCAGGAATGCCCAGAACATGCATCCAAATTGAATAGTGTGATGGCCTATATCAACGCACATTGTATATCCTTACGATTGAAGTAAGGATAAAGGGGTTAGGTGCCAGGGCGTAAGTTATTCCCTTAACTTATTGAGCCTTTGTTTTTCATTTAAATGAGCCAGCCATTGTAATTGAGTACAGCTTCAACTAAGGAAATCTATTTGGATGTGACACTTAAGGAAAGACTACCAGACAAATAAAGCAAAATTGGGTTACCTTTGCCTTTGAGTGCCAGCAGTCCTAGCACCGATAAACCCTTGCTCAGTGTCTCTTATGAACCCCTGCTCCTTGCCACCCTTGCCGATAGTTCCTCTCTCCCATCCCCACACCATCCCCCCAAATAGCAGGAAACTTCCTCCATCTGCAACAAGCAACTGGTAGGCTTTCATTAGTCATTGGCACATGACAATGTCCTCTCAGCATACCAGCGACATGCTGAGAATGCCAATAAATTAGTTAAGTATACTGACCTTGCATAATCCAGTGAGGCCAGCCAGTCATGTGAGGCTAAGATTGCTTAATCAGCCCCACGGAGACTATCCTTTATGACGGCAGCTAATGCATAATTGATGAAGATATTGAATGAGAGCAGTGGATTACCATTTTAAAAATATTCCCTCAGAGAGCAGAGGAGCAACTTGGCATCTTTTTTCCTGGAGCCTTCAGGGGGTGTTTGTCTGCGCTAAACAAATATTGACCCCACTGGAGCAATCAGGGATGATGTAGGCAAGAATTGTCATGCAATTGGGCCTGACGTGTCCAATGCTGGAGCAATGCATTTCAGGTAGGCAAGGATTGGTGTTCTACCCCAAACTGCAACACTTTCAGGATTTAAGGCAGATTTGAAATTTGTGCCATTTCTGAGCCAATATACATTACATGTGATAACAACGTAAACTGAGACCTTAAGAGTTCATGATTATCAATAATCAAATTGCAATAATAATAATATTATGCAATAATCTTTTCACTCCTACTCCTACTCCTGCTCTGGAGTTTCTCAAACTAGCTTCTGAAGAACAGATCAAAGATCAGCCAGCAGTCTATCGCACTAATCCCCTGTGGCAATTGAAAAGTTCCTCCCCCACTTCATGTAACATTGAGGAATTTGGTATGAATACCACTTCTGCCTGTTGCCCTGTGATTACCTGGACCGCACAGTATTGTGTGCATGTCATAGAACATAGAACATAGAACAATACAGCGCAGTACAGGCCCTTCGGCCCACGATGTTACACCGAAACAAAAGCCATCTAACCTACACTATGCCATTATCATCCATATGTTTATCCAATAAACTTTTAAATGCCCTCAATGTTGGCGAGTTCACTACTGTAGCAGGTAGGGCATTCCACGGCCTCACTACTCTTTGCGTAAAGAACCTACCTCTGACCTCTGTCCTATATCTATTACCCCTCAGTTTAAAGTTATGTCCCCTTGTGCCAGCCATATCCATCCGCGGGAGAAG
Organism: Scyliorhinus torazame; assembly: GCF_047496885.1. Lineage (NCBI taxonomy): Eukaryota > Metazoa > Chordata > Chondrichthyes > Carcharhiniformes > Scyliorhinidae > Scyliorhinus > Scyliorhinus torazame. Next base: position 180,706,710 of record NC_092718.1, read on the forward strand.
GCTCTCACTGTCCACCCTATCCAACCCCCTGATCATTTTGTATGCCTCTATTAAGTCTCCTCTTAACCTTCTTCTCTCCAACGAAAACAACCTCAAGTCCATCAGCCTTTCCTCATAAGATTTGCCCTCCATACCAGGCAACATCCTGGTAAATCTCCTCTGCACCCGCTCCAAAGCCTCCACGTCCTTCCTATAATGCGGTGACCAGAACTGTACGCAATACTCCAAATGCGGCCGTACCAGAGTTCTGTACAGCTGCAACATGACCTCCCGACTCCGGAACTCAATCCCTCTACCAATAAAGGCCAACACTCCATAGGCCTTCTTCACAACCCTATCAACCTGGGTGGCAACTTTCAGGGATCTATGTACATGGACACCTAGATCCCTCTGCTCATCCACACTTTCAAGAACTTTACCATTAGCCAAATATTCCGCATTCCTGTTATTCCTTCCAAAGTGAATCACCTCACACTTCTCTACATTAAACTCCATTTGCCACCTCTCAGCCCAGCTCTGCAGCTTATCTATATCCCTCTGTAACCTGCTACATCCTTCCACACTATCGACAACACCACCGACTTTAGTATCGTCTGCAAATTTACTCACCCACCCTTCTGCGCCTTCCTCTAGGTCATTGATAAAAATGACAAACAGCAACGGCCCCAGAACAGATCCTTGTGGTACTCCACTTGTGACTGTACTCCATTCTGAACATTTCCCATCAACCACCACCCTCTGTCTTCTTTCAGCTAGCCAATTTCTGATCCACATCTCTAAATCACCCTCAATCCCCAGCCTCCGTATTTTTTGCAATAGCCTACCGTGGGGAACCTTATCAAACGCTTTGCTGAAATCCATATACACCACATCAACTGCTCTACCCTCGTCTACCTGTTCAGTCACCTTCTCAAAGAACTCAATAAGGTTTGTGAGGCATGACCTACCCTTCACAAAGCCATGCTGACTATCCCTGATCATATTATTCCTATCTAGATGATTATAAATCTTGTCTCTTATAATCCCCTCCAAGACTTTACCCACTACAGACGTGAGGCTCACCGGTCTATAGTTGCCGGGGTTGTCTCTGCTCCCCTTTTCGAACAAAGGGACCACATTTGCTGTCCTCCAGTCCTCTGGCACTATTCCTGTAGCCAATGATGACATAAAAATCAAAGCCAAAGGTCCAGCAATCTCTTCCCTGGCCTCCCAGAGAATCCTAGGATAAATCCCATCAGGTCCCGGGGACTTATCTATTTTCAGCCTGTCCAGAATTGCCAACACCTCTTCCCTACGTACCTCAATGCCATCTATTCTATTAGCCTGGGTCTCAGCATTCTCCTCCACAACATTATCTTTTTCCTGAGTGAATACTGACGAAAAATATTCATTTAGTATCTCGCCTATCTCTTCAGACTCCACACACAATTTCCCATCCCTGTCCTTGACTGGTCCTACTCTTTCCCTAGTCATTCGCCTATTCCTGACATACCTATAGAAAGCTTTTGGGTTTTCCTTGATCCTTCCTGCCAAATACTTCTCATGTCCCCTCCTTACTCGTCTTAGCTCTCTCTTCAGATCCTTCCTCGCTACCTTGTAACTATCCATCGCCCCAACCGAAACTTCACACTTCATCTTCACATAGGCCTCCTTCTTCCTCTTAACAAGAGATTCCACTTCCTTGGTAAACCACGGTTCCCTCGCTCGACGCCTTCCTCCCTGTCTGACCGGTACATACTTATCAAGAACACGCAGTAGCTGATCCTTGAACAAGCCCCACTTATCCAGTGTGCCCAACACTTGCAGCCTACTTCTCCACCTTATCCCCCCCAAGTCACGTCTAATGGCATCATAATTGCCCTTCCCCCAGCTATAACTCTTGCCCTGCGGTGTATACTTATCCCTTTCCATCATTAACGTAAACGTCACCGAATTGTGGTCACTGTCCCCAAAGTGCTCTCCTACCTCCAAATCCAACACCTGGCCTGGTTCATTACCCAAAACCAAATCCAACGTGGCCTCGCCTCTTGTTGGCCTGTCAACATATTGTTTCAGGAAACCCTCCTGCACACACTGTACAAAAAACGATCCATCTATTGTACTCGAACTATATCTTTTCCAGTCAATATTTGGAAAGTTAAAGTCTCCCATAATAACTACCCTGTTACTTTCGCTCATATCCAGAATCATCTTCGCCATCCTTTCCTCTACATCCCTAGAACTATTAGGAGGCCTATAAAAAACTCCCAACAGGGTGACCTCTCCTTTCTTGTTTCTAACTTCAGCCCATACTACCTCGGAAGAAGAGTCCCCATCTAGCATCCTCTCCGCCACCGTAATACTGCTCTTGACTAGCAGCGCCACACCTCACCCTCTTTTGCCTCCTTCTCTGAGCTTACTAAAACACCTAAACCCCGGAACCTGCAACATCCATTCCTGTCCCTGCTCTATCCATGTCTCCGAAATGGCCACAACATCGAAGTCCCAGGTACCAACCCACGCTGCCAGTTCCCCTACCTTGTTTCGTATACTCCTGGCATTGAAGTAGACACACTTCAAACCACCTACCTGAACACTGGCCCCCTCCTGCGACGTCAAATCTGTGCTCCTGACCTCTATACTCTCATTCTCCCTTACCCTAAAACTACAATCCAGGTTCCCATGCCCCTGCTGCATTAGTTTAAACCCCCCCAAAGAGCACTAACAAATCTCCCCCCCAGGATATTTGTGCCCCTCAGGTTCAGATGTAGACCATCCTGTCTGTAGAGGTCCCACCTTCCCCAGAAAGAGCCCCAGTTATCCAAAAATCTGAATCCCTCCCGCCTGCACCATCCCTGTAGCCACGTGTTTAAATGCTCTCTCTCCCTATTCCTCATCTCACTATCACGTGGCACGGGCAACAACCCAGAGATAACAACTCTGTTTGTTCTAGTTCTGAGCTTCCATCCTAGCTCCCTGAAAGCCTGCCTGACATCCTTGTCCCCTTTCCTACCTATGTCGTTGGTGCCAATGTGGACCACGACTTGGGGCTGCTCCCCCTCCCCCCTAAGGACCTGGAAAACACGATCCGAGACATCACGTACCCTTGCACCTGGGAGGCAACATACCAAACGTGAGTCTCTCACGCTCCCACAAAATCTCCTATCTGTGCCCCTGACTATAGAGTCCCCAATTACTAATGCTCTGCTCCTCTCCCCCCTTCCCTTCTGAGCAACAGGGACAGACTCCGTGCCAGAGGCCCGTACCCCATGGCTTACCCCTGGTAAGTCCCCCCCCCACAAGTATCCAAAGCGGTATACTTGTTTCTCAGGGGAACGACCGCAGGGGATCCCTGCACTGACTGTTTTTTCCCAGTCCCTCTTACAGTTACCCACCTATCTCCAATCTTTGGTGTAACTAATTCCCTGAAGCTGCTATTTATGACCCCTTCTGCCTCCCGAATGATCCGAAGTTCTTCCAACTCCAGCTCCAGTTCCCTAACTCGGTCTTGGAGGAGCTGGAGATGGCAGCACTTCCTGCAGGTAAAATCAGCAGGGACACTAACTGCATCCCTCACCTCAAACATCCTGCAGGAGGAACATTGCACTCCCTTCCCTGCCATTCCTCTAACTTTCTACCAAGATCTGGCTAACAACTAAATTAAATTTTTATAAAAAATAATAATAATATAATAAAATATGGTACTTACCTCAGACCAATGGGTTTTATTATTAGGTTAGAGGAGGAGGGCGGGTGGGAGACACTACACGTGTAGTGTCTCGGGTTTCCTCTCCACCAGAATTTATTGGTGAGGGTATTCCCAGACGTCCGCGGGTCCTCTGAGAAAAATGGTTCATTAGACCTTCTTATTCACAAACTGCTGGCTTTTCCAACCATCACATTGGACAACTTCTTACAAAGCCACAGCGAGCAGAATTTTTCTATTTCAAGCACTAAATGCAGTGGCAAGCGTGGAAAACAGTGTTTACCTTTTCGGCCGCAATGTACCGAGGTCAACACTGTTGAAATGGTGGCCAACGTGCAGACCCTGTTCGAGGACATTGGACATTGGTCCTGTACTACTGCAGGAGCACCCCAGAGCCATCCACCCAGGTGACTCCGGGAGTGGCAGCCGATCTCAATCCCCTTTCTCGTGACCCCACCCTCTCTAGCTCCACGGGTCTAGGTGGGTGGACCTCCTCCATAGCAGGAGGCCCAAAGCAAGCTGCATGGGGGCCTTCCAGGTTTTGGCTTTCCAGAGGATACCTGCTGAAATCATTACAGACAACAGAGTGTAGCAGTCAGCGGGCTCCCCCCACCTCCCCAGTGGATGTTGTCCTCCACCTCGGGAAGAACCTGCTCATTCGGGTTCTGGTCAGGTGCGCTCTTTGCACCACTTAGAGCTACATTAGACTGAGCCTTATGCAGGAGGAGGTATAGTTAGCCCTGCTCAGTGATTAGTTCCAGAGTCCCTACCCTACTTCAGTCCCCAGTTTGTCCTCCCATTTTTGTCTGGTCTCGTCCAGTGGTGTCCAAGCTCGGTCCAGCAACTGTCCGGATATTTTCCCATATAGTCCCCCCTCTTTGATGCTTGTGCCTATCAGGCCCTCTAGTAGTGTGGTTTCTGTGGGCTCAGGGTACCTACTGTCTCCTTGTATAGGAAGTGCTTTATTTTGAGGTGTCTCATTTCCTGTCCTTTTGTTAGTTTCCACTTCCTCGTCAGTTCATCCAGTGTCGCCAGTCTGTGCCCTACGTAAAAGTCCCTGACTGTCTGTGTGCCCTGTCCCTCCTCCATCCATTGAAGGTGAGGTCTAGCATGGCTGGGGGGGAATTTGTGATTGCTGCAAATGGGGGCTATGGGGGACATTTTAGTTAGCCCCCAAGTGTTGCCTCAGCTGGGTCCACATTCTCAGTGTGGCCGCTACCACTGGGCTTGTTGTGTATCTTGTTGAGGAGGATGGGAGTGCTGCTGTGGCCAGGGCTCGGAGGGTTGTTCCTTTACAGGAGGCCTCCTCCATCTGTACCCACTCTGTGTCGGGTTTGTGTACCCATTCCTTCACTCTTTCTGCCGTTGCTGCCCAGTGGTAGCATTGGAGGTTCGGAAAGCGAAGCCCCCTTCGATTTTCCTTCTTTGCAGTGTCGGTTTGGGAATTCTCGGGTTCTTACCCCCCACACAAACGTCATGATTAGACTGTCTACATTTTGGAAGAAGGCCTTGGGGATGAAGATCGGTATGGATCTAAACCGGAAGAGGAACCTTGGCAGTACATTCATCTTGATCGCCTGCACTCTCCCCATCGGGGAGAGTGGGAGTGAGCCCCACTTCTGTAGATCCTTTTTTACTTCCTCCACCAGGCTGGTCAGGTTCCACTTGTGGATCTGTGTCCAGTCTCTGGCTATCTGGATCCCCAGATAACGGAATCTGTTTTGGGCCATTTTAAACGGGAGCCCTTCCAGATCTGCCCCTCCCCCATTTGGGTTCACTGGGAGTGCCTCACTTTTGCCCAGGTTATGTTTGTAGCCTGAACAGGTTCCAAACTCTTTCAGGATCTGCAGTATTGCCTTCAGCCCCTCCTGTGGCTTTGAGACATAGAGGAGCAGGTCATCTGCATAGAGTGAGACTCTGTGCTCTCTGTCTCCTCTCCGGATTCCCTTCCAGCTTTTCGCATCCTGCAGGGTTATTGCCAGGGGTTCAATCGCTCGCACTAACAAGAGTGGGGTCAGGAGGCAGCCCTGTCTTGTTCCTCTCTGTAGCTGGAAGTATTCAGAGTTGGTGATGTTAGTTTGGATGCTCGCCTTGGGAGTGTTGTACAGGAGCCTCACCCAGGCGGTGAACCACGCTCCTATCCCAAACTGTTCCAGTACCTCGAGGAGGTAGTTCCATTAGACTCTGTCAAAGGCCTTTTCTGTGTCCAGGGAGACAATCATCTCTTGTGCTCTCTCCCCGGAGGGGGGGCCATCATTATATTCAGCAGCCACCTGATGTTCGTTGTGAGCTGCCTACCCTTGACAAAGCCTGTTTGGTCCTCTGTGACCACCTCCGGTACGCAACTCTACAGTCCTTTTCCAAGGACCTTTGCGAATATTTTCGTGTCCACATACAGCAGGGAAATGGGTCTGTATGATCCACATTCCGTCGGGTCTTTATCTTTTTTGAGTGTCAGTGAAATAATGGCCTGCGCTAGCGTGGGGGGCAGAGTGCCCCTTGCCAGTGAGTCCGCGAACATGTCCCTTAGGTGTGGGGCCTGGACTGGTGCAAATGTTTTACAGAAGTCCACCGGGAACCCGTGGGGTTCTTCCAGCTCCCCCCATCTGTCTTCCCTCACATCTGGTAGTTCCAGTCCGTCTGGGAACGGTTTAATTCCCGTGTCCCCGTTGGGGGTTCAGAGGTGTACAGACCCCAGGATAAGGTCTCAAATGCCCGATTGACCTCCTTTGGTTCTGTTACCAGTCTGCCTCTGCTATCCTTTACCTGCTTTCTCACATGGTTAGCCAATAGGCGGCCAGCCTTGTCTACTTGTTCGTAGAAGGTCCCCCGTGTCTGGCGGAGTTGGTACACTGTTTTCCTGGTGGACAGCAGTTTAAAGTCCATTTGCAGCTTTTTCCTCTCCAGCAGCCCTACGGTCGGGGCCTCGGAGTATTTTCTGTCGACTTCCAGAATGGAGTCCACTCAATGCTGCCTGGCCACCCTCTCTTCCCTATCTCTGCTTGCCTTGCAGGCTATGATCTATCCTCTAATCACGGCCTTCAGTGCCTCCCAAAATGTGGTGGGTGAGACCTCCCTGTTTTGGTTGTTACTAACGTAATCGCCCATGGCCCGCGAAGTTTTTTGGCAGGAGGCCTTGTCGGTGAGAAGAGCCGTATCCAGCCTCCACGTGAGGCGCTGGGTGTCATGATATGCAGACACACACATAATGATATACAGACAAGCAGCTAATGGACACAGAGAACAGGACATGACCAATAAGCAGGCAGGACACTCAGGGGTGGGATCTGACTATAAAATAAACGAGGCACTCACACTCAGCCTCTTTCCACTGATTTAGAGTCAGTCAAGGGTGTTGTTACGATCTCACACCTCCACCACGTGGCTAAGAGCTAGTGTGGTTCAGTCAGACAGAGTAACCACACTTAAGTTAGCAGAGAGTCGAACTCACAGAGAACTGTGCTAACTGTGCTATTGGTTCAATAAACCTGATTGAACTAACTTCAAGTTCTGGAGTATCTTTCTGATCTAAGCTGCATCCAGTGGCAGCCAGTGTTAGACCAGTGTACCTAACACGGCACTGGGCACGGCCTGTCTCCAACCTCACATCCATGCAGTGTGGAACGTGGATGGAGATAACGATTGCGGAGTACTCCGTTCCCGTGATCTCTGGAAGCATCGATTTCCCCACTGCAAAGAAGTCGATACGGGTGTACACCTTGTGCACTTGCGAAAAGTTTGAAAATTCCTTTTCTTCCGGTTGCAGGAACCTCCTTGGGTCCATTTCCCCCATCTGCCCCATAAATGCTCCTAGTTCCCTTGCCATGCCAGTCTATCTCCCTGTTCTGGGGTTTGATCGGTCGGTCAGTGGGTCCTGCACGCAATTGAAGTCACCCCCCATAATTAGTCGGTGTGTGTCAATGTCGGGGATTTTCGCCATGGTCTTCTTTATGAATTCTGTGTCATCCCAGTTAGGAGCGTACACATTTACCAATACAACCGGTGCCCCTGGGTCCATAACTGTCTTGGTTTCTGTAAACCTCGCCTGCTTGTTAATTAGTATTGCTACTTGTCCCGTAACATGAATGGTACATCTGTCCCACCCAGCCCTTCCTTACCAGCAGTCGGTCTTTCTCTCTCAGGTATGTCTCTTATAAGTAGATTATGTCGGCTTTTAGGCTTCTTAAGTGGGTGAAGACTCTGGATCTTTTCACTGGGCCATTGAGTCCCCTTATGTTATAGGTAACAATCTTGGTGGGGGGTTTCTGACTCCTCCCCGGTCCTGCGGGACCATCCATACTTACCTGTTGGATGAGCCCCTGCACTCCGGGGTTTCCCTTTGTTCGGGGGCCGTCCAAAATGGCCACGGTCACCGTTCTCACCATGAGGTTGGGCCCCAGCGCTCTGGGGTTTCCCTTTGTCCAGGGGACACCCAACATGGCCGCCAACTATGCGTACGCCCCGTGGATGCGTCCCTGCACTCTGGGGTCTCCCTTCGTCCTGAGGCCCTCCGAGTGGTTACTTGTAGCGCCATCTTGGTTCCTTGCCCTTCTCCATGCCTGCTAAGGCCTGTGTCCATTCCGTTTCTCTTCCTCAACCTTCCTTTTGCTTCTTTTTTGTCCTGTGCTCCCCCCCGGCCCCTCTCCCCTCCCAGCCCCTGTCCCTCTGTCCTCCCGCCTGTGTTCTTCTCCCCCTTATGCTCTATCCTCTATCCCCTCTGGCAGGCCCATTATTCTGACACTCTTCCACCTGGACCTGTTTTCCTGGTCCACCACTTTCCCTCTTATGCTCCCCTCGGCCGTCACCAACCCCCTCACCTCGGTTTCTAGAGCTACAATCCTGTTGCTCTGGTCCGAGGCAGCTTTCTCCAACTCCAGGACAGCTTTCTCCTGCGCCACCACCTTCCTTTCCAGGCCTTCTATGGTGCGCTGCATTTTGTCTGTCGTCTCCGCCAGCACCTCCTTTATCATCGTGTGGCCCTCCGTCCTGATCGCCTCCTTCGTGGCATTTCGCTCCCTTTTCAGCATCCTGCTTCTGCTCCGCTTTTTGGTCCCCCGGCATTTCCCCCTCCTGGTTCGCCTGAACCTTCGCCTCGCCTCATGTGGCTGCCTGTCTGCGCGCCCACAGTTCCTGCCCCTTTCCTTCGCTGCTGCTCCTAATATCTCACTATCCCCTCTGTTTCTTATACCCAGGCATGTTCCTTTCTTGCGTCTTTCGCCTTTGGATGGATTTTGGTGGGCTCTTTAAGCCAAAATTCCCGATAAATTGCCTCTGATGGGTTCGTTTGGGAGGAGAGCCACCTGATGTCCGTCCGCTCAGCACATTGTCGCCACCGGAAGTCACATTGCTGAATTTCTGAGTGTATGCGTGGTAAGATCACCAATAAGTGCAAGTGTCGATTTGGGCCGGTTAAGCTAAATTGGCTGGACAGCTGGTTCGTGATGCAGAGGGAAGCCAACAATGCAGGTTTAATTCCTGCATCGGTTCAGGTTATTCATGAAGGCCCTGCCTTCTCAACCTTTCCTCTCGCCGGAGGTGTGGTAATCCTCAGGTTAAATCACCACCAGTCAGCCCTCCCCCTCAAAGGGGCAAGCAGCCTATTGTCATCTGGGACGATGGTAACTAAATCTCTGTCAAGTTTTACTTATGTGCATGTACCTTGCCACTTGTGCTGAAGCTATGGCCCTCCCAGCCAAATTATGGTTCTGGCGCGCGTGCCTACACCCTTGAGAATGTATCACCTTTCTGTTGTCTGTTCAGCAGCCACAAGGCTTTGTTCACAATGTAATGCTGTGTGACCCCTCACCTAAACGCTCTCCAAGGTCAGTGATGCTAATTAAAAATGGCAATCTATTGCACTAATTGAAGCCTTTGAGCAAGCTCTGGAAGTACAAATGGTACTGAACACTATGCTGAGGGAAGCAGTTGGATAGGAACGAGAATGCACTGAAGGTGATGTGTGCTCTTTATCATCAAATACACACCATCTTGAGGGCATCATGCTGTGTGAGCCTGTTGCAGTTCGCTCAGGCCAGCTACGAGGCCACAATGTCTGTGTTCAAGAGGAGACATTGTAATCTCTGACAGGCAAGTGTTAGAACATCGTCATGCTCAGGCAGTCCACATTCATAGAAAGATGAGGGTGAATGCAGGCCAGCATCCCTAATGGAGAACGCTGGATGTCATGCAGGTAACATTATTGACACAACTGAAACTGGACTGGGACAAGGAGGGTCTTGACAAGATAACCATTGGAAAGAGAAGTGCTTCTTCAGTTTGCCAGCCTCTCATTCTGGCCCAAAGTCGCAGATGTCACTCACTTGGAGACTTTCGCCCCTCAGGCGGAGAGGTCAATTCGTCCCCCCGCACCACTCCAGTCATGTGTGTGAGTCTTACCTTCCCAGTTACTCCACCCCACCCTCCACAGGGAAGCTCTCACCCTGCAGAGCCCCTTCCTATGCCTTTGACAACTCACCCCCTTACCTGAGTGGAGCACCCACACTGCAGCCTCTTCCAATGCCTCTGGCCACTTACCGTATTCAGGAGTGCACGCCTCGCTCTGCAGCACACTCAAAGCTATCATCACTTTACCATTGGCGTATTATGTAGAAGCTTTCCCATTAACCCCTCCCCCCTGAAAGCGATGTGGTGCTGGCAGCAAAGCCTGGCACTGAATCCGAGGTGCTGCGAGTGCTGCACGATGCAAGATGGCGAATGAACCTCGATACATGGGCAGAACGATGGCATGGTGGTTAGCATTGGTGCCGCACAGCGCCAGGTAACCAGGTTCAATTCCAGCCTCAGGTGACTGTGTTGAGTTTGCACTTTCTCCCCATGTCAGCGTGGGTTTCCTCCAGGTGCTCCGGTTTCCTCCTACAATCCAAATATGTGCAGGTTAGGTGGATTGGCCATGGTAACTTGCCCCTGTCTGTCCAAAAGGTTCGGTGGGGTTACTGGGTTATGGGGATAGAGTGGAGACCTGACCCTAGGTAAGTGCTCTTTCAGAGAGTTGGTACAGACTCAATGGGCTGAATGGCACTGTAGGGGTTTTATGATGACCTGAGTGAAGTGCATGTCACCAGATGCACATTGCTTGTATACCATTGTGAAACATTTCGAATTGTCCTATTTTTCCAGCGTGGGGGAGGGATGATTCTGGCAACCATCCCTTTTTGTGTGTATTCATGACATTAAAACTTAGATCTAGGACAAGCAGAGTTATTATCTCTGGGTTGTTACCCGTGCCACGTGATAGCGAGACGAGGAATAGGGAATGAGAGGAGTTGAACACGTGGCTACAGGGATGGTGCAGGAGGGAGGGTTTCAGATTTCTGGATAATTGGGGCTCATTCTGGGGTCGGTGGGACCTCTACAAATGGGATGGTCTACACCTGGACCAGAGGGGTACCAATATCCTGGGGGGTAAATTTGCTAATGCTCTTCGGGAGGGTTTAAACTAGTTCAGCAGGGGCTTGGGAACCGGAATTGTAGCTCCAGTATACAGGAGGTTGAGTGTAGTGAGGTCATGAGTAAGGTTTCAAAGTTGCAGGAGTGTACCGGCAGGCAGGAAGGTGGTTTAAAGTGTGTCTTCTTCAATGCCAGGACCATCCGGAATAAGGTGGGTGAACTTGCGGCATGGGTTGGTACCTGGGACTTCGATGTTGTGGCCATTTCGGAGATATGGATAGAGCAGGGACAGAAATTGTTGTTTCAGGTGCCGGGGTTTAGATATTTAAGTAAGCTCAGGGAAGGTGGTAAAAGAGGGGGAGGGGTGGCATTGTTAGTCAAGGACAGTATTACGGTGGCAGAAAGGACGTTTGATGAGGACTCGTCTACTGAGGTAGTATGGGCTGAGGTTAGAAACAGGAAAGAAGAGGTCACCCTGTTAGGGGTTTTCTATAGGCCTCTGAAAAGTTCCAGAGATGTAGAGGAAAGGATTGCAAAGATGATTCTGGATAGGAGCGAAAGCAACAGGGTAGTTGTTATGGGGGACTTTAACTTCCCAAATATTGACTGGAAACTCTATAGTTCGAGTACTTTAGATGGGTCCGTTTTTGTCCAATGTGTGCAGGAGGGTTTCCTGACACAGTATGTAGATAGGCCAACGAGAGGCGAGGCTGTATTGGATTTGGTACTGGGTAATGAACCAGGACAGGTGTTAGATTTGGAGGTAGGTGAGCACTTTGGTGATAGTGACCACAATTCGATTACGTTTACTTTAGTGATGGAAAGGGATAGGTATATACCGCAGGGCAAGAGTTATATCTGGGGCAAAGGCAATTATGATGCGATGAGGCAGGACTTGGGATGCATCGGATGGAGAGGAAAACTGCAGAAGATGGGCAAAATGGAAATCTGGAGCTTCACAAGGAACAGCTACTGCGTGTCCTTGATAAGTATGTACCTGTCAGGCAGGGAGGAAGTGGTCGAGCGAGGGAACCGTGGTTTACTAAGGCAGTCGAAACACTTGTCAAGAGGAAGAAGGAGGCTTATGTAAAGATGAGACATGAAGGTTCAGTTAGGGCGCTCGAGAGTTACAAGTTAGCTAGGACGGACCTAAAGAGAGAGCTCAGAAGAGCCAGGAGGGGACATGAGAAGTCTTTGGCAGGTAGGATCAAGGATAAGCCTAAAGCTTTCTATAGATATGTCAGGAATAAAAGAATGACTCGGGTAAGAGTATGGCCAGTCAAGGACAGCAGTGGGAAGTTGTGCTTGGAGTCCGAGGAGATAGGAGAGGTGCTAAATGAATATTTTTCGTCAGTATTCACACAGGAAAAAGACAATGTTGGCGAGGAGAATACTGAGATTCAGGCTACTAGACTAGAAGGGCTTGAGGTTCATAAGGAGGAGGTGTTAACAATTCTGGAAAGTGTGAAAATAGATAAGTCCCCTGGGCCGGATGGGACTTATCCTAGGATTCTCTGGGAAGCTAGGGAAGAGATTTCTGAGCCTTTGGCTATGATCTTTAAGTCATCTTTGTCTACAGGAATAGTAAGAAGTCTTACAACATCAGGTTAAAGCCAACAGGTTTGTTTCGATGTCACTAGCACTACAGGAATAGTGCCAGAAGACTGGAGGATAGCAAATGTTGTCCCCTTGTTCAAGAAGGGGAGTAGAGACAACCCCGGTAACTATAGACCAGTGAGCCTTATGTCTGTTGTGGGCAGAATCTTGGAAACTTTTATAAGAGATAGGGTGTATAATCATCTGGAAAGGAATAATTTGATTAGACATAGTCAACACGGTTTTGTGAAGGGTAGGTCGTGCCTCACAAACCTTATTGAGTTATTTGAGAAGGTGACCAAACAGGTGGATGAGGGTAAAGCAGTTGATGTGGTGTATATGGATTTCAGCAAGGTTCCCCACGGTAGGCTACTGCAGAAAATACGGAAGCATGGGATTCAGGGAGATTTAGCAGTTTGGATCAGTAATTGGCTAGCTGGAAGAAAACAAAGGGTGGTGGTTGATGGGAAGTGTTCAGACTGGAGTCCAGTTACTAGTGGTGTACCACAAGGATCTGTTTTGGGGCCACTGCTGTTTGTCATTTTTATAAATGACCTGGAGGAGGGCGTAGAAGGATGGGTGAGTAAATTTGCAGATGACACAAAAGTCGGTGGAGTTGTGGACAGTGCGGAAGGATGTTACAAGTTACAGAGGGACATGGATAAGCTGCAGCGTTGGGCTGAGAGGTGGCAAATGGAGTTTAATGCAGAAAAGTGTGAGGTGATTCATTTTGGAAGGAATAACAGGAAGACAGAGTACTGGGCTAATGGTAAGATTCTTGGCAGTGTGGATGAGCAGAGAGATCTCGGTGTCCATGTACATAGATCCCTGAAAGTTGCCACTCAGGTTGAGAGGGTTGTTAAGAAGGCGTATGGTGTGTTAGCTTTTATTGGGAGAGGGATTGAGTTTCGGAGCCATGAGGTCATGTTGCAACTGTACAAAACTCTGGTGCGGCCGCATTTGGAGTATTGCGTGCAATTCTGGTCGCCGCATTATAGGAAGGATGTGGAAGCATTGGAAAGGGTGCAGAGGAGATTTACCAGAATGTTGCCTGGTATGGAGGGAAGATCTTATGAGGAAAGGCTGAGGGACTTGAGGCTGTTTTCGTTAGAGAGAAGAAGGTTAAGAGGTGACTTGATTGAGGCATACAAGATGATCAGAGGATTGGATAGGGTGGACAGTGAGAGCCTTTTTCCTCGGATGGTGATGTCTAGCATGAGGGGACATAGCTTTAAATTGAGGGGAGATAGATATAAGACAGTTGTCAGAGGTACGTTCTTTACTCAGAGAGTAGTAAGGGCATGGAATGCCCTGCCTGCAACAGTAGTGGACTCGCCAACACTAAGGGCATTCAAATGGTCATTGGATAGACATATGGACGATAAGGGAATAGTGTAGATGGGCTTTAGTGGGGTTTCACAGGTCGGCGCAACATTGAGGGCCGAAGGGCCTGTACTGCGCTGTAATGTTCTATGTTCTATGTTCTAAAACTTATGCTGAACACATTCCCAATGATGGGTGGCGGCAAAGGAGACCTGCCATTGCAGGCCTGATGGCTCTATCATAAACTGGCTTTACGACATTATAAAACCAATTTTCTCGCTCTCGCAATACTGTTCGTTCTCGCCCGCCTTGATGCCTGCCATGGGCTGGTTTGGAAAATCTGGGCTTAGGTCAGTACAGTGTTCTTCCAGGACCATAAAAGTGGTCAGAATTGTTGGAGAGTATCCAACATGCCAGTTATTGGTATTGAAAAGAGGAGCTCTTTATAACATGATTGATGGCAGATTTTAGGCAATGGGAAAACAATTTTATGTAATTGTGTGCTTTTGCAGCTGAACACGAACCACCAGTCCTGTTTTGTTTCCCTAATGAGCTCTTTGACTTCACAGTGTGTTGCTACATAATATGCTTTTGCAGTAGCGCTCAATTGCTCTGAAGAGCTTCTAAGTGCTGCTTTGATGGGTCTACTTTGGTGTTGAGGTAGCCCTAAGATAATATTCCTGGTGACCAACCAGCCTGGTCGCCCAATAAAAACGGGAGAAGCCGACTGGATGTTGCGAAACATAGAAAACAGAAGGAGGCCATTCAGTCCACTGTGTTTGTGCCAGCCGAGAAGGAACTATCCAGCCTCCACGTTCCCCCCCCCCCCCCTCCAAAGTTCTGAGTAACTTCCTTGCAAATCTCCTCTGCACCCTTTCTAGTGTGAACTCATCCTTTCTGTAATGCAGTGACCAAAATCGTGTGCAGTATGCTAATTATGAGTTAACTAGTATTTTACGCATTTCGAGCATAACCGCCCTGATCTTATGTTTTCTGCCTCAGCTAATGGGGCGGCATGATGGCACAGTGGTTAGCACTTCTTCATCACCGCCCCAGGGGCCCAGGTTCGGGTAACTATCTGTGTGGAGTTTGCATGTTCTCCCGTGTCTGCGTGGTTTCCTCTTACAGTCCAAAGATGTGCAGGTTAGGTGGACTGGCCCGCTAGATTGCCCCATAGTATCCAAGGATTTGCAGGTTAAGAGGGGTTGCGGGGTTAGGGCAAGGGCGTGGGTCTAGGTAGGGTGCTCTTTCAGATGGTCGGAGCAGACTCGATGGGCGGAATGGCCTCTTTCTGCACTGTAGGGATTCTATGATTTCTCTGAATAGGGGAAAGTATTCCATATGCTTTCTTGACCACCACACCAACCTGGCCTGTTACCTTCAGGGATCTGTAAAAATGCAGGTGCTCTATGTTTCTCAGTATCCTGCAGGTACGCAATTCCTTGCTTTACGTGCCCTCCCTGAATGGATTATCTCACACTTTTCTGGTGAATTCCACTCGCCACTGTTCTGTTCACCTGACCATTCCATTGATATCATTCCGTAATCTACTACTCTCTTCCTCAACAACATGGCCAATTATTTTTATCATCTGCAAACTCCTTAATCATGCTCCCTACATTTAAGACTAAGGTCCCTACCATTCAGCCGCTGCTAACCCTGGAAGCTAATATCACAATGGGTAAGCTGGTACTAGCCGGGGATTGGGTAGTGTCATAACCCCCACGAGAATCCCAGGGAAGCCTTCATTGGTCTCCCCGTGGGCCCATAGAGTACGGAACCCTGGGTAGGGAGTGGGGCTCATTATGAGCAAGGTATAAAAGCAGGCCCAACTCAGGGTCTGGTGCAACAAGTCTTCCCAGCTAGGATTGCACACGGAGTGAAATACGTAAATAAATCCATCTTCATTTACGACAGCTTTCCTCTGAGTTATTGTAGGTAGAAAGGTTGATATTGTTTTGACAAACTACACAGATGTCAAACTCTGTAGTATCCTTACGTATACTGTGGGGTTCTTAGGATTTGAGTCTGCCAATCTGCACCTCCACACTATAGATTTATAGGTGAGGTCAGATGCCATGGGGACAGCAGATACATTCAGCATCAGGCAAATCAACAACTTGGTCTGGATAATCTAATGGAATATGGGCAATGTTTTGTTATGCTCGTGTCATAGCATAAGCTGCTTCCTTGATGTGTACTCTGACAAAGGAAGGTTCAGACTTGGAGATAGCTTTAACGCGTTTATTAAACTATTAACAATTCTCGTACTTGGATTTGACTCTACTGTTAATCCTGCTATAGCTACTCAGACTGACTAACCAGTCTGCTACAATCCATGTGGTGGGAGTGATGTTCAATCAACCCTGTGTCTGTACTCACTGCGAGACTCCACTGGAAAGAGACTGAGCATATGTGCGGTGTTCTTATATATGGGCTGGTGTAATGCCCCCCTGAGATAGTGTCACCTCTGTGTGTATCGTGAATGCCCATTGGTCGTGTCCTATCTTACTGTTGGTTGACTGTCTGTGTGTCATGTCTCTGGTATTCCCTCTAGTGTCTAGCTAGGTGTAGTGTATGTACATTTCTTTGTTCTTTTGTGTAGAAGATTGTAGTTTAGTCGGGCAGCATGGTCGGCACGGGCTTGGAGGGCCGAAGAGCCTGTTCCTGTGCTGTACTTTTCTTTGTTCTTATTAACCCTTTGTGTACTTACAGTGATGGATATCACCACAGGCAACTCAGATGATAGACAACTGTCTGGCAAAAGTTGTTCTGTCTAATTACTTGAGCAGAACGCCACTTAGCCAATGTCCAGCAGGCTCAAGTTACAGTTTGCTTATGTCTTCAGCCATAGCAGCAAAGAGATCATTGGCCACATCAACCATGACCATGGTTAGCTGTGCACCACTTTAGGCAGAATTTCCTTCTGGTGTCTGAGTACTGTCACAATGCCAGATCATAGATCATAGAATTTACAGTGCAGAAGGAGGACACTCAGCCCATCACGTCTGCACCAGCCCTTAGAAAGAGCACCCCACTTAAGCCCACACACCTCGCCCCATCCCCGTAACCGCACCAATTGCTAAGGGCAACTTACCAAGACCAAGGGGCAATTTAGCATGACCAATCCACCTAACCTGCATATCTTTGGACTGTGGGAAGAAACCGGAGCACCCGGAGGAAACCTACGCAGACACGGGGAGAACGTGCAGACTCCGTACAGCCAGTGACCGAAGCTGGGAAGCTAACCTGGGACCCTAGAGCTGTGAAGCAACTGTGCAAACCACTATGCTACCATGCCTCCCCTGATCGTTGTATGAACAGGTATTGCACCTATTTTTCCCAGCGGAAGTTTTAAAAGTGTGTGAAAATGATTAAATGCTCCATTAGTACTGATGGAGATTCCACAGAACAATTTGTCTCTTTAACTTTGTTATTTATGAATAATAAACTCAGTCATGGGATATAAATTACACTCCATGGTCCCTTAACATGTATAACTCAGTCAGACTATTTTCACAAAAGCATTAATGTTGAAGGGGACAGGTTGTAATGGTACCATCACTGGACGAGTGAATCCAGTGGCACCAGGCTAATGGTTTGGGGACATTGGTTCAAATTCCACCATGGCAGCTCACGGAACTTAAATTCAATTAATAAACCTGGAACCTCAGGGACTAATCTCAGTAATGGTGACAATGAAACGATTGTCATAAAAACCCAAATGGTTCATGAATGTGTAACCATCTGGGATGGCCACTTACAAGAAGGAACATGGACGGTCGCAAAGCACAACGGGAAAAATGGACAATGCAAGGTTCAGGCAGGCTCAGAGCCTGAATGTATATTTGTGAGCGAAGAATCCAGATGGTATTGAAACCCCCAACCGATTAGCATTTTGACGGCCCATCTCCGTCAGATAGAGGACTGATACTTGAGCAACCGATACAATCCCAGACATTTCGGTGCCACTTCCTGTACTCAGGAAGTGTAAACAACAGGGTCAATGACCGTTTAGGACACGCCCAGCCATCAAGGCACCCACCCCTTTATTGGTTCAAATCGAACACAGTGATCAAGAATTACCCAATTAGTGGGGTCCAAACTGAAGGACCGCCCAAAAGAGCGCGAAAACCCCCAAAGATAAAGAGAGAGACCACCATGTGTTCGGCCTCTCTTGGACCTGGCACACCGGCAACGTCTACTTCCAATTGCAGCACCATCAGAAGCAAGTTCAAGTTCAACGTCCGCTACCAGACAGATGAGCCCAGCTGAGCAGCAGTTACTTCTCCAGACCCGATCGACCCAGACTCGAACAACGGCCACTGTTCCTCTGACCTAAGCCGGGTGCTTGAAGTTAAGTACAGGTTGTCATAGTTGATAGGTGTAGTTTAACTAGTAGTCTTTATGTTGCATGCTAATTGTGTGTGTTAATAAAGTACCCTTGGTCTTGAACTAACTAACTGGTGTTTGGTTCTTTGATCGATATCCGGTTGAACCTTGTGGTGGTATCATTTCATACTTGGCGACTCTGAGCAATATAATATCGATATCAAAAGAAAGAAGGGCAACCTCATTGACTGCCATATTTACAGTAGGTAAAAAAGGCAACAAATGTCCTTTCGGGAAGGAAATTTGCTCTCCTTACCTGATCTGGCTTACATGCGTTTCCAGACCCACAACAAGATTCTCAACTGCTCTCTAAAATTGCCTCACAAGCTGCTTATTTTATGGGCAATTAGGGATGGACAACAAACTCCGGTCTTGCCTGTGACACTCATATCTCATGAAAGAATATATATTTTTTAATTATCAACTGGATTGAGTCTAATTGCTATGACTCCCTAATCTATCCCTTTTACATTTATCAAAAGGTTTAAGATTTAATTGCCTTTGGATTTGTCAATGAGTGTGACCCAATTTTGGAATTCCTCAGCGCACACAAAGCAATGACTGACTCTTTCAATCCAAGTCCAAAAATGTATTTTACAATTGTTTTAGTATGACTGACTGTTCAGTAAATTGATTGTCCAGCCCTCAGCAACAGTGAATTTCAGGGACCTACGGGTATTGTTAGCATTCAGGATTGCTCGGGTTTAAATGACACAAAATATATTGTATGTTGTGGCTATCCTTGAATCATACAGAAAGGACAGTTAGAAGAAATGGGAACATTGTGTACCCAAGTCCCATTCCAAATTCTGCCCCTTCCTGGACTGTGCAATTTTTAGATAACAGCAGCAGGAAAACAATCAGGATTCCAGGGTTCATTAAGGTGCTCAAGTCAATCCGAATGAGGCATTTCAATTTATCACAGAATAGACCCTGTTTCAATTTACTGTGCAGTATCCTTTTTGGGCAGTTTTCAAATTTCCACGTGGACAGCATACGGATGAGTCAAAGCAGGATGCGCCGTGAATCACAGAATTGGATCTGTAAAAGATGTGGGACAGCTTGTCTCACTTGCATCCGTTTTAGAGGGTGTAAACCTAGTCATCAGCCCTAATCTTCCTTTCAACAAGTGTCACCATCTTTAAGTGCAAATAACCTCCATTACCACATCATCAGAACAAGCACACAGAACGAGCACTATCTGTTGCCATTCTCAGCTATAAAAGGCTGTGCACTTACAGTGTGGACAATGTAAGGCAGGCTTTTTAAATCTCAGTGTCACAACCCGCCGACAGGTCACGGGAGGGTGTCGGAAGGGCCGCGGAGTGATCAGTCACGGCGTTCCCGATCACGAGAGAAGCACCCAACCGCCGCAGTCGACTTTTTAAAATGCCGGCCGACCCACGCAGGCGTGCCCCCACAGGCGAATCTGGTAGTGCGTATGCCCGGAGATCAATGGGACAAACGGCCTCCTCCTGACGTCAGCGTGTTGTCGCAGTACCACTTTCTCCTGTTGTCAGTGGTTGTCATGCGCCCGGCACCTACACTGATGTCATGCACCCGAACGTCCATGCTTTGGATGCAAAAGCACGGAGGAGAGATTCCTCCCTCTTGTAGCTGCGAGCAAGCAAGGCAACAGGACTGTGAAGAACTGACGGTCGATCATTTTGTAATAAGGAAGAGAGGGCCAGAGAATAAAACAGGCCTGGATCACACAACTAATTCTGCTGAAGAGAGCTGCTCACGAGAGTCCACAGCAGAATAAAGCAGTGCTGGTGTGAGCTGATCAGGAGAGCCCATTGCAAGACAAAGCAGCGCTAATGTGAGTTCCAGGGCTTCTGGTGAACAACCCATTAAGAAGAAGCTGAAATCAGGAACAAAGCAGTATTAAAATTATTTCTAGAGGTATGACTATATTAATTGTCTCAATACAAATCAGGATGCAAAGCCTATGTGTGTTATATGCAGGGAAGTACTGGCAAATGAAAGTTTAAACCCTCAAAACTTCAAAGGCATATGAAGACTAACCATGGCGAGTTCAAGGGCAAACCTCTGTTTTCAAAGGATGCAGCGAGAACTTAAATCATTAGCTGAATTCTTTAGCAGAAATGTATGATTGAATGACAAAGCAAGTAAGATCGTGAGGACCAAGCAGGATCAGCTGTTGCATTAAACGTAAGCAGAAATGGGAGGTGGGATTCTCTGATCCTAAGGCTAAGTGTTGACGCCGTCGGAAATGCCGTCGCGTTTCTCAATGGTGTCAACACGGCCTCAGGATCAGCAATTCTAACCCCTACAGGGGGCCACCATGGCACTGGAGCGGCTCCAGCTACTGGTCCCAGCGTCAACTGGGCGCCGCGGGGCCCGCGCGTGCGCCATGGCACCGGCGCCACCGCGTGCATGCGCAGTGGCTTTGTTCTCCGTGCCGGCCCCTACGCAGCATGGCGTAGGGCTAAAGGGGCCGGCGCGGAAGTAAGTAGGCCCCCAGCCCGAGAGGCCGGCCCGCCGATCGGTGGGCCCCGATCGTGGGCCAGGCCACAACGGATCCCCCCCTCCTCCCTCACTGGCCGCCTCTGGACCCTTCCACGCCAAGGTCACGGCTGCTAAGAGCAGGTTAGAATGGCGTCCGTGGGACTCGGGTTTTTTGCTGCAGTCACTCAGCCCTTCCTGGGCTGAGAATCGGCGGGGGGGGGGGGGGGGGCTGCGTAGAACAGGCCCCGACTGGCACCGCGCCGTCCACACTGGCGCCAATGGCGCCGATTCTCCGCTCTGTGGAGAATCGCATCCCGGCGCGATTCGCGCCGGTCATGGGGGATTCTCCAGCCCGGCCCCTGGCTGAGATAATCCCGCCCGGTGTTTTGCAAAGTTCAGCCGGTGGGGGCCGCGAAAGTCGGTCGGTGTAGGTCGCGAAGTCCAGCTGGCATGGCTCATGAAAGTCAGGCGGGTGGTAAAAGTGGGTCCCGGGAAAAAAAGGTTTGGAAAACACTGATGTAAAGTCATGTTGATGCATGTAGAAGTGTAAGAACTGCCCAGTAATGCAGCTGTTCAATGTAGTAGTTAATGGAGTAAATTTCGGTAACTTGAACAAAGTATCAAAGGAGTCGATTAACTTTTCAATTAGCTTTTCAATTAACTTTTCAATTTTAACTGTATTGAAGAACCAGAAAAGGTTTTTGGAGGGTCCTTGACAATCTATTAGACCAAATTGGCTTTTCAATTAAGATTGTGGCTTGTTAAATGTGTGCATTTTCAAGCACTAAACAACTATTGATTAATAACGTTGCACATGGTAAGGGTACATGTAGGATTTCTGTCAAATACTACAGCTAGTACAAAAAGGAAATATGAGTGTTGTAGCTAATACCAGGTAGAAATTTTCAATTCTAATATATCTTTCAACTGGTGGCACCTTAAATCAAGAACACGTTTTGGGTCTGTTGAAGATAAGTTTATCTTTATTGTCCAGTTTCACGTTATACAATTGTAATCTGCAAACTGTTATCCCACACTTCATAATACTTCCAAGGCACAGAACTTTTGAATGCCGAGGTCAATTAAAAATTAGAAAGTAGTTTGTTTTGCAGGATATACAATGACTGATTCTGAATTTAGGTTAATTCCAGAAAACGAAAGTATAAAACAACTATCATGACACATGTCACAGGATTATAACCATTGGAGTTTAGAAGAGTGGGAGGGGTATGCTCGGCCCAAGATTGCAGGAAACTGCAGAGTGTGTGAACTCAGCCCAACGCATCACACAAGCTTGCCAGCCCCACGTTGATTCTGTATACACCTCCCGCTGCCTCAGGAAGGTAGACAGCATTATCAGAGACCCCTCCCACCCAGGCATTGCCTTTTGCCAGATCCTTCCATCAGGCAGAAGGTACAGAAGTCTGAAGACCCGCACATCCAAACATAGGAACAGCTTCTTCCCCACAGCTATAAGACTCCTCAATGACTCCCCCTCGGACTGACCTGTTCCCTGTAAGAACACTATTCACGACGCTCTATGCTGCTCTTGCTCATGTATTTGCTTTGTTTGGCCCCCTGTTCTGCACTGTAACGAATCACCGTTTGTCGATGTACCATTTGTCAATGTACTCTGTTGATTATTCTTTTTGTCTACTATGTACATACTGTGTACGTTTCCTCGGCCGCAGAAAAATACTTTTCACTGTACTTCGGTACATGTGACAATAAATCAAATCAAAATCAAATCAAATCAAATCATAGAAACTTGTAAAATTCTAACAAGATTAGACAGGGTAGATTCAGAAAGAATGGTCCCGATGGTGGGGGAGTCCAGACTAGGGGTTATAGTTTGAGGATAAGGGGTAAACCTTTTAGGACTGAGGTGAGGAGAAATTTTTTCACCCAGAGAGTGATGAATCTGTGGAATTCACGACCACAGAAAGTAGTTGAGGCCAAAATGTTGTGTAATTTCAAGAAGCAATTAGATAAAGCTGTTGGGGATAAAGGGATCAAGGGATATGGGGGGAAGGCAGGATCAGGGTACTTAACTTGATGACCAGCCATGATCATAATGAATGGCAGAGCAGGCTCGAAGGACCAAATGGCCTCCTCCTGCTTCTATTTTCTGTGTATCTTTCTATGTACAGTTCTGAAACTACCCTCTTGGATAATGTGATGAAATTCAGAGAAAGATTGAATAGGGCACGTGATCTAGCTAGGGAACATTGAAAGAAATCTCAACAAGTAATGAAGGCAAATGCAGATAAATGGGCAAAGGCTTGTAGTTTTGTGACTGGGGAAAAGATGTCAGTATTGTTGCCAATGTCAGGCGAACCATTGAAGGCCAGGTTTAAAGAATCTAAAGGAGATTGAGTGAGGTAAATTGTGTCGTAAATACTTGAGATAGAAGAAAGGTTCGGCAAGAATGCTGTGTAAATATGCCAAAAAGATATGCTTTGATAGAGAGGATAAACAGTATCTATTTGTAGGGAAAGAGAAAGCCCCAGACTTGAAAGATTCTGAAATTGACCTTCCTCTGATTAAACTGGACAATGAGAAAGTACTTAAAATTAGGTTACTTTCCAGAAAACTGTCAATGTGATTTACAAGAGCTATTGCAGTCACTCAAAGCAATTTGTGGAACTAGGCAAGGGAAAACAGATCTCGCTTTGCATGATGTTGATATGGAGGATTCAGTTTCAATAAGTCAACACCCATGTATGATAAATCAGAAAAATTTGCTTCAACACAACATCATAGAACTCAGTCACAATAATTGGAGTTCACCCATTCATAGAATTCCTACAGTGCAGAAGGAGGCCATTCAGCCATCGGGTCTGCACCGACCCTCTGAAAGAGCTTTCTATCTGGTCCCACTCCCCCATCCTTTCCCTGTAAACCCACCTAACCTGTAAATCCCTGGGCGCTAAGGTGCAATTTAGCATGGCCAATCCACCTAACCTACACATCTTTGGACTGTGGGAGGAAACCGGAGCAACCGGAGAAATTCCATGCAGACATGGGGAGAAAGTGCAAACTCCACATAGATTTCACCCAAGGCCAGAATTGAACCCAGGTCCTTGGCACTGTGAGGCAGCGGTGCTAACCACTATGCCACCATGCCGCCCATTGTAATTGTGCCCAAACCAGATGGTTCACAAAGTCTACGTACTGATTGCCACAAAGTTGACACAGTACCAACGATGGATTCATATCCTGTTCTGCAATTCGAGGATTGAATTGAGAAAGTGGGACAGCCAGCATCATAAATATAGACTTGCTTTGAAGATTTTGGCAAGTACCCTTGTCAGAAAGGCCAAAAGAGATATCAGCTTTGGTGAAACTGGGTGCAATGAAATGTAATTCCCTTTGGCATGAAAAATACACTGGCAACATTTCAGAGACTAGCACAGTGATTTAAGGACCGAGAAATTGTGTCGCTTATATTGCTGACTTAGTCAAACTTGGGAGGAACATTTACAACATTTGAAGCTAAATAAGGGTGAATCCTGCAATTTGTGCTCCCATTCGTGGCAATCATAGAAAGCACACCTTGTGAAATTGCAGGCACACAACATATCAATTAAAAGGATGCAAAATTATGGGCTAGGTAAATTATCCATTTACAGCGACGTGCTCCTTGCTCCCTCTGAGCACTACTTTCCACCGATGACAGATCATGGAATCATCCTTGTAGTTTCTACATGAAGAGGAAAATCTTTTTACCATCACTGGGCTTAAAATAACTCTTGCTAGCTTGTCAAGGATTAGCATTGATGATTGGACAGTCAAACACAGATAAGCATATAATTGGGCCAAATTCTAATCCAAAGATATCATAATAATGCACCAAGCTACCTCCTACTGCATAGAATTCAAAACAGAAATGTTTCCAAATGATCAGACGCATGGTGATGTTTAATGCATTATCCAGCCGACCCCTCGCAAATGTCATCCAGACATACAGAGCATCAGTGAAACATGTATTTTTGTTAAGTGGTTTTAGTTCCTTCAGTTGAGGCTAAATGGCTCAGTAAATGATTAAATATTATATAGTGCAAAAATCTGTCAATTGGCTATTTTTATCTGCAGTTAACAAAAGTCCTGAAGGTTGCAATGTGCATTTGTCAGGTGCAGCCACAAAACTGATTCTTTGGGCACTGATTTTGGGTATCAAAGACCCAGGTCTGAAACAGAAAACCACAACATGGTAGGTTGAATCCCAGGTCATTCCAGTTTCTGGATTGGCAGGGGGGGAAATAGCCAGCATGAAGGAAAATAGGAAAGACAGGTATTTTTAATGATTCTCCACATTAAATACATCCCACAAGGCTTTCAGTGATCATTCACTCTCTGTAACGTTTGCAGAAAATTCATAGTAACCTCGGCGAAACAGAGTTTCTGCTCTCAGTGGATCATCCAATTATTAGGGTAGACAATTGGGAGAATCCATGCAGAAAATGAAGCCCAATTATTTTAGCGGGAAGAAGAGAATTCTGCCTTGATGCAAATATAGCCCGAACTATTTGCTGCGAAATAATATCAATTGACTTCCTCTAAAATATCAACAGATCGATGTTTTGCCTGTCCCAGCAAACAATTAAAGAGCTCACCAGTACCCCAAATAATTGCCTGCCTCTATGCCGTCTTCGCAACCAAATGCAAAGGTTTTCATCAAATCAACCTTTACTGTTATAATAATCTTATTAGTGTCATAAGTAGGCTTACATTAACACTGCAATGAAATTACCGTGAAAAGCCGCTAGTCCCCACATTCCGGTGCCTGTTCGGATACACAGAGGGAGAATTCAGAATGTCCAATTCACCGAACAAGCACGTCTTTTGGACTTGTTAGGTGAATTGTGGGAGGAAACCGGAGCACCCGGAGGAAACCCACGCAGACCCAGGGAGCACGTGCAGACTCCGCACAGGCAGTGACCCAAATCGTGTGAATCGAACCTGGGATCCCGGAGCTGTGCAGCAACAGTGCTTACTCTCACCCCAGTGCTAACCACTGTGCTACCATGCTGCCCATTTTAGTTCGTTAACCTGTTTTAGTTCACAAACCTAGTTTATGTATTCCAGTTAGATTTGTCAGATTTTATTCGGAGAAAACATTTAATTCTGATTAACTGTAATTTTCAACAACTTTCCTCCTAAAGCCTCACAAGCTTTATAGTCTTCTACTACCTTCTGAATAAATTCATTTTGAAATGTCTTGGCTTTCTGTTATCAGGAAAGTGGAGTAGGTCATTATTTATTTTCGTACTTTTACTTGGGAAATAATATTGATGAATATTTAAAGGATTCTAAGACCTTCCACATTGTCCACAAGGCCAGTAAATGTCAGGAGATAAATTGCAGCCTATGAACAATCTGTCTTGGAGGACAGCCTGGAAATAGATTTTACCATGGTCTATCCATGTTCTACAGGAAGATAACAAATGCTTTATTTGATCATAAATCAAATATGTGAACCAACAGGCGGATGGATAGTTTATTCAAAATCCTTTAAACCAGGGCCCAAAGACACCATTTTCTGACTCTGTCTGACAAGTGTTACATTGTGACCGACATTATTTCATGTAGTTCCACAATTTTTCTTTTAATGAACTAAAATAAACCACTTCAGAGGTTCAAAATTACTACCGGGCAGAGGATCTGACAGGAATAAGCACCAACCTACTATTAGATTGTTCTGATCACTTGCTCTTTACATTTGCATGACCGCTTAACATTTGACTTCAGGAAGGGTTTAGCACATTAAAATCATGCCGACATTTTCACACAGTGGCCTGAATATTCGCTCCCAGATCGGAAGCGGAAAGTCGGGACAATTCTCGGCTCCACTCAACTGACCCTAAAGAAAGTTCTCTGGAAGATCAAATTTTCTTTTCGGGGTGGCTGGGTTTTGCGGGATTTGGGCATCATGGAATGAGTAGGAGGCTACTGGGTGTGGAGGCCTGCCTCAATACTCTGGCACTTAACGAGGTTAAAAAGAAACATAAAACAGATCTCCAACCCTCTTAGCTCCTCATCCCTGCACATTCCCCATGTTCCATGCATGCCAATTCATGCCACCTCATGCCCCCCCTATGGTCCTTCATACCCACAATGCTAACCTACGCTCTCCCCCCTCCCCACTCATCCCCCAGAGCCCCTTGTAGGCGCCATGCCAACTGAGGCACCTGTATCCAGGGTGGTTCTTTGTAGCCCCAACACAAACTTAGTGCTAACTCATGCCAGCCCATGCACCCACCCACTACCGACACCCCCATGACAATTCACCCAATATCCACCATGGGCAAACCTCAGGACCAATGCTGAGATAAATTATTTCTTTTTAAAACTTTCATTCATTATAACTCATTCACCACATTTACATTCCTTCAACTTTATAATCCCTTATGAAAACAAACATTTCCTTCAAGTGTATAATCACTCATAAAAACTAATATTGTAATTGATATTCCCACTTCTACGAGTCTAAAACTACTTGTAGCTGTCAATAAACGTGACAACCCACTGTGATAATGCAAGATTGTGAAATCCATCCCTCAATTGTGTTGTGTGGCACTACCACCATACTAAATGGGATAGACTTCGAACAGATCTAGAAACTCAACACTGGGCATCTATGAGACTCTGTGGGACATTGCAACTGCAGAATTGTACTCAACCACAGTCTGTAAACTCATGGCCCAGCATATCGCCCACTCTACCATGACCACCAAGCCAGGGGATCAACCATGGTTCAGTGAAGAGTGCTGGAGGTGTCAACCTGGTGAAGTTATAACACAGGACTACCTGCATACCAAACAGTATAAGCAGCAAGTAACAGACAGAGCTAAGCAATTCCACAACCAACAGATCAGATATAAGCTCTGCAGTCCTGCCACATCCAGCTATGAATGATGGTAGACAATTAAACAATTCCACAAATATCCCCATTCTCAATGATAGAGGAGCCCAGCACATCCATGGAAAAGTGAAGGCTGAAGCATTCACAACAATCCTCAGCCAGAAGTGCCGAATGGATGTTCCATCTCCTCCTCCAGAAGTCCCCAGCATCACAGACGTCAATGTGATGTCAATTTAGCCAATTTTATTCACTTCATGGTAAATCAAGAAATGACTGAAGGCCCTGAATACTGCAAAGGCTACGGACCCTGACAATTTTCCAGCATTAGTCCTGAAGACTTGTTCTCCAGAGGTTGCCGCAACCCTTTGCCGTTGCTGTTCCAATACAGCTACAACACTGGCATCTACCAGGCAATGTGGAAAATTGCTCAGATATGTGCTGTACACAAGAAACAGGACTAATCCAACCCAGTCAATTACCACCACAACAGTCTATGCTTGATCATCAGAAAAGTGATGGAAGGGGTAATCAATAGCACTATGAAGTGGCACTTCTCAGCAATAACCTGCTCATGGATGCTCAGTTTGGATGCCACCAGGATCACTCTGCTCCTGACCTCGTTACAACTATTGTTCAAGCATGGTCAAAAGAGCTGAATGCCAGAGGTGAGGTGAGAGTGACTGCGCTTGACATCAACACATCATTTGACTGGGTATGGCACCAAGGGGCATTAGCAAAATTGGAATCAATGGGAATCTGTGGGAAAACTGTCCACTGGTTTGAGTCTAACCTGGCACAAAGGAAGATGGTTAGGGTGGTTGGAGGTCAATCATCTCAGTTCCAAGGCATCATTGCAGAAGTTCCTCAGGCTAGTGTCCTAGACCCAACAATCTTCAGCTGCTTCAACAATTCATTCCTTCCACCATAAGATCAGAAGTGGGGATGTTCACTGATGACTGTACACTGCTCACCACCATTCACAATTCCTCAGAGACTGAATCTGTTCATATCCAAATGCAGCAAGACCTGGACAATAGCCAGGCTTGGGTTGACAAGTGGCAAGCAAAATTTATGCCATACAAGTGCCATGCAATGACTCCCTTCAAAAGGAGAGGTTCTAACCATTGCTACTTGACATTCAATGGCATTCCCACCACTGAGTCCCTCACTATCACCATCCCAGGGGTTACTATTGACTAGAAACTGATTTGTACAAGTTGTATAAACACTGCAGCTATCAAGGCAGGTCAAAGTCTAGGAATCCTGTGGTGAGTACATCATCTCCTGCCCCCCCAAAAACTGTCCACTATCTATGCGGCATACGTCAGGAATATAATGGAATACTTTCAACTTGATTGGATGAGTGCAGCTCCAACAACAGTCAAGAAGCTCAATACCATCCAGGACAATGCAGCCGCTTGGTTACAATCCCTTGCACAAACATTCACTCGACTCACCACCGATGCTCAGTGGCAGCCATGTGTACCACCTACAAGATGCACTGCAGTAACTCACCAAAGTTCCTTAGGCAGCACCTTCCAAACCCACAACCACTACCATCTAGAAGGACAAAAGCAGTAGATACCTGGGAATGCAGCCACCTTGAGGTGCCCCTCCAAGTCACTAACTTGGAAATATATCGCCGGTCCAATGTTGCTGGGTCAAAATCCTGGAATTCCCTCACTAACAGCACTGTGGGTATGCCTAGCCCTCAGGGACTGCAGCACTGATATGCCATCAATAAACACACAACAAATGATGAATGTAACTGATGCTTTAATACACTAAACAGCAAGCCTTCTGGCCTCTGATCCCGAACTGGATCAGAGGCAGAGACTAGCTGCCTTTATACATGAGCCCGAGGGGAGGAGCCACAGGCGGAGCTAGCTGGGACAAGCCCAGGCATGTAACAACACAATACAGTGGTTTACCACATTCACCCCCTGTTAAAAAAAAGAGTCTAGCGGGGGTGAAGTGGGCTTAAAGATCAAGTCTGTCGGGGGCCTTGACCTTCCGCCTTGATCGCCTCAGTCCCGGCTGTGGTGTGGGCACCGGTGTCGAGACCTGCGTGTCCGGGAGCGTGTTGTCCTCTTCTTCACCCAGTTGTTGCGTCGGTGGAGGGGGGGGTGGTGTATGGGCGGGGGTGGTGGTGATGGTCGCCGGTGGGCCTGCGGGTGCCAGTTCTTGAGGTAGGTGGGTAGAAGTGGGGGAAAACGGTACAGGGTCGGGGGTGGTGGTGATGGTCGCCAGGGAACCTGCAGGTTCCAAATCCCGAAGGGAGACTGTGTCCTGTCGCCCGTCCTGATGTGCCACCTAGGCAGATTGTGGATTGGCATGGAGGAGCAGGACCTTCTCGATGCGGGGATCTGATTCATGGCTCCTCGCATGCTTCCGGAGAAGGACGGGCACCGGGACTGTCAGCCAGGACGGGAGGAAGACCCTGGCGGTGGACTTCCGTGGTAAGGCAAACATACGCTCGTGAGGAGTCTCGTTGGTAGCTGTACACAGGAGCGACCAGATGGAGTGGACACATTGGAGAGGATGTGGTGTATATGGATTTCAGTAAAGCGCTTGATAAGGTTCCCCACGGTAGGCTACTGCAGAAAATACGGAGGCACGGGATTCAGGGTGATTTCACAGTTTGGATCAGAAATTGGCTAGCTGGAAGAAGACAAAGGGTGGTGGTTGATGAGAAGTGTTCAGACTGGAGTCCAGTTACTAGTGGTGTACCACAAGGATCTGTTTTGGGGCCACTGCTGTTTGTCATTTTTATAAATGACCTGGAGGAGGGCGTAGAAGGATGGGTGAGTAAATTTGCAGATGACACTAAAGTCGGTGGAGTTGTGGACAGTGCGAAAGGATGTTACAAGTTACAGAGGGACATAGATAAGCTGCAGGGCTGGGCTGAGAGGTGGCAAATGGAGTTTAATGCAGAAAAGTGTGAGGTGATTCATTTTGGAAGGAATAACAGGAAGACAGAGTACTGGGCTAATGGTAAGATTCGTGGCAGTGTGGATGAGCAGAGAGATCTCGGTGTCCATGTACATAGATCCCTGAAAGTTGCCACCCGGGTTGAGAGGGTTGTTAAGAGGGCGTACAGTGTGTTAGCTTTTATTGGTAGAGGGATTGAGTTTCGGAGCCATGAGGTCATGTTGCAGCTGTACAAAACTCTGGTGCGGCCGCATTTGAAGTATTGCGTGCAATTCTGGCCGCCGCATTATAGGAAGCATGTGGAAGCATTGGCAAGGGTGCAGAGGAGATTTACCAGAATGTTGCCTGGTATGGAGGGAAGATCTTATGAGGAAAGGCTGAGGGACTTGAGGCTGTTTTCGTTAGAGAGAAGAAAGTTAAGAGGTGACTTAATTGAGGCATACAAGATGAACAGAGGATTGGATAGGGTGGACAGTGAGAGCCTTTTTGCTTGGATGGTGATGTCTAGCACGAAGGGACATAGCTTTAAATTGAGGGGAGATAAATATAGGACAGATGTCAGAGGTAGGTTTTTTACTCAGAGAGTAGTCAGGGCGTGGAATGCCCTGCCTGCAACAGTAGTGGACTCGCCAATACTAAGGACATTAATATGGTCATTGGCTAGACATATGGACGATAAGGGAATAGTGTAGATGGGCTTTAGAGTGGTTTCACAGGTCGACGCAACATCGCGGTCCGAAGGGCCTGTACTGCGCTGTAATGTTCTATGTTCTATGACCTCCTGTCAGCGGGAGACTGGGAGACTTCTAGACCGTAGGACCAGGAGGACGGCTTTCCAGACCGTTGCGTTCTCCCTCTCAACCTGTCCGTTTCCCCGGGGGTTGTAGCTGGTCATCCTGCTGGAGGCGATGCCCTTGCTCAACAGGAACTGACGCAACTCGCTGCTCATGAAGCAGGAACCCCAATCGCAATGGATGTTGGTGGGGAAGCCGGACAAGGTGAAAAGACTGTGCAGGGCCTTGATGACAGTGGCAGAGGTCATGTCAGGGCATGGGATGGCAAAGGGGAATCTTGAGTATTCGTCAACAACGTTCAGGAAGTACACGTTACGATCCATGGAGGGGACGGGCTCTTTGAAATCGATGCTGAGGTGCTCAAAAGGGCGAGAGGCCTTTACCAGGTGCGCTCTGTCGGGCTGATGGAAGTGCGGTTTGCATTCCGCGCAGAACTGGCAGTCCCTGGTCACGGTCCTGACCTCCTCGATGGAGTAAGGCAGGTTGTGAGCCTTGATGAAGTGAAAAAAAAGTGTGGCCGCCAGGTGACAGAGGTCATTGTGGAGGGCCTAGAGTCGGTCTACTTGTGCGCTGGCACATGTACCGTGGGATAGGGCATCTAGGGGCTCATTGAGCTTCCCCGGTTGGTACAAGATCTCGTAGTTGTAGGTGGAGAGCTCGATCCAACAGCTCAGAATCTTGTCATTCTTGATCTTACCCCGCTGTGTGTTGTTGAACATGAAGGCAACTGACCGTTGGTCAGTGAGGAGAGTGAATCGTCTGCCGGCCAGGTAGTGCCTCCAATGTCGCACAGCCTCTACGATGGCTTGGGCTTCCTTTTCGACGGAGGAGTGTCAAATTTCGGAGGAATGGAAGGTACGGGAGAAGAAAGCCACGGGCCTGCCCGCCTGGTTTAGGGTAGCGGCCAGAGCAAAGTCCGACCCATCGCTTTCCACCTGCAATGGAATGGACTCGTCCACCGCGTGCAACGCGGCTTTGGCAATGTCTGCCTTGATGCGGTTGAAGGCCAGTCGGGCCTCAGCCGTCGGGAAAAATGGTGGATTTAATAAGTGGATGGGCCTTGTCCGCATAATTGGGGACCCACTGGGCATAGTATGAGAAGAACCCCAGGCATCTCTTCAGGACCTTGGGGCAGTGGAGGAGGGGGGTTCCAGGAGGGGGGCGCATGCAGTCGGGGTCAGGCCCTAGGACTCCGTGTTCCACGACGTAGCCGAGGATGGCTAGGCGGGCTGTAAGGAACACGCATTTTTCCTTATTATAGGTGAGGTTCAGGAGTTTAGAGGTGTGGAGGAAGTGCCGGAGGTTTTTGTCATGGTCCTGCTGGTCATGGCCGCAGATGGTGACACTATCTAAGTACGGGAACGTGGCCCGCAGCCCGTACTGGTCAACCATTCGGTCCTTTTCCCGTTGGAAGACCGAGATACCATTGGTGACGCCGAAGGGGACCCTGAGGAAGTGGTAGAGGCGGCCATCTGCCTCGAAGGCAGCGTATTGGCGGTCCTTCGGGCAGATAAAGAGCTGGTGGTACGCGGACTTGACGTCAACTGTGGAGAAGACTCTACACTGCGCAATCTGATTGACCATGTCTGATATGCGGAGGAGAGAATACGCATCAAGCTGCATGTACCGGTTGATGGTCTGACTGTAATCGATGACCATCCGGTGCTTCTCCCCAGTCTTGATGACCACCACTTGGGCTCTCCAGGAGCTGTTACTAGCTTCAATGATCCCCTCTCGCAGGAGTCGCTGGACCTCCAACCTGATGAAGGCCCTGTAGCGACGGGCTTACAGTCCGGGGTGAGATTTGAGAAGAGTGGGGGTGGGGCGACTTTAATGGTCGTGAGGCTACAGACGGTGAGGGGGGGCAGCGGTCCACCGAACTTTAAAGTAAGGCTTTGGAGGTGGAACTGGAAGTCGAGCCCCAGTAATAGGGCAGTGCAGAGATGGGGAAGGACATAGGTTTTGAAGTTAGCGTACTCTACGCCTTGTACAGTAAGGGTCGCGACACAGTACCCCCGGATTTCTACTGCATGGGATCCGGAAGCCAGGGAAATTTTCTGGGTCGCGGGTAAGATTGGGAGGGAGCAGCGCCTTACCGTACCTGGGTGTGTGAATCTGTCTGTGCTCCCGGAGTCGAAAAGACAGGCCGTCTCGTGCCCGTTAATCCGGGCGGTCATCGTAGACTTCGTGAGGTGATGGGGCCGGGACTGGTCAAGCGTGATGGAAGCGAGCTTTGGAAGGCGGTTGGTAGGCCGGTCGGAGGTAGCGGCAGCTGGGGGCTGTACGGTCGGGTGAGCCGGGCTCCCGGGAGGCTGCGAAGTGGCCCCAAGATAGCGGCCCCCATGATCGCGCGGGCGGGTGGCATCGGCGATGGCGTCCAAGGTGGGGCCCCCATGGGTCGCGCGTGGCGGGTGGAGAACAAAACGGCATTAAAGACGGCGGCCCCCATGGGCCGCACGTGGCGGCCGAAATTGAAGATGGCGGTGCCCACGGGTCGCACATGGCAGGCGGTGCGGCAGCTGGGGGCGGCCCCGACAGGCAGCAGGCAGCGCTGCTGGGCCTAGAAGTTTTAGGGAGAGATCAGGCCTGGCAGGTTTTTGCAAAGTGGTCCTTCCTCCCACGCCCGTTGCAAATCACGTTCCGTGCAGGGCAGCGTTGTCGGGGATGATTACTCTGGCGGCAAAAGTAGCACCTCAGGCTTCCAGCGTTGGCAGGCCACTGCGCGGCACAGGCTTGCGTCGCACTCGGGTCGGATGATGGCGGCGCCCACGAGGTCCACGAGGGTGCCACGCGGTCGGAGGTGTAGGCCTCCATGTTCTGGGAGGCCACCTCCAGCGAGTTGGAGAGTTGCACTGTCTCTGGGAGGCCGAGTGTACCCCCTTCTATCAATCGCTGGCAGATATAGTTTGATTTCATGCCTGCGACATAAGTGTCCCTGAGCAGCAGCTCCGCGTGTTGGGTAGACACTACCGCCTGGCAATCACAGTCCGGCAGAGTACCCGGAAAGCACGCAGGAATTCTGCTAGTGATTCCCCAGGGCATTACCGTCTTGTGGCAAGGAGGTGCCTAGCATACACCTCGTTCACAGACTTCACATACTGTCCCTTCAGCAGCATTATCGCCTCCGTATACGAGGGAGCGTCCTGTTGAGAAGAAAGACTTGCGGGCTCACCCGTGCGTGGAGGATCTGCTTCTTTTGGAGGTCGGTGTAGTCTTCGGTGAAGGATCCGAGGTACGCTTCGAAGCAGCTTAGCCAGTGCTCGAATGTTGCCGTGGCATTGGCTGCCTGTGGGTCCAGCTCCAGGCGATCAGGCTTGAGTGACAAATTCATATTAGATGTTCAGTGTATTAAATTGATATGCCATCAATAAACACACGACGAGTGATGAACGTAACTGAGGCTTTAATACACTAAACAGAAAACCTCCTGGCCTCTGATCCCAAACTGGATAAGAGGCGGAGACTAGCCACCTTTATACATGAGCCCGAGGGGAGGAGCCACAGGTGGAGCCAGCAGGGGCAAGCCCAGGCATGTACAACACAACACAATACAATGCAACACAATACAATGGTTTACCACAAGCAGTTCAAGAACCCAACTCACCACTGCCTTCTGAAGGGCAACTACTGATGGACAATAAATGCTGACCTAACCAGTGACGCCCACATCTCATGATACAATCATGTAGTAATGATGGACCTCAAGATTATGTCAACAGATAGAGTGAAATCCACTCCACGTAGTTTTGTTCAAAGATTTAAAGGGCAGGAATTTTTAATTCCTTGGCAGCTTCTTCATTTATTTTGACAGTTCCTTTTGACAACTCTCTTGATAGTTCCAATGGGTTTATGCACTTTGTATACACATTCATGTTCCCCTTTAGCAATCCCAAAGGATACCTTATCTCTTCCAAAGGACACCTGACCTCCCGCAAAGTCATCCAAGGACCATATCCAAAGGGGTATCCTGCCTCTTCAAAAGGATATCCCACCTCTTCAAAGGACTCTGCAATATTAAATCCTGCTCCAACGGGTTGAATCTGCATCTATCCTCTTTTCCACTTCTGGCGAATGAAAATTAGGCAGGAATGGAGGCAGCTGCTGTTTTGAATGGGCAGCTGCCTCAGCGAAATATGTTTGCCAAGTTCATGACCCGCCTAAATTCCTGCCAAAATTGTATTTGTCATGTTTGGGGGTGAGACTCCTGGATTTTGGCCTCTTCTACCAGTTTCGCAAGTATGCAGAAAATCTAGGCTTATGTATATCTAATATGAGGTCTGAAGCAAACCTGACCTTTGAACTGAAGCTACTGAGCAGCTTAGATTTCTCTAGCATTTGAATGTTGAAAGATATCCCTTGAGAATCAGAGAATGCCTCAGTTGTTGAAGTAAAAACAGGAGAGCTCCTGCCCTGCCTGGCCCATAAGCAGCACTGTAAAAGCTTAGTGGATTTCATAGAATTTACAGTGCAGAAGGAGGCCATTCGGCCCATCGAGTCTGCACCGGTTCTTGGAAAGAGCACCCTACCCAAGCCCACACTTTCATCCTATCCCCATAACCCAGTAACCCCACTCAACACTAAGGGCAATTTTGGACACTAAGGGCAATTTACCATGGCCAATCCACCTAATCGGCACATCTTTGGACCGTGGGAGGAAACCGGAGCACCCGGCGGAAACCCACGCACACACGGGGAGAACGTGCAGACTCCGCGCAGACAGTGACCCAAGCCGGGAATCGAACCTGGGACCCTGGAGCTGTGAAGCAATTGTGCTAACCACTATGCTACCGTGCTGCCCTCTAAGCTCCGTGCTGCCCAGAAGGATCTGGTCCTTCTTCCCTCCTTTCACCTGCTGGATTTCCTGAGGCCAAGTTAAAAATATAAACTTTGTTAAGAGGTGTGTGGTGGTGGTGGTGGTGGTGGTGGGGGGGGGGGGGGGGGGGGGGGGGCGGTGCACTGCCTTCTTAGAAATATTTCAACAACGCAGTCAATTTCTCGGAGCGGATTGGTCACCTGTCTCTGTTTAAATTGGAAGCTGACAGGTTTGAGGCAGCTTGGGTTGCGTTTAAAATTTTAAACAATTTTACTTCCCAGTCACCCAAGCCTACCGTAACAATAGAAAATCAACAGCCACGCCAGGATGTAATGCAAGTTAACACATTTTTCTTAAAGGGCTTGTTTCTCAAATTTCCCAAGCGCAGAAAGGCTGTCGGAGAAACAGAGTAGGTCTTGTATGATTCATGGAAGAAACAGTTTCCTGGTAATAAATTACATATTGTTAAATTAATTCTATCTTGGGATAGAACATGATAAATTATGCAAAACTGCACAATAAATGTTTTGTGTTTAGACATTTGTGATAAATGGATTATGATTTAAAACAGTTGAATTATAAAAGTAACTTGCATCATGCTGCAGAATTGAGAGAAAGGTTTCTTCCTTCTGTGTGATTTTAGAAATAGGTTCATGATGCAATGTGAAAAGACACAAACTAAACGTGGCATTTTCAAATATTTGTTAAGTTTGTTAGACTGATCGATGGTGTTGGATTTGCATTTTACTTGTTTCGTACTTCAATAATTTAAAAAATAATCATTACAATATAAATTCAAATGCATTCGAGATACAGAATAAATTTGTGCTGTTTGTTGTTGTTTGGTCAGAGGGTACTTGCCTCCACGGCACATGGTGGTGGGATCACTCCAGCAACAAGATCTAGACAGACATAAAGCACTGACGGAATGTAAACTAAAGCAGGTGGCCAGTCCACTGCCTTCCAACCCATATCCGAGCTGTCACCCATACTACTGTGAGTGGGCGGTAAGACAGATAGCCTGCCCATCATTAGGCCTACTGTGATCCTTAAGTTGCCACGTGAAGGCTGCCTAAGGACCTACTTTCACCTCTGCTGCCATTAATACAGTGGACGGTGGAAGGGGGAAGAAAAATGACCAGACAACTACTTTCCCAACTCGGGGCAAAGGGTGGGAGTAAAGGGTGGGCACCTCCTCCTTTGAGATGTCCCCTGTGCCCATCGGGGGTACTCACTACCCCCCCCCCCCCCCAACACCACCACCACCAAGATGGTATCAGCTTGTGATTCAGGAGCTTGTCTCTTGTGTCGTGTTGGGTGTTCTGATGCACAAATGATCCGACACGGCTGTAGATGGTACAACTCTGTTTTTATTGTCGAAACAACGGTAACAACTAACTACTGGCTTGGGTACGTGCTTCACCAGCTAACCTGTGGACCCAGCCCTACCACTATCTTAGTGAGGCACTCAGCACATGGTCTATGTCTGAGTGGCACGCTGTGAGCTCTGTGCTCTGAGCTATCTCCTGGTAGAATGAGCGGGAACTGTGGTGTTCCCGGTTTTATAGTGCGTGTGCTCTCACTGGTGATTGGCTGCGATGTTGTGTGTTTGCTGGTTGGTCCAACTGCCTGTCCATCAGTGTGTGTGGGATTGCACCATGATATGCTGATCTGGATATCATGACATCCCCCCCTTTCACAAAGGATATGTGCCTACATGATAATAAATAGAAATGTGTACTGAGTGCATCTGGGTATGTGTGTGCAATATTTATAACATGTACATGAGGCTAAACTATATACAGAGGAAGGTGTCAGGTGCAACAGAACAATGAGATTGTACCAATAACAGAACAAACGCAATCAACAAACGACGAGAGAAAACTTCTGGAACAATGAACGACAAGAAGAAAAAACTCGTTAACAGCACTGTAAAACAATTCAGTGAGTCCAATGTGCTAACAGGCTCATAAGGCAAGTCTCTCAGGTGGGCGACAAATTCGGGTTGACCGTTAGGGTGGCACACCACTCATCGCCCGGATCAATGTTGTGCACTGGCAGCGGCTGGTGGTTCCGACTTGGGGACATCCGGTTCTTGTGGATTACCGCAATGCGGAAGGGCTCTCTGTCTTTGGTATCACTGGTCTGCATACTATCTGGATATGATTCAGTGTAGGGGGGCTGAATCGCCCGCACGTCCCTTCGAGGCTGGCGGAATTGTTGGGAGTTGGCAGGTTGAGCTGCTCGACAGCAGGCAGCATAGTGGCCCATCCTGCCACATCGAAGGCATTGTCACGTTTTGGCCGGATATTGCCGCTTTAAGTGGGCGGAGCCACAGTTGCCGCACGTTGTGACATCATGGCGTTCGTTGCACCACCGCACATGCACGGTGCGGTCCTGCATAGAGCGCGCCTGCGCCTCACGTCCCTCTGCGTCAACGTCCCCTCTTTTGGCGTGTACAAGCACGGGAGGCCTCGGAAAGCACGCAAAATGGCCGCCCACGTCCGGGCCGCGGGCCGAGAGGAACTCAATCGACTGGACCCGCTCCGCCTCGTAGGACCCGTGCCGTGCCATTTCGGCCGCCTGGATTTGGGAGTACCAGCTGGTCGCGTTCTCATGGAGGACACAGGTCTCGATGGCAGTCGCTAGGGTGAGGCGCTTTATTTTAAGGAGCTGCTGGCGTAGGGTGTCCGAAATATCCGAGGTGTCCCCAAAAACTATCTGATCCCATATCATGGAGTCGGAAGTGGCCCCACAGCCACAGGACTGCGCGAGGATACGGAGGTGTGTCAAGTAAGATTGGAAAGGCTCATCCTTACCCTGCAGGCGCTGCTGGAATAGGTACCTCTCGAAGCTCTCATTGACTTCCACACTGAAGCGTTCATCGAACTTCAGAAGCACCGTCTTATATTTTGTTTTGTCCTCGCCTTCCGCGAATGCCGGGAGTTATAGATGTGGATGGCGTGTTGCCCTGCCGTGGAGAGGATGAGGTCGATCTTCCTGGTGTCCGATGCAGTCTCCCTGTCTGTGGCTTCTAGGAAGAGCTGGAAGCGCTGCTTGAACAGCTTCCAGTTTCGCCGAGATTACCAGCGATTCGGAGTGGCTGCGGCGGGCTGATGTTTTCCATGGAACAGGATGGCGGATTTCTGAATGGGTGCAGGTAGGTTTCACAGTCGCTGGTTAGCATCCACTGCTGGTATCATGTCGTGTTGGGTGTTCTGATGCACAAATGATCCAACACGGCTGTAGATGGTACAACTCTGTTTTTATTGTCTAAACAACGGTAACAACTAACTATTGGCTTGGGTACGTGCTTCGCCAGCTAACCTGTGGACCCAGCTCTATCACTATCTTAGTGAGGCACTCAGCACATGGTCTATGTCTGAGTGGCCTGCTGTGAGCTCTGTGCTCTGAGCTATCTCCTGGTAGAATGAGCGGGAACTGTGGCGTTCCCTGTTTTATTGGTCCAACTGCCTGTCCATCAGTGTGTGTGTGATTGCACCATGGTATGCTGATGTGGATATCATGACATCTTGGTTTATGAGCTGATGGGTTTGGCGTTGTGGAGCTGGGCGGAGCACATCAAAATTCATTTTTTAAAATGCTACCTGACGTTTGGAGGCAGTCGCTTACTAAGCCACACCTATACCAGCAAACACTGAAAACAGGTGCTGGCTGTGTTTAGGGAAGCCTAATTTCCCTGAAAAGTCCTCAAACATACTTCAGGGTCCTAAATTGCAAATGGAAGTGGCCTTCTGCTTGATAGGCAGCAGTTTCTATGTGAAGCATCTCGATATTCACTCATGCTCTTGAACATGTCTTCCTTCATTCTTCATACATTTATGCTGATAACTTTGAAGATCTCTGAAACTCTGCAGATACCCACTTGCAATTGAAAATCTGTCATTAAAACTGTTCTTTGCTGTGTTGTGAGCCACAGCGTAGCAACCATGTGTTACTGGTGGCAACCATGTTAGTTCCTTACCGCTGTGACTACAGAAACTCCGGTGGGAACACTTAATGTTGGAAGCGAGGGCCAGATGAACAACTGTGGTGTTGTTCCAATTGCTTTCCTAACATGTTAATGGCATTTAATCAACTGCAAATAACCTCAGACAAGTGTCATTACAGTTTGACTTTTAATGCTTCTCAAATTGTTCACATGCTTCTCTTTGCTCTCTTAAAAGAACTGTTACTAAACCAGGATCCTTATGTTTCCGTCAGGCTTCAGTCATGTTTATGCCTCCTAGTCAGACACATAACTTTATGATGAATACTATTACTAGGCAGGGTGTCATCAAGAAAATAAAATGAGACTTGAATGAACAATATGCTGCGACAGAATTGTCCTCTGGTAATGATCTGTCAGTGTAAGAAAGCAATGATAGACAATACGAGACCAAAAGCACTTAACTCTGCCCTCAAGTGTAAATCTATGATTCATGCTATCTATGACAGCTAAGTAGTAGCAAAAAGAGTACATTATCTCTCAAAGGGAAAGTCATCTCGCTAGATTGACTAGTGGGAATAATGTTGAGCAGGAAGTATATTGATGTTTTGTTGTGTGACATCCCGGTTATATTTCTTTTTATTCAAACACAGGATGTGGACATTGCTGCCAAGGACATCAATCATTGCCCATCCCTAATGGCCCTTGGGAAGGTAATTGCGAACTGTCTTCTTGAACTCCTGAAATTCACATGATGTTGGGTTTGATCTGTTTGCTCTGGGTTGGTCGAAGACATTGGTCTTCCTGGTGTTCATGGCAAGTCCCATTCTTTCGTAGGTGTCGGGTGAATACATCAACTATCTACCAACTATACACCATACTATACACCAACTATGGGCGGTACGGTAGCACAGTTGGTCGACACTGTAGCACAGTGGTTAGCATTATTGCTTCACAGTGCCAGGGTCCCAGGTTTGATTCCTGGCTTGGGTCACTGTCTGTAAGGAGTCTGCATGTTCTCCCCGTGTCTGCGTGGGTCATTCTCTTACAGAAGTGGTTGCTGTCTTGGGTGTTGCCTTCAGCCGTTTGCGATTGAAGAGTTTACCATCGCGATATTAAGCAAACTGCTGTGGAAGCTGGAACCTGGAACGAGAACAGAGAATGCTGGAAAATCTCAGCATGTCTGGCAGCATCTGGAGGAAGAGAAAGCAGTGTTAACATCTCGAGTCCAGCCGACTCTTCATCAGAACTAAAGAGAGGAAAAAAGAGATTGCAAAAAGGCGATGAATTTTCCGAAGAAATGTCATTTTCAGAGCAAAAATCGGTTTGATTCCCACCAGCCCCAATGGCAAGATTTGGATTGCAATTTTTAGATACTTGGGGGTAAAAAAAGTTTCCCCGCATTTAAACACGACAGCTAAGGTGTTTAATTTCAATCAAGGGGGCTTCATTTAAATGGTTCCACAGCACTTGATCTCATTCAAGCACGGAGGATGGCCCCTCCCTCGATTGCTGGATGTCGTGGAGGAGAGGCAGGGCAAAAATTGCCCATGGGTTGGCAGGAGGCCCTCCAGAAAGGTCACCAATCCCACCTGGGAGACAGTGGCAGTACAGGTCAGTGCGAGCAGCCTAACCAATTGGATGGGGTTCAGTGTAGGAAAAAATGAATGACCTACTGCAACCTGCAAAGGTAAGTGCCTTCCCTTGGCATTCCATCTTTCGGTCAAACCACGGCATGTCAACTGGAACCCACATGGCGCACCTTGCACGTTCCCAGCATCTGACCTCGCAACATCATCCTCAAACCTCTTCCCCCTTCACACCGCATCAGAACCCATCCCTGCTTAAACGCAGTGCCTACACATGCCAGTTGTCCTCGCCCTCTGACCCACCCGACGACTGGCTCACATTATCCCCTTTTGTGTCCCTACAGGAGAAGGTTGCCCACTGCTGCAACAAGAGAGAGATAGAAGAGGGACGGTGGAATGCCTGGACTAAGGACTTTAACACCGTACGAGGAGAGGGCCATGCAGCTCGCAGGAGAGGACCAGGAACAGGCCTGCACAGTGAGTGAGGTTGGCCTGTGACAGAAAAATGTGGAGCCCCTGCAACTAATTCCAGGTGACTAGCCTCAAGTGAGTTTTTTGTTGTCCAAAGTCTTGACCATGTCATGTACTAAACTATGTCCCTTGCCTTGCGTGAACATCAACCGATGAGCATTGGCCATCAATCATCAGTGGCCACCCGGCCGCCCTCAGCAGCAGCTCCGAGATCTCCGAGGAGGGCATGGATGGCAGGCTGCAGCTATCACCCACACCATCCACCATCACAGAGACAGGCACCTCAGTGAGAAAAAGTAGCAGACAGGCTACTGGGTCATTATCTGGTGGGCACCACACTGCTTCTGAAGCAAATCAGATGAAGACATGAGCGTCCCAGGGAGCGGACAGTCGGAAGTCAGCTGGATCCCAGGACTCAGCTGTGCTCGTGCCTCTGGGCTTATTCCTCCCTCAGCTGCTGGAGATGCAAAGGCAGAGTTGGGATTACCAGGAGTGGTTGTCAGCAAAATTCCTGCGACTGCAAGGCCGAATGAAGGAGTTCCAAAGGCTTTAGTCACAGGAGATGTTGCTGGTGATGTGTGGCACCCAGACCAACACGGCAAGGGTGGCGGCCACTGTGGG
Source organism: Scyliorhinus torazame (assembly GCF_047496885.1). Taxonomy (NCBI): domain Eukaryota; kingdom Metazoa; phylum Chordata; class Chondrichthyes; order Carcharhiniformes; family Scyliorhinidae; genus Scyliorhinus; species Scyliorhinus torazame. The sequence goes on from NC_092718.1 coordinate 180,749,618, forward strand.
AAGCCTAGGGCAAGATGTCATATCCATGACATCTGGTGCCTGGAACTCGCTACCGGAGGAGGTGGTGGAAGCAGGGACGATAGTGACATTTAAGGGGCATCTTGACAAATACATGAATAGGATGGGAATAGAGGGATACGGACCCAGGAAGTGTAGAAGATTGTAGTTTAGTCGGGCAGCATGGTCGGCATGGGCATGGAGGGCTGAAGGGCCTGTTCCTGTGCTGTACATTTCTTTGTTCTTTGTTCTTTGTTCTATGACTGGAGAAGCCTGAAGCATGGCTCAGTCTCTGAGGACCATGGCTGAGTGGTTTGACACCATGGTGCATACACTAGCGGACCTCCAGCACCGGCAGCGCCAGATGATGTTGAGGCTTCTGGAGCTCACTCCAGCTGCCACTCCATCCCATGGAGTAAACCAGGGGCCTACAAGCACCCAAAGGGAGGAGGAAACACTGGAGCACCTCACGGGGCCTTCCACCCAGGAGAGCCTGGGAGTGACCAGCCTTTCTGCATCCCCCTTTCCTGATACCAGCGAATCTCAGGGGCAGTGGGAATAACAGTTGGCAACATCAGTGCCCAATGAAAAGAAGGCCAGGGTTCACCAGGTCCTGGCCCTCCAGAGGACACCTGCCAAAGGCATCTCAAGCAACAAGGCGTGAAGGCAGCAGCTGTCTCCACTTCTGATATGCGACCTGGGAATACACTGAGATATACTGGGAGGGTTTGCAAGGCTAAGGTGCTGTAGGGGCTCAGAGTGGGCACAGGTAAACTTAGGCACAAAAAGTTGGGGGTCGTAATGAATATGACAATTGCACTTGTCACCTTATTAAATCCTCTTGTTGTTCACAACCTTAAGGCCTCACTCTCTTTGACCCTCCTCCCACTGGGACAGGTCTTCACCCCATCCAGACACAGCTTTTCTCACAGGTCCTCAATGCAAGGAAAACTGTTAGACCCACACAAACCATGAATAGCATTCATCCTGGAAGGACTCTGGCATTCATCAGTGAACCCTAGACCCTCACCCCTAATCCCCCTCTCGTGCTACTGTTCAAAGGGATGTAGGCCAGAACCTCACTCGCACATGCACCGGGGAGTCAATGTTCTGGGAGCAGACTGACAGGAGTCAGATATAAGCAAATGGCGAGGGGCATTGGAGCATTCCTCACTGCGAGTCATCATCATCCTCCTGCATTGACAGGCTAAGCGGGCACAAGGATCCCCCAAGCCTAGCACCCTGAAAACTTATGTATTCAGATGGACCTCCTCCCTTGGTTGTGGAGGGGTCATGAGGCTCTGAGAGTGGGGGTTGTAGAGATGTTGGCCAACATGATGGTGTTATTGTAGGAAGCTGGAAGCAATGAAGGCATGCCTGGTCCTCCTGCCAGGTGAATACTCGGCCATGCCTGGCTTCCATCCTCTGGCTCCTCTTTGGCCACTCCCTCCACTCCCACCTTGACTTCCTCTTCATCAGTGGTGACATTCTGCTCCTCCTGGTCGTCATCATCAAGACTGTTGCCCCGCGACTTCCGGGTGCGGCGATGACCAGCTAAGTCGCACGTTTCGGCAGCTCCCGGTGGAACGGACTTTTGGGCTCTTAATAGGAGCCCCAACGGCAATTTTAACGGCTAAAAACACTGTGCGGTAAACCAGAAGGGAATCCCCCCTGGACACGGATGGAAAAAGGAGAGGAAAGTGGCCGGATTGCGGTGGATCCTTCAGAGCAGGGGCAAGGAAGGCAAGCACAAACCAAGATGGTGTCGGAAGGTGGCAGTTTAATATGGGGCCCTGAACAACACGAGTTCTTGAAGCGCTGCGTGGAAGAACTTAAAAAGGAGAGGAAGAAGGAGCTGTTGGCCCCGATATTACAGGCGATTGAAGGGCTAAAGGATGAGCAAAAGACCCAAGAGCAGGAGCTTCGGGTCGTGAAGGCAAAGGCTGCCGAGAACGAGGACGATATACAAGGCCTGGTGGTGAAGATGGAGATGCATGAGGCCCACCATAAAAGGTGTGTGGAAAGGCTGGAGGTGCTGGAGAATAATGCGAGGAGGAAGAATTTAAGGATTCTTGGTCTTCCCGAGGGTGCAGAGGGGGCGGACGTCGGGGCATATGTGAGCACGATGCTGCACTCGTTAATGGGATCGGAGGCCCCGATGGGTCCGTTGGAGGTGGAGGGAGCCTATCGAGTTATGGCGCGAAGACCAAGGGCTGGAGAAATTCCTCGAGCCATAGTGGTGAGATTTCTCCGATATAAGGACAGAGAGATGGTCCTCAGATGGGCAAAGAAAACTCGGAGCAGTAGGTGGGAGAACGCGGTGATCCGCGTATATCAAGATTGGAGTGCGGAGGTGGCGAGAAGGAGGGCGAGCTTTAATCGGGCTAAGGCGGTGCTTCATAAAAGGAAGGTCAAATTTGGAATGCTGCAGCCGGCAAGACTGTGGGTCACACATCAAGGGAAACACCACTACTTTGAAACGGCAGTTGAGGCATGGACATTTATTGTCGAAGAGAAATTGGAATAAGTGGGTTATAAAAAAGAACGTTTGAGACAAAGTGGTGGGGCGAATATGGGGGGCGAAGAGGGGGGAAAAGGGGGGAGAGATGATTTTTAAGTTGTTAATCCTGCGACCCTGTAACTTTTCTCTCTTCCCCATGTTATGGGGGGGGGAGGGAGGGAGGTGGAGGAGCTGGGGGCGTCGGCCATTGGGGGCGGGGCCAAAAGGGAAGCGCGGGCTTTGTTCCCGCGCTATGATAATTATGGCGGGAACAGGGAAGCAGGAAGGAGGGGGCATCGCACAGTGCGAGCCGAGGTCACGGGGGGAAGCCGAGGTCGGCCAGAGCTTGCTGACTTCTGGGAGCAACATGGGGGGTGCAATTACGCTAGTGAGGGATCTAGCGGGGGGGGTGGGGGGGGGGGGGTTAACTGGGTTGCTGCTGCTGGGGAGAAGGGGGAGCTGGTATGGGGTGGGGTGGGCGGGGCGGGGGGGCGCCGCCTGGGGGGGACACAACTACGTGGGAACCGGGTGAGGAGCTGGATTAAAAAAGGGGATGGCTAGTCGACAAAGGGGGGGGGCGGTAAAGAGCCCCCCAACCCGGCTGATCACGTGGAATGTGAGAGGGCTGAATGGGCCGATAAAGAGGGCACGGGTACTCGCACACCTAAAGAAACTTAAGGCAGATGTGGTCATGCTGCAGGAGACGCATTTGAAACTGATAGACCAGGTCAGACTTCGCAAAGGATGGGTGGGGCAGGTGTTTCATTCGGGGCTAGATGCAAAAAACAGGGGGGTGGCCATACTAGTGGGGAAGCGGGTAATGTTTGAGGCAAAGACCATAGTGGCGGATAGTCGGGGCAGATACGTGATGGTGAGTGGCAAATTACAAGGGGAGGCGGTGGTCTTAGTGAACGTATATGCCCCGAACTGGGATGATGCCAACTTTATGAGGCACATGCTAGGACGTATCCCGGACCTAGAGGCGGGGAAGCTGGTAATGGGTGGAGATTTTAACACGGTGCTGGAACCAGGGCTGGACAGATCGAGGTCCAGGACCGGAAGGAGGCCGGCAGCAGCTAGGGTGCTAAAGGACTTTATGGAGCAGATGGGAGGAGTAGACCCCTGGAGATTTAGTAGACCTAGGAGCAAGGAGTTTTCGTTTTTCTCCTATGTCCACAAAGTTTATTCACGGATAGACTTTTTTGTTTTGGGAAGGGCGCTGATCCCGAAGTTGCGGGGATGGAATATACGGCTATAGCTATTTCGGATCACGCTCCACATTGGGTGGACTTGGAGATAGGGGAGGAAAAAGAACAGCATCCACCCTGGAGAATGGACATGGGACTATTGGCGGACAAGGGGGTGTGCTTAAGGGTGAGGGGGTGTATTGAAAGGTACTTGGAAATCAATGATAATGGGGAGGTCCAGGTGGGAGTGGTCTGGGAGGCGCTGAAGGCAGTGGTTAGTGGGGAGCTGATGTCAATCAGGGCACATAAAGGAAAGCAGGAGGGTAGGGAACGGGAGCGGTTGCTGAAAGAACTTCTGAGGGTGGACAGGCAATATGCGAAGGCACCGGAGGAGGGACTGTACAGGGAAAGGCAAAGGCTACATGTAGAATTTGATTTGCTGACTACGGGTAATGCGGAGGCACAGTGGAGGAAGGCACAGGGTGTACAGTATGAATATGGGGAGAAGGCGAGCAGGTTGCTGGCCCACCAACTGAGGAAAAGGGGAGCAGCGAGGGAGATAGGTGGAGTGAGAGATGAGGAGGGAGAGATGGAGCGGGGAGCGGAGAGGGTGAATGGAGTGTTCAAGGCATTCTATGAAAGATGATATGAAGCACAGCCCCAGGATGGGAAGGAGAGAATGATGTGTTTTCTGGACCAGCTGGAATTTCCTAAGGTGGAGGAGCAGGAGAGGGTGGGACTGGGAGCACAGATTGAAATGGAGGAAGTAGTGAAAGGAATTCGGAGCATGCAGGCGGGGAAGGCCCCGGGACCAGACGGATTCCCAGTTGAATTTTATAGGAAATATGTGGACTTGCTGGCCCCGCTACTGATGAGAACCTTTAATGAGGTGAGGGAAAGGGGGCAGCTGCCCCCGACTATGTCAGAGGCAACGATATCGCTCCTCCTAAAGAAGGAAAAAGACCCGCTGCAATGCGGGTCCTATAGGCCTATTTCCCTCCTGAACGTGGACGCTAAGATTCTGGCCAAAGTAATGGCAATGAGGATAGAGGATTGTGTCCCGGGGGTGGTCCATGAGGACCAAACTGGGTTTGTGAAGGGGAGACAGCTGAATACGAATATACGGAGGCTGCTAGGGGTAATGATGATGCCCCCACCAGAGGGGGAAGCGGAGATAGTGGTGGCGATGGATGCCGAGAAAGCATTTGATAGAGTGGAGTGGGATTATTTGTGGGAGGTGCTGAGGAGATTTGACTTTGGAGATGGGTATATAAGATGGGTGCAGCTGCTGTATAGGGCCCTGATGGCGAGCGTGGTCACGAATGGACGGGGGTCTGAATATTAGAGGGACGAGGCAGGGATGTCCTCTGTCCCCATTATTGTTTGCACTGGCGATTGAGCCCCTGGCAATTGCATTGAGGGGTTCCAGGAAGTGGAGGGGAGTACTCAGGGGAGGAGAAGAACACCGGGTATCTCTGTATGCGGATGATTTGTTGTTATATGTGGCGGACCCGGCGGAGGGGATGCCAGAGATAATGCGGATACTTGGGGAGTTTGGAGATTTCTCAGGGTATAAATTGAACATGGGGAAAAGTGAGTTGTTTGTGGTGCATCCAGGGGAGCAGAGCAGAGAAATAGAGGACTTACCGTTGAGGAAGGTAACAAGGGACTTTCGGTACTTGGGGATCCAGATAGCCAAGAATTGGGGTACATTGCATAGGCTAAATTTAACGCGGTTGGTGGAACTGATGGAGGAGGACTTTAAGAGATGGGACATGGTGTCCCTGTCACTGGCAGGGAGGGTGCAGGCGGTTAAAATGGTGGTCCTCCCGAGATTCCTTTTTGTGTTTCAGTGCCTCCCGGTGGTGGTCACGAAGGCTTTTTTCAAAAGAATTGAGAAGAGTATTATGAGTTTTGTGTGGGCCGGGAAGACCCCGAGAGTGAGGAGGGGATTTTTGCAGCGTAGTAGGGACAGGGGGGGCTGGCACTACCGAGCCTAAGTGAGTACTACTGGGCCGCCAATATCTCAATGGTGTGTAAGTGGATGATAGAAGAGGAGGGAGCGGCGTGGAAGAGATTGGAGAGGGCGTCCTGCAGGGGGACTAGCCTACAAGCTATGGTGACGGCGCCGTTGCCGTTCTCACCGAAGAAATACACCACAAGCCCGGTGGTGGTGGCTACACTGAAAATCTGGGGGCAGTGGAGACGGCACAGGGGAAAGACGGGAGCCTCGGTGCGGTCCCCGATAAGAAATAACCATAGGTTTGTTCCGGGGAGAATGGATGGAGGATTTGGAGCATGGCAAAGAGCAGGGGTAACACAATTGAGAGATCTGTTCGTAGATGGGACGTTTGCGAGTCTGGGAGCGCTGACGGAAAAATATGGGTTGCCCCAAGGGAATGCATTTCGGTATATGCAACTGAGGGCTTTTGCGGGGCGGCAGGTGAGGGAATTCCCGCAGCTCCCGACGCAGGAGGTGCAGGACAGAGTGATCTCAGAGACATGGGTGGGGGACGGTAAGGTGTCAGACATATATAGGGAAATGAGGGACGAGGGGGAGATCATGGTAGATGAGCTGAAAGGGAAATGGGAAGAAGAGCTGGGGGAGGAGATTGAGGAGGGGCTGTGGGCTGATGCCCTAAGTAGGGTAAACTCATCGTACTCGTGTGCCAGGCTAAGCCTGATACAATTTAAGGTGTTACACAGGGCGCATATGACTGGAGCACGGCTCAGTAAATTTTTTGGAGTAGAGGATATGTGTGCGAGATGCTCGAGAAGCCCAGCGAATCATACCCACATGTTCTGGTCATGCCCGGTACTACAGGGGTTTTGGGTGGGGGTGGCAAAGGTGCTTTCGAAGGTGGTTGGGGTCCAGGTCGAACCAAGCTGGGGGTTAGCTATATTCGGGGTTGCAGAAGAGACGGGAGTGCAGGAGGCGAGAGAGGCTGATGTTTTGGCCTTTGCGTCCCTAGTAGCCCGGCGCAGGATATTGTTAATGTGGAAGGAAGCCAAACCCCCGGGTGTGGAGACCTGGATAAAGGACATGGCAAGGTTTATAAAGTTGGAACGGATTAAGTTCGTTCTAAGGGGGTCGGCTCAAGGGTTCACCAGGCGGTGGCAACTGTTCGTCGAATACCTCACAGAAAGATAGAGGGAATGGAAAAGAAGAAGACAGCAGCAGCAACCCGGGGGTGGGGGGGGGGGGGAGGAATCAGAAGGACTCTCAGGGATGTTATTGTATATGTATAGGTAGTTGGTATATGTAATTGTATATTGGATTGTTGGATTGTATTTTTGGAGAGTTTTTATCTTGGACAAGGCAGTTGCCATTTCGTTTTATTTTTGATTTTGTTCATATATTATTCATTTACTTGTTTAAAACTGGCCATTGTTATTTATATTGTTTTATTGCTGTGTAAAGGAAACGCTATGTGCTGTTATGTTTGGCCAAAAAATCTTGAATAAAATATATATATTTTTAAAAAGACTGTTGCCCCGCTGCTGCACCAATTTCTATGGGGCATAGCCGACAACAGCGATGCAGGAGACCCTCTGGGGACTGTACTGCAGGACCCCGCTGCATCTGTCAAGGCAGCGAATTGCATCTTAAGCAGCCCAATGCACTGATTAGTCACAGACCGGGTGACACTGTGACCTTGTTGTAATGGACCTCTGCATCAGACTCAGGCCTCCTCACTGGCATCATTGACCATGACCTCAGCAGGTATGCCTGTGCCCCAATGAGCCATCTTGCAGCCTGCGGTGACCCTTAATATCTCAGGGACTTGAGATTGCCCAAGTGTGAAGCTAACATGCACGCTCCTTGGGAAAACATGCACGCACATGCATGATCCTCATCTATTGGTCACAGACCATCTAGACATTAAGAGAGTGGCAACCCTTCCTATTAATAAAGAGTGAAAAAAACATTGAAAGGACAAGCGAGGGAATGGGGAAAAGAGAATAACACCATGAAAACATGGCAAGACACCATCGGTGAGAAGTCACTGAGTAGCATTCTGGGAAAACTCAACACGGTCACCATAGCCGAGGAGGGGATTACAGAGAACCTAGTGTTCAACTGGGGGAAGGGTAGTCCACAAACACCGCTTCAGAAAGTGACGTGGGACAAACCAAAGCAGCTGGTCAGTGAGTAAGTCCCGTTGAGTATTTTCAATTCATTGCTTAATACTCAGGTAGGGACTGAAAAAATGGTATAGAATAGTACCAAACAATTATAATAGAGGTTTTTGGTAAGAAACAATGTTCCTAGCTAACTTAATTTTTTTTAAGGGAGTAACTAGCTTAATTGAGAGGGACGTCATGACAGAAGACCTCATACCCATGATATGCTCCTCCTGCACAATGTGGGAAATGAGGGACAATTCCAGCCTCCCTTGTGCAGAAAGTGTGCCCAAATGCAGCTTCTAGTTAACCGGACTTTGGAGCTGGAGTTGTGGGTAGACTCACTGTGGAGCATGCACGTTGCTGAGGAAATCGAGGATAGCATGTTGAGCGAGGTGGCCACACTGCAGGTGAGGATTGTACAGGCAAAAAGGGAATGGGTGACTATCAGGAGTAGTAAAAGACTCAGGAAGGTAGTGCAGGAGTCTCCTGTGGTCATTGTCCTCTCAAAAAGAAATGCTGCTTTGGATAGTCTCTCAGCAGAAAGCAGCAGCCAGATTCATGGCACTGTGGGTGGCTCTGCTGCTCAGAGGGGTGGGAGTGAAACATGTGGCAGGGCTATAACGATGAGGGATTCAGTAGTTAGGGGCACAGACCAACTCTTATGTGGCCACGAATGTGAATCAAGGATGCCACCCTGGACACGGTGCGGTTGCACAGCATTCGAGGAAGGGAAGGTGAACAGCCTGCAGTCATGGCACACATTGGTACAAACGGCATAAGTAAACTAAGGGAAGAGGTCCTGCAAGCTGAGTACAGGAAGTTAAGAGATAAACTAAAATGCAGGACCTCAAATGTAGTAATGTTAGGATTACTCCCAGATCCACGCGCTAGCGAGAGCAGGAATAAGAGTCGGACCAAATGAACATGTGGCTGGCGAGATGGTGCAGTCGGGAGGGATTCAGATTCTTGAGGAACTGGGACTGATTTTGGGAAAGATGGGGCCTGTACAAACCAGATGGGTTGCACCCGGGCAGAAATTGAACCAATGTCCTTGCGGGGTTTTTGCTAGTTCTGTGGGGAGTATTTAAACGAGTGTGGCAAGGGAATGGGATCTCAGGCGGAGGATCAGATAAGTCAAATTCAGATCAAAAAATGGAGGTAGAACGTTCACTAGTAATGTAGAAGATATAGTGATAGACTTGGAATTATAGGAGAAGCATAGTTTAAGAAAATGTCCAGCAGGGAAATTGGTTGGGTTAAACAGTTTATACTTCAATGCAAGGAGTATTACAAACAAGGTAGATGAGTTAAGGGCACAGGTAGACACATGGCAGCAGGATGTCATTGCTATAATGGAAACTGGGCTAAAGAAGGGGCAAAATTTGTCAGCTCAATATCCCGGGTTATAGAGTTTTCTGACACAATAGTGTGGGAGATAAAAAAGGAGGGAGAATAGCACTAATGGTTAAAGATTCACTTCCAGTTGTGAGAAGGCAACTAAACAGGTCAACAAACACGGTTTTACGGATTGACTTTAGAAATACAAAAGAGGCAGTCACACTACTGGGAGTATACTATAGACCCCCACCAGGTGAAAGGGTGATAGAAGAACAAATGTGTAGGCAAATTTCTGCCTGTAAGAACAAGAGGGCAATATTAGGAGACTTCAACTATCCCAATATCAACTGGGAATCAAACAACATAAGGGGCACTGAGGGAGAGAAATTCATGCAGTGTGTCCAGGAATTTATTTTCAACCTAATAGTGACTGTAGCCATCTAAGATGACCACCTGCAAAGGACCATGGGAATTATGGCCAACCCAGGACTCAGACAGATACAGAGCCTATGTGTATCTGAAACACAGATAACCAGACCTGATCGAAACCCCGCTCGTCTGCATTTTAATGGCCCATTTTCCCAGGACAATAGAACTCCAATCAAGCAACTGGTGCAGCCACAGACTGATCGGCGCCACTCCCCTTACTCAGAAAGCCCAACTGCCAAGGTCAATGACCGCTAAGGACCCGCCCAGCTACCAAGGCACCCGCCCCTTTATTGGCCGAAATCGAAGACAGTGATCAGAGCCCTGTCGAACTATTGGGTCCAAGGTTAAGGACCGCCCCAAAGAGCGTGAAATCCCAGCGGGATAAAAGAGGACACAGCCATGAGTTCTGTCTCTTTTGGATCCGGCCTGTGCCAGCCAAATTGCAGCAGAAACAGCCAGCCAAGTTCAAGACCAACGATCGCTACTTGACGACTGAGCCCAGCAGAGACAGAGCCACTTTCTTCGAATCAGCCAAGTGAAATCCAGATAAAGGTCCTATCCATTTGCACAGTGCCGGTAGCCCTGAAGTTAAGTATAGGTTACTGTAGCTGATAGGTGTAGTTTAACTCGTAGTAGATATTGTGTTTACATGTCGAGATAACTCTTGTGTATGTAAATAAACTATCTTTTGAACTAACTAACTGGTTGTGTGGTCATTTGATTGATATAAGGGAAGGCTTGCAGTTCACTAAGATAAATAGAAATACCCACAGCATTGGCGACGCTGCTGGATGGGACTGAAAAACACCAACATTATTGGCAACATTATTGGTGACTCTGATGGTATTTTGCCACGTTCCATACGCTCACCCCTTCTTTCCTTTACCTCCCGCGACCCCCTGGTCGTCCCATACATGCTATTTACCCGTACGACACAATTGGTTTCTGACTACTGCTGCTTTCCATGCTGCTACACGCGAACTACCTCTGAACCCTGGGACGAAACTCTATAAAACTGGCCGCCCTGAAATTCGTCTGGTTAAGATAAGCCTCAACCACCACTGGTTGCAAGTAAAGAAAGACTGGTCGAAGAAATTGTCCAACCACTCCCCACATCGACCACAAGCTGCGAGAGTCTCTGTACTTAAAAAAATTGCATTTCTTGTCTCTCCAAAATGGTATTTAAAAAAACAAATGAATCTAACTGGAAGCTTCCCCTCAGCTCCTTCTGATAAACCGACAACCCGGCCATTTTTCCATATGTCTCGGTTTTCCAGATCGTCCAAGAATTCTGACATACCGTGTAGCTACTTTTGTAAGGATTGCAACTGACAAAGTTGCATTTTCAACAGTTAGAATTCTTTCCTCCGCTTTACCAAGCCTTTTGCCAGTTTTCTGCAGTTCTGTAGCATCAGCACTGATATTCTGTGCTGATAAATCGAGTTTCTCTGCGATGAACTAAATAATATTAGCAGTCATCAGCTGTAATGACTTTGAGTGCGTCGGACCATGAGCCTGTTCGCAGATTACATTTCCATGTTGACAATTCAGTTCCGTCCCAGTTGCTTCTGACTGGTTTCTTTTGTCAACGATTTTCTGAGGATTTCCCGGCATCTTATCACCAACGTTTAGCCAGGAATCTTCCAAGGACATAATATGAAGTTCTCACTCCCGAATTAGGTATGTGTGGAGGGTCGATGTAGGCGCGATGGGCCATGTGGCCTCCTTCTGTACTGCAGGGATTCAATGACTTCTATGACTAAGGACTGCGTGAACACGATAAATGAGAGCCCACGGAAACACAGCTATTCCTGTGCTCATATCATGTGACCCCCAAGTAACCGGCCTCCCCGAACAGGCGCCGGAATGTGGCAACCGCGGGCTTTTCACAGTGACTTCATTGAAGCCTAGTTGTGACAATAAGCGATTATTATTGTTATTATTAATAGGCACCATTCATGCTGCATCGTCCCGAGTTCTCATTGCTGTCAGGCATTTACACATATGCAATGGGATTCTCCGACCCCCCACCGGGTCAGATAATCCCCAGGGGGCAGCGTGAATCCCGCTCCACCGCCCCGACGCTGGCTGCCATATTCTCCGGCGCCGTTTTTCGGGCGGGGGCGGGACTCACGCACGCCGGTCCCCGATGGGCCGAGTGGCCGGCGTTTTTGGCCAGTCCCGACGACGTCTCAGCTCATGTACTGGCGGGACCTGGCAGGTAGGTGGGCTGGGGCAGTCCTCGGAGGGACGCGTGGGGTTCTGACCCCAGGGGGTAGCCCACGGTGGCCTGGCCCGCGATCGGGGCCCACCGATCTGCGGGCGGGCCTGTGCCATGGGGGCACTCCACCCTTCAGCGCCGGCCCCTGTAGGGCTCTACCATGGCCGGTGCGGAGATGAGAACCCCCCCCCCCCCCCCGCGCATGCGCCAAAACACGCTGGCGGTTCCGCATGGCGTCCACCTAGCCCCCCGGAATTGGGGGGGAATTCCGCACTTTCGGGGACTTTTGACGCCGGAGTGGTTGGCGCCAGTTTTCCCACCAGCGTGGGGACTTAGTCCACGGAAAGGAGAATCCCGGCCAACACATCTGGGCGGCCATTGAATGAATTTTTGAATGCTTGCCCGCCACCCCTCCACCCCGGGCCCGGGTTGGTCATTGTTCCCCCCTTTTCTTTCTGTGTCTGATCCAACCAGCCCCTTAGGCCGACCTCCCTCATTCTCATCACACCCTTCCGCCCCACCTCATGAGCCCAGCCATCCCACACCCCCATGCCATGAACAGCTGAGTAATTCAGTGCACAGTTTAATTTCCTGACAACACAGCCTGCAGACTGAAACAGCGCTCTGTAAATATTTTAAACTAGGCAGCCTGCTGCGTTCAGGACAACAAATACCAGCCGTAATCCCCATCCCGGAATATGGCCCTGACCCCACCTTCACCCCCAAACACCCCAGACCCCCCTTAACTCCCAAATTCCCCCTCACCCAAAACCCCCTCATTCACAACCCTCCTCACCCCACCCATGACTCACCCGAACCCTGCCTCACCCCCAAACACCCATCACATCCCCAACCCACCCCACACCCTTGGTGCAGGAAGGTTTTTGCATTGGAACAATAAATGCATAGGATATTTTTTGAAAAGGTTTAAGATGGAAGAGAAAGTTCACAGTCTAATGTTATTAAACTCAACGTTGAGTTCTGAGGGTTGTAACCTGCCTAATTGGAGGATGGAATGCAGCAATGCTCCAGCTTGCGTCGGGTTGCGCTGGAGCGTTGCAGGAGGACCAAAACGGACATGTGGGCATGAGAACAAGGTGCCGAGTTAAAATGGTAAGCAATAGAAAGGTTGGGGTCATGCCAGTGGGCTGAGCGAAGGTGTTCCAGAAAGCAGTCACATGGCCTGTGTTTAGTCTCCCCAATGTAGAGGAGACCACATTGGGAGCAGTGAGTATAATAAACCAAATTGAAGGAGATGCAGGTTAAGCGCTGCTTAACCTGAAAGCGGCATTCAGGCCTTGAATGGCGAAGAGGTAAAGGGGCAAGTGTTGCACCTTCTGCAATTGCCAGGGATGGTGCCGTGGGAAGAGGATGAGGAGTTGGGCGTGATGGAGGAGTGGATCAGGGTGATACAGAGGGAGCAGTCCATGTGGAATGCTGACAGCACGGGGGAGGTGGAAATGTGTTTCATGGCAGCATCATGCTGGAGTTAACAGAAATGGCAGAGGATGATCCTTTGACTGTGGAGGCTGGTGGGGTGGAAAGCAGGGACAAAGGGGAATCCTGTCATGGTTCTGGGAGGGTGATGGGGGAAGTGCGGGAAATGCGCCGAACCCTGAATGAGTGCTCTGTCGACCGCAGGTGGCGGGAAACCTCAGTTAAGGAAAAAGGCAGGCATGTCAGAAGTGCCATTTCCAAAGGTGGCAACATTGGAACAGATGCAACAGAGGTGGAGAAACCCGGAGAATGGGATGGAGTTTTTACAAGGAACGGGGTGTGAGGAGCTGTCGTGAAGGAAGCTGTGATCGAGGTAGCTGTGGGAGACAGTGGGTTTGTAATTAATATTGCTGGTCAGCCTATCACCGGGAATAGAGACAGAGAAGTCAAGGAAGGGGAATGAAGTGTTAGGGATAGACCATGTGAAGGTAAAAGGTGTGGAAATTGAAAACAAAATGGATAATTTTTTCCAGGTCCAGGCGAGAGCATGAAGTAGCACCAATATAATAATCAATGGAACGAATCATTGAATAATAGAATTTACAGTGCAGAAGGATGCCATTTGGCCCATTGACTCTGCACCGGCCCTTGGAAAGAGCAGCCTATTTAAGCCCACGCTATTCCCATAACCCAACCTAAACTTCTGAACACTAAGGGGTAATTTAGCACGGTCACCCCACCTAACCTGCACATCTTTGGACTGTGGGAGGAAACTGGAGCACCCGGAGGAAACCCACGCAGACACAGGGAGAAAGGGCAAACTCCACACAGTCACCCGAGGCCGGAATTGAATTGAATCTGGGACCCTGGAGCTGTGAGGCAGCAGTGCTAACCTTGTGTTCCACACAACACACAGAAAGACAGGCACAACTGGTGCCCAGGTGGGTACCATAGCCACACCTTTTATTTGCAGGAAGTGAGGCAAATTGAAGGAGAAATAATTAAGTTACAGAACAAGTTCAGCCAAGGTGGGGGAGAGTTGTGTTGGATGATTTTTTTTCAGGCCTATGTTCAAGGAAGAAGTGGAGAGTCTTCTGACTGTCGTGGTTGGGAATGGAGGTGTAGAGAGAATGGATATCTATAATGAAGAGGAGGCGGTTTAGTCCAGGGAACTGGAAATTGTTAATATGATGTCAGGCACCAGGTAAATCATAAATGCTGGTTGTCAAGGGGAGAGAGGATGGAATCAAGATAGGAAGAAATTAGTTCAGTGGGGCTGGAACAAGCTTATATGATAGGTCTACCAGGGCAGTCCTGTTTGTGGATTTTGGGAAGGAGGTAGAAGTGGGCTGTGCGGGACTGGGGGACTATGATATTGGAGGCTGTGGAGCAAAGATCTCCAGAGGCAATGAGGTAAGTGACAGCCCTGGAAGCAAGGGCTTGATGGTTGGTGATGGGGGTCATGGTCCAGGGGGAGATAGGAGGAAGCTTCTGAGAGTTGCTGTGGAAGATATTACCACATCTGAGAGGAGCCTGTCAGCAATAAGAATAGGGCATGTATCTGAGAATTCAGCATGTCTTCACTGTGTTTCAGTACTTCTGCAGGAATATTGTCAGGACCAAAAGTTTTTATTTACAACACCATATGCACACAGCATGGTAGAACCCAATTGGGTTCCTTTCTGCTCAGTGCCTTACTGGCCCACCCAGAGGTCAATAGATCCCCCACCCCGAGTAGCTGCGATAAAAATAATCATTCCCACCCGTAGCGTGCGAGCTATTACAACAGTGTTCCCATGCATCTGCTGCCCTTGCCCTTCCATGCAGACGAGGTGGCATGATTGGAAGATGCTGCCAAGGAAGCCTTGGCAAGTTGCTGCATTGCATCTTATAGATGGTGCACACTGTAGACACTTGTGCCAGCGGTGGAAGGAATGAATGTTTAATGTGGTGGACGGGGTGGCAACCAAGTAAGCTGATCTGACCCGAATAATGTCGGGCTTCTTTGGTGGTGGCACTGATCCAGTCAAGTGGAGAGTATTCCATCACCTAGCTGTAAGCATTGGAGATGGTGGAAAAGATTTGGGGGAGCCAGGTGGTGAGACAATAGTTGCATAACGCCTAGCCTCTGACATGCTCTTGTTGCCACAGCATTGATACATCATGAGAGTAACTGTATGTGCACGGGAAGTACAGACAATAGGAATTATGCAATGTTATGTGGTAACAGTTAGTCAGATATGCAAACTTTCTGATTTATTTTTTCTCCTCACTGCCCAGTAGGAGAGTCAGATAATCCAAGACTGGAAAATTAATGGACTTCACCCCTTCCCAGGAACATGAAATTGTTGAAATTTCAACTGCTTTTACCCTGATGTATTTTGGCTCCATTTCAGAAAGCAAGACTTGGCATGAGCCAGCTCCCAATGATGATACGACTGAATCCAACTCAGTCATCCTGGCAACATCTTCCTCATGGGGCAGTAACTCTGTTGCTGGCCCAATGTTGAAGAAATTATAAGTCAGCACTTCAAGTTTTCGCCAAAGGTCCTTTATTTAACACAAAGTTTGTGGGGAAATTAGAGAGACCACAGTCATTCCAAATGTCCCCCCTTTACAAAGGTAAGGCAAGCAATTTATATGATACAGTAGGCAATATCTAGGACAAAAGGCATTCTTTAGATTAGCAAAAAGACAGAAAAGCGAGCAGGCCGGAGTTAGAGATTAATAACAGGCCTTGAGTTCCTTGCCTAAGAAAAATAATAATTGTCTGCTGTCAGCAAAACAATGTGCAGCTGTACGCTTGTTTTCATTGTATGACCTTCTGACTGTTTCATACAGAATTTCTTGACTAAAAATAAGGCTAAATATCCATCATGCTTTGCCAAGTGCCTATTTCCATGAAATATAGTCAACAGCTGGTTAAAATTAATACAGGGCATTAAGGCAATTAATTCGCCAACTAAAGTCCCTTCTACACCCAAGGTATTGAATTCAGTAGCTTCAGCATTGAGAACTGGCTTAATAATGGCAGGGTCCTGGAATCCAAATTTAAAAAGGCTCAAGGGGTGGTGGGGGGGGGGGGGGGGGGTGCTTCTCCTGCTCTTATTTCTTATGTTCTTAACACATACCAGCTAAGACTAGAAATGTTACTTTATTCCTGGCATTCAGAATGGCTCTGGCAATTAATTTTTTATAGGCTCCAAATATAATTGATCGCAGGGCAAATGATTATCTCTGTAAAGCGCAAGTCAATTTCTAGGTGATCAATTTTTGCTGAGAACCTATTGGAAAGCTCGTTAAAACATTTGACCCAACATTCCAATGTTGAGTACTTTTCAGTGATTGGCGAATGAACATCTGTACTCAAGACAGCAGAAGCACTTTAGGCGATTGGTCCATACCCAGGTTGCAGTACATCAAGCAAATGAACAGTCATTGAATGTGGATGGCTTGGAGAGCACACTGCTGTACATGACTGGGATTGGATTTATGTCTGCTACATTGCTGCTTCGCCGAGGGCCTCCGGAGAGACAGAGAGGAAATCTTCAAAGGCCCACTCCATCTTTGTCTCACCCATCGGCTCCTAGCCATGTTTCTCACTGCTGCAGGTTTCAGAGGCCAGGAGCTGCAATTTCCCTTAATCCCCCAGAGGTGTATTCTCATAGATTCCCTGCAGAGTAGAAGGATGCCATTCAGTCCATTGAAGCTGCACTGACCCTCCGAAAGAGCACTCGGCCTAGGCCCACCCTCCCTCCCTATGCACATAACATTATCAACACACCTTTGGGCACTGAGGGGCAATTTAGCATGGCCAATCCACCTACCCTTCAGAGTTTTGGACTGTGGGAGCACCCAGAAGAAACCCACGCAGACAGTCACCCAAGGTCGGAACCGAACCTGGGTCCATGGCGCTGTGGGGCAGCAGTGCTAACCACTGTGTCTCCGTTCCTCCCTCCCACAGGCAGCAATCTCATGAGAATATCTTTGAATAACTTTGACCCCAAGAACCTGACCAGGTCAGATACTGCAAGCAGACAAAAGTTGTTTTTATGGTATCTCTGCACCTTTTGCGCAATAAGCCTGTCAGTGAAACTGTTCAAGAGATGTTTGCCATGATGAATGCCTCTACAGAGGCGAAGGCGAGCATTAAATTACTGTCTCTCCTTCTTTCAATTTAATATTAGAAAGTTTGCCTTTTTGCCTCTTCCTCTGTTGAACAAAATGAGCTGCTAATTATGTCTGTACCTTTATGCTTGCTTCTCAGTGCTCAGATGTCAACAAAAACAAGGGGCGCGATTCTCCACTCCCGCGCCGAAGTGCCCACGCCGTCGTGAACGCCGTTGAGGTTCACGACGGCGCGAAACGGCTCCTATCCCGACCGATTCAGGGCCCGAAAATGGGCTAGGATCGGGGCCGCGAGAACCTCGGGGGGGTGTGCCGCGAAGGCCGCGACGTCACCGTGCGACGCTCGAATGACGCAGCGCTGCGTCATAAATTGCGCGATCCGCGCACAGGGGACCCGGAGGAGAAGAGAGGCGATGGCTGAGCCACGAAGAGTCACACCGAGGTTCCGGGACACGGACCTGGACACCCTGGTGGATGAGGTGGAACGGAGAAGGGACACCCTCTGCCCAAGACGTGGGCATCGCCGGCCATCCAGCGGGGTGAGGCGTGGCTGGCGGGAGGTGGGCACTGCTGTGGGGCAGACCGCCCGGACGGGGGAGCACTGCCGCAAGAAGCTGCACGACCTCACCCGGGCTGCCAGGGTAAGTGCCATGAGGGTTCCCGCAGGCCCCCCCCCCTCCCCCCCCCCCCCCGGCAGGGGGGGGGGGGGGGAAGTGGGGTGGGGGGGTTGGGAGTGTTGGGGGGGATTGGGGCATCAGGGGCGGTGCTGGGGGGGGGGGACCAGGGGCAGTTGTGAGTGTTGGGGGGGGGGGGCTGGGGCATCAGGGGCGATGTTGGGGGGGTGAGGTGGGTTTGGGGGCGTCACGGTGCCCAACTATCTACTCAACCCACATGAGCCCCGGGACCCCACCTGGAGCGATGCCATGGCGTTCTATCTCCTGAACCAGCAACAATGTTGTCTATATCTGCATGCCCTGATGATACCCGCCTAATGGTGATGCTTTATCCAACCCCCCCCCCCCAGGACAAGACAGCGCACAACCAGCGTGAGCGCATGAGAACCGGAGGGAGTTCTCCGGTCCTGCACCCCCTAACTGTGGATCTCGCTGGGGGATCTGCCACCCGGGAGGTCGCGCCATGCCAGGTCGGAGCCGCAGAAGCAAGTGAGAGAACCCTGCATGTTCTCTCCACCCCCAACCCGTCATCGCCCCCCTCACACTCTGGCCACTGCACCCCCGATCCCCTCCCCCCCACACTCTGGCCACTGCACCCCCGATCCCATCCCCCCTCACACTCTGGCCACTGCACCCCCGATCCCATCCACCCTCACACTCTGGCCACTGCACCCCCGATCCCATCCCCTCTCACACTCTGGCCACTGCACCCCTGATCCCATCCACCCTCACACTCTGGTCACTGCACCCCCGATCCCATCCACCCTCACACTCTGGCCACTGCACCCCCGATCCCATCCCCCCTCACACTCTGGCCACTGCACCCCTGATCCCATCCACCCTCACACTCTGGCCACTGCACCCCCGATCCCATCCCCCCTCACACTCTGGCCACTGCACCCCCGATCCCCTCCCCCCTCACACTCTGGCCACTGCACCCCCGATCCCATCCCCCCTCACACTCTGGCCATTGCACCCCCGATCCCATCCCCCCTCACACTCTGGCCACTGCACCCCCGATCCCCTCCCCCCTCACACTGTGCACCCACCACCACCATACACCCGGGCCACTGTGTCTAACGAACCCCGAATCTTTTATGTTCCCCAGGGCCATCCGCCGAACCTTCAGGGACGTCTCGCCCAGGAAGCAGCGCAACATCGCCCACCGCAACAGCACCCAGGGACGCACACCAGAGGTTGGCAGTCGGTCGGTCAGGAGGGCAGACCTCAGTCTGGGACACAGGACCCGGACGCTGAGACCACCGGGACAGACATTAGTGAGGGGCACAGGGTGGACAGTCATGCCGAAGCCCACATCACGGCCACACACCCGCTGGATCGAACTGGAGGTCAAGACGACATGGCCCGCATGGAGCTTGCGCCTGGCCATGAGGGGGACCAATACACACCAGACTTCCTGACGGATGATGACCTCGAGCTTGCGGCACTGCTGTCTCCCACACCGTTCACCATCGCAGAGACACTCACCTCAGTTGGGCATATAGGTGATGAGGCTCCCGGGTCACTGTCTGGTGCGCACCACACAACCGAGCCGGTACAGCAGGTGGAGTTTGGAGCAGCCGAGGGGCTGGATGGTCGGAGGGCAGCCCAGGCCCAGCAACCAGCTGCCACCCAGATGGTTCCCGGGTTCCTGGATGTAATTGACCCACCCGGACAACCGATGCGTGTGGACACCCAGGGACTGAATAACGGGATGAGGGCCATCTTCCAGGACCTGCACACGCAGCTGGAGGAGTCTATCCGCGTCCAGGAGCAGGGAGTGGTGCCGCTCATCGCAGCCACCCAGGCCGACACCGCACGGGTGGCGTCCGCGGTGGAGGCAATGGGTGAAGGGGTTTTGGCCATGGGTCAGGTTCTGCAAGGCGTTGGGCTTCACGTACACGCGTCATCCATGGCCCAGGAGCGGGCTGCCCTCTCACAGGTAGCCATGCGCCAGAGCCAACACGACATTGCCGCCGCTCTCCGGGCCCTGGCTGAGTCTCACCATGCCATGGCCCGGTCCCAGCAAGCGATGGCACAGTCCCAGCAGTCAGTTGCGGAGAGCATTGACCGCCTGGCGCACGTGATGGATTGCGTCGCGCACTCACAGGTCGAGATCGCACAGACCTTGGCAGGAATGTGGCGCTCCCTGGGCCCCGTCTCGGCGAACATTCAGACCGTGGTCGATACCACTGCAGGCCTCCAGGACTGGCAGCGCCAGGTGTCGAGGGTGCGATGGGGCATGTCTCCAAGCGCATCTCCGTCCCACAGTGAGGCCCGGGGCCACCGGGCTCCCCGAGGGAGGAGGAGGTTCTGGGGCCCGTCCTGGTAGCTCCATCAAGGGACGTCCCGGTACACTCGGCCTCCCCCCGATCCGTCCCTGGCGCATCTGGTGGGGAGCGGGCAGGTCAGGGTGGCACGACGCCACCCAGCACACCCGCAGAGCAGCCTGGCCCATCGAAGCCGGGCCGCCCCAGGAAACGTGTGCCGAAGGGGAGCCATGTCGAAGCGCGTGATTCACAGCAGTCCACCTCCACTCCTGCTGTACCATCTGGGAACACACCTAGACGTAGTGGTAGGGCCCGTAAGGCAAAGTTGTTAGGCATGTAAGAAGTTGGCACGGGTGCAGGGCACAGTCTAGTTGTAGTGGGTAGGCCACCTATGTTTACCACACGAATAAACGCACTGTTAAATTTGACTTGTAAGACTGTGTGCTATGCCCGGTGCCAGGGGGCTCGTGAGGGTGCCCGATTAGCGGAGTGGTATACGAGCCATTCAAGGTCACTGTGGGCTGTCCGACTCTACGCTGCCGGATGGCAAACTCCAGAGCTACTGCTCCAAACACGGCAGTGAACATCGCTGTCTGGTTGGCATACATGGTGACCTGCAGGAGGGTGGTGGGGGGCAGAGAAACAACATGTTACACGGAGGTTCTTCCACACCTCGCCAGCCGGGCTGCATGGGATACCTGTGTGTCCCGGTGGCCTGGTCACGCTGCAGACACGCAGCCAGCCTAACACCTGGTCACTGTCTGCGCCCAATGGTCAGTTCACACCGTACTGCTCACCAGTGTGCCACTCTCCTGTGCCCATCAGCCACATGCACCCTGCGGCCGTGTCCTCGTCACCGTCCTGCCATATCAGGGTGGCTCACCTGTGGCATCCGCGGATGGACGATACCATCACCCCCCTCCCACCTGAACGCCGCTCCCTCATCCCCCCCTCCCACCTGCACCCTCTCCCACACACCCCCTCCCACCTGCACCCTCTCCCACCCCCCCTCCCACCTGCACGCTCTCCCGCACCCCCCCTCCCACCTGCACACTCTCCCAGCCCCCCCTCCCACCTGCACACTCTCCCACACACCCCCCATCTGCAGACTCTCCCACTCCCCCCACCTGCACACTCTCCCGCACCCCCCCTTTGGCCGCAGCCTTCTCGGGTAAGCCGGCCCGGTCTCCAGGCACTGCGCAACAGTCCGCTCACCTCCTCCCTGCTCAGCGTCAGCCAGCACGACTGGCTGACGACTTTAAATAGCAGGGGCGTCATTCTCCGACCCCCCCCGCCGGGTTGGGGAATCGCCGGGGGCTGCCGTGAATCCCGCCCCCGCCGGTTGCCGAAGTCTCCGGCACCGGATATTCGGCGGGGGCGGGAATCGGGCCGCGCCGGTTGACGGGCCTCCCCGATCGATTCTCCGGCCCGGATGGGCTGAAGTCCCGCTGATAAATTGCCTGTCCCGCCGGCGTGGATTAAACCACCTTTTGAATGGTGGGACAAGGTGGCGTGGGTGGGCTCCGGGGTCCTGGGGGGGGCGCGGGGCGATCTGGCCCCGGGGGGGGGGTGCCCCCATGGTGGCCTGGCCAGCGATCGGGGCCCACCGATCCGCGGGCGGGCCTGTGCCGTGGGGGCACTCTTTCCCTTCCGCCTCTGCCACGGTCTCCACCATGGCGGAGGCGGAAGAGACTCCCTCCACTGCGCATGCATGGGAAACTGTCAGTGGCCGCTGACGCTCCCGCGTATACGCCGCCCGGAGATGTCATTTCCGCGCCAGCTGGCGGGGCAACAAAGGCCGTTTCCGCCAGCTGGCGGGGCGGAAATTCCTCCGCCGTCGGCCTAGCCCCTCAATGTTGGGGCTCGGCCCCCAAAGATGCGGAGCATTCCGCACCTGTGGGGCGGCGCGATGCCCGTCTGATTGGCGCTGTTTTGGGCGCCAGTCGGCGGACATCGCGCCGTTTCGGGAGAATTTCGCCCCAGGTGTGAACGGCGACGGCGTGACCCCAGATCACGCCGTCGGGACTTCGGCCCATGCGGGCCTGAGAATAGCAGGGGTGCCGGTGAATCGCCATTTTGGGTGTCTTGGGCGATTCTCCGGCCTGCACAGCGCGGAGCTCGACGGGGCCGTTCTTGCCGCTTGGGAGAATCGCGGAAGGGTGTCGGACCGGCGTCGCGGGAAATTCTGGCGGCCCAGGCGATTCTCCCAACCGGCGCGGGAGTGGAGAATCGCGCCCAAGATGTTAGAGATGACTAGTGTGAGTGGCACATGAACATTGAGATCCGGGAGACCTCCAGCAGGCCTACTGCATCATACCAAGTAACATGATACTTAAGTGAGGTATTGGTTGTGCAAGCAATAAGCCTCATAATCAAGGGAGTGTGTTTTAATCGGAGAACACAAAAGCCAGGAAATCCATTGAATTGATCTTATAGACCTGTATAGGCTCGCCAATTGTATGGGGAGGGGGTGTGGCGCACTGAAAGACGAACTGTCCTGAAGTCTTCTATCTTGAATCAAACTTTTATTGAAAAGGTTTCACGGCTCTTACAGCTCAGTCATCAAAGAGATCACAGTCCAGTCAGCAACAGTATTGGAAAGCTGCCATCCCACGCCACTTAGGTATTTCTCTTCCACGGAAAAGGCAGATGCCTCCATTTGTCTGCATGTCCTTCAGCAGAGTTGAGAACACTGAACAAAGATCAAAGAACAGCACAGGAACAGGGTCTTCGGCCCTCCCAGCCTGCACCAATCAAGGTGCCTTTCTAAACTAAAACCTTCTGCACTTCCGGGGTCCGTGCCCCTTTATTCCCATCCTATTCATGTATTGTCAAGATGCCTCTTAAACATTACTATCGTATCTGCTTCCATCAGCTCCCATGGCATTACTGCACTGGTGATGAAAAGACTTTCAACCTCTGAGTTTTGAAAAAATCTGGAAGATGAGAAGTAGAATGATGTAGACATGGCAGGAGATGACGATAATATGACTTCCCCGCTTAACGTGCTGCTTACACTTCCAGACACTCACCACCCCCTGTGTAAAAAAACTTGCCTCGTACATCTCCTCTAAACCTTTCCCCTCGCACCTTAAACCCATGTTCCCTAGTAATTGGTTTTTCCGTATATTTTGATGTCGATTGAATCATTTTGTTGCAGTGATTTATTTTTTATTCATGTGCGAGACATGGGCTTCGCTGGCTGGGCCAGCATTTGGTGCTCATCCCCAATTCCCCTTGAGAAGGTGGTGGTGAGCTGCCTTCTTAAACCACCATGTGGTGTAGGTACACCCACTGTGCTGTTAGCGAGGGAGTTCCAGGGTTAGTGAGGGGGTTCCAGGAAAACGTGGAGTGGTGGGGGGATAGGGTTGGGAGTTGCATCGAATCTGCAACAGTACATGAGTAAGATTGTTATTAAAATAGTTGAGATTTTACTCGGTGGGGGGAAAATGCACAATAATGGGTTAATAATTAGGGTAATGAGATAGTGATGTGTACCAAGATATATCAGCCGTCATGTACAAGAGACTGAGAAGAGAAGATGGGATAGTCTGCACGAGAGCAAGATGTACTTACATCGGCTGAGAATGTGCTTTGGTGTAAATAAAGGATTTTTTGAAGAAATCTGCCTGAGTTAGCCTTAAAAGACTCATAAATCGTGGAGAACCTTCCCAATCTGGAACAGACCGCAAGTTACTCAAAGAGAAACCCCAATCATAAAGTGGGAACCAAACCACTTATCAGCTGAATTTGAACTTGAAGGCATACAAGCAGTAGATCCTCAGCAAACACATATACACAGTGCTTAATCTTATGGCCATGTGGCAGATCGATGCATATTTTGTGAAAGGTATAACTTTTATTTCCTGAATTCCTGTTGAACTTCAGTAAGTGCATACCTCAAAAGCATGCTTCCAGTTCAGCAATCTTTGCAAATCGTTGTCCTCCAACATGAATAGACATGGATATAGCAGTCACAATTTTCCATTCTCAATAAGAACATAATGCAATGTTTTGATTCAGAGGAAGTGGACTTCGCTGGCTAAGCCACCATTTGTCATCCACACCTAACTACCCTTGACAAGGTGGTGGTGAGCCATCTTCTTGAACCGCTGGAGTCCATGTGGTGTAGGTTAGGATGGCCAACCCTTGGGGGTGAAAATAATAAGGGGCAAATTAGTGTGGAGACATGGGTTTCTGGGAAACCGGAGTGCCGGTGGGGTGGGGAAGCCAAGAGTGGTATAAGTGCGCAGGTGCAGACTGCACATGCATGAAGTTTGAAGGTGGAGAGAATACAACATACTGCCCAGGACACGGGACAATGCCTCAATTATGGGACAATCCTATAAAAGCCGGGATGGTGGGCGCGATTCAGCCACCAGGTGGAGCCAGGCACAACGGGTAAATCTCGTAAGAGGTCCAAATCAGGCTCCGGGCCGGATGCAGGATGCAGTAACCAGACTCGCTCCGCCAGGTGCAATCTGGATTTCGCCCTCGCAGGGTGTGATCCAGATTAACATATTTAAATGAGCCATTCGGCTTTCAATTGGCAATCTACCCATGCATGTGCAGTCCTTGCTCTTCAAGGTGGTAGAGGATTTGATAGGTACTGTCGAAGGAGCCCTGTTGAGTTGCTGCAGTGCGTCTTGTGGGTGGTACACACAGTTGCCACTGTGCATCGATGGTGGAGGGAGTGAATGTTTAATGTGGTAGGTGGGGTGCCAATAAGAGGGCTGCTTTGTCCCGGATGGTGTCAAGCTTCTCGAGTGCTGTTGGGGCTACACTCATCCAGGCAAGTGAAGAGACTTCCATGACACCTCAGTCCTTCAGCTATTTCTGTTGGCTCACTGCTGGGTACAATGCAACCGAGGAGCTGATAGAGATGAAATTGGCTGAGTGGGGTTTTCCAAGGTTTGTCTCTGTGTTGCTCTCCAGAAATACATTGTGAGTAGAAGCAGAGAACACTGTTGCATGATGCAAATGGCTCACCTGCTTCGACTACCGCTGTTTTTGACGCCTCTTTAATTAGAGTAAACAACTGTCAGTGGTAATGCCATCAGACTGGCAGAACAATATTATTCAATCCTATTAAATGAACAAAAGGAATAAACGCTTGTAATTAACACCATTAATGACCACGGAAAACTTAGTGGAACAGCTAATCTATGAGCAAATTAACCTTTTATTGTGGGTGAATGGCTGTGGAAATGTAATTTAAAATAGGCTGTTGCCACGGAATTTCTAAGTGTTTTAAACTCATTCCCCTGAACAGCCTGCAAAATACATGAAACAATACTTGTCTTGCAGCTAATAAATCCTTGTTCTGATTTATTGAAGGTGAATGGAAATTAGATATAGATTGCTTAGTGTATTTGAACAGTAAAACTGAAAATTCAATACCAGTATAATGGGTACATTTATAGTCTTTGTATTCATAGTTTGAAACACAAGGATAATGAAATTAGATTCAGATCTAATCATGGCAGTCAAAATCACATTGATCTATATGGCGAGATAGAAATAAGCCTTGTTCTTTATGCACTGATATTAGCAGCATTCTGATGGTAGATGCCCTGTACTCATGAGAGTAGGGCAACAGTTGGTCATACTTTCCCAGTGCTTTGAGCTGCCTGCTGTAGGTTGTCTAGGTCTCTGGAGCAATACCCTCCAACTGTGATGGCAAAAAAGGTGGTTTAACAGAAGTGTTCTCTCCGAGATCAACATGTCCCGCATTGAGGCGCTAACCGCTCCAAATTAACTCTGCTGGGCAGTACATTTTGTTCGTATACCTAAGGCCAGCATCCCGAAGCAAGCGACCGCACTACTTGGAATTCAGTCACAGCAGGAGATTCCCAGGCGGAAACAGAAACACATTTGGGACATGCTCAAAACGTCGCTGGAGGTCGGGCACCCCCCTCAACTCATGGGAGCCCTGGCTTGTGATCGACCAAACTGGAGAAGGTTTATTCAGGAAGGCATCAAACATATCAATGCACTATGCCGGAAAGACACTTGCAAAGCCAAGGCATCGAAGATAGCGCACAAACGTCCAGGCACTGCCGAACCCTCCAAGTATTGTCTGTGGCGGAGTCTGCCAATGACGCTTGTTAACCATCTCAGAACCCAACGAACCCAGGTGAAAGCAAGTCATCCTTGATCCTAGCGGTCAAACTAAGTGGGAGATCAGCAGTTAGGTCAACCAGCTCCAGTTCAACATATTGTTCACAGAATCATAATTTAGAATGAAAATATGAGAAATATACAACAGATATAAAAGTGAAAAGTAAGTTGAATGTTTTGGATAGAGAGCCTTTATATTGACGAATGGCAGCGGTATATAAGGTTATCCTTCCTATTTTCAGATGCTGAGAGCTCTGATAATCCGTCTCTCACTTAAACAAGCACAGAAAATGCAGAAATATTCAGCAGGCCTTGTGAAATGCATGGGAAGAGCAACAAAGTTAATGTTTCCAGCAACCACAAGGTCAATTGGAGGTGTCACAAAGGCTTCAGGCACAGGAAATGGTGCTGACAACACGTGGCACCTAGCCCAACACTGCTCGGATGGCATCCGCAGTGGAAAACAGCCGCGCTTTGAGTGGTGGTGTGCAAGGCATGGCTTAGTCTGTGACGACTATGGCTGAGGGCCTCGACATCATGTCCCAGTCACTGAGGCACGTGTCCTAGATGCAAATGGACATTGCCGAGGCACTCCAGAGTATGGCCCAGTCGCTGAGGAGCATCGCTGAGGGCATTGACAAGATGGTGCAGGCAATGGGGAGCCTCCAAGATTTGTAGCACCAGATGGCACAGAGGCCTCTGAAGCTAACTTGAGTTGCGCCTCTGTTCCATGGAGCCCCCCAGAGCTCTATGGGCACCGTCAGGGAGGAGGAAGGGCTGGAGCCCATGTGGGGCTTGCCACCAAGGAGACTCTTGCGAATCCCTCTCTCCTGACATTGGCGCATCTCAGGGGGAGCGGGCGGTGCCAGTGATACTGATGAGTAGGCTGGGGATCCCTGGCTCCAGGTCCTTCAGAGGACACCCGCCAAGGTAATCAAAGGCCACAGGACCCAGAAAGCAAAAGGCTGCCTCCACCTGCAGTGTGCATCTTGGGGACACCGCCTAGACATAGCACTAGACTGCAGAAGACCAAGAAGAGTGAGGAGCACTGACTGGGCACTGGGGGTGAGGTGGGTGGCGGGTGTCACTATCTGTAGTTCAGGGGAATGGAAACCTTTCACCGTAAAATGTTCACTATTGAAATATCTCATACCTCACATGTGAAGCCACTGTCACATCAATCTTCACAGCTGGCCTGCCTGCACCCCTGCCCCCCTATTGCCCTCTGCTCCCCCAAACCCCGCTCCATGGTCACAGTGGTCCAAGATCAAAAGCCCCCGATGTAAGTCCCATTCAGAGGATAGGTGTGAGCATGCTTTCGGCAGAAAGATAGGAATCAAAATTTGGCAGAAACTGAGGAGCACCAGAGATTTCCTCACAGGGATTTATCAACACTCTTCTGCATTGTATGGTAAACCGCTGACAGTGCTGGCACAGGCTCATCACCCTGGAGTTTTGTTACACAGGGCCTTGGAGGGGGAAACAGGGTCACTGGAGAAGGGCTGTGCGGCAGTGAATGGGGCGGGGAAGGAAATGGGGCGAATGGACGGAGAAAAATGGGGGGGTAGAAAAATGAGAGTGAGGGAAATGGGAAGGGAGGAAAATGCGCAGGGAAGGAAATGGAAAGAGGGTTGAGCTGATGGACACAGCCTCATCCTAGGAGAATTGGAGATGATGAGGGTATCCCTGGTCTTCCTGGCATTTTGGACCCTTGCTGCCATCTGTCCTCCATTCTCTGGCTCCTCCTCGGGCTCGTCCTCCAGCCCCTCCTGAACCGCCTCATCCTCCTACTCAGACGAGGCCACATGTCCCTCAACCTCCTCCTGCTCTTCCTCCTCCTTCTCCAGCATGTCAGACCCGCTGTTGGACCAGATTGTGGAGGGCACAGCAAACCATGACAAAGTGGGAGACTGTTGCTAACTTTTGGTTGGGTCTTAAATGTTGCCCGTTGTATCTTTACTTAATTTGCTCTGTTTCTATAACCTTTGCTCTAGAGTCGCCAGGTATCTTTATGATACCGCCACGAGGTTCAAGTTCAAGTACTGATCAATAACTCAACACACCAATTAGTAAGATTCAAATCAAAACACATTTATTATACACAGTCAATCATTACTCATGCATAAAACTCTACTTACTAGACTATCTCTAACACTAAAAGGCCTATACTTAGCTTTGGGACTGGCCCACCAGGTCAGGGGAACAAATGGCCTTTCGTTCGGGTTCTGAGCCTGCAGGATTCAAAAGCTGGTATGGACTGGTAGCTAGGAGCGCCTATCTCGTAGCGCGCGTTGACTGGAGACTTACTTGGTTGGTGCGGCAGCGAGGCAGGTCACTGTCAAGAGTTGTTTCGCGCTGCTGAGTGACCCTGCCAAGAAGACCGATTTGAACTTGGGGACTCTACTTTATAGTCCCCAGGGGCTTCGCGCCGTTCGGGGCGGACCCCGTATCTGGTTCCAAGTGATTGGACTGCGTTCCGATCACTTGGATCGATTTCTCCAATACTGGAGCCATTCCCTGATCGCTGGGCGGTTCCTAAATGTCCGTTGGCGTTCCTTTGTCTTGGCTCCTGCTGGCGCCGAGGAGTCTGGCTTGACCTTGTTTTACTAAATGTTTCCAATTGTTCCTGGGGATCGCTCATTAGTATGCAGATGGTCGGTAGTTTCAGTGCTGTCTGGCTTTCTGCAAAGTCGAATACACAGGAGACTTTGCACCTGCTAGTTTTTGCCTGTGTTGGCTGAATTTCCCTGTAGTCTTTGCGGATCTCCATTTTAAGTCGGGAAGTGGCCAACCCAGGTGGCTACAAGACCCTCTAGGGGGTGTATAGTAGGTCACTGCTAGGGTGGTCAAGACATTGGAACTACATTTTCAACAGCCCGATGCACCAATCGAGGACTGCACGGGTGGCAGCTGATGTGTTGGGTGTTCTGGATCACAAACAGGTCACCAACACTGGAAGTGGTGCAACTCTATTTTATTATAAGGTTAACTATATTAACATACTTGAACTGTGGGTAAATGCAATACCAGCTTTAACTGTTGACCCTTGCCTAGTCCTAACCAGGTGATGCACTCAGCACATGGTGAATGTCTGTGTTGCAGGCTGTGAGCTCTGTGCTCCGAGCTGGCTGCTACTAGAATGAGCGGGAACTCTCCTGTCCACTGTCTTTATTGTGCGTGTGCTCTCACTGGTGATTGGCTGCGGTGTTGTGTATGCTGATTGGTCACACTGCATGTCCATCAGTGTGTGTGTGTGTGTCTGCACCATAATATACTGGTGTATATTATGACAGCAGCTAGGCCCTCATTGTAACAGGTCTCCGCCTTGGCCTCAGGCCTCTGCACCAGCGTCATCAGCCATGACCCCAGTGGGTATCTCTTGCCCCTATGAGCCTACCTGTCATTCCGAGTGGTACTTGAAGACGCCAGGGATCTTTAAGTGCCCCAGGATTTAACTGTAACGTATGCTTCCTTGGTAGCGGGCACACAGGTGCATGATCCTCAGGCGGTGTTGCACACAATCTGAACATTCAGGGTGTGAAACCCTTTCCTGTTAATATCAGACACTCCCTGATGCGCCGATGCTCGAAGGGCAACATGCGTACCATCGATCGCACTCTGGACCTGGGGCATCCCGGCGATGTCGGGGAATCCTGCAGTCTGGGCATCTTGATGGCCATGGCCCAGCTCGAAGGTGATATAGTCTGCTGCCCATGCATACAGAGCATCCATCACAGTGCACCCAGCACAAGAGTTGGGTAATTTCTGGATGGCCTTTGCATTCGATTTCAACCTCGTTAATGAAATTGAAATGAATGCAAATTAGGGTTAATGATTCTCGCCATTTTTGAGTGAGATCAGGAACTCGCCACCAGGAGCGGGCGGGTGAATTGCAAAAGGGTTCGCGCCTGGCTTGAATCTCAATTTGGACCTCTCCTGCTATTCACCCGGCGCACCCAGATCCGGGCCGGGCTCAACGCGGTCGCTGAATACTAATGTCTCCCAAATCTTGCCCCGTGTCTATCCAGGGAATTCAACAGAGGCTGTGAGAAAGTCCTCATTGAGAAACCCGTGCACTTTAATGTTTGAGTGGAACCGGCTGCTTCTCGTGCTGTTCAGGCAACAGAGGATGAAAAAGATCCAGTCTTAAAAAATTGCTGTCAGAGCACCTGCTCTTTCTCGGAAGCCCTTCAAAGTCGAAAAAATATACTATGAAAAAAGGCACTCAGACATGGCACCTGCTCAAAAGAGGAAGCACTTCAGATTTAACAGACAATGGAATGAGATAAAAACAAAGCTAAATCCTCCTTTGTGGTAGCCTTCAGCTGTCAAACAAGAGGCTTGTAAAAGTCAATGGAGTTTGAAATTCAATGTACACAACCAAGCACATAGGGATAAAAGAAGGCATACTGCAATATTGAAATAACAGAGCCTATTGAAACTGAAAGGCGAGTGAATTGCTTCGCCAAGGAACAAGTTGCAGAATGGCTCTGACTTGTGAGAGGGTTTTAGGACAGATCGGCTGTAGCTGTGCTTGATACTGTGTGGGATGTTAAACATGAAAGAAACCAGGCCTCAAGGCTCCACAGACCCAAAGCGATCCCCCCAACCTGAGGGAAACCCGCGACCTGTCCCCTTCCAGCCTAGCATTGGTCCCCTTCCAGCCTAGCATGGGTCCCCAACCCCTAGCTCTCTTGAAGGATCCCCCCAGCATCTGGCCAGTGGCTGCTGTGCCCTTGTGCTCCCTGGAGGTCCGGGGGGGAGGGGGACTCTCCTTTCTGCTTCCCCTTAGAGACCATGGCGTCTGGTCCCCGCCTTCAAAGGACTTTTAAAGACTTTTAAGGAGTGACTCACCAATGAGATTAAAGTGAATCAAAATAAGCTGTGATCAATTTCGGGCGAGATCTGATTACATCAGCTGGAGCGGGCCGGGAGCATCGGAAACTGTTTTGCGCCCGGCGCAAATCCAGTTTTCAGCCTCACCCGGAGTTCTCCCAACGTGGCGGGAATTGCGTTGGGTGCAATGCGGCCGGAGAATCACCGCCTATATAATTAATCTTAACACAACCAACAAAGGCCCAGAATTGCAGCTGCAACAACTTCACTCTCACAAACATTAACCAGCAATTACATTTATTTCACCTACAGGAGATAACATCCATTGTAGAGTTCTTGGTAACAGCTCCCTCCAGATTGCTGGAGGCTGCAGGCTTCCACGTTTGCTATGAACTTGTCCTGCGCTGACCCTTCAATTCCCCAGATGAACACTCCAGGATTTACTTCAGTGGTTGCTTTGATCTCTCAGATTAATGCTTGAGGTTCACTCTTATAGTTACTGTTGGCCTCTGAAGAAGCCACCTGCCTGCTGGGATAAACGCCTCAGGTCCTGGGAAACAGTTGTTCTTCACTCACACTGACTCCACACTAAAGGGGAGATAGCTCCTTCATTTTGACTTGCTATTTAAATTTTGTTAGAGTGATGTCGTTGTACAAAGAATGTAAAAGCTGACTTCCGGGTGCGGCGATGACCAGTTGAGTCGCACGTTTTGGCAACTCCCGGTGGAACGGACTTTTGGGCTCTGAATAAGAGCCCCAACGGCAATTTTAACGGCTAAAAGTACTGTGCGGTGAACCAGAAGGGAATCCCCCCTGGATACGGATGAAAAAAGGAGAGGAAGGTGGCTGGATTGCGGTGGATCCTTTAGAGCAGCGACAAGGAAGGCAAGCAAAAACCAAGATGGCGTCGGAAGGTGGCAGTTTAACATAGGGCCCTGAACAACACGAGTTTTTGAAACGCTGCGTGGAAGAACTCAAAAAGGAAATGAAGAAGGAGCTGTTGGCCCCGATATTACAGGCGATCGAAGGGCTAAAGGAGGAGCAAAAGACCCAGGAGCGAGAGCTTCGGGTCGTGAAGGCAAAGGCTGCTGAGAATGAGGACGACATACAGGGCCTGGTGGTGAAGACGGAGATGCACGAGGCACACCATAAACGATGTGTGGAAAGGCTGGAGGCGCTGGAGAACAACGCGAGGGGGAACAACCTAAGGATTCTTGGCCTTCCTGAAGGTGCGGAGGGAGCGGACGTCGGGGCATATGTGAGCATGATGCTGCACTCGTTAATGGGAGCGGAGGCCCCGGCGGGTCCGCTGGAGGTGGAGGGAGCATACCGAGTGATGGCGCGAGGACCGAGAGCAGGAGAAATTCCTAGAGCCATAGTAGTGAGATTCCTCCGTTTTAAGGACAAAGAGATGGTCCTTAGATGGGCAAAGAAAACTCGGAGCAGTAAGTGGGAGAACGCGGTGATCCGCGTATACCAAGACTGGAGTGCGGAGGTGGCGAGAAGGAGGGCGAGCTTTAATCGGGCCAAGGCGGTGCTTCACAAAAAGAAGATAAAATTCGGAATGCTGCAACCGGCAAGACTGTGGGTCACATATCAAGGGAGGCACCACTACTTTGAGACGGCGGATGAGGCGTGGACTTTTATTGTGGAAGAAAAATTGGAATGAGCGGGTTTTTAAAAAAAAAAGAACGTTTGAAACAAAGTGGTGGAGCGAGTACGGGGGGGCGAAGAGGGGGGTAAAAAGGGGGGAAAGAGGAGTTTTATGTTATTAATCCTGCGATGTGGTAACTTTTCTCTCTTCCACAGGAGGTGGTGGGGGGAGGAAAGGAGGTGGAGGAGATGGGGCGTTGACCATTGGGGGCGGGGCCAAGGGGGAAGCGCGGGCTCGGTTCCCGCGCTATGATAATCATGGCGGGAATAGGGAAGCAGGAAGGAGGGGGCGTCGCACGGTGCGAGCCGAGGTCACGGGGGGAAGCCGAGGTCGCCAGAGTTTGCTGACTTCTGGGAGCAACATGGGGGGTGTAACTACGCTAGTGGGGGATCTAGCGGGGGGGTGGGAGGGGGGGTGGGAGGGGGGAACTATTGGGCTGCTGCTGCTGGTGAGAGGGGGGAGCTGGTATGGGGTGGGATGGGCGGGGGGGCACCGCCTGGGGGGGACACAGCTGTGTGGGAACCGGGTGAGGAGCTGGAAAAAGGGGATGGCTAATCGACAAGGGGGGGGGGTAAAAAGCCCCCCAACCCGGCTGATCACGTGGAACGTGAGAGGGCTGAATGGGCCGATAAAGAGGGCACGGGTACTCGCACACCTTAAGAAACTTAAGGCAGACGTGGTTATGTTACAGGAAACGCACTTGAAACTGATAGACCAGGTGAGACTACGCAAAGGTTGGGTGGGGCAGGTGTTCCATTCGGGGCTAGATGCGAAAAACAGGGGGGTGGCTATATTAGTGGGGAAGCGGGTAATGTTTGAGGCAAAGACTATAGTGGCGGATAGCGGGGGCAGATACGTGATGGTGAGTAGCAAACTACAAGGGTAGACAGTGGTTTTGGTAAACGTATATGCCCCGAACTGGGATGATGCCAATTTTATGAGGCGTATGCTAGGACGCATCCCGGACCTAGAGGTGGGAAAGTTGGTAATGGGGGGAGATTTCAATACGGTATTGGAACCAGGGCTGGACAGGTCGAGGTCCAGGACTGGAAGGAGGCCGGCAGCAGCCAAGGTGCTTAAAGATTTTATGGAGCAGATGGGAGGAGTAGACCCGTGGAGATTTAGCAGACCTAGGAGTAAGGAGTTTTCGTTTTTCTCCTATGTCCACAAAGTCTATTCGCGAATAGACTTTTTTGTTTTGGGAAGGGCGTTGATCCCAAAGGTGAGGGGAACGGAGTATACGGCTATAGCCATTTCGGATCACGCTCCACATTGGGTGGACTTAGAGATAGGGGAGGAAACAGAAGGGCGCCCACCCTGGAGAATGGACATGGGAGAATGGCAGATGAGGGTGTGTGTCTAAGGGTGAGGGGGTGCATTGAAAAGTACTTGGAACTCAATGATAATGGGGAGGTCCAGGTGGGAGTGGTCTGGGAGGCGCTGAAGGCAGTGGTTAGAGGGGAGCTGATATCAATAAGGACACATAAAGGAAAGCAGGGG
The DNA here is from genome assembly GCF_047496885.1 of Scyliorhinus torazame. Classification (NCBI taxonomy): domain Eukaryota; kingdom Metazoa; phylum Chordata; class Chondrichthyes; order Carcharhiniformes; family Scyliorhinidae; genus Scyliorhinus; species Scyliorhinus torazame. The sequence goes on from NC_092718.1 coordinate 180,784,037, forward strand.
AGTAGGGAACGGGAGCGGTTGCTGCAAGAACTTCTGAGGGTGGACAGGCAATATGCGGAGGCACCGGAGGAGGGACTGTACAGGGAAAGGCAAAGGCTACACGTAGAATTTGACCTGCTGACAACGGGTACTGCAGAGGCACAGTGGAGGAAGGCACAGGGTGTACAGTACGAATATGGGGAGAAGGCGAGCAGGTTGCTGGCCCACCAATTGAGGAAAAGGGGAGCAGCGAGGGAAATAGGGGGAGTGAGGGATGAGGAAGGAGAGATGGAGCGGGGAGCGGAGAGAGTGAATGGAGTGTTCAAGGCATTTCATAAAAAATTATACGAAGCTCAACCCCCGGATGGGAGGGAGAGAATGATGGGCTTTCTGGACCGGCTGGAATTTCCCAAGGTGGAGGAGCAGGAAAGGGTGGGACTGGGAGCACAGATTGAAATAGAGGAAGTAGTGAAAGGAATTAGGAGCATGCAGGCGGGGAAGGCTCCGGGACCGGATGGATTCCCAGTTGAATTTTACAGGAAATATGTGGACTTGCTCGCCCCGCTACTGATGAGGACCTTTAATGAGGCAAAGGAAAGGGGACAGCTGCCCCCGACTATGTCTGAGGCAACGATATCGCTTCTCCTAAAGAAGGAAAAGGACCCGCTGCAATGCGGGTCCTATAGACCTATTTCCCTCCTAAATGTAGACGCTAAGATTCTGGCCAAGGTAATGGCAATGAGGATAGAGGATTGTGTCCCGAGGGTGGTCCATGAGGACCAAACTGGGTTTGTGAAGGGGAGACAGCTGAATACGAATATACGGAGGCTGCAAGGGGTAATGATGATGCCCCCACCAGAGGGGGAAGCGGAGATAGTGGTGGCGATGGATGCCGAGAAAGCATTTGATAGAGTGGAGTGGGATTATCTGTGGGAGGTGCTGAGGAGATTTGGTTTTGGAGATGAATATGTTGGATGGGTGCAGCTGTTGTATAGGGCCCCAGTGGCGAGTGTGGTCACGAATGGACGGGGATCTGCATACTTTCGGCTCCATAGAGGGACAAGGCAGGGATGCCCTCTGTCCCCATTATTGTTTGCACTGGCGATTGAGCCCCTGGCAATAGCATTGAGGGGTTCCAAGAAGTGGAGGGGAGTACTTAGAGGAGGAGAACAACACCGGGTATCTCTGTATGCGGATGATTTGTTGTTATATGTAGCGGACCTGGCGGAGGGGATGCCAGAGATAATGCGGACACTTCGGGAGTTTGGAGAATTCTCAGGATATAAACTGAACATGGGGAAAAGTGAGTTGTTGGTGGTGCATCCAGGGGAGCAGAGCAGAGAAATAGAGGACTTTCCGCTGAGGAAGGTAACAAGGGACTTTCGTTATTTGGGGATCCAGATAGCCAAGAATTGGGGTACATTGCATAGGTTAAATTTAACGCGATTGGTGGAACAAATGGAGGAGGACTTCAAGAGATGGGACATGGTATCCCTGTCACTGGCAGGGAGGGTGCAGGCGGTTAAAATGGTAGTCCTCCCGAGATTTCTCTTTGTGTTTCAGTGCCTCCCGGTGGTGATCACGAAGGCTTTTTTCAAAAAGGATCGAAAAGAGTATCATGAGTTTTGTGTGGGCCGGGAAGACCCCGAGAGTGAGGAAGGGATTCTTACAGCGTAGTAGGGATAGCGGGGGGCTGGCACTACCGAGCCTAAGTGAGTACTACTGGGCCGCCAATATCTCAATGGTGAGTAAGTGGATGGGAGAAGAGGAGGGAGCGGCGTGGAAGAGATTGGAGAGGGCGTCCTGTAGGGGGACTAGCCTACAAGCTATGGTGACGGCCCCATTGCCGTTCTCACCGAAGAAATACACCACAAGCCCGGTGGTGGTGGCGACTTTGAAAATTTGGGGACAGTGGAGACGGCATAGGGGAAAGACGGGAGCCTTGGTGGGGTCCCCGATAAGAAATAACCATAGGTTTGCCCCGGAGAGAATGGATGGGGGATTTGGAATATGGCAAAGAGCAGGAGTAACGCAACTGAAAGATCTGTTTGTGGATGGGAAGTTCGCAAGTCTGGGAGCGCTGACCGAGAAATATGGGTTGCCCCAAGGGAATGCATTCCGGTATATGCAACTGAGGGCTTTTGCGAGGCAACAGGTGAGGGAATTCCCGCAGCTCCCGACGAATGAGGTGCAGGACAGAGTGATCTCAAAGACATGGGTGGGGGACGGTAAGGTGTCAGATATATATAGGGAAATGAGGGACGAGGGGGAGATTATGGTAGATGAGCTGAAAGGGAAATGGGAAGAAGAGCTGAGGGGGGGAGATTGAGGAGGGGCTGTGGGCAGATGCCCTAAGTAGGGTAAACTCATCGTCCTCGTGTGCCAGGCTGAGCCTGATTCAATTTAAGGTGTCACACAGGGCGCATATGACTGGAGCACGGCTCAGTAAATTTTTTGGGGTAGAGGATAGGTGTGCGAGATGCTCGAGAAGCCCAGCGAATCACACCCACATGTTCTGGTCATGTCCGGCACTACAGGGGTTCTGGGTGGGGGTGACAAAGGTGCTTTTGAAAGTAGTGGGGGTCCAGGTCGAACCAAGCTGGGGGTTGGCTATATTTGGGGTTGCACAAGAGCCGGGAGTACAGGAGGCGAGAGAGGCCGATGTTTTGGCCTTTGCGTCCCTAGTAGCCCGGCGCAGGATACTGTTGATGTGGAAGGAAGCCAAGCCCTCGGGTGTGGAGACCTGGATAAATGACATGGCAGGGTTTATAAAGCTGGAACGGATTAAGTTCGTCCTAAGGGGATTGGATCAAGGGTTCACCAGGCGGTGGCAACCGTTCGTCGAATACCTCACAGAAAGATAGAGGGAATGGAAAAGAAGAAGGCAGCAGCAGCAGCCCACGGGGGGGAGGGGGGGGGAGGGGGGGGGGAGCGAGGAACCAGAAGGACTCTCAGGGTTGTTAATATATATGTATAATATGTATAGGTCGTTGCTATAAATAATTGTATATTGGACTGTTAAATCATATTTTTGGAGAGTGTTTATCTGAGACAAGGCAGTTGCCATTTAGTTTTAGTCTTCGTTTTTGTTATATATTATTTATTTTTTGTTTATAAAACAGGTCATTGTTATTTATACGGTTATATTATTGTGTAAAGGATACACAATGTACTGTGATGGTTGACCAAAAATTTTCAATAAAATATTTTTTTAAAAAAGAATGTAATAGCTGCTGAAAACAGCCAGAATTATGTGTGCCTCTCTCCCAAGGGAAAAGGAAGATGTTTGTAAAGGCACATATTGGCTTTGCTCAACAAGCTTCAAACATCCTGGGCAAAATTCTCCCCCAACGGCGCGATGTCCGCCGACTGGCGCCCAAAACGGCGCCAATCAGACGGGCATCACGCCGCCCCAAAGGTGCGGAATGCTCCGCATCTTTGGGGGCCGAGCCCAGACATTGAGGGGCTAGGCCGACGCGGGTGGGATTTCCGCCCCGCTAGCTGGCGGAAACGGCCTTTGGTGCCCCGCCAGCTGGCGCGGAAATGACATTTGGGGGCGGCGCATGCGCGGGAGTGTCAGCGGCCGCTGACAGTTTCCCGCGCATGCGCAGTGGGGAGAGTCTCTTCCGCCTCCGCCATGGTGGAGGCCGTTGCGGAGGCGAAAGGGAAAGAGTGCCCCACAGCACAGGCCCGCCCGCGGATCGGTGGGCCCCGATCGCGGGCCAGGCCACTGTGGGGGCACCCCCCGGGGCCAGATCGCCCCGCGCCCCCCCCAGGACCCCGGAGCCCGCCCACGCCGCCGCGTCCCGCCGGTAAATACCTACTTTAATTTACGCCGGCGGGACAGGCAATTTCTCGGTTGGACTTCAGCCCATCCGGGCCAGAGAATTGAATGGGGGGGCCCGCCAACTGGCACGGCCCGATTCCCGCCCCCGCCCAATCTCCGGTACCGGAGACTTCGGCAACCGGCGGGGGCGGGATTCACGGCGGCCAACGACCATTCTCCGACCCGCTGGGGGGTCGGAGAATGACGCCCTAACAAACATGGAACAAATGTGATGGAGATCAAAATATCATCATTGAACATTTTTAAATGAATAACCAATAAATTAGTATCAATCTATTGTTACAGAATTTTATTCAGTTAATTTGACTTTTATATTTACTGAGGATGTTATTTTTAATTAAAATTGTGTTATTTATTTGTCTAATATTTAAGTTTAGTTATAAGTGGGGTGCTCTTTCCAAGGGCCGATGCAGACTCGATGGGCCGAATGGCCTCCTTCTGCACTGTAAGTTCTATGATTCTATGATAATATGTGAGCCCACATTTGCAGGGTATTTCTGTGGTGGTGAAGGAAATAAAGAAAGAACTGGCATTATGTAATGTTTTTCACGACCTCAAGATGCTTTCTAGACAATTAGATATTATTTTGTGCAGTCAGTTGCCACAAAGGAACTTTGAGATGTATGACAAAAACAGAATCTTTTTTCGCGACATCGAATGAGGGATGAATATTGGCCAAGGTGGGGAGACCTTCCCTTGTCTCCTTTGAAATAGTGTCATGGGAACTTTAACCTCTGTCTGCGAGGCCAGACAGGGTTGTGGTTTAATGTCTAATCCAACAGATGACGCCTCTGACAGTGCATTGGAATGTTGGCCTTGGATTTTTGCTTCCATTATTGGAGTGGTACTAGAACTCATAACGTTACACTTAGAAGCAAAGTACTGCCAGTTGAGACACAACTAATACATAAATTGGAGTACATGTTATTTGAGGCATATATCATGGGCGAGATTCTCCCACCCCCCGCCGGGTCGGAGAATCGCCGGGGGCTGGCGTGAATCCCGCCCCCGCCGGTTGCCGAAGTCTCCGGCACCGGATATTCGACGGGGGCGGGAATCGCGGCGCACGGTTGGCGGGCCCCCCCGCGCGATTCTCCGGCCCGGATGGGCCGAAGTCCCGCCGCTAAAATGCCTGTTCCACCGGCGTAGATTAGACCACCTACCTTACCGGCGGGACAAGGCGGCGCGGGCGAGCTCCAGGGTCCTGGGGGGGGCGCGGGGCGATCTGGCCCCGGGGGCGCCTCCACGGTGGCCTGGCCCGCGATCGGGGCCCACCGATCCGCGGGCGGGCCTGTGCCATGGCGGCACTCTTTCCCTTCTGCCTTCGCCACGGTCTCCACCATGGCGGAGGCAGAAGAGACTCCCTCCAATGCGCATGTGTGGGAATGCCGTCAATGGCCGCTAACGCTCCCGCGCATGCGCCGCCCGGAGATGTCATTTCAGCGCCAGCTGGGGGCACCAAAGGCCTTTTCCTCCAGCTGGCGGGGCGGAAATTTGTCCGGCGCCGACCTAGCCCCTTAAGGTTGGGCGCCAGTCGGCGGACATCGCGCCATTTCCGGAGAATTTCGCCCCATGTTTGACAAGCAAGATATATGATGTAAATGCAACTCAGGATCTGAACATTTTGGCAAAGGGCATTCATTGGCTGGGAAATAATTCCTTCTCCCAACCCTGTTAAAATTCAATCCAGATTGGCAATTTAAATGGAAATTAGACTTATTCCTGGAATCAGTCCAGCTACAATAGCTACAACACTGGCATTTACCTGACAATGTGGAAAGTTGCCCAAGTATGTCCTGAAAACAAAAAGCAGGACAAATCCAACCAGGCCAATTCAATCCCTCTACCAGTGACATGCTGTGGCAGCAGAGTGCAACATCTAGAAGATGCACCACAGAAGCTCACCAAGCCTCCTTAGATAGCACCTTCCAAACCCACTACTGGTATCATCTAGAAGGACAAGGGCAGCAGACACACCTTGAAGTTCCCCTCAATATATGGAAACATGTTACTGTTCCTTCACTGCCACTGGGTCAAAGTCCTGGAACTTCCACCATAACATCACAGTGGGTATACCTACTTCACATGGACTGCAGTGGTTCAAGAAGGCAGCTCACCACCACCCTCTCAAGGGCAATTGGGAAGGGCAATATATGCTGGACTATTGCCAGCTGAAGGCCCCTCCGAGGCCGCACTGACCTTCATTTCCTGCACTAAGGAGCTCAGATTAACTTTTAAGCATTCATTTTGTGTATCCAATTTATTACAGCACACACCATTTAACAGATGCACTTCCTCATTGTATCTTTCATGTCCTCAAATATCCACATTCATGTGACACATTCTTTGTGTTGTCTTTTTGTTTTATCAACCTTTTACAGTTTGCATTTCCATTGGGAATTTTCATGGGGCATTCAACCGATGTAACAAATTGAAGGTACAACTGAATCTGCTGCTGGGCTTTAATACGGAATTTTCCTGGCCCACGATAATCGCCTGGTACAATTGCACTCCGAGTGCAGCTTTTTACATGGGTTACACGGAGGCGAGCATTGCACACAAAGGTGAAGTAAAGTTGCAGCCATCAAAGGCTTTTGAGTCCTGCTCTCCAGCAATGGGACGGTCCCAAAGATCAAAGAATACTCCAGATGGGAGGAGAAAGGTCTCCCAATCACTTTCCTGCTGTCCTTCAGGCCGCCCCCCAATTCCCACAGACCTTTAAGTGCTTGGAAACATCCGACACGAGACCCTCTCCTCTCCATGGATAGATTAAGGGGCTTTGAGGTGGAAGACTGGGGTTGGCCTCCTTTCTTTGCAATATTAGGCATATTTCTTTTGCAAACAACATTGTTAGCCTGCACATTTTTCTGATTTATGAGAAGCACTCAGCTACTGTCAGCTGGTGCCTACTTCTGATCTAAGTCCATGTGGAAAAGGTCCATTAATCAGAGAGCAGCATAATTGGGAATACTGATGGCACAACAAATATTTGCCAGGTTTCTTCTTTCTATGTCTGAGAAATTAGCCTTCTCATGTAGATGGTGAAAAATATGCCCTGAAACAGTGAACAGATTAGTAACATTTGTATCCATTTCCATGACCCTAACATGTGTAGCAACACTGTTGGTTTGTTTTGACAAGCATCTTGCTCCATTGATAGGTCCTGTGGTTTTAGGAGTAAATGTATATCCCTGTATACACCATTGTTTGCACATGAGTTTCCAGGAAATTATGGACCAATATTTGGAACATTGGTCCTTAGTTTCTGAGCTCCAGGGCATCGTAACTGGTGGTACATCAAAGATGCACTGGGAAATCGAATCTGGAAGTCCCCAGGTAAGGATTGCATGGGAATTACCTGGAAGTTCAAACTTCCATTGGACAATTGCCCTGCAATTGGGAACATCCAAAAGTGCAGTATAAATCGCAAACCCAGGATGGTTCCAATTGACCTACATCAATAGTTATCCAGAAACAGAAAGAATTAAAATTACTTCTAACTCCTGGGTAACTAGAATAATGACCCTACCCTACCCAACCAGAATCATAGAATTATAGAATCCCTACAGTACATAAAGAGACCATTTGGCCCATCAGGTCTGCACCTTCCCTTTGAAAGATCCCCCTATCTAGGCCCAATCCCTCGCCCTGTAGCCTCACCCTTAGGGGCAATTTAGCATGTCCAATCCACCTAATCTGCAAGTCTTTGTACTGTGGGAGGAAACCAGAGCACCCGGAGGAAACCCGTGTAGACACAGGAGGCGGGATTCTCCAACCCCCGCCGGGTCGCCGGGGGGCGGCGTGAATCCCGCCCCCGCCGGCTGTCGAATTCTCCGGCGCCGGGGATTTGGCGGGGGCGGGAATCGCATCCCGCCGGTCAGGGGCCATTGGCAGCGGCCCCCCAACCCGGCGATTCTCCGGCCCGCGATGGACCGAGTGGCCGCCCGTTTTAGGCCGGTCCCGACGGCGTATCTTATGGCAGGTACTTACCGGCGGGACCTGGCTGCGCGGGCAGCCTCCGGGGTCCTCGGGGGGGGGGGGGGCGCGCGGGGGGGGGGGGGGATCTGGCCCCCGGGGGGGGTGCCCCCATGGTGGCCTGGCCCGCGATCGGAGCCCACCGATCCGCGGGCGGGCCTGTGCCGTGGGGCACTCTATCCCTCCGTGCGGGCTGGTGTACGATCCGCGATGGCCAGCGCGGAGATTAACCACTCCTGCGCATGCGCTAGGATGACGCCAGCACACGCTGGCGCTCGCATGCCTGCGCCAACTCGCGCTGGCCAGCGGATGCCCCTCGGCACCTGTTGGCTCCAAGCCCCTTCCACGCCGGCCGGCGCGGCACAAACCACTCCAGTGCCGGCCTAGCCACTGAAGGTGTGGAGGATTCCGCACCTTCAGGGCGGCCCGACGCCGGAGTGGTTCACGCCACTCCTTCGCGCCGGAGTTGTCCGCCTCGCCGATTCGCGGAGAATCCCGCCCAGGGAGAATGTACAAACTCCTAACAGTCACCCAAGATGGGAATCGAACTCGGGTCCCTGGCGCTGTGAGGCATCAGTGCTAACTACATCCCTAAACCCACAACTACTCTCCTTTGGCATCTCCTTGGTACTCCCCAAGACCCCCAATGCCCCAAAGGACACACCGCGCACCCGCAATGGGACCTCCTATACCCCATGGGATACCCCACCACTTTCCCGTCATCACCACAATATCCACCATCTTGACCAGCTGCCTGCCCAAACTGACTACCCCCCCTCATCGAGTACCTTAACCCCCTCTTACCAACGCCCGCCCAACTGACCACTCCACAAGTGGCTGATCCTCCCACTGATTACCCGACTCCCACCCTCCCTCCCAACTGCCAAACAGCCCCATGCCTACGAAACATCCCACCACTGACAACGCCCCTGATCACCCAATGCCCCCACACTGAACATCCAGTCCGTCACCACCTGACACCCCACCCGGCCTCCTGCCAGTGACCACCCAACCCTCCTAACTGGCTCTACCCCCCCCCCCCCCCCCATTGATCACCTGAGCCCACGCACTGACAACCTGATCCCCCAGACCACCCAGCAGCTATTACTGACCACCTGACGCCACCACCCCCACTGACAATCCGACCACCTGTGCCCCCACCCGCACTGACAATCCGACCTCTCAAAACCACCTGGCCTCCCAATACCTACTCCACTCCAATCCCCACTGACCATCTGATCCCATTCCATTGATCAGCCCCACGCTGGACACTGGCATCTGGCCCTCATGCCCCTGACTATCTAACCTCCCCCAACCAACCAACCTCCCCCACAACCTGTTGAGCACGGTAGCACAGTGGTTAGCACAGATTCTTCACTGCTCCAAGGTGCCAGGTTCGATTCCCAGCTTGGGTCACTGTCTGTGCGGAGTCTGCACGTCCTCCCCGTGTCTGCATGGGTATCCTCCGGGTGCTCCGGTTTCCTCCCACAGTGTGCGGGTTAGGTGGATTGGCCATGCTAAATTGCCCTTCGTGTCCAAAAAGGTTAAGTGGGGTTGCTGGGTTACGGTGATAGGGTGGAGGCATAGATTTGAGTATGGTGCTCTTTCCAAGGGCTGGTGCAGACTTGATGGGCCGAATGACCTCCTTCTGCACTGTAAATTCTAGGATTCTATTATACCAACCAAACCTCCCATACTAACTGAAACCCCACCTTACCAACTGACCTCCCCCCAATCAACCAAACCCCCCCCCCCCCCCCAATCACCCAATCTCCCTGACCAACCGACCCTCCCTGACCAACTGATCCCCACTCCACCCCCGACCAACCCTCCGCCCGCTCCTCCCAACCGCATCCTATCCACTTAGCTTACAAACATACTTCCTCCCTGGCTTCTCAAAGTGGCTGGTCCTTTAACCCTACCTGCTTAACGGCAGCTAGTGCCGTAAAAAAAAAAAGGAGGGACGCGGCTTCCTTAACTCCAACTCTGCTGCCCTCGACACAAAGGTCTCAGGAATCTGGCCCTACACAGATCTCACCTGGCCTGAGTTGGGGGTAGAAAAAGCAGAGAAACTGGGAGCAGAGTGGCAATCCGACTCTGATGGCTGCCCCCACAGACATTATGGACCAATATATTTCCTCAATAACCATTCTCAGGAGATTACTGACAGAGTCGCATCTGGAACATCGTTTGCTATTCAACACAAATTCACACAGTGGACCATTTGTTATGCACTTTCTGCTGAACAATGCAAAGTGAAAGATGCTTTTTATGGAGAGCTCTGCCAGTGCAATTTGCCACCCTGTTTTCCCCCTCATGACTCCCGTAAATCAGAAAAATGTGTGAGCATCGCAACCCCTATCCTTCCTGCGGACTGCAGTTTAACAATGTTGCTTCAAAAGAAGAAATTACACCTAACATTGTGTGACATAACGTAACAAGTCTGACTCAGTGCTGGATTTCAATTGGCATCTCAATAAAGCCCTTGGTCGAGAGGATTGCATGCACTCTGCGCCTCGAGGAGATGGAACGTAGGAGAATGGGAAATTACCAGAGAGAAGAGTTTTATTGCTGAAGTGAACAAGAAACGAGCTGAAAATTACGAGGTAATGGGATCTCGGCAGGAGGCCTGCAGTGGCTTGCCATTTTCAGACTCCTGGAATAACTGAGGAAGCCGACGTTTACACTACAACTGTGATAACACTTCAACAGCCGAGAGGTTGTCGAGGAATCAGCTTACTGTTTGCTTTCGAAGCTGCAGCAGTGGTCCCCTCAATGATATGGTGGTAATGAGGGGTTGCCGATTACAAGCTATAAGTAGATGCTGCGGCAGGGATATGGTTGGAATATTACCAAGTAAATGGCTGCACAGAGCGGTACTATAAATCTAGTGGCAGTGAAATGATGATGATTAGGAAAGGTAGTAGGCGTTGAAGAGGGCAATAGTCTAACTGAAACTGAATTTGCACAGCGCAAGGCTCTAATTATCCTATAATGACCAGTTTGACAGCAGGAGGCTAATATAATTATTACTTCCTCTGAGGTCTCACTGTATTATTTACAACTTTACATGTTAGGAGTCTTCTTTAACTTGAAATCACAAGTATTATTTAATGGTCTCCAAAATGTAAGTCTTTCATAGAAAAACGGCAGTAAATCAATCAAGTTGTCTTTGTAAACACTCCAAATGTAAAAATATTTAGAATGGGTACAATCCGTGCACCAACAGGCTTCACTGGAATTTGAGGAAGGATTGGTGCCCAAAAGCTAATGTTCCTCTCAAACTTTACATGTGTGTTCAATGCTATTGCCAGTCCCTTGTATTGAGGATGTTTCTTCCTTATGGGTGGCTGGGTAGAAGTGAGATATCAGTATCGACAAATGGTTTATGAGTTCGATTTTAACATTAGAGGCTGTCCCACCTTGTCGACATTGGTTGTCGGCTGATGGAGGTAGTGGTGGATTGTTGGCGGATTGCTGGCTCCTATGGGAATGGGTTCCCTGGTGCAGCTCCGAATGAGCATTCTGATGATATGCCCCTCCATTTCAGTTGATGTCAGACTATCATAGCTTCTAAATTTGGCTTGTCTGTCCCTGACAAGCTCATATTTGTTCTTTACATCCTCCCATTTGGTTTGCAAAGTGATTCCAAGACAGTGTTGATGATGTTACCCTAGGACCTTGATATGGTGTACGTAAGTAGTGTCAACTTCAGCATCATGGGGAAGAGTTGGCAGAACTATTGACTTTGAGTTCAGTGTTGGGTCTGATATCAAGTTTCTCGAAACTGGTTTTATTAGGGCGCAGTTCAACGGAAAGTATTCTATGTCCGGTTTCTCACGTATTTAGTGGGATGATTCTCGGTGGCTGCAGTGCTGTGAAACACTCGATAATTTTACGGCACTTTGCCCTTTTTTTGGCCTCAGGGAGTTTCTCACTGCCGAGGATGCACTTGAATAATTAAGGCCTCCTCACATTTTGGTAGGCTGCCCCGATCTCCCTGCCAACCCCGCCCCCATTTCAGGTTCCCACCCCCCCTCCCCATTTTTAACCCCTCCCATCCCTCCAAACTTGGGAGGCCCCCGGAAACAGTCCCTCACTCCCTTCCACCTGGCACTCTGGGCCCGATTCCCGGCACTACCACCCTGGCACAGCCAGGATACCTGGGTGGCGCTGCATGGGTGCCAGGCTGGCAGCGCTAATGTTTTTGAGTGCTAGAGGGAGGGCCAGGGTGCTACCCTTGCCCTGTCCCCAATTACCAAGAGTCTCTAAGTGCCCCCCACCCCCCCTCCCCAGTTGCCAATACGACAGGTCCATGTTTGTGGAAACCAGTACCAACGGCAGCCTGGTGAGGTCTCCCTGGCATGGTTGTTAGGTTCCAGGTGCCGGAGGAATCCCGTAAATATATATTTAAATGAGTGAGAGCATCCAGATCTCGACGTCTCACGAGATTTTGTTAAATATCGCAAAACGTTTCGAGCTTTGCAAATCCCACGAGAGGCCTCTCACAAGATTGAACAGCCTCGTCCCAACACCAAGTTCAGTGCGACGAGGCCGCTGAATCATGCCCATAAAATTTATATGGAATGTTCATTTGTAATTTCATCAGCTGGTCATATATATCATATGTATCCCTATAGAAATATATATGTGTATGTAGTCTCTTTGAAAAAAAAAGATTTTGCTAAACAAAGGGTTTGAAGTAGCTGCTAATTTGCACCTGTGAAATCACATTCCAGTCCATGGAGACAATAAGGGCGGGATGCTCCGACCCTCCGCGCCGGAATCGCGCCTGGCGCGGGGGCGGAGATTAGCCGTTCAAGCCGGAAATCCGGCGCGACGGCGCTTCCTCGATTCTCCGCGGACTTGCCAGTCGCGCGTGCACAGTCGCCGCGGCGCCGATCGAGGGCCGCTGAAAGAGGCCCCCGTGGCGATTGTCTGCGGGCGACCGGCCGAACTCCCGCCAAGTTTTGCCGAGTCCCGCTGGTGTAGTTCCAACCTGGTAGTACCTGGCGGGAGCTCAGACCCGCGGCCGCGGTGGACGTCCTGATGGGGGGGCAGGGGGATCTGACTCCGGGGCGGGGCCTCCACAGGGGCATCCGATCGGGGGGGGCGCCCGCGATCTGGAGGGGGCATGCCTCCTTCCGCACGGGCCCGCTGTAGGTCTCCGACATGTTGCTCCGTGCCGGCATGGAGATGGCAACCACGTGCATGCGCCGGCGTGGAGACAGAAACCGCGCACACGCGCGGCCCACGCCGGCCATGCAGGGCCACCTTTCAGCGCCGGAGCAGTGCGCAGCACTCCTGTGCCGTGCTAGCCCCCAGAAGACCACTGAATTGCTGGGCCAGGAGGCCCGGAGTACACCACTCCGGTGTTTACGCCGGCGTCAACACTTGGCCGGGATTTAGGCGAATCCCGGCATAACTCTCCAGAGATTCCAGTAGAGACAATGGCCGAAATCTGCCGATCCTGCCAAATCCGCACCTCCTCGGTAAAGGCGCATTCAACGGGAAACCCTTTTGGCAACGGTGGGACCAGAAGATCACACAGCTGACAAATGGTGAGCTGCCTGCATCGCCATGAAGCATGAAATGCGTTGTGTGGAAAATCCCAATAATGCAGGTGTGAATAGCTCCTTCCTATCTCATAAAGATGAAGGATGTACCATTCAAGAGTACTAAGGGATCGACCAACCACAACTGAAATGTATCTGCTTCAATAAAGAATCGCAGACTGCAGCGGCAGGATGCTTAAGATGAGTTTTTAAAAATTCATTCATTGGATATGGGCTTCGTTGCTTAGCCCAGTATTTAATGCCCGTCCCTAATTTCCCTTGAAAAGGTAGTGGTGAGCTGCCTTCATGAACCACTGCAGTCCCTGTGTTGTAGGTACACCCACAGTGCTGTTAAGGCAGGAGTTCCAGGAGTTTAACCCAGTGACTGTAAAGGAACAGTTGTATCTTTCCAAGTCAGTGATAGTGAGTGGCTTGGAGGGGAACTTCCAGGTGGTGGTGTTCCCATGTATCTGCTGTCCTTGTCCTCCTCTGTGGTAATGGTAATGGGTTTGGAAGGAGTCTTGATGAGTTCTTGTCGTGCACCTCATGTGGTGAGGTGGAGGTTTGTATTTAGGAGGCTGGGGGAAGTGAGAGGGAAGGGGGGGTCAAATAATGTAGAAGTGCGGGTGAGGCTGAAGGACAATGAACAATTTGGTGAAAAAATGGTTTAAACAGACATTTTTGAAGGCAGCTGTAACAAAAGGGGGCTTGGGTACTAAGCTCTCAAATCTGCAGTATTACTTGCATCATCCAACCCTAGGGAGTAGCTACGCCTGTTTTATATAGGTCTAATTTTCCTGGAGTGCAGTAGTGCCATTAAAGCAGGAAATTCTCACCAGATGATTGACACTTGTATGTAAATGAGGCTGTTACTGACTCGAAGATATTAAAAAGATTGAGAAAATTTGTGTTGAGTGTGACAACGGCACATAAGTATTATTAAGCGCTTTAAGGTAATGTTTTCAATCTTTTCAGTGTTATAATGCTGTAATTAATATATTTTGGCTTCTCTGTCTACCGACCAGTACAACCATGCTGCAAACATAAGCATGTGAACTAAATTAACCATTAGATTCTTATAAGTGGTAATGATATGGGCGGAATCTTCCTCTCCCGCCAGCTGGGCAGGATGCTCCATTTTGCAGGAAGCAGAAAATCAGTTTCCCCATTGTTAAGACCGATCCCCAAGTGAAGGTCTCCAAATTCATTTACCCAGATGACACATCCATAGGTGTGTCTGCTGCTGGCTGGCTCTTTATTTCTGCATCCCCACGCTCTGACACCCGCAGCACAAATCTGCCCAGACCTGGCTTTGTATATTACTTTAAGGTGAAATCTACAAACCAGACTGGACCATTGCTCACAGGATAATTCTTGATGAGATGATAATTATCTCCACAGGAGATGTCCATTAGTTTATGTATGGCTTGCTTTTGAGCATGAGGTGTGTATCCTTGTCTGTAAACAGGATGTGGTTCCATTGTCTCTCTCTCAGTATCACCCAACAGAAATTCAGCCAGTGACTGACTTTACATCCTCAGCCATCTTCGGCTTGGATGTCCATTTAAAGAGAGTTAGCAATTAAATTCTCAGGACTTTAAAAGCAGATTAAACGCAACAAACAATGTCGGGATGTCCTCTTGCATGCATTAAAAGGTCACCTCACCGGAATTAAGTTCCCCCCAATTAAGTTATCTGCCAGTCAGAAATTTCACATTGACAACTTTACATAAATTGTGTGCACCTGGTGAGCTTGGCTTCCTCCTTGAGTATGAAGTGTGGATACTGCTTTGTTCTTCTTGGGGACCACTCACAAATCTCAGCCACTTGACTCAAATCAAGTGCTAGTCGCTGCACAAAGGCTGGACATGGGATGAATGGTAAGCTTGGAGTGGAGGATGGATGTTAAGAGTGGCAGGGTGAAATAGAGGCTGGACATGGAACACAGACAAAGTGGAGGGTGGGGGGGTGGTGGGTGGAATGGAGGCAGGACAAGGGTTGATGAGAGGGAGGCTATCTAGGAAAGGGACACAGACTGTCTGGGGCAGAGAGGATGGCTGACGAGGCAGAGAGATAGACCCAGAGTGCAGGGTCAGTGCTGACTATGGTGGGGGCCTGGGTGCTCAAGTGGGGGTACTGGGAAGTGGAGTGAACAGTCACAGTGAGAAAAGGGGGAGGCATGTGGTAGGGTGACACCCTGACAAAGATCCCCATGGACCCCTAAATTAAAGCTATGACCTCATAATATAACAATTCTGCAAGAAATTTCAAAGAAACAAAACTAATTTTCTGTACTGTAAGATCTGGTACCGAACTCTGAAGGAAATCTTGATTGATTAGGCCATTTATGACAGTGTAGCATGCACATGCTTGCTGTGAGCTGTCATGGATCACTGAGATCTATTGTTGTGTGACTGACTTCCCAACAGTATCAAAATCTGGATAGGTTCAAGAGCACCGACTCAGTAAATGGATCATATCGCTGACCCCACATGGTTCTTCATGCACAATTGATTCTTTATCAAACTGTGTGCTTTTCCATTAAAAAAATAATAATATACATCAGATGTAAGCACATTGGATTGCAGCTGTGTCACCTACAAGAGTCATCAGAAGAGTAATAATACAGTAAGACTTTCCCAGCACTTCAATCCCCTGGATGTCACATATAACTACGTGTTCCAGACAAGTTGACACCAGTCAGCTTTTATTTGTTTCAGTCACCTTTTTCTTGGACAGAACAGTGCTGCCCTTACTTCATCATCAAGTTAGATAAAAGAAAAAGGCACAAAATTATGAGTGCCAAAGCAATTAACCTATTGATCCCATCAAAACGTTTGGGTATTGCCTGCATAACATTACTGGCATTCATATTGTAATGTATTTATTGTATTCATGTAATCGCCAAAGGAATTATATATCTAGCCGCAGGAATTAGAGGGGAAAAAGTTTAATTCTAAAACTCAATTCCGATCAGGTGTTGTTGCCGGAGACCATTTTTTCTCTTAAAGAAAGACTTGCATTTATGACCATTGGAAATCTCAGAGCACTTTTATAGTCAATAAGTTTTTGTCACGGTTACAGTTATCGAATCACAGCAGCCAATTTGACATGGCAATCTCCCAGAAACAACAATATGATCATGACTGGACAATCTGTTTCTGCGATGTTGATTGAGGGATAAATTACTGGCCAGAATAATTCCCCGCTCTTCTTCAAAATGTGCCATGCAATCTTTTGTAACCACCTGAAGCATTTTGTCCAAAAGACAGCACCTCCAACAGTGCAGCACTCCCTCAGTACTACAGGGCAAGTGCCAGCCAAGATTTTTGTGCTCAAGCCCTGGTGTGGGACTTGAACCCAAAACCTTCTCATTCAAAAGTGAGAGCTTTACTAACTGAGACGCAATTGACACACGCATACTCTGCATGTCCAGAACTAGACTAATAACCTTTCAACATGCTGCCTTGCAGACATCTCAGTATTTCGACTGATTTATTCAAATGTACAATTTACAGTAATTGCAATCAACCCAGAACTGCTTAAAGAAATTTGTGCGCTATGATTAACTGGAACATTCTGTAACTAAAGGAAATTACTAGACAATTTTATTCAAGACATATATTAATATTTTCCTGTAACTGAAGTAAATAATATCACATGATTCACATATTGGTAAGAATTCTTTGATCACCATTTGTAGCAACACAGTTTGTAAAGTTTCTTCTGTTTACAGTTTGTAGCTAACTTGATTTGGTGATATTATAGCAATCAAGTTGTCAACGAACATTTATGCAAGCAGTATTCTATAAGCCTCATGAAAGAAATGATTGACACAACTTGTTTTCCAGTGCTCCTGACTCACACCAGGAGTAATGCCACTGAAGTGTTGCATTTCCCAAAGGAAAGTGAGTCATCAATTGTGACCCCGAGGTATTTGCTTCTTCTCTGCCACCATCACTTGCACTCCTTCAATACACCATGTGACTCGCCTGGTACCATCTACTAAGAGCTCTAGTCCCAATCTACCTGTCTCTTTCCTGTAGCCCCACAAATTTTTCTCATCAGGGATGTAGTTTTCAGGGCAGCATGTGGCGCAGTGGTTAGCACTGGGACTGCGGCGCTGAGGAGCCGGGTTCGAATCCCGGCCCTGGGTCACTGTCCGTGTGGAGTCTGCACATTCTCCCTATGTCTGCGTGGGTTTCACTCCCACACCCAAAGATATGCAGGTAAGGTGGATTGGCCATGCTAAATTGCCCCTTAATTGGAGAAAAAAATAATTGGGTACTCTAAATTTATAAATTTAAAAAAAGGGATGTAGTTTTCTTTTAATGTCCTTGGTTTGAATTTGCCTTCATTGCATTGGCAGGCACAGCATTCCAGATCCAAACCAGTTGCTGGGTAAAAAGGTTCTTCCTCTTGTTATCATTGCTTCTTTTTCCAAAATCACCCTTTGGTTCTCAATCCCTCTGCCTATCTCTTCTGCCCAAACCCCTCATGATTTTGTACAACTGTGTCAAATCTCCTCTTAACCTCTTCTCACGGAGAACAGGCCCAACTTCTCCATTCCATCCTGAAGTTCCTCATCCCTGGAATCATTCTTGTGAATTTTATCTGCACTCTCTCTAATGAGTGCACACGCTTCCGAAAGGGAGGTGTCCAGAATTGGACACAAGACTCCAGTTGAGGCTGAACAGTGTTTTATACAGGATTGTATGACTTCCTTGCTTTTGTACTCTATGCCCCTATTTATAAAGCTCAGGATTCTATATGCGTTATTAATCACTCTCTCAACCTGCCCTGTCACCTTGATCAATTTTTGCACAAAAACCCACTGCTCCAGCACCCATTTAAAATTTAGCCCTTAAATTAATATTGCCTCATATCATTCTTCGACCAAAATGAATCGCTTCACATTTCTCTGCAGTAAATATGATCTGCTACGTACGTGTCTAGCTATTCCACCAGCTTTTTAAAGTTCTGTTGAAGTTTATCAATGCACTCCTCAGAGTTCATAATACTAAAGTTTGGTGTCATCGGAAAATTCTGAAATTGTGCTCTCAAGGTCTATGTCATTGATCTCATTCAAGAAAAGCAGGGTCCCATCACAGATCTCAGGGGAAACCTACAGTAAGGCTAACTCCAGTCTAAAAGGCATCCGTTCACCATTATTTTGTTTCCTGTCACTCAGCCATTCTTGTATCCATGCTATGACTACTGTTCCTTTTATTTAATGAGCTTCAAATGTTCTGACAAGCCTATTATGTGACACTTTATCAAATAACTTTTGGAAGTCCATGCACACCACATCAACTGCCTTACCCTCATTTACCCTCTCGGTTACCTCATCAAAAACAAGTCAAGCAAGTTAGTTAAATAATAATAATCTTTATTATTGTCAGAAGTAGGCTCACATTAACACTGCAATAAAGTTACTGTGAAAATCCCCTAATTGCTGGAAAATACCTGACGCCTGTTCGAGCACACAGAGTGAGAATTCAGAGTGTCCAATTCACCTAACAAACACGTCCTTCAGGACTTGTGGGAGGAAACCGGAGCACCCGGAGGAAAGCCAAGCAGACATGGGGAGAACATGCAGAGTCCGCACAGACAGTCACCCAAACGGGAATCGAACCTGGGACCCTGGCACTGTGAAGCACCATTGCTAATCACTGTGATACCGTGAACATGATTGGCCCATAACAAATCTATGCTGGCTTTCCTTAATTAATTCACCTTTGTGTAAGTGACTGTTAATTTTGCCCTAAATTATCACTTCCATAAGCTTTCCTACCACTGAGGTTAAACTGACTGCCCTGTAGTTGCTGGGTTTATCTTTACACCATCTTTTGAACAAAGGTGTACATTTATATTTCTCCAGTGCTCCAGCACCATGACATGTCTAAAGAGGATTGGAAGATTATGATCAGTGCCTATTCAATTTCCATCTTTACTTCCCCCAGTTAACTTTGATGCATCTCATCTGGTCTGGGTCTCATGAACTTTAAGTACTGATAGCTTTCTATTACCTCCTTTTTTACAAATCAATTTTATCCCATTTCAACTACTTCACTTTCACACTGACTTGGGCAGCATTGTCTTCATGGTAAGGAAAAATGCAAAGTATTTACTTAGTCCCTAAGCCGCTTCTCTCTATTTTCATGGTTCTATCCTATTATCATGTCCACAATCAATCTTGTTCCTCCTTTTACCACCTTTTCAGTGTTTAATGCCTATAGAATATTTGTAAGTTCGTTTTTACGTTAGCTATCAATCTCTTCTCAGACTTTCCCTTTGTTTCTCTTATTTGTTTCTTTTTCTCTTCCCCTCCGCACCTGCTCCATTAAGTGTGACTCTCAGTTGGCATCTACCATACGCACCTTTATTCTGCTTCACCTTACTTTCTGGCAGCTCTGGATTTCTTTTGCTTTAGCTCCCCCCCCACCCCCCCCCCCCCCCCCCCCCCCCCCCCCGCGCCCCCGCCATTCCACTCCGCCCCCACTCTGCCCCCGTGGGAATGTACCTTGATTGTACATAAACTATTTCCTCTTTAAAGGCAACCGATTGCTTTATTGCAGTTTTTCTTGCCATTCTTGGATTCAAATTTATTTGGCTGGGATTTGTTCTTCTAATAATAATAATCATCATCTTATCCCACTGGGTTTGCCACCTACCCCCTCAATTATTTATTAATACTCTGGATTGCTCCCTGTCTTTTTCTATTCTCAACCTTAACCTTATGGTATGATGATTATTGGCCTGTAAATGCTTTACTACTGTCACTTGATTCACCTGACCCACCTTATTCCCCAGAATCAGTTCCAGCAATGTCTCCTTCCTTGTTGGGCTGGAAACACACCAGCATGGTAGCATAGTGGTTAGCATTATGGATTCACAATGCCAGGGTCCCAGGTCTGATTCCCGGCTTGGGTCGCTGTTTGTGCAGAGTCTGCGTGTTGTCAGCGTGGGTTTCCTCTCGGAGCTTCAGTTTCCTCTCACAAGTCCCGAAAGATGTGCTATTAGGTAATTTGAACATTCTGAATTCTCCCTCTGTGTACCCAAACAAATGCTGGAATGTGGCGACTAGGGGCTTTTCACAGTAACTTCATTGCCGTGTTAATGTAAGCCTATTTGTGACAATAAAGATTTTAATAAAAAGTGGGAAATTCACTTGAAACAACTGCAAGTTGACAAAAAAAGTTATTCGGGGAGAATGCGACACTGAACTCCAAATTGGCTCACATCAGGGGCGAAATTCTCCCCAAACGGCGCGATGTCCGCCGACTGGCGCCCAAAACGGCGCCAATCAGACGGGCATCGCGCCGCCCCAAAGGTGCGGAATGCTCCGCATCTTTGGGGGCCGAGCCCCAACATTGCGGGGCTAGGCCGACGCCGGAAGGATTTCCGCCCCGCCAGCTGCCGGAAACGGCCTTTGTTGCCCCGCCAGCTGGCGCGGAAATGACATATCGGGGCGGCGCATGCGCGAGAGCGTCAGCGGCCGCTGACAGTTTCCCGCGCATGCGCAGTGGAGGGAGTCTCTTCCGCCTCCGCCATGGTGGAGACCGTGGCGGAGGCGGAAGGGAAAGAGTACCCCCACGGCACAGGCCCGCCCGCGGATCGGTGGGCCCCGATCGCGGGCCAGGACACTGTGGGGGCACCCCCCGGGGCCAGATCGCCCCGCGCCCCCCCCAGGACCCCGGAGTCCGCCCACGCCGCCTTGTCCCGCCGTTCAAAAGGTGGTTTAATCCACGCCGGCGGGACAGGCAATTTGTCGGTGGGACTTCGGCCCATCCGGGCCGGAGAATCCAGCGGGGGGGCCAGCCAACCGGCGCGGCCCGATTCCCGCCCCTGCCGAATATCCGGTACCGGAGACTTCGGCAACCGGCGGGGGCGGGATTCACGGCAGCCCCCGGCGATTCTCCAACCCGGCGGGGGGGGGGTCGGAGAATGACGCCCCAGAGGTGAAAGTTCAGAGTTCATCAATCTGTACAAATATAAGCTAAAGCTTGCTCTTGAATCTCATTGGCAAGCCATGGAAGCTCAAGCTTTCTTTCAGGAAGGAAACAGAGACCCAAATTACAGAGCTTCGACAGCTGAAGAGTATCTTAGAAAAACTTAAGAATTGAGCATCAAATTAAGCTTGATAATATTAAAATTAAGCATGAGTTGAAAAACTCCTTCTATCTCAAAGATAAGGCTCAACTACAATACCAGGTATTAGCAGTCACACAGCACTACCAAGCCACATAAAGGGATTTACACAATAGAAATGGTGTGACAAAAGAAAGTGAACACACTGCAGTACAGGAGTGAATAAATGCTGCATGGCATCTAAGGAAATGGCCATCGGATCAGATGGAAGAGTTGGCTGAAGAGTAACTATCTGGAGAAGTACTGACACTAGCGGTCTTTCTTGTTACTCCTTGTTGTAAAAATGACCGACACTAATTTTATACTTTCAAGCAAGTCATCAGGCCAGAGTGTGCAGGAACTTCCTATAATGAAATGAAATGAAAATCACTTATTGTCACAAGTAGGCTTCAATGAAGTTACTGTGAAAAGCCCCTAGTCGCCACATTCCGGCGCCTGTTCGGGGAGGCTGTTACGGGAATTGAACCGTGCTGCCGGCCTGCCTTGGTCTGCTTTCAAAGCCAGCGATATAGGTCCTGGACCTGAGGTTTATTCTATTGCTGAAGATGGTGCAATCCTATTTTCTGAGGCTGACCCAGAGATCCCATTGTCTGCAATGGAGCAATCTCACATTGAAGCAAACAAGGCAGAGAAACCGCTACCTATAGAAAGGGCAATTCCTAATCTAAGAGTGGGGGGGTTGAAGTCCTCTTTTCCTAATTTCCAACAGCTTCTTCAGGATGTTTCTCATTCTTCTTTTCGTCTACCAGATTAATTTCTCATGCAGGTATTGAATGCTCCACTTGTAGTCGCAGCCGCGGTGAATGTTACAACTGAAATGCTATTATCGGAGCGGAAAGTGCTTCATTTTGTCACGCAGTGCTTTCACCTTTCCCCAGTGTGAAGCGCAGAAGAAGATGGGAGGGAGAATTTCAGTTTGTTGTCTTCCTTTTCAAGGGGTCGTGATTGTTCAAGTCCTGGATGGTTCACTCTTGGATCATTCAGGTCATCACAATAGTCACAACCCAGAAGCCAGCTATCGTGAGAAACTATCCCAATCCACCAATGTGTTTATCTTCCAAGGAAATGATAAAAGAACACATAGGTCCCACATGTTCTCCAAGAGTGCCGAGAACAGCGATGGGGATTGATGCCTTTGGCAAAAGTGATTTGAAGAAGAGGAGGAAGTAGCAGTTGGATGGAAACTGTAAATAGTACATGAGGTTAACAGTTTGTGGGGTGAGTGAACTTGGGGAAGATGAAGGGCAAAGGGTTAACTATAATAATAGGTAATGAGTGTGTAAGGAGATATGTCACAATAATGTCACTTACTGAGAGAAAATGACTGAGACACAACTTCGAGAGTGGCTCCAGCTACGTCTTGGTCTTGCTTAAGCTTTGTAAATTGTGAAAATGTAAATAAATGTGCTTTCAACAAAGAAGACCATTTCCTCCAGCAAGATCTCTTCCAGGGTAGGAAGCGAACAGATCCCAAGATAAAACCATGATACAGATTTACCAGTCCCCTTTCATCTTTTGCTGTACGGGAAGCTGCTAGTGTGGCCTCACACAACCACGCATCTCTTTCACTGCTGTCATTAGTGTTCAAATTAGCGCGAGCTTATTGGGAACAGACATGCTGCACCATTTTGTTAACGCAAATCCACTCGATGTTCTATACCTCAGCAAGGTATTGGATAGAAGCAGCAACAAATCTTAAAAAGCAGCAAGTGCATGCAGTGCTCACAGAAAATTTCAATAATTCAACATTCCCAGCCAGAATAAAATTGAGCAAGGTACTCAAAGACAGTAGCAATGTCGTGGCAGAAATTTTTTGATTGTTTTTATTTTAAAATCTGTATTGTTTTAGCATTGGGGCATTCTTGAACAACGGTCGATTTTTAGTTGATTAACTTGTTAAACAAACAACTAGAATGTCTGCAGCATGTTAAAATCCGTCTGTGCTTTTCAGATCAATCATAGTTTTTTACTGCTGTCTAAAGTCGTTTTTATGGTTCTGGCACTTTTGGCACAGTTTCCAACTTGTCTAAAACAGAAAGAAAGCAAGAGTAAATGTGACAGAAAGACCTTATGAAACTCCACATTTTCAAGTTTATTGAGGTGACAGTTTAATGTTCAAGCGTTGAACACTTGTTCGAGCACACATGCTCAGTTTGATGCATTGAGAGCCCCTGATTTTCCCATTTAGAATCCTCCAAAGGATAATAAGAGAAAATGATGTGTCAGGTATAATGGAAAAGCAGGGGAACATATATGGACACCAGACAAGGACCGGATTAGGCTTGGTTGTGATGCCCCCTGCAGTCAAATAGTCTGCCAGCATTTGCTATCGAGGTTGACGCAGAGGGCAGGGAGAAAACCGAAGGTGAGCCATGATTTTGTCCGATTTAAAATGGAGATAATTCAGGGACAGTGGGATCTAAATTCATGGACCTTCCAAACCAGGAACAATCCTCATGGAATTTGAAGACCAGCTTAAATACGTGCTCAGGCCACATCATCTTAACTGCTGCAAACTGTCCAGAGGCAAGTCCTGGGTCAGGCAATTGGGGGATGAGGGTTGGGGGAAGGGGATGAGCACGGGTCGGCAGCAGTTACAATATTAATGTGGAGGCAGAAGGTGTGCCTGTGCTTTCACATTAAGGGAAGTGCAGCCCCCAGTGGTCCCTTTAAGGCACAACCCCTGACTAAATTAATTTTGCCAAAGGGTTTGGAAATGGTTTCAGGGATCTCAAATAACATTGAAATGAGACTAGTGCACATTTCAGGTGGCCGACAAGGTCACCTAAATGTAGGCTCTGTTAAATTAAGAATGCTTAATGCTAGCAAAACAGAGGGATTGTTGTGGAACTTAGGCTCCATGATTTCCTCTGCTCACTAATCTCGGTAAAATTAATATTAAGTCAACTCCTGTTTTGTACATTACCTTTTTTTTTGCTAAACGTACGAACGGCGAAAAATATTGGCCGAAAAACCAGTCCCCTCCAGTGTTGACCATTGCCAATCAATTCACAATTTCAGGCCTGGAGGTCAGGCTTTGGAATACTTCAAATTGCAAAAACAACAAATGTGGTGAAATTTCTTGTGTATGTGACACAAGCTGCAATATTGCCTGTCACTGATGCGAATTACAAATTGTCTCCAGCTCCTGTTAAGAAAATGTAACCTTGATGTCTGTCCCCTTTTCAATGGAGAAATAGTAATTAGCTTGCCAGCCGTGAGAACCATACTCACTACTACCTCAATCATATTCACATAGGACAGGAGTAGGCCATGGGATCATGGCTGCTCTGCATCTCATCATTTATTCACTTTGCTTCCATATCCTTTTATACATTGTTCGGCAAAAACAGTTTCCATTTCAAGTTTAAAATAATTAAGTGAGCGAGAATCAACCTATGCGTGAAGACCTACTTCCGAACTTCTTTCCTGAAGTATTTGATTTGGATTTTAAGATGATGTCCTCCCCGACTCCCCCCACTGGCGGATCAAGGCTGGAATTCTGTGGCCACTGGGATTCCCCATTCCTGGCGGTTTGGGGCGGTTTTGGCGGCGGGAATCCCTCTATCAGTGACGGCGCGCCACCGAGAAACAAACCGCTGGGGACTGGAGAATCCAGCCTCAAGTTTCTCTCAGTTATCCTTTCGAATTCTCAAAAACCTCTATCAAATCATTTCCTAAACATATACATATACAAAAGCTTATTGTCACAAGTAGGCTTCAATGAAGTTACTGTGGCCCCGGGACCGGACGGGTTCCCGGTTGAGTTCTACAGGAAGTATGTAGACCTGTTGGCCCCGCTGCTAGTGAGGACTTTTAATGAGGCAAGGGAGGGAGGGACCCTGCCCCCGACAATGTCGGAGTCGACGATTTCCTTGATCCTGAAGCGGGACAAGGACCCACTGCAATGTGGGTCATACAGGCTGATCTCGCTCCTCAACGAGGATGCTAAGTTGCTGGCAAAAGTGCTGGCTACGAGGATCGAGGACTGTGTCCCGGGGGTGATTCACGAGGACCAGACGGGATTTGCAAAGGGTAGGCAGCTAAACACCAATGTGCGGCGGCTCCTAAATGTGATAATGATGCCATCGGTGCAGGGAGAGGCGGAGATAGTGGCAGCTATGGACGCGGAGAAGGCCTTTGACCGAGTAGAGTGGGAGTACCTCTGGGAAGTGCTGCATAGGTTTGGGTTCGGGGGAGGGTTCATTAGTTGGGTTAAGCTCCTTTACAGAGCCCCGGTGGTAAGTGTGGTTACGAATCGGCGGAGGTCAGAGTATTTTCGTCTGTACCGTGGGACGAGGCAGGGGTGCCCCCTGTCCCCCCTGTTGTTTGCATTAGCAATTGAACCCTTGGCCATAGCATTAAGGGAGTCTAGGAAATGGAGGGGGGTGGTCCGAGGGGGAGAGGAGAATCGAGTGTCGCTTTATGCAGATGACCTGTTGCTGTATGTGGCGGATCCAGTGGAGGGGATGGTGGAGGTCATGCAGACTCTAAGGGAGTTTGGGGATTTTTCGGGCTATAAGCTTAATGTAGGGAAGAGTGAGCTTTTTGTAGTACAGGCAGGAGACCAAGAAAGGGGGATAGGCGATCTACCACTGAGGAGGGCGGAGGGGAGCTTTCGGTACCTGGGGATCCAGATAGCTAGGAGTTGGGGGATTCTACATAAACTGAATTTGACGAGATGGAGGAGGAGCAGATGGAGGAGGACTTCAAAAGATGGGACATGTTACCGCTCTCGCTAGCGGGTAGAGTGCAGTCAGTCAAAATGGTGGTCCTTCCGAGGTTTCTCTTTGTGTTCAGTGCCTTCCCATCGTGATCACCAAGGCCTTTTTTAAGAGGGTAGGCAGGAGCATTATGGGGTTTGTGTGGACGAATAAGACCCCGAGGGTAAGGAGAGGGTTTTTGGAGCGCAGTAGGGACCTAGGAGGGTTGGCGCAGCCGAATCTGGGGAGCTACTACTGGGCAGCAAATGTGGCGATGATCCGTAAGTGGGTGATGAAGGGAGAGGGGGCGGCATGGAAGAGGTTGGAGATGGCGTCCTGCAAAGGAACGAGCCTGGGGGTGCTGGTGACGGCACCGCTGCCGCTCTCGCCGACAAGGTACACCACGAGTCCAGTGGTGGCGGCAACGCTAAAGATCTGGGGCCAGTGGAGACGGCACAGGGGTGCAATGAGAGCCTCGGTGTGGTCCCCGATCAGGGGTAACCATCAGTTTGTCCCGGGGAGGATGGACAGGGGGTTTCAGAGCTGGCATCGGGCGGGGATTAGAAGAATGAGGGACCTGTTCATTGATGGGACGTTTGCGAGCCTAGGGGCACTAGAGGAGAAGTTTGGGCTACCCCCGGGAAATGCTTTCAGATACATGCAGGTGAGGGCGTTTGTGAGGTGACAGGTGAGGGAAGTCCCATTGCTCCCGGCACAGGAAATTCAAGACAGGGTGATCTCGGGCGTATTGGTGGGAGAGGGCAAGGTGTCGGCAATACACCAGGAGATGAAAGAAGAGGGGGAGGCGTTGGTAGAGGAGCTGAAGGGTAAATGGGAGGAGGAGCTGGGGAAGGAGATTGAGGAGGGGCTATGGGCTGATGCCCTAGGTAGGGTTCATTCCTCTTCCTCGTGTGCCAGGCTTAGCCTGATACAATTTAAGGTGGTTCACAGAGCGCACTTGACTGGGGCGAGGCTGAGTAGGTTCTTTGGGGTAGAGGACAGATGTGGGAGGTGCTCAGGAAGTCCGGTGAACCATGTCCATATGTTTTGGTCATGCCCGGCACTGGAGGGGTTCTGGAGGGGAGTGGCGGGAACAATATCTAAGGTGGTGAAAGCCCGGGTCAAGCCAAGCTGGGGGCTAGCAATATTTGGAGCAGTGGACGAGCCGGGGGTGCAGGAGGCGAAAGAGGCCGGCATTCTGGCCTTTGCGTCCCTAGTAGCCCGGCGAAGGATCTTGCTAATGTGGAAGGAAGCGAAGCCCTCCAGCGTGGAGGCCTGGATAAATGACATGGCAGGGTTCATTAAACTGGAGAGGATAAAGTTTGCCTTGAGAGGGTCTGCGCAGGGGTTCTACAGGCGGTGGCAACCGTTCCTCGACTATCTCGCGGAGCGTTAGATGAAGGTCGGTCAGCAGCAGCAGCAACCCGGGGGGGGGGGGAATGTCTTGTGAAGGGGGGGGGCGGGAGGGAGGGAGGGGGAAGGGGGGTCTGCCTAGGGGGTATTTGAGCAGGAGAATACATGAATGATCTGGAAAACTGGCATGTACGGGAGGAATCCAATGTACAAAGTTCTGTAACATATCGTTTTACCATGTTTATAACTTGCTATGTGCGTTTTCTTTCTATTTTGTTATGGGGGGGGGTGGGTTTGATTGTAAGGGTGAAAAATTGTGTTAAAAAACTTTAATAAATATATATATTTTTTTAATGAAGTTACTGTGAAAAGCCCCTAGTCGCCACATTCCGGCGCCTGTTTGGGGAGGCCGGTACGGGAATTGAACCCGTGCTGCTGGCATTGTTCTGTATTGCAAGCCAGCTGTTTAGCCCACTGTGCTAAACCAGCCCAGTTCAGGTGCAGTTTATGTTACGTCTCATGATGCAACACTTGGAGCATTGGTAACATCCAGGTGAAGATGTGCTGGGCCCCTTCCAAGACCAATATTTCCCTTCAAAGGTGCAATACCCACAGCTGTGCACACATTGTAAGAACACACCACACAGCACGTTTTTATGTTGGGTGCTCTCCATAATTACCAGTAGTCTATAAGAAAGATAAATAAAATCCCTGCTCATTATCACCTATCTTGTCTTAATTTTATCGCACTATAATTATATTTATCAGCAGATGGCCTTTTTCTTCAATTTAATTTATTTGTAGAATTAGGGCACCTGTAATTAATAATGTTGTTTTTGGGAATGAAAGGACATTAACCTAAGAGATGAATATCTTTAACCTTTGAGCAATAAGAGCTACTTCTTAATTATAATAAACCTTGCAGTCATCTAATTAAAACATACAAATGCAAGAAAAATCGTTTAAAATTAGATTGTGACATATTAACACAATTCATGACTACACTTGTTTTACATCTCATGAAAACATTAGTGTTTCCTACTAGTGAATAATAATTATCCATAAGAATCAACAGGGTGATACAATTGTGAAGTTTATAAGATTATTATGGTTCATGAGATTACTGTATTTTGGGACTCCAGCTTTGAATGTAAGGTAGATGAAAGGGAGCATGTAACATGTGCTGGAGGGTGCCTGACAGTAAGCCTGAGTGGTTTAATTGTTAGAGCTCTGAGTAAGACTCAGATTGTTTTATTGAGGGGGAGGTGCAAGATACTTATACTTGGGGACAATGACAGCAGGTGCTGAGTTTCCCAAAGCCTCAGAAAGGAGTTATAACTATTAAGTTGTGACCTTGGTTCTGTAAATTATGGGTGGGATTCTCCATTCCACTGCACCCATTTCCTGGTGTGCTGCACCCTTGCCGGCAGTGGGATTCTCCCTCCCAGCAGCCGGCCAGCGGGTGTGAGTGCGCTGCCGGTGAAATGGAGGATACCGCCGATGGAGAATCCAGTCCCATGTGTTTTCCTTTGCCATGGGGAAGAAGGTAGAGGGAACCATTTTGAGATCAGGTTACAGGCTTCCCTAAAAACCCAGTGTTATGGGCCAGGGTTTAGAGAACCCCAAAGTGCATCATGGAGTTCACCTGACCCACAACTTTTAATAGATTGTGGTATGGGGAGCACACGGCCCACTCTACAGGTGTGGTACAGCAGAAGTGGAAAAGTGTTTTTTAAAGCAAAACAATGTTTATTCCATGAACTCAAGTTAACCTTTTTAAAACATACAGCGAACATCTTAGCAACCATTAATTCAAATACAACCCCCAAAGAATACAACGCTAAGTAATCCTTTAAGCTATCCTTTTAACATCCATAAGACTTAAAACACCTTTTACCAGAAGCACATCAGGTTTAAGTCATTACTGTTATTAGTTCTAAATCACCAGGATCGATTTACAGTCTTTAGATTACAGAGAGAGACTCTAATACACCTTCTGGTTGTGACTGCAGCTACCCAGCTCTGAAAACGAAACTAAAACACACCCTGCAGCAAACAGCCTAAAACGAAAGTAAACACCTGACAGACAGCCCAGCTCCACCCACCCTCTGACATCACTGCAGTAATAAACACCCATTTCTTAAAGGTACTCTCACTACAGATACTTATATACACATCCATTTATAAACACCCATTTCGTAAAGGTACTCTTACATGGCATCAGGTACACCACACAAAGACCAGTTGCAGTTTGCCTTGTGTATTCCAGCCATAATTAAGATGATGTGGTCAGAAGACTAAATTAGAATGGCTCTTGCGTCCTTCCATTTTATCATGCACTGCACTGATTGAGTCTGGTTTTGGGGACTAATGAAGCTAGGTCCCAATTATTTTCAAATATCCATTGTGATGATTGATGCACAAAATTGCTGAGCTGCCATCAATGTACCTTCCAGAGCTACAATGCTTACAGACTAAATTCGACCAGAAAGAAGCATGGGTGAGATTCTCCGAAATGGCGGCACCGCAACACCGGAGCGTTATACACCACCGTCAATGGCCCAGTGATTCACTTACCTGAAGGGGGCCAGCAGGCATGCGCGCGTGGCCCCACGCAACATGGCGGACCCACACAGCAAGTCGGCCCCAACAACATAGGCCCCCCCAGATCGTGTGTGCTCACCGATCAGGGGCCCCCGAACCGAACCCTGCCCGTCCTGGAGGAACCCCCCCCCCCCGTGACAAATGCCCCCGCCCGCCACTAGGGGGGCAACGGATTGGGTCCGCATCCGGCACTCCGAGTTCCCGCCAGTGGAACCATGAGTGAACCACGCCGGCGGGAACCCAGCCAGCTGCCGGCGGACAATTGCCGTGGAGGCCTCTTTAAATGGCCTCCGACCGGCGCCGCGTCGACCGTGCTCGCATGACTGGCAGTGATTCTCCGGCCTGCGGAGAATCGCGGGAAGGCGTCGGACCCAATTGCGGGTCTGATGCCCCATTCCCCGCCCCCACGCCGAGCCCAATTTCGGCGCGAAGGCTCGGAGAATCCCGGACCAGGGGCGAAATTCTCCGGTATCGGCGCGATGTCCGCCGACTGGCGCCCAAAATGGGGCAAATCAGTCGGGCATCGCGCCGCCCCAAAGGTGCGGAATGCTCCACATCTTTGGGGGCCGAGCCCCAACCTTAAGGGGCTAGGCCCGCGCCGGACGAATTTCCGCCCCGCCAGCTGGCGGCAAAGGCCTTTGGTGCCCCGCCAGCTGGCGCGGAAATGACATCTCCGGGCGGCGCATGCGCGGGAGCGTTAGCGGCCGCTGACGGCATTCCCGCGCATGCGCAGTGGAGGGAGTCTCTTCCGCCTCCGCCATGGTGGAGACCGTGGCGAAGGCGGAAGGGAAAGAGTGCCCCCACGGCACAGGACCGCCCGCGGATTGGTGGGCCCCGATCGCGGGCCAGGCCACCCTGGGGGCACCTCCCGGGACCAGATCGCCCCGCGCCCTCCCCAGGACCCCGGAGCCCGCCCGCGCCGTCTTGTCCCGCCGGTAAGGTAGGTGGTTTAATCTACGCCGGCGGGACAGGCATTTTAGCGGCGGGACTTCGGCCCATCCAGGCCGGAGAATCGCGGGGGGAGGCCCGCCAACCGGCGCGGTGCGATCCCCATCCCCGCCGAATCTCCGGTGCCGGAGAATTCGGCAACCGGTGGGGGCGGGATTCCCGCCAGCCCCCGGCGATTCTCCGACCCGGCGGGGGGTCGGAGAATCTCGCCCCAGATCTCCTGAAGACCACACTTAAAGGAGTTGCTGAACGTGTGCAACACTATTCTCCAACCAATTCATTTTAGCATCAACAATTGGTCTAAAGTAATGAATTAAAAACCTGAGGAGGTCTCAATGCAATTGTCCAATCTTACCGAGGGATACCAACACACTACCCCACCCCCCGCCCCCTCCCTCCCCCCCACAAACATTAACATAAGAAATAGTTATATAGCGCATCAAGTCCACTTGTCATTTAAGAAGGTCACAGCTCAAATTCTACAGAAAAAAATGATTTTCTTTAGATTTTCTGTTCTATCCTATGCCTTGTTCCTCTTAATGCCCAGATTTTGAGAGAACTGAAATGGCCACAGATTGTGTGCCCTCCCAGTCCCTCACAGCAATACAGATCTCCTGAGTGACTGCCGCCAGTGTGAGCTGGTACTCTATCAGTTGATTATTCATCTGGGCTATCAGCTCATAGCTTCTCCTTGCAGCCACCTGCAGCTCCATTCATTAGATCAGACACCAACCACAGAGAGCCAGCCAAACAAAATGCACCCTTAACCCTCACCTGTAACCTTTGCGTGACAGAGATGAAGACTAACGATAGTCTGGCACTGACTCCCAATAGCTTCATCAACTGGCTCATCAGCAATGATCATCGTGGGCCTCCCAACTTTAAAATCAATCCCCATTCAAATGTACTGCTCACCAATGCAGGCAGAGGCTGCCACTGACATTGCTGCAGGTGATTTTGCCAACAGAAGGACCACGCTTCAAAAATCTGATTAGTTTCCCATTACCGGCAAAAACCTTCACTCAAATGCACCAAGCATATGATTCATAATAACTTGAAAGGAAAATAGATATTCCATTTATATGATGCCCTTGACAACCCTTAGGTCACAAGGTGCTTTGTCATCCTGCTGGTTGCACAGAAAGAAATATTTTGGGGGCTGTTTTCTGCGAGTTCTTCAGTGGTCCCTTTAAGAACTGAAGGTTAGACTTCTCACCTCCTGGTCCACATAGCTTGCAGCACAATCTCTGTCATTTAAATTACTATTGGCGTACAATTACAATCTGACCCTAATTGGCACATTTAGTCAGCCTTAGTGTAATGATGCACTTTCATATCCTCCATTAGTGAACACAAAAACGATTTGGTGATAAGAATTGTGCATTGGCCGAGCTCCCCTAAGAGGGCTCCATCCCTTGGGGTGATGACCCACTCTGAGTCCCAATTGGTCACCAAAGCCAGGCAACCCTTTTCTGCATCGCTGCCCTTTAAGGGGCAATCACCGCACTTAGGCTGAGTTGAGGCAGGTGGGCTGCTCACCCAATTATAGGCTTGCCTGAAAATTAAATTTGATAGGCCTCAGACATTGACAGGGAGCTGTGGTGTATGCCCCGACCCCACAACCATGAGATCTTCAATTGTTACGTGTCCATGTCTCTGGTGAATCAGCAGGTCGGTTAGTATGTGTAAAGAGACAAGAAAGCCTTGCTGTTTTGTGAATGTGACCCTTCACAAATGAAACATTGGTCAGGATTTTCCAGTACTCGCCACAGCAGAAGTGGCAGGCCAGCCAAAAGCCTGTTGACCTTCGGCGGGACCGGACGTTCCCGGAAGTGGGTGGGGCAGGAAAAACCCAGCTTGAATAAAGTTTGCTGACTGAAACGATGCCTTTTACAACATTTTCTTTTTTGTTAAAGTTCCATCATCTTGCAGGTTTTCTTTTTTCTTTTATTCCACCTGCAACACTACAGATTGCATACTTTAAAACAAATAATTTAAGAATATGCAATTCTTGTTTTCTAATTAAGGGGCAATTCAACGTGGCCAATCCACCTACCCTGCACATCTTTGGTTGTGGGGGTGAGACCCATGCAGACACGGGGAGAATGTGCAAATTCTACATGGACACTGATCCAGGGCTGGGATCGAACCCGGGTTTTCGCCGCCGTGAGGCAGCAATGCTAACCACTGCGTCCCCGTGCCGCCCATAGATTACATAATTTTAATGTGTGGAAATTCGCATTTTATCAGGATTGTGACCAGGTTGATCTGTACATTCTCCATGCAGTACAAGGGACTTGTTTCAAATGGGTATATGAGGTTTGCACAAAGCCGGAAGGTAGAGAGAGCATTAAAAGGCAGAGTGAACTTAATTGGGCCTCGCTATATGTTCACAGGCAGTGAATCATCGCATAGAACACATAAGTGGTGAAACAAAACAAGTAAGGAGAGATACATATGGCACATATATGTTTCTCTTTTGACATTGAAATATGAATTAAATAAATAGAATGTGATATGTCTGAAGTTGCAAGTGTGGTATTCCCTAAAGCCGAATACAGGAGTCTTTGGGCGCAATCGGCAATCCGGGCGCAATGTGTGCTGAAAATTGCGGTGCTTTTCTGGAGCAAAGTTATGGGGCGAAATTCTCCGTTATCGGCGCAAAAAACGGCGCAAATCCGACTTGCGTCACGTTGAAAAAATGGGTCGAATGTCTCTGGCCCGAAATGGGCTAGCAGCGGCGTAACGGGATCCGAGCTTGCGCAGTGGTTCACGCCGTGCAGCGTCATACGCGCTGCACGGCGTGACGGCTCATAAGGCCGCGCTGCTCCCCCCCACCCGACCGGAACACCCGACCGGAACACCCGACTGGATGGCTGGCCGCCGCTTAGCCCCGAGGTTCGAGTCACGGGGTGTGGAGGCGCTCCTGGACGCAGTGGAGAAGAGGAGGGACGCCCTGTATCCCGGGCACGGCCGCAGAGTTGCCCCACGCCACAGCTGGCGTCTGTGGAGGGAAGTGGCAGAGGCCGTCACCGCTGTGGCCCTGACACCACGGACAGGCACCCAGTGCCACAAGAAGGTGAACGACCTCGTCAGAGCAGGCAGGGTGAGCCTCCCCATATCCCCCCTCCCCATATTCCCCCCTCCCCCATATCCCCCCTCCCCATATCCCCCCTCCCCCATATCCCCACTCCCCCATATCCCCCCCCATATCCCCCCTCCCCCATATCCCCCATACCCCCCTCCAATATCACCTCTCCCCCATATCCCCCATATCCCCCCTCCCCCATATCCCCCCTCCCCCATATCCCCCATAACCCC
Organism: Scyliorhinus torazame; assembly: GCF_047496885.1. Taxonomy (NCBI): domain Eukaryota; kingdom Metazoa; phylum Chordata; class Chondrichthyes; order Carcharhiniformes; family Scyliorhinidae; genus Scyliorhinus; species Scyliorhinus torazame. The sequence continues at coordinate 180,818,473 of NC_092718.1, forward strand.
CTCTCCACTATCCACCCTCCCCCATATCCCCCCATATCCCCCATATCCCCCCTCCCCAATATCTCCCTTCCCCCATATCCCCCCTCCCCCATATCCCCCCTCCCCATTCCCCCTTCCCCCATATGCCCCCTCCCCCATATCCCACCTCCCCAAAGCCCCCCTCCCCATATCCCCCCTCCCCATATCCCCCCTCCCCATAACCCCCCTATCCCATATCCCCCCTCCCCCATATCCCCCCTCTCCCATATCCCCCATATCCCCTCTCCCCATATCCCCCCTCCCCCATGTCCCCCATATCCCCCCTCCCCCATATCCCCTCCCCCATATCCCCCCTCCCCCATATCCCCCCTCCCCATATCCCCCCTCCCCATATCCCCCTCCCCATATCCCCCTCCCCATATCCCCCATATCCCCCTCCCCATATCCCCACTCCCCCATATCCCCCCTCCCCAATATCCCCCCTCCCCATATCCCCCATATCCCCCCTCCCCATATCCCCCTCCCCATATCCCCCCTCCCCAATATCCCCCCTCCCCCATATCCCCCATATCCCCCCTCCCCAATATCCCCCCTTCCCATATCCCCCATCCCCCATATCCCCACTCCCCCATATCCCCAAGTGAATCCAGCCCTAACCTTAACCTCTGCAATGCACGCGCAACCAATGGCGTGCATTCATATACATGCCTAACAGTGTTGCCTTTTACCCCTGCCACCACCGCCCCCCCCCGCCCCACAGGAGAAGCGCGCACACAACAATAGGGAGCATGTGAGGACTGGAGGAGGCCCCGCTGATGAGAGGCCACTGACCGAACACGAGGAAAGGGCCCTGGAACTGGCTGGCGGACCTGACGACCGGGAGGTTGCTGATGCAGAGGTCGGGGGCGTACTAGCAAGTGAGCCACCGACAGCCCGTCCCCATATCCCCTCTCCCCTATATCCCCCTCCCCCATATCACCTGATCACTGCCTGCATGTCTAACCATGCATGCTTCATTGTGTATCGCAGGAGCAAACGTCCAGGCACCCATCCCCGCAGATGCAGACCGACCGCAGGATGCCCGTCGGAGGCCACGGGAGACGGAGAGACCCGGACCCTCCAGCATGCGACGCCCGCAGGATGCCCCTCGGAGGCCACGGGAGACAGAGAGACCCGGACCCTCCAGCATGCGACGCCCGCAGGATGCCCCTCGGAGGCCACGGGAGACAGAGAGACCCGGACCCTCCAGCATGCGACGCCTGCAGGATGCCCCTCGCACACCATGGGAGACGGAGAGACCTGGAGCAACAGGGAGACGACACCCCCGTCACGTGCAGGAGCGACCACCCAGCGATGAGGGGGGCAGCCACAGGCCCCCGTCACATCCGAGCAAGGACACCTCTACCCAGGACACCACTACCCAGGACACCACTACCCAGGACACCACTACCCAGGACACCCCTACCCGGGACAGCACTACCCAGGAAGACGAAATACTGGACAGTGACTCAGAGTGGATGGGTGGAGACGACCCCCCACCCCAAAGTGCCATGGACTCAGAGTGGGACGAAGAGCACGACACAACACCACTGCTGTCACCAACACCCTCCACCATCGCAGAAAAACTCACCTCGGTTGGGCACTTTAGTGATGAGGCGTCTGGTACACTCACTGGTGCGCACAACACAGCCGTCCCGGTGCAGCAGGTGGAGGTAGGAGCAGCAGAGGGGCCGGGCGGTCGGAGGGCAGCCCAGCCCAAGCGAACATCTGCCGCCCAGATGGATCCTGGGTTCCTGGAGTTACCACACCCACACATAGATCCGATGCAACCACCGACCCGGAGACGAGCGAAGAGGGTGACGGCCGGCTTGCGGCGGCTGCAGTCGCAGGTGGAGGAGTCCACCCGCGTCCAGGAGCTGGAAGTGGTGCCGGTCATACGTGCCACCCAGGCCGACACCGCACGGGTGGCGTCCGCGGTGGAGGCAATGGGTGCGACGGTGTCAGACATGGGGAACGGTTTGCGAGGCCTGGGGCTTTCCGTGCAGGCGGCGTCTGTGGCCCAGGACATGGCTGCCCTCTCACAGGAGGCCATGAGCCAGTGCCAGCGCCAGATGGCAGAGGCGCTCAACGCCATAGCCCAGTCTCTGCAGGCCATGGCCCAGTCTCTGCAGGCCATGGCCCAGTCTCTGCAGGCCATCGCTGAGGGCATCGGCGCCAGTGGCCATGTGCGATCCGGCGTCGCACTGTCACAGACAGGGTTTGCCAGCCCCCTGGGCTCCATGGCTGCAAACCTGCAGACCCCTGTCGATACCAGCACGGGCCTCCAGGACTGGCAGCGCCAGATGTCGGGGGGGGTGTCGGATGGCCAGTCCGTTCGCATCCCCCACCCATGTAGAGGCCTGGGGGCCATCGGGCACCCCGAGGGAGGAGGAGGTGGTGTGGTCCGTCCCGGCTCCGCCTGTAGGGGAGGTCCCGGAACACCGCGACACCTCGGACTCCCCCCCTTCCGTCCCAGGTGCATCGGGTGGGCAACGGGCAGGACAGGTTGGCAGCTTGCCATCCCAGTCGCCCGGGCCGCAGCCTGGCCCATCTAGGCCAGGACGCCCCAGGAAACGGCCGCCAAAGGGATCCAGTGTCAGAGGGCATGAATCACAGGAGTCCACCTCCAGTTCTGCTGTACCGTCTGGGGAACCACGTAGACGTAGTCAAAGGGCCCGTAAGGCCAAACAATTAGACACTGAGTAAGTTAGCATGGGTGCAGGGCACAGATGAGTTTTAGGGGCTAGGGCACGTGCATGAACTCCTTTGGTTATTAAAGTCAATGTTACACCTACAGAAGCTGCCTTTGTGCTCTGTCCAAAGCGTGCGGGGGTGTCATGTACGTTGAGCGCAAGTGTGTGTGTGAGGGGTGGTCTTACCTCAGCCCCAGGTGAGTCTGCCCCGTTCCCCCTGGGCCGCCATCAACATCCCCCCGGGCAGAGGACGGGACCGTGCGCTGCAGTGTCACAGCGGCATGCAGGGATGGGCCGGGTGGATGGTGGTACTGTGGCCATGGGTCAGACATAGTCCAACGACGTGGAGCCAGGAGCTCACCGCAGGGCGGGTTGTCATCATCTTCCATGGCCTGCAATAGACACGCGTCCACCCGCAACTGTGTGAGCCCGGCCCGTTGTGCCGCAGGTGGATCAGCAATGGGGGGGGGGGGTGTTATGCATGCGGGTGGGGTGGGTGGGGTTGGGGAGGGGGGTGAGGGTGCTGGGTGGGTGGATGGGTGGGGGATGTGGGTGGTCGGCTGTTGCCATGGTGTGCGGTCTGTGGCCATACTACCCGATTCCCACGCCCATCTAGTCAGTGAAGCGGGCGGCTATCAGTCTGTCCCGTGCCCGCTGGGCCAGCCGGTAACGGTGGACAGCCACCCGCCTGTGTCTACCCCGTCTGCCCTGACCATTACCCCCATCCCCCTCATCTGGGGAGGACTGCGCCTCTTCCTGCTGCTCCTCCACTCCGCCCTCCTCTGCCTGCGGCACATCGCCCCTCTGCTGGGCTATGTTGTGCAGGACGCAGCACACCACAATGATGCGGCCGACCCTATCTGACCGATACTGGAGGGCGCCCCCAGAGAGGTCCAGGCACCTGAAACGCATCTTCAGCACGCCAAAGCACCTCTCTATCACTCCTCTTGTTGCTACATGGGCATCATTGTAGCGGTTCTCCACCTCATTGCGTGGCCTCCGTATAGGCATCATCAGCCACGATCGCAATGGGTAGCCCCTGTCGCCCAGCAACCAGCCCCTCAGCCGGGGATGGCGTCCCTCGTACATGCCGGGGATGGATGACCGCGACAACACGTATGAGTCGTGTACACTGCCTGGGTAACGGGCGCAGACGTGCAGGATCATCATGCGGTGGTCGCAGACCACCTGTACGTTCATCGAATAGGTCCCCTTCCTATTGGTGAACACGGCCCTGTTATCTGCAGGTGGCCGCACGGCGACGTGCATCCCATCAATCGCGCCCTGGACCATGGGGAACCCGGCCACGGCAGAGAAGCCCATGGCCCGGGCATCCTGGCTGGCCCGGTCCACAGGGAAGCGGATGTAGCGGTGCGCCATGGCATATAGGGCATCTGTCACTGCCCGGATGCACCGATGCACCGATGTCTGCGATATGCCGGACAGGTCCCCACTCGGTGCCTGGAATGACCCCGTTGCATAAAAGTTCAGGGCCACCGTAACCTTGACGGACACGGGGAGAGGGTGTCCCCCGCCAGTGCCACGCAGTGACAGGTGTGCCAGCAGGTGGCAGATGTGTGCCAGGGTTTCCCGCCTCATCCTGAGTCTCCTCCTGCATTCCCGGTCCGTGAGGTCCTGGTATGACAGCCGGGGCCGGTACACACGGGGCGCCCTCGGGTGCCTCCGTTGCCGTGGGGCCGCGACGTCCTCCTCCCCCTCCTCGTCCTGTCGGTCAGGTGTCCCTCCAGCCTGGGCGGCTGCCGCCTGTCCCTCTGCGGCAGCCTGCACCGCCTCTCTGGCACGCTCCTCCTCCTCATCCAGGGCAACATATACATTAGCGGCTGCCGCCACGGCGGCCAACATCGCTGGATGATCGGAAAACATGACGGCCCGGTGGGGGGGAGGGGAATGACGACATGTCATCATTGCCCATATCCCCTCCTCCCCCCAGCCAGGTGGCATGGACCGCATGTGTCCAACTGTTGGAGGCTGGCACCTGGCCAGGTGGACCAACTCACTTGCCCTCGCATCCCCCTCCCCGGCACGGACCCCCCATCCTCCTCCCCGGCACGGACCCCAACCTCCTCCCCGGCACGGACCCCTCCAACCTCCTCCCCGGCACGGACCCCAACCTCCTCCCCGGCACGGACCCCCCCCCCCCAACCTCCTCCCCGGCACGGACCTCAACCTCCTCCCCGGCACGGACCCCCCATCCCCCTCCCCAGCACGGACCTCCCCAACCTCCTCGCCGGCATGGACCCCAACCTCCTCCCCGGCACGGATCCCCCATCCCCCTCCTCGGCACAGACCCCCCCAACCTCCTCCCCGGCACGGACCCCCCCCATCCCTCTCCCCGGCATGGACTCCCCAACCTCCTCCCCGGCACGGACCCCCCCAACCTCCTCCCCGGCACGGACCCCAACCTCCTCCCCGGCACGGACCTCCCACACCCTCCCCGGCACGGACCCACCCAACCTCCTCCCCGGCACGGACCCCCCATCCCCCTCCCCGGCACGGACCCCCCCAACCTCCTCCCCGGCACGGACCCCCCCCCAACCTCCTCCCCGGCACGGACCCCCCCCAACCTCCTCCCCGGCACGGACCCCCCCCCAACCGCCTCCCCGGCACGGACCCCCCCCAACCTCCTCCCCGGCACGGACCCCATCCCCCTCCCCGGCACGGTCCCCAACTTCCTCCCCGGCACGGACCCCCCTCCCGGCACTCCCCCGGAGCCCAGCCCACTCTAACCACCCCCCCCGCCGCACACACACACACACAACCCGAGACACACGTCTCCTCACACATTCAGACTGCGGCCACGCCATCGCCTGCCCAGAGCCAACCCCCCAGGCCGTCACTCACCTCCACGCTGGTCGGCGTGAACCTGGAGCACAGGGTCACGCCGATGAAAAGGAGGTTTAATTTACGTCGACGTGAACGGTCATCACGTCGACGGGACTTTGGCCCATCCGGAAGGGAGAATATCGGCAGGCCGAAAATCGTCTGCCTTGCGCAGACCGGTGCCATTCTCCGACGGCAGCGGCGCCATTAACGCCCCGCCGACTTGTCTCCCTTCGGAGACTTTGGCAACCGGCGGGGGCGGGATTCACGGCGGCCAACGGCCATTCTCCGACCCTCTGGGGGGTCGGAGAATGACGCCCATGGTTTATGATTCTACTCAAACTCACTTGCATAAACACGCACAAAACTTCTCCCATGGACGCAGCTTGGCGGGGGAAGTGAGTGGATCACTGACTCCCGTTCCTGCCTTTCAAAGGTGGCGCATAATACGTGAAGCGGCCAATTGGCGGCTGCCCAGCGGGCAACTGGTCAACAGCATTGGGGAATGGTGGACAGTGCACCAAATCGACAACCAAAGTCCGAGGTCAGAGGGGGCAGGCCGTGACCTGGAAGGAGTTCACGACCCCCCATTTAAACGATGTCCTGGGATGGGACTGTGGCAGCAGAACCGGAAAACAGTGGGCGGGATTCTCTCAGCCCACGCCGGGCCGGAGAATCGGCGGGCCGGGCACGAATCGCGCGACGCCGCCCCGACGCCGGTTCGCCGATTCTCCGGAGAGCAGAGAATCGGCGCCATTGGCGCTGGCACGGCGCCAGTCAGGGGCAGCTCTACGGGCCCTCCCCAACGACTCTCCGCCCGGGATGGGCCGAGTGGCCGCAAACAAATCCGAGTCCCGTTAGCCCCGTCCACGTGTGGTCTTACCCGGCACGTAAGACCGGGTAAGTCTTACGGGACCTCGGTTTGCATCCTTTCGGGAGCGGCCTGATGGGGGAGGAGGGGAGGGGAGGGCTCCGCTGTGGCCTGGCCTGCGATCGGGGCCTGCCGATCGGCGGGCCGGCCTCTCAGGCTGGGGGCCTCTTTTGATCCGTGCTGGCCCCTGTAGCGCTACGCCATGTTGCTTCGGGGCTGGAGCGGACAAGGAAGCCACTGCGCATGCACAAAACTGCACCGGTCGCAGTGCACATGCGCACATTCGTGCCGGTCGCAGCGTGCATGCACAGACCATTTGACGGCGGTGTCAGCAGCTGGAGCGGTGTGGGTCGCTCCAGTGCCGTGCTGGCCTCCTGTAGGGCTCAGAATCGCTGCTCCTGGTGGCCTGTTGACGCATCTGTAAAATGCGACGGCGTTTACGACGGTGTCAACACTTAGCCTCAGGATCAGAGAATCCTGCCCAGTGTTTGAGCACCTGAGCCATTTGTGGTGAAGATTTTAAATTGCTGTAAACACCCACATTGTGTAAGTCCTGTTTGTAAATGGGTATGACTAATCATCTAGTTTCAAAGCATTCTGGATTTTGCCAGGGAACAACAAACTTTGGATTGTACCCGACCCATTCCTCTGGTGAATAGCATGTGTTTCGGCAGATATTGAAAATCTGGCCTTTAACTCTCCAGCACAAGGTGTGTGGAGATGTGGCAAAGATACCAGAGGGTTGAGTGTGCTGGCACGCACAGCGGAGGAGTCCATCAATGCCATAAGCATTGAGATGGCACACTTAACAGAACACGTCGCTTCCCCCAATGAGAGACTGGTAACTGTAATGGAGGGCCAAACCCAGCAGATCACAAATGCGATACTGGGCATGCTTTCTGACCTGCAATCCATCACCTTGTCTCTGACATCCATTCACCACAGCCAGGGTGAGAGGAGGATGAGAACCTGGAGTCACATCCTGCTTCTGGTCGCTCTCAGGATGGGCAAACAGATTTTGGATGAGCAACTGACAATACTAAGGGGGGGGGGGCACCACTCAGGGTGCTTCTGATGGCATGGCCTCTCGTCCACCATTCTGCCATTGGCATAGATAACTCTAGTGCCATGGTGATTGGTGAGCCACCTGAGATGCTCAGGTGACACCCACCATGCCTCAAGCAACCAGAGGACGACCGTCATTGTAACTTCATCTGAAACCTACTTGTGACAATAAGCGATTTTCATTTTCATTTTTCATTTCAATGTCACCCCAGCCAAGGGGGCATAATGATCAGTCGCCCATCTCCACTACCGCTGGCAGTAAAGGGAGAGCACCCCCGCAGCACCCAGAAAAAAAATGAGATAACCCTATATTAGTCAAACTTGGGTGCAAGTGGGGGCCGTTCTTATTTGTGTGATTTGAATATTGTTACGTGTGACTATAAATGATCTTTTCCAATTATTATCCGCCCGTATTTGTTCATTATCTCTCTGTGAATGTATGGATATGGATGCTCTTATCTGATACCGAGATGCGCGTCCTTCCAAATGACATTATTTAGTTGAGTATAACATCGCCCATACACAGCATTCGTGTTCATGTCATGGAGCTGCGCAGAGAAGGTGTCAATGGCCATGAAGGTGATGCAGAATTGGAGAAACTCAACTGCTGAAGTCTTCTGTCGATTAGAGCTTTTTGTGTCTTCCTTTGGACTGCCGGTTTGAATGGTCATCTGCTGAGGCCCATCTTCCTCTTTGGCTGACTCCTCATTTCAGCACCAGCCTGACTCCCTCAATTCCTTCTCTGACAAGCTATCTCCTCTCTGGAAGGCCAAGTTGTGCAGCGCACAGCCTACTACTGTGAAGGAGACTCTGGCTGTTGCACACTTGAGCGATGCTCCTGATCTATCTAGGCATCAGAATCTCATCTTGAGCAGTACAAAGGTTTGCTGATTTCAGAGCCCACCCGCCCACCATGTTATTGCAGACTGGCGTCGCGGTGGCACAGTGGTCAGCACTGCTGCCTCACAGCGCCAGGCACCCGGGTTCAATTCCGGCATTGGGTGGCTGTGAGAAGTTTGAACTTTCTCCTCGTGTCTGCTCCGGTTTCCTCCCACAGTCCAAAGATGTGCAGGTTAGATGGATTGGCTATGCTAAATTGCCGCTTAGTGTCCAAACGTTTAGGTGGTGTAACTGGGTTATGGGAATAGGTAGGATACTCTTTCCAAGGATCAGTGCAGACTCGATAGACTGAATGGCCTTCTTCTGCACTCTAGAGATTCTATGATTCTCACCCGACCTCAACATGCCGGATTTAATGTTTCTGCAGGACCAAGGGCTGTGGCCATTCAAAATTCAGCCCCGTGGACCAGTGCAGCAGGACAGGATTTTATGATGTCCTTAATATTTTCCTGTATTAAAAAGTATTCCTTGATTCATTTGAGAATGGTGATGAAACTGATAATAGAGTTTGTGAAAAAAAATATGTATTTTTGTCCATTAAAGTCTTCCACTGATCTTCCTCACTTTGTGTTCTCTTATAACGGGCAGCACAGTAGCATAGTGGCTAGCACAATTGCTTCACAGCTCCAGGATCCCAGGTTCGATTCCCGGCTTGGGTCGATGTCTGTGCGGAGTCTGCACGTTCTCCTCGTGTGTGCGTGGGTTTCCTCTGGGTGCTCCGGTTTCCTCCCACAGTCCAAAGATGTGCAGGTTAGGTGGATTGGCCATGCTAAATTGCCCTTAGTGTCCAAAATTGCCCTTAGTGTTGGGTAGGGTTACTGGGTTATGGGGATGTGGTGGAGGTGTGGGCTTGGGTAGGGTGCTCTTTCAAAGAGCCGGTGCAGACTCGATGGGCCGAATGGCCTCCTTCTGTACTGTAAATTCTATGAAATCTATAACCGTTCACTGAACTTTACACACAGAGGAAGCTATGGTCCTAAATGTACATGTGAATATGGTCTTGATTCTTAAGATGTGTGTTTCATTGCACATTAATCTCTTATAATGCGCACCAGATGATGAATTTCTTTGTAACGTGCTGCAAATGTGGAACAAACCGTGTAAAACTATAAGTCGTACCGTGTGAGCAAATATATCTTCCAGTTCTATGTCATAAAATTGCTAATGTTTGGCCTACATCATATGTCACTGCTTTCATCTTGAAATCAATGAAACAGAGTAGAGAAATTAGAAGAAAAGCCATTTAACTCAAAAAGCAACAATATGGTACATATTAAATGTAATAACAAACACCTGGAAGTGTGTTTAGAGATAGTAATTTAATTTCAGAGTTCAGGCAATGAAATGCCAAACACTGAGCCTTTGCTTTTGTAGCTTATGGCATCATTTGACCTCATTGATTGGATTACTAGGTTGTAAATCACGTGAAGGTGTCCATTATCCTCTTTCATTTTATGCCTGTCATTTTATGCAGGAGTTTATGCTTTTGTTCTTGCATAACCTTCTACTGCTGTATCTACTTTTGATGCTGGCATTATTTGAAAGAAGAGGTTTCGTCAAACATTTTGATAAAAGCCCGACATACTTTGCCTTCACCTTGCTAAGGCCCCCAGTGCAGTAAGCGAGGAAGGGGCACCCAGATGTGACCACAAAGTCTCTGTTTCCGTCCAAACTGAGGCTGAACCCTCCTTTAGGGAAATGGAACAAAAAGCCACATCTGAAGGATTTCTGAGGAAATCAACAGCTGTGAAAAGCTCAGGCGATGCTGACATTTTATCCGGGATGGATCAGTCTCCAGGCTCTGCTCAGTGAAGCAGGCCTAATCCTGCAATCTCCTCCGTCTGTCTGTAAAGTTCATTACTTTCTAATCAGTCCTTATGGCCCTTGTCAGGGAGGCCTCTGGGACCATCAGACTGGAACAAAGTGATGGATCAAAGGTAAAGACCGGTTTCTTCCTTAGGAAGTCATCCTTTCAACCCATACCTTTTACAATCAGCAGAAAGCTTATTGTGAAGTGGCAGCTGGCGTCAGTTTGGGTCTATATGACTCATTAAGGGAAGAACTATAATGATGATAACCTTTCCTTTCTTTCAGAGAAATAGAAATAATATGCAACAAATATTTTTTTTCCCCAAGATTAAAGGTGTAAAAGTTTCTAAGCAATAGACAAAAATGGCAGTTACCAGCACATCTTTGCTTTCGTTATTAACTATATGTGCACCAAATGATGTGTAGATAAACCAAAAATACCATGGTTCTGACTATTCAACTACACTGAGCACAAGTCTAGCACTTCCCATTGACTCCCCTTTCCAACGCCGCCCTTTTCCAACATGGGCAGGGATTCTCCAATCGGCCAAGTTCTGATGCCAGCGTGAAAAGCGGCGCCATCCACTCACGGTGTTAACAGTCTCCGACAATGAGGAATGTTCCCCTTCCTAGGCGTCTAGATCGGCGCCGAAGTGGTCCCCGCAGCTCCAGCCGGTGCGGAATGGCCGGCGCGAGTCCGCGCATGCGCGCTATGACCAGCGTGATTCCGTGCATACACGTGGGTTCCTGTCTCCGCGCCGGCCCCCGGGCAATATGGTGCTCGGCGCAGAGGAACATAGGCCCCCACGGAACCAGCCCGCCGGCCGATCGGTAGGCCCCGATCGCGGGCCAGGCCACTGTGGAGGCGCCCCGGGGTCCCCCCGCCCCCTCCCCTCCACAGACACACCTTCCAGGTCCAATGCCAGCGGGACTCGGCCGAACTCGGCGGCCACTCGGCCCGCGAGCGCCCGCGAATCGGCACCGGAGAATCGGGGCGGCGGTGCACGATTCCTGGGCGTCATTCTCCGACCCCCCAGAGGGTCGGAGAATGGCCGTTGGCCGCCGTGAATCCCGCCCCCGCCGGTTGCCGAAGTCTCCGAAGGGAGAAAAGTCGGCGGGGCGTTAATGGCGCCGCTGCCGCAGAGAATGTCACGGGTCTGCGCAAGGCAGATTCGGCCTGCCGATATTCTCCCTTCCGGATGGGCCGAAGTCCCGTCGACGTGACGACCGTTCACGTCGACATAAATTAAACCTCCTTTTCATCGGCGTGACCCGGTGCTCCAGGCTCACGCCGACCAGCGTGGAGGTGAGTGACGGCCTGGGGGGTTGGCTCTGGGCAGGCAATGGCGTGGCCGCAGTCTGAATGCGTGAGGAGAGGTGTGTCTCGGGTTGTGTGTGTGTGTGTGCGGCGGGGGGGTGGTTAGAGTAGGCTGGGCTCCGGGGGAGTGCCGGGAGGGGGTCCGTGCCGGGGTGGAGGTTGAGGGGGGGGGTCCGTGCCAGGGTGGAGGTTGGGGGGGGGTCCGTGCCGGGGTGGAGGTTGGGGGGGGGGTCCGTGCCGGGGTGGAGGTTGGGGGGGGTCCGTGCTGGGGTGGAGGTTGTGGGGGGGGTCCGTGCCAGAGTGGAGATCGGGGGGGGGGTCCTTGCTGGGGTGGTGGTTGGGGGGGGGTCCGTGCCGTGCCGGGGTGGAGGTTGGGGGTTGGGGGGGTCCGTGCTGGGGTGGAGGTTGGGGGGGGTCCGTTCTGGGTTGGAGGTTGGGGAGGGGGGTCCGTGCCGGGGTGGAGGTTGGGGGGGGGTCCGTGCTGGGGTGGAGGTTGGGGGGGGCCGTGCCGGGGTGGAGGTTGGGGGGGGGGGTCTGTGCCGTGCCAAGGTGGAGGTTGGGTGGGGTTCCGTGCAGTGCCGGGGTGGAGGTTGGGGGTTGGGGGGGGTCCGTGCTGGGGTGGAGGTTGGGGGGGGTTCCGTGCCGTGCCGGGGTGGAGGTTGGGGGTTGGGGGGGGTCCGTGCTGGGGTGGAGGTTGGGGGGGGTCCGTGCCGGGGTGGAGGTTGGGGGGGGGTCTGTGCCGTGCCGGGGTGAGGTTGGGGGGGTGTCCGTGCCGGGGTGGAGGTTGGGGGGGGGGTCCGTGCTGGAGTGGAGGTTGGGGGGGATCCGTGCCGGGGTGGAGGTTGGGGGGGGGGTCCGTGCCGGGGTGGAGGTTGGGGGGGGTCCGTGCCGGGGTGGAGGTTGGGGGGGGTCCGTGCCACAGTGGAGGTTGGGGGGGTGGTCCGTGCTGGGGTGGAGGTTGAGGGGGGGTCCGTGCCGGGGTGGTTGGGGGGGGGTCCGGCCGGTGTGGAGGTTGGGGGGCGGTCCGTGCTGGGGTGGAGGTTGGGGGGGGGGTCCGTGCCGTGCCGGGGTGGAGGTTGGGGGTTGGGGGGGGTCCGTGCTGGGGTGGAGGTTGGGGGGGGGTCCGTGCTGGGGTGGAGATTGGGGTGGGGGGGTCCGTGCCGGTGTGGAGGTTGGGGGGGGTCCGTGCTGGGGTGGAGGTTGGGGAGGGCCGTGCCGGGGTGGAGGTTGGGGGGGGGGGGTCCGTGCCGTGCTGAGGTGGAGGTTGGGGGGGGTTCCGTGCCATGCCGGGGTGGAGGTTGGGGGTTGGGGGGGGGGTCCGTGCTGGGGTGGAGGTTGGGGGGGGGCCATGCCGGGGTGGAGGTTGGGGGGGGGTCCGTGCCGTGCCGGGGTGAGGTTGGGGGGGATCCGTGCCGGGGTGGAGGTTGGGGGGGGTACGTGCTGGGGTGGAGGTTGGGGGGGGGGTCCGTGCCGGGGTGGAGGTTGGGGGGAGGGGGGGGTCCGTGCCGGGGTGGAGGTTGGGGGGGGGTCCATGCCGGGGTGGAGGTTGGGGGGGGGTCCGTGCCAGGGTGGAGGTTGGGGGGGGGTCCGTGCTGGGGTGGAGGTTGGGGGGGGGTCCGTGCCGGGGTGGAGGTTGGGGTGGGGGGTCCGTGCCGGGGTGGAGGTTGGGGGGGGGTCCGTGCTGGGGTGGAGGTTGGGGGGCGGGTCCGTGCTGTGCCGGGGTGGAGGTTGGGGGGGGGGTCCGTGCTGGGGTGGAGGTTGTGGGGGGGGGTCCGTGCTGGGTTGAGGTTGGGGGGGTCCGTGCTGTGCCGGGGTGGAGGTTGGGGGGGGTCCATACTGGGGTGGAGGTTGGGGGGAGGCCGTCCGTGCCGTGGTGGAGGTTGGGGGGGTGGTGCGGTCTGTGCCGGGGTGGAGTTTGGTGGGGGGGTCCGTGCTGGGGTGGAGGTTGGGGGGGGGGTCCGTGCTGTGCCGGGGTGGAGGTTGGGGGGGTCCGTGCTGGGGTGGAGGTTGGGGGGGGGTCCGTGCCGGGGTGGAGGTTGGGGGGGCTCCTTGCTGGGGTGGAGGTTGGGGGGGGGGTCCGTGCCGTGCCGGGGTGGAGGTTGGGGGTTGGGGGGGGGGTTCGTGCTGGGATGGAGGTTGGGGGGGGGTCCGTGCCGGGGTGGAGGTTGGGGTGGGTCCGTGCCGTGCCGGGGTGAGGTTGGGGGGGGTCCGTGCCGGGGTGGAGGTTGGGGGGGTGTCCGTGCTGGAGTGGAGGTTGGGGGGGGTCCGTGCCGGGGTGGAGGTTGGGGGGGGGGGGGTCCGTGCCGGGGTGGAGGTTGGGGGGGGGTCCGTGCCGGGGTGGAGGTTGGTGGGGGTCCGTGCCACAGTGGAGGTTGGGGGGTGGTCCGTGCTGGGGTGGAGGTTGGGGGGGGGGTCCGTGCCGGGGCGGTTGGGGGGGGGTCCGGCCGGGGTGGAGGTTGGGGGCGGTCCGTGCTGGGGTGGAGGTTGGGGGGGTGTCCGTGCCGTGCCGGGGTGGAGGTTGGGTGTTGGGGGGGGGGTCCGTGCTGGGGTGGAGTTTGGGGGGGGGTCCGTGCTGGGGTGGAGGTTGGGGGGGGGTCCGTGCTGGGGTGGAGGTTGGGGGGGGGTCCGTGCCGGGGTGGAGGTTGGGGGGGGCTCCTTGCTGGGGTGGAGGTTGGGGGGGGTCCGTGCCGTGCCGGGGTGGAGGTTGGGGGTTGGGGGGGTCCGTGCTGGGGTGGAGGTTGGGGGGGGGTCCGTGCTGGGGTGGAGGTTGGGGGGGGTCCGTGCCGTGCCGCGGTGGAGGTTGGGTGTTGGGGTGGGTCCGTGCTGGGGTGGAGGTTGGGCGGGGGGTCCGTGCTGGGGTGGAGGTTGGGGGGGGGTCCGTGCCGGGGTGGAGGTTGGGGGTGGTTCCGTGCCGTGCCGGTGTGGAGGTTGGGGGGTGGGGGTCCGTGCCGGGGTGGAGGTTGGGGGGGGGGGCCCGTGCTGGGGTGGAGGTTGGGCGGGGTCCGAGCCGAGGGGGGGGATGGGTGGGCAAGTGAGTTGGTCCACCTGGCCAGGTGCCAGCCTCCAACAGTTGGACCCATGCGGTCCATGTCACCTGGCTGGGGGGAGGAGGGGATATGGGCAATGATGACATGTCGTCGTTCCCCTCCCCCCCACCAGGCCGTCATGTTTTCAGATCATCCAGCGATGTTGGCCGCCGTGGTGGCAGCCGCTCATGTCTATGTTGCCCTGGATGAGGAGGAGGAGGAGCATGCCAGAGAGGCGGCGCAGGCTGCCGCAGAGGGGCAAGCGGCAGCCGCCCAGGCTGGAGGGACACCTGACCGACAGGACGAGGAGGGGGAGGAGGACGTCGCGGCCCCACGGCAACGGAGGCACCCGAGGGCGCCCCGTGTGTACCGGCCCCGGCAGTCATACCAGGACCTCACGGACCGGGAATGCAGGAGGAGACTCCGAATGAGCCGGGAAACCGTGGCACACATCTGCCACCTGCTGGCACACCTGTCACCGCGTGGCACTGGCGGGGGACACCCTCTCCCCGTGTCCGTCAAGGTTACGGTGGCCCTGAACTTTTATGCAACGGGGTCATTCCAGGCACCGAGTGGGGACCTGTCCGGCATATCGCAGACATCGGTGCACCGGTGCATCCGGGCAGTGACAGATGCCCTAAATGCCATGGCGCACCGCTACATCCGCTTCCCCGTGGACCGGGCCAGCCAAGATGCCCGGGCCGTGGGCTTCTCTGCCGTGGCCGGGTTCCCCATGGTCCAGGGCGCGATCGATGGGATGCACGTCGCCGTGCGGCCACCTGCAGATAACAGGGCCGTGTTCACCAATAGGAAGGGGACCTGTTCGATGAACGTACAGGTGGTCTGCGACCACCGCATGATGATCCTGCACGTCTGCGCCCGTCACCCAGGCAGTGTACACGACTCATTCGTGTTGTCGCGGTCATCCATCCACGGCATGTACGAGGGACGCCATCCCCTGCTGAGGGGCTGGTTGCTGGGCGACAGGGGCTACCCATTGCGATCGTGGCTGATGACGCCTATACGGAGGCCACGCAATGAGGTGGAGAACCGCTACAATGATGCCCATGTAGCGACAAGGGGAGTGATCGAGAGGTGCTTTGGCGTGCTGAAGATGCGTTTCAGGTGCCTGGACCTCTCTGGGGGCGCCCTCCAGTATCGGTCAGATAGGGTCGGCCGCATCATTGTGGTGTGCTGCGTCCTGCACAACATAGCCCATCAGAGGGGCTCTACATCGTTGGACTATGTCTGACCCATGGCCACAGTACCACCATCCACCCGGACCATCCATGCATGCGGCTGTGACACTGCAGCGCACGGTCCCGTCCTCTGCCCAGGGGATGTTGATGGCGGCCCAGGGGGAAGGGGGCAGACTCACCTGGGGCTGAGGTAAGACCACCCCTCACACACACACTTGCGCTCAACGTACATGACACCCCCGCACACTTTGGACAGTGCACAAAGGCAGCTTCTGTATGTGTAACATTGACTTTAATAACCAAAGGAGTTCATGCACGTGCCCTAGCCCCTAAAACTCATCTGTGCCCTGCACCCGTGCCAACTTACTCAGTGTCTAATTGCTTGGCCTTACGGGCCCTTTGACTACGTCTACGTGGTTCCCCAGACGGTACAGCAGAACTGGAGGTGGACTCCTGTGATTCCTGCCCTCTGACACTGGATCCCTTTGGCGGCCGTTTCCTGGGGCGTCCTGGCCTAGATGGGCCAGGCTGCAGCCCGGGCGACTGGGATGGCGAGCTGCCAGCCTGTCCTGCCCGTCGCCCACCCGATGCACCTGGGACGGAAGGGGGGAGTCCGAGGTGTCGCGGTGTACCGGGACCTCCCCTACAGAGGGAGCCGGGACGGACCACACCACCTCCTCCTCCCTCGGGGTGCCCGTTGGCCCCCAGGCCTCTACATGGGTGGGGGATGCGAACGGACTGGCCATCCGACGCCCCCCCGACATCTGGCGCTGCCAGTCCTGGAGGCCCGTGCTGGTATCGACAGGGGTCTGCAGGTTTGCAGCCATGGAGCCCAGGGGGTTGGCAAACCCTGTCTGTGACAGTGCGACGCTGGCTCGCACATGGCCACTGGCGCCGATGCCCTCAGCGATGGCCTGCAGAGACTGGGCCATGGCCTGCTGAGACTGGGCCATGGCCTGCAGAGACTGGGCTATGGCGTTGAGCGCCTCTGCCATCTGGCGCTGGCACTGCTCATGGCCTCCTGTGAGAGGGCAGCCATTTCCTGAGCCACAGACGCCGCCTGCACGGAAGGCCCCAGGCCTCGCAAACCGTTCCCCATGTCTGACACCGTCGCACCCATTGCCTCCACCGCGGACGCCACCCGTGCGGTGTCAGCCTGGGTGGCACGCATGACCGGCACCACTCCCAGCTCCTGGACGCGGTTGGACTCCTCCACCTGCGACCGCAGCCGCCGCAAGCCGCCCGTCACCCTCTTCGCTCGTCTCCGGGTCGGTGGTTGCATCGGATCTATGTGTGGGTGTGGTAACTGCAGGAACCCGGGATCCATCTGGGCGGCAGATGTTCGCTTGGGCTGGGCTGCCCTCCGACCGCCCGGTCCCTCTGCTGCTCCTACCTCCACCTGCTGTACCGGGACGGCTATGTTGTGCGCACCAGTGAGTGTACCAGACGTCTCATCACTAAAGTGCCCAACCATTCTGTGTGTTTCTGCGATGGTAGAGGGTGTTGGTGACAGCAGTGGCGTTGTGTCGTGCTCTTCGTCCCACTCTGAGTCCATGGCACTTTGGGGTGGGGGTTCGTCTCCACCCATCCACTCTGAGTCACTGTCCGGTATTTTGTCTTCCTGGGTAGTGCTGTCCCGGGTAGGGGTGTCCTGGATAGTGGTGTCCTGGGTAGTGGTGTCCTGGGTAGTGGTGTCCTGGCTCGGATGTGACGGGACCCTGTGGCTGCCCCCCTCGTCGCTGGGTGGTCGCTCCCGCACGTGACGGGGGTGTCGTCTCCCTGTTGCTCCAGGTCTCTCCGTCTCCCGTGGTGTGCGAGGGGCATCCTGCGGGCGTCGCATGCTGGAGGGTCCGGGTCTCTCCATCTCCCGTGGTGTGCAAGGGGCATCCTGCGGGCGTCGCATGCTGGAGGGTCCGGGTCTCTCCGTCTCCCGTGATCTCCGAGGGGCATCCTGCGGGTGTCGCATGCTGGAGGGTCCGGGTCTCTCCGTCTCCCGTGGTCTCCGAGGGGCATCCTGCGGGCGTCGCATGCTGGAGGGTGCGGGTCTCTCCGTCTCCTGTGGTCTCCGAGGGGCATCCTGCGGGCGTCGCATGCTGGAGGGTGCGGGTCTCTCCGTCTCCTGTGGTCTCCGAGGGGCATCCTGCGGGCGGTCTGCATCTGCGGGGATGGGTGCCTGGACGTTTGGTCCTGCGATACACAATGAAGCATGCATGGTTAGACATCAGGCAGTGATCAGGTGATATGGGGGAGGGGGATATAGGGGAGGGGGGATATGGGGACAGGCTGTCGGTGGCTCACTCGCTAGTACGCCCCCGACCTCTGCATCAGCAACCTCCCGGTCCTCAGGTCCGCCAGCCAGTTCCAGGGCCCTTTCCTCATGTACGGTCAGTGGCCTCTCATCAACGGGCCCTCCTCCAGTCCTCACATGCTCCCTATTGTTGTGTGCGCTCTTCTCCTGTGGGGGTGGGGGGCAGGGGTAAAGGGCAACAGTGTTAGGCAGGTATATGAATGCACGCCATCGGTTGCGCGTGCATTGCAGAGGTTAAGGTTAGGGCTGGATTCACTTGGGGATATGTGGGATATGGGGGAGGGGGGATATGGGGGATATGGGGGAGGGGGGGATATGGGGAGGCTCACCCTGCCTGCTCTGACGAGGTCGTTCACCTTCTTGTGGCACTGGGTGCCTGTCCGTGGTGTCAGGGCCGCAGCGGTGACGGCCTCTGCCACTTCCCTCCACAGACGCCGGCTGTGGCGTGGGGCAACTCTGCGGCCGTGCCCGGGATACAGGGCGTCCCTCCTCTGCTCCACCGCGTCCAGGAGCGCCTCCACATCGCGTGACTCGAACCTCGGGGCTGAGCGACGGCCAGCCATCAAGTCGGGTGTTGCGGTCGGGTGTTCCGGTCGGGTGGGGGGGAGCAGCGCGGCCTTATGAGCCGTCACGCCGTGCGGCGCGTATGACGCTGCACGGCGTGAACCACTGCGCAAGCGCGGATCCCGTTACGTCGCTGCTAGCCCATTTCGGGCCGGAGACTATCGACCCATTTTTCCGACGTGACGCAAGTCGGATTTGCGCCGTTTTTTGCGCCGATCGGCGGACTTTCCGCCGATAACGGAGAATTTCGCCCCTTGTGTCCCCCCGGGGATTCTCCACGGCGCGGGGTCGGAGAATTCCTGCCATGATTTGTTTACTCCATTCACCATTCCCCATTTTAAGATTTTTTTTTGTTGCACACATTTTATCTCATCTGCCAATCCTTAGGCCCCATTCTTAGGCAATTTCCAAGCAGGAGTTAGGGAATGGAGTTGCTCGGCTGAAATCCAATTGTCAAGTGAGCAGGGCGGAAGCTACTCCAAACTCAGTTCTGCCAATTCTTTGTGTGGTGACTGCCTGGAAAAAAACCTGACGTCCTCACTAAGTTGATGTGCTTGGAGGTAACTTGAAGATGTGGGCAGCAGAAGCGTTGCTCCCAAGCCATGCCGATGCATTGGCACCGGGGAACCACACAGAAGGCACATTCCATTCGCTAGCCAGCAGCCCACAGCGTCAAACTTGCCGGGATGCACGTTAGCCACAAGCCTCTCCTACCACCTGTTATGGGCCAGGGTTTAGAGAACCCCAAAGTGTATCATGGAGTTCACCTGACCCACAACTTTTAATAGATTGTGGTATGGGGAGCACACGGCTCACTCTACAGGTGTGGTACAGCAGAAACGGAAAAGTATTTTTTAATGCAAAACAATGTTTATTCTATTAACTAAAGTTAACCTTTTTAAAACAAACAGTGAACATCTTAGCAACCATTAATTCAAATACAACCCCCAAAGCATACAACACTAAGTGAAATGAAAATGGCTTATTGTCACAAGTCGGCTTCAATGAAGTTACTGTGAAAAGCCCCTAGTCGCCACATTCCGGCGCCTGTTCGGGGAGGCTGTTACGGGAATTGAACCGTGCTGCTGGCCTGCCTTGGTCTGCTTTCAAAGCCAGCGATTTAGCCCTGTGCTAAACAGCCCCAGTAATCCGTAAGCTGTCCTTTTAACATCCAAACTTAAAACAAAACTTTTAACAGAAGCACATCAGGTTTACATTCACTGCTGAGAATATTTATAATTCTGAATTCACCAAATGATCAAGAGATAGTCTTTTCATGGCAGAGAGAACAGCAGTACACCTGCTTTGTCTGGCTTCAGCACCAACACTGAAAAACGAAACCAAAAAAACACAGACACACCCAAGCTTTTCTCAAAGTGAAACTAAAAAGCAGAACCAGAGCTCAGCTCCACCCACTCTCTGACATCACTGCAGTAACATGAGCAGCCAAACATTTCTTAAAGTGACATTCTCATGACACACCAGTTAAATCTGAGTGGCCTAAGGCGCGGCCCATTAGTGGGGATTAGGTGCCCACTTCAAGCCCTTAATTGAACGATTGGCTCGCGCCCCCCCCCCATTGTTCATGAGATAGTAGCAAGGGAGGGGTGGGCACCCCATTGGCAGTGCCCTCTTTTATAGATCCACCTGCCTGCTTTCCTGCCCACAGGTGACCTGTAAAATCAACTATGGAAGCAATATGGGAGTTGTTTAATGACCGGACCGGGTCAGGAAAAGTAAGTGCATTTGGTGATTCAACTACATCCTATTCTTCTCTGTGTCTTGTGAAGCATACTCCAACACATCACTGTTCACATCCATTCAAATTCTAACAGCATCCAGCCATAACCTTTAGTTCACTTCATCACCTCCTTATTTATCCATCCATCATTGTCATTCACCCTAATCCCTATTGCAATGTGATATATCTGTGTCATGGTCATCCTCATCAAAGTCACTGCATCCATCAGGTAAATGTCTGACCTACACTCACTCACAGCTCTGTTTTACCTTTCCTTGCTAACCGAGAGACCACAAGGGAGATGGTGAAGACTGATGGTGGGCTGCCACAGTCTCTCTCTGATGGAAAGTAGGATGCCCTCTAAATAAGTGGCATATCTGTGTCCTGCTTAGTTGGAGATGGAGAGATGAGGAGCCTACAGATAGCTGGTGACAGGATTATGAATACCTCTGGCATACATGTGCTGACTTCATTTCATCAATGGCCGAACGATGAGAGGACGAAGTATGGTGATTGTCCAGACTGTGACTTGTCACAACTCAACCATATCCCATTCTTTGTCTTCCAGTGCCTTCACACATAAAGCAAATATCACAGGTCGTCCTTGAGGAGGAGACCTCCTCTGTGGTGCATCATCACAGGACCCACAGCCGATCACCTGCACAGATAGCCTCACTTCTATTGGTCCAGTTTGAGTGTTAGTTAGATTTCCATCAGGTGGTTTATAACTCACAAGTCCACATGAGCAGGTACCACTGGTAATGCATGGCCTTCAGGTCCAGCAGAGCGAAGGTCTTCTTGTAGCAAGATATCTGACACCACCTCAAGTAACAACCTCACGCTGCAGAAGCACTGCTCTACCCAGAAGCCACAATAACTGAGTCTGAGTGATATGGGAAGTGCCTCCTGTGATCTGGAATCCTCTTCCTCACACCTGCACCCGGTGGAATTCTGGCCTGTTTATCCCCCTCTGTACACTCCGCTTCTGTACATGCAATGATCACACCTGAGCAGGTCATCGTTGCCATTGATGTCAAACACATCTAATATGCCTGCCACTTTGATTGTATCTCTTTGAGGGGTGGCACGGTGGCGCAGTGGTTCGTACTGCTGCCTCACAGCGCTGAGGATTTGGATTCGATCCTGGCCCCGGGTCACTGTCCGTGTGGAGTTTGCACATTCTCATCGGGTCTGCGTGGGTCTCACCCCTGCAACCCAAAGATGCGTAGAGTAGGTGGATTGGCCACACTAAATTGCCCCTTAAATGGAAAAAAAATAATTGGGTACTCTAAATTTATTTTTTAAAAGATTGTATCTCTTTAAGATCCTCCACAGTTGAAAAGAAGCTTTATTCACACAACCATTCTCTGCCAGGGAGGGGAATGTGATACCGATTCCAATAGATGAGTTTTTATGCAGATGGCACAAAATTAAAAACCAAACAGCTGTTAAAACTTTCCTCCATTTGCCTCCACAAACCTTTCCCATTGAAGAAATGGTGAACAATCAGAGCTAGTATCAGTAATGTGAGCCTTTTGATTAAGGCCAAGCGTTCTGCCTCTGGATCGGAAGGTCTGGAATTTGAACTCCCCTCCAGAGACTCCCAGTGAATGGAGATCTGGAGCGTCATTCTCCGACCCCCCGCCGGGTTGGAGAATCGCCGGGGGCTGCCGTGAATCCCGCCCCCGCCGGTTGCCGAAGTCTCCGGTACCGGATATTCGTCGGGGGCGGGACTCGGGCCGCGCCAGTTGGCGGGCCCCCCCCCCCGCTGGATTCTCCGGCCCGGATGGGCTGAAGTCCCGCCGATAAATTGCCTGTCCCGCCGGCGATGATTAAACCACCTACCTTACC
Organism: Scyliorhinus torazame; assembly: GCF_047496885.1. Classification (NCBI taxonomy): domain Eukaryota; kingdom Metazoa; phylum Chordata; class Chondrichthyes; order Carcharhiniformes; family Scyliorhinidae; genus Scyliorhinus; species Scyliorhinus torazame. The sequence continues at coordinate 180,840,677 of NC_092718.1, forward strand.
GGCGGGACAAGGCGGCGTGGGCGGGCTCCGGGGTCCTGGGGGGGGCGCGGGGCGATCTGGCCCCGGGGCGTGCCCCCACGGTGGCCTGGCCCGCGATCGGGGCCCACCGATCCGCGGGCGGGCCTGTGCCGTGGGGGCACTCTTTCCCTTCCGCCTCCGCCACGGTCTCCACCATGGCGGAGGTGGAAGAGACTCCCTCCACTGCGCATGCGCGGGAAACTGTCAGCGGCCGCTGACGCTCCCGCGCATGCGCCGCCCCGAGATGTCATTTCCGCGCCAGCTGGTGGGGCAACAAAAGCCGTTTCCGCCAGCTGGTGGGGCGGAAATCCCTCCGGCGTCGGCCTAGCCCCTCAATTTTGGGGCTCAGCCCCAAAGCTGCGGAGCATTTCGCACCTTTGGGGCGGCGCGATGCCCGTCTGATTGGCGCTGTTTTGGGCGCCAGTCGGCGGACATCGCGCCGTTTCGGGAGAATTTCGCCCCTGAGTTCATATTGAATCCAGTAGGTGTTGATAACTCCTCCTTATCACGTGGATTGTGAAAGCAAATAAACCCCTGCTCTAGAATAGGACTATTGGATGGCATAAAGATGGTCACTACCATGGAAAGCAGGGACATTCATGTTGAGGCCAGTCATACTGTCAGTCAGTTTGGGCAGGATTTGCCACCCCTTCCCACCAGATCTTCAGGTCCCGCCAAAGGCAACACTGCCCACGGTGGCAGAACGGGCGAGTCACGCAAAACACCGTAGACAGTGGTGAGACCAGAAGATCCTGCCAATGGCGAGCTGTCTCTGCCACCAGAGAACACTGGTTGGGGTTGGGGGTGGGGTGGGGGGATCTCTCCCACTGTGAATCATTCCACTACTGCACAATAATCTCCAAGGAGGGAGTGAACATATATAAAAACAGCAATAATCACATGAGTGCAGTCAGTGGTCCCAGTCACCTCCAGAAATCTTGTGAATCTGTAAAAAATAATCACCTGCTCACTCACCTGATCAGCACCATAGTCAAAGGAGATGAACTGAGCTACCCCTACACAAGACCCATTTCTCACCCGCCTTTTGTACAATGCATTGTAAATTGACTAACCTGTCAGAAGACATTGTAGCTTTCTCGAATGAGTCTATGATTGTTGTCATTTTCCCTTCTCCTGTGAGTGCTCCCCTTGTTCTTGAGGCCACCTGGAATTGCCCCAAAGATGGGCACAGCATTCGTCCTGAGCTTCAGGATGGAGGGGCAAATTCCAAAGACATAGGGTGGGATTCTCTGTTTCAGAGACTTAGTTCTGACGACGCTGGTCCTGGAGCCATTCAGGGCATGCGAAAGGGCTAGCATCGGAGCCACATGGAACTAGAGCGATTCCAAAGCATACCGGCTTGTGATTCGCCTGGGTCAGGATTAGCACTCGACAGCCAGACAATCTGCAGCCGTATATAAGCAATCCATTCCCCGCACACCCTCAATCCAGCCACGAAGAAGCCACGCCGAACAGTGGCAGCGGGATTCGCCGATGCAGAGTTGTGGACACTGCTGGCTACCATGGAGGAGTGGCTGGGTGAGGAGACTGCCACCTGCCGACATCAATCGCGCCTGGGTGCAGGTGGCAGAGGCCGTGAGCACCGTGGGCCCCACCACCAGGACCGGGCAGCAGTGCAAGAAGAAGCTGCACGACCTCCTCAGAGCGGCCAGGGTGAGTCACCAGATCCGTCCCCTGCCACCACTCCCGTCCCACACTCCCGCACCCATCACCACCACCCCCGCAGCCCCTGTGACCCAACCAGGTGGACCGGTAGGCAGTGCTGGGTAAGGATGGGCAACCCCCTAGGCCAATTATGGTGAGTCGCCACCACCGTGTCTCAGGCACCAACCCCCATTCCACAAACCTGTAGTCCACCCACCGGCAACTAGCTCGCAACCCACCCCGCACCACATGCCAACCTCCATACCGCCTGCCACGGCTGGGTGCCTTGCACACACTAGCCATTGGCCGTGGGCCTCCTTTGCTGCCCGTGTCTGAGTGCCTCACATTGTGCATTATCTGTCCTCCCAGGAGAAGGTGGCCACCAGAATTTGTCCCTGCGACCTGAATCTCAGGAAGAATGCTGTGCCCATCTTTGGGGCAATTCCAGGTGGCCTTAAGAACAACTGACATAGGAAGACCGGAAGGGGCCCGCTGGACCTGCGGCCCCTCACTGTCATAGAACAGAGGGCGATGGGCCTGGTCGGTGGGTGGGGTTTGAGAGCGGGCAGTTGCCGAAGCAGAGGTCATCATCGGGGATCCAAGTGAGCCCCCAATGAATTGCAATGTCCCCATGGCACGTGTGTCACCATTCCGCCCGCGCCTCCCTACACCATGCGCCTTGTTTTTTGTCTTGCAGGGTCACCTGGTGATGAGACGTGTCCATCTGTGCTCATTCGCCCCCCCAGCCGCAACCCGGCAACCCGCCTGGTGACGAGGGGGAGCGGAGCATTAGTCAGGCGACGACACCGAAATCTCATCACTGCTCTCGCTGGCACCCTCCAGCATTCTAGAGACACTCACCTCAGCTGGGCATTTTACTGAAGGGGCTCCTGGGGCACGATCTTGTGTGCATCACATATATGCAGCGGTACATAAGGTGGAGGTAAGAATCCCTAAGGGGGCGGATAGTCGGAGGGCAGCCTGACCCTAGGGACTAGCTGCCATCAGGACAGGTCTCGGGCTTCTGGAAAGGGTGGATCCATTGATGCTGTAGAGGCAGGTGAAGAGCCGGGAAATGCAGGAGTGGTTTCAGCAACCATACAACGCCTGCAGGTGCAGTTGGAGGAGTCCAACCACAGGCAGGAGCAGGAGGCGCTACTGACAATGCGTCTCGTCCAGGCCAACACCCCACGGGTGGCATCCACGGTGGAGGGCTTGGGTTCAAAGGTTTCGGCCATGGTCAGGATGTCCAAGGCCAGGGGCACTCTGCGGGTGGTGGCCAATGCACAGGACAGGTCGGCCATGTCACAGGCAGCCATGTACCAGGGCCACATGGACATTGCAATGACGCTCCAGAGCTTGGCCCAGTCACAATGGGTCACGGCTGAGGGCATCGGGGGGCATTGGCCTGGGGCTGGCTGTCCTTAGATGGTCCCCGAATGATGTGGCAGAGTCCCTATGCTCCATGGCTGCGAGCATGAAGACTCTGGTCAAGACGAGAATGGGCCTCCAGGATTGGCAGTGCCAGGTGGTGGGGAGTCCCTGGAGCTTGCTCCGGCCGAACCCCCATCCCAAGGAGTAACCAGGGGTCAACGGACACCCCGGGCGAAGAGGAAGTGATGGGGCCCATGTTGGTGTCTCTCGCAGGGGAGGTGCTGGAGCACCTCAGCGCCTCTGAATCCACCCCAACTGTCTCTGAAGCTTCCGATGGGCAGTATGCAGAACACCACAGGCACCGCACCACCCGTGACACCTGGAAGACTGCCAGGCCCATCCAAGCCCCAGGCCAGTCGGAAGTTACCCCCGGGCTCACGCTCAGAGGGGGCACGGGACTTGGCCAGATGTGTGGGGGTGCCATGTGGTAGGACTTACTCGGTGAGTGACCCACCAACGCACACCACCCTGCTACCCAATACCCCCACCAACCCCAGACTTGCCACCCCAGGGGTGATGGGACAGTGAGATAGAACAGCTAGCATGTATGCAGGGATCACCCAGACGGACGATGGAATGTGCTACCGAGGGCAGGAGTCAGACTTCGTCAAGTGATGCGGAGCACTCATCGTTGAGCGGGTTGTCATCGTCATTTCTTAAGATAGTTTTGAAAAAAGTAATCATGATCTGCAGACCCTGCTCACAGGAATAGGGGATCAGAATGTTCTCTGGTATTATGTCTTCACTGCCAGGAAAACATTCAGCTCAGCAAGTGGGCTTATAAAAAAGTGATACTTTTATGGACCTATAATAACAGAAAATGTCTTTGATGTGGTTTTCGTTATCTGTTTACAAATCTAATTAGCACTTCAGGGATTGCAAATTTTTCCCTTAGAATATTTTGTGCAGATAGTGGGTGAAATTCTCCGGAAACGGCGCGATGTCCGCCGACTGGCGCCCAAAACGGCGCAAATCAGACGGGCATCGCGCCGCCCCAAAGGTGCGGAATGCTCCACATCTTTGGGGGCCGAGCCCCAACCTTAAGGGGCTAGGTCGGCGCCGGACGAATTTCCACTCCGCCAGCTGGCGGAAAAGGCCTTTGGTGCCCCGCCAGCTGGCGCAGAAATGACATCTCCGGGCGGCGCATGCGCAGGAGCGTCAGCGGCCGCTGACGGCATTCCAGCGCATGCGCAGTGGGGAGAGTCTCTTCCGCCTCCGCCATGGTGGAGGCCGTGGCGGAGGCGGAAGGGAAAGAGTGCCCCCCTGGCACAGGCCCGCCCGCGGATCGGTGGGCCCCGATCGCGGGCCAGGCCACCGTGGGGGCACCCCCCGGGGCCAGATCGCCCCGCGCCCCCCCCAGGACCCCGGAGCCCGCCCGCGCCGCCTTGTCCCGCCGGTAAGGTAGGTGATTTAATTTACGCCGGCGGGACAGGCATTTTAGCGGCGGGACTTCAGCCCATCCGGGCCAGAGAATCGAGCGGGGGGGCCCGCCAACCGGCGCGATACCCGCCCCCGCCGAATCTCAGGTGCCGGAGACTTCGGCAACCGGCGGCGGCGGGATTCACTCCAGCCCCCGGCGATTCTCCGACCCGGAGGGGGTCGGAGAATCTCGCCCGGTGTGTTTGCATTCAGGGTTTTCTCAGATTTGTAGAAGCTTCATTATTTTTCCAATGATTTTAAAGTAATTCCCATTAGTGTTCTCCTGATTCCTATGGCTTGTGGTTGCTTGCTGCCCTCCAAAAGGTATCTACTTAGAGTTGTTGCCATGGTTTTGTTGGCCATGGGTTTGATTGTAGAGGTGTGGGACATGGTTTAACAGAGTTACCACTGAGTGTACAAATTCAGCAGTCTGCAATGAACACTTCTATGCGGCAACCTATTGCTGGGGCTACTTCACCCAATCATTGTTTCATCTTGATGATCACTGAATGTTTTTCATGGGAAAGGTTCAATACTCATTGGCTGAAGCTCTTTCAGTATAATCGTTTATGTTCTGCATGCGATACAGTTCTCATCAAACAATGCGAACTCTGCGATGCCCTATGTCTGGCACTGAGCTCATTCCAAAAGGCAATTTCTTCAGCCTTGTCAGACATTGAGAAGACACTCAACCAACTTGACAATGTCATTATCCATGGAAGGGACAAGGCATTCTACTGACCAGTTCTTTCTCTATTACATGAGGCCGCTAATTTATTTTAGGGACTGGTTTACTTTCTGTAGCATGCTTCTGTCTTCAATTCCTCTTGTGAAACAAGATTCACAGTTAAGTGTGGAATCACTACAGTCACTTTGTCTTCAACATCACAAGTTGCTTCACTGTCACTAACACTGTCTGTGGTAGTAGTACAACTAAGCATGTCAGCGACTTGGTTCTGTAAACCTGTGAGATACTCGGCTCCGAAGTTGTACTGATGAAGCCTATCTGACCACCTTTAGACAACTAGAGGTCAGTGGCCAGTTCCTGACGTGGCAAACAATATAGTCAGTGCTTGGTGATGAGTGCTGAGAGCGAACTTTCTATCGTAGCGATACATGTGCCAATGTTCACAAGTGTAGATGCAGGCGAGTGCGTTCTGATCTCCAGTAAAGTATTTTCATTCAATTTCTGACAATGCATAAATGATTGAGCATTTGCTCCCTTCAACGTACTGTGAGAATAGAGCACTAATATCGCCTCTCCTGATGCACTTGGCATATATTTACTCATGTGGGTGAAATGCATGTGGTCTGGCAGAGATGCTGGGCTGAATTCTCCGGACGCCCAGCTGCGTGTTTCTTGGCGGCATGCTGTTCGTTGGCGGCGGGATTCTCTCTCCCCGCCTCTTGTCAATGGGATTTCCCATTGAAGCCACTCCACGCTGCCAGGAAACCCACGGGCGTGGGTGTGTTGCCGGTTGGAAAAGCAAACCGCAACGGCCGGAAAGTTCTGGCCGCTATTTCCACCTTTAACATGCCAAACATTCTTTGCTGTGTGATTCTCCATTCCCATTGTGTATTTTTGCGCAAGCTTTCAAATCTCTGCATACTTAGGAACAAGTGTGTGATCAGCGTTGGTAATACTGGGGAACAATATCAGCTCTTCTCCATTAAACAGGGCTTTGACGTCATGTGAAGACTTTACACGAGCTGGTTTCACTCCTTACCATAGAACGTCAATCTTTGATGCCATGAATGTACATTTGTCCTTGTTGAGTGTCAAAGTCTGTTGTTCGAGTCGACTGAACACCGCTGATAATTGCTGATCATGTTCTGCTTTGTTCCTTCCATGGACAGCAACCTTGTCAAGAATGCTGAGTGTCACCTCACCGTCTGACAAGACTGAAGAAATGCGGCTGGTTTCTCCATTCCTGAGACTAAGTGTTGACACTGGGGCAGCACTCGTGGCCTCCTACGACAGCAAAATTGGCGCAGCACCTGGACCAATTCAGCGACTGTTAAGGGGCTAGCACCGACACACCACTTGGAACACATCGAATTGTGCCCTGGCCACTGAGGCCACCAGCTACCCATCCCCTGGGCTGCTAACACTGTCATTTTCTGGTTCCCCCCCACCCAGGATAAGGTCGCCCATAACCGCCGGGAGTGGGAGAAAACTGGAGGGGGACCGTCGGACCCACAGCACCCACCCTGGCAGAGCAGCAGGCCCTGGACGTGGTCGGCAGGCCAGAAGAAAGGGAAGTCACCGGGGTGGATGTTGGCCGTGGGCGAGGAAGTGAGATCCTCCTGAGTTCTTGCTTCCCGTGACGCTTGTGTCAACTCTCCTCCAGCACCACCCGGCCACTCTCACCCCCATTCACACCCTCACCCCCACCACCCTCAATCCCACTCTCACCCCCATTCTCACCCTCACCCGCACCACCCTCAATCCCACTCTCACCCCCATTCTCACCCTCACCCGCACCACCCTCAATCCAACTCTCACCCCCATTCTCACCCTCACCCCCATCACCCTCAATCCCACTCTCACCCCCATTCTCACCCTCACCCCAAAGAACAAAGAACAAAGAAATGTACAGCACAGGAACAGGCCCTTCGGCCCTCCAAGCCCGCGCCGACCATGCTGCCCGACTAAACTACAATCTTCTACACTTCCTGGGTCCGTATCCTTCTATTCCCATCCTATTCATGTATTTGTCAAGATGCCCCTTAAATGTCACTATCGTCCCTGCTTCCACCACCTCCTCCGGTAGAGAGTTCCAGGCACCCACTACCCTCTGCGTAAAAAACTTGCCTCGTACATCTACTCTAAACCTTGCCCCTCTCACCTTAAACCTATGCCGCCTAGTAATTGACCCCTCTACCCTGGGGAAAAGCCTCTGACTATCCACTCTGTCTATGCCCCTCATAATTTTGTATACCTCTATCAGGTCTCCCCTCAACCTCCTTCGTTCCAGTGAGAACAAACCGAGTTTATTCAACCGCTCCTCATAGCTAATGCCCTCCATACCAGGCAACATTCTGGTAAATCTCTTCTGCACCCTCTCTAAAGCCTCCACATCCTTCTGGTAGTGTGGCGACCAGAATTGAACACTATACTCCAAGTGTGGCCTAACTAAGGTTCTATATAGCTGCAACATGACTTGCCAATTCTTATACTCAATGCCCCGGCCAATGAAGGCAAGCATGCCGTATGCCTTCTTGACTACCTTCTCCACCTGTGTTGCCCCTTTCAATGACCTGTGGACCTGTACTCCTAGATCTCTTTGACTTTCAATACTCTTGAGGGTTCTACCATTCACTGTATATTCCCTACCTGCGTTATTCCTTCCAAAATGCATTACCTCACATTTGTTCGGATTAAACTCCATCTGCCATCTCTCCACCCAAGTCTCCAGACAATCTAAATCCTGCTGTATCCTCCAACAGTCCTCATCGCTATCCGCAATTCCACCAACCTTTGTGTCGTCTGCAAACTTACTAATCAGACCAGTTACATTTTCCTCCAAATCATTTATATATACTACAAAGAGCAAAGGTCCCAGCACTGATCCCTGTGGAACACCACTGGTCACAGCCCTCCAATGAGAAAAGCATCCTTCCATTGCTACTCTCTGCCTTCTATGGCCTAGCCAGTTCTGTATCCACCTTGCCAGCTCACCCCTGATCCCGTGTGACTTCACCTTTTGTACTAGTCTACCATGAGGGACCTTGTCAAAGGCCTTACTGAAGTCCATATAGACAACATCCACTGCCCTGCCTGCATCAATCATCTTAGTGACCTCCTCGAAAAACTCTATCAAGTTAGTGAGACACGACCTCCCCTTCACAAAACCGTGCTGCTTCTCACTAATACGTCCATTTGCTTCCAAATGGGAGTAGATCCTGTCTCGAAGAATTCTCTCCAGTAATTTCCCTACCACTGAAGTAAGGCTCACCGGTCTGTAGTTCCCGGGATTATCCTTGCTACCCTTCTTAAACAGAGGAACAACATTGGCTATTCTCCAGTCCTCCGGGACATCCCCTGAAGACAGCAAGGATCCAAAGATTTCTGTCAAGGCCTCAGCAATTTCCTCTCCAGCCTCCTTCAGTATTCTGGGGTAGATCCCATCAGGCCCTGGGGACTTATCTACCTTAATATTTTTTAAGACACCCAACACCTCATCTTTTTGGATCACAATGTGACCCAGGCTATCTACACCCCCTTCTCCAGACTCAACATTTACCAATTCCTTCTCTTTGGTGAATACTGATGCAAAGTATTCATTTAGTACCTCGTCCATTTCCTCTGGCTCCACACATAGATTCCCTTGCCTATCCTTCAGTGGGCCAACCCTTTCCCTGGCTACGCTCTTGCTTTTTATGTACGTGTAAAAAGCCTTGGGATTTTCCTTAACCCTATTTGCCAATAACTTTTCGTGACCCCTTCTAGCCTTCCTGACTCCTTGCTTAAGTTCCTTCCTACTTTCCTTATATTCCACGCAGGCTTCGTCTGTTCCCAGCCTTTTAGCCCTGACAAATGCCTCCTTTTTCTTTTTGACGAGGCCTACAATATCACTCGTCATCCAAGGTTCCCGAAAATTGCCGTATTTATCCTTCTTCCTCACAGGAACATGCCGGTCCTGTATTCCTTTCAACTGCCACTTGAAAGCCTCCCACATGTCAGATGTTGATTTGCCCTCAAACATCCGCCCCCAATCTATGTTCTTCAGTTCCCGCCTAATATTGTTATAATTAGCCTTCCCCCAATTTAGCACATTCATCCTAGGACCACTCCTATCCTTGTCCACCAGTACTTTAAAACTTACTGAATTGTGGTCACTGTTACCGAAATGCTCCCCCACTGAAACATCTACCACCTGGCCGGGCTCATTCCCCAATACCAGGTCCAGTACCGCCCCTTCCCTAGTTGGACTGTCTACATATTGTTTTAAGAAGCCCTGCTGGATGCTCCTTACAAAGTCTGCCCCGTCTAAGCCCCTGGCACTAAGTGAGTCCCAGTCAATATTGGGGAAGTTGAAGTCTCCCATCACCACAACCCTGTTGCTTTTACTCTTTTCCAAAATCTGTCTACCTATCTGCTCCTCTATCTCCCGCTGGCTGTTGGGAGGCCTGTAGTATAACCCCAACATTGTGACTGCACCCTTCTTATTCCTGATCTCTACCCATATAGCCTCACTGCCCTCTGAGGTGTCCTCTCGCAGTACAGCTGTGATATTCTCCCGAACCAGTAGCGCAACTCCGCCTCCCCTTTTACATCCCCCTCTATCCCGCCTGAAACATCTAAATCCTGGAACGTTTAGCTGCCAATCCTGCCCTTCCCTCAACCAGGTCTCTGTAATGGCAACAACATCATAGTTCCAAGTACTAATCCAAGCTCTAAGTTCATCTGCCTTACCCGTAATACTTCTTGCATTAAAACATATGCACTTCAGGCCACCAGATCTGCTGTGTTCAGCAACTTCTCCCTGTCTGCTCTGCCTCAGAGCCACACTGTCCCTATTCCCTAGTTCTCCCTCAATGCTCTCACCTTCTGACCTATTGCTCCCTTGCCCACCCCCCTGCCATACTAGTTTAAACCCTCCCGTGTGACACTGGCAAACCTCGCGGCCAGGATATTTATGCCTCTCCGGTTTAGATGCAACCCGTCCTCCTTATACAGGTCACACCTGCCCCGGAAGAGCTCCCAGTGGTCCAGATAATGGAAACCCTCCCTCCTACACCAGCTGTTTAGCCACGTGTTTAGCTGCTCTATCTTCCTATTTCTAGCCTCACTGGCACGTGGCACAGGGAGTAATCCCGAGATTACAACCCTCGAGGTCCTGTCTTTTAACTTTCTGCCTAGCTCCCTGAACTCCTGCTGCAGGACCTCATGCCCCTTCCTGCCTATGTCGCTAGTACCAATATGTACAACGACCTCTGCCTGTTTGCCCTCCCCCTTCAGGATGCCCTCTACCCATTCGGAGACATCTTGGACCCTGGCACCAGGGAGGCAACATACCATCCTGGAGTCTCTTTCACGTCCACAGAAGCGCCTATCTGTGCCCCTGACTATAGAGTCCCTTATTACTATTACTCTTCTGCGCTTTGACCCTCCCTTCTGAACATCAGAGCCAGCCGTGGTGCCACTGCTCTGGCTGCTGCTGTTTTCCCCTGATAGGCTATCCCCCCGACAGTATCCAAATGGGTATATCTGTTCGAGAGGGGGACAACCACAGGGGATTCCTGCACTGACTGCCTGCCCTTTCTGGTGGTCACCCATTTCTCTGCCTGCACCTTGGATGTGACCACATTTACATAACTGCAATCAATGACGCTTTCCGCCACCTGCATGCTCCTAAGTGCATCCAATTGCTGCTCCAACCGAACCATGCGGTCTGTGAGGAGCTCCAGTTGGGTGCACTTTCTGCAGATGAAGCCATCCGGGATGCTGGAAGCCTCCCGGACCTGCCACATCTCACAGTCAGAGCACAGCACCCCTCTAACTGACATTGCGTCAATTAATTAAAATTAAAGTTATTATTATTATTTTTTAAAAAATATTTTTTTAAAAATTTCAAAGTTACTGTTTACTATCTGTTTCCTAGCACAAGATTTCTAATAGAAATGCGAAAGCTAAATATAGTTTTATTCTCTAATTTTTAATTAAGTGATTATGTTTAATTTGTTACCAATGCTCAATTTTTAAATTTAGTGTAGAATCCCAACCAGCCACTCAGGCCACAGCTTTTCTGTGATGTCACTTCAGTTTCCCCCCGACACACACAATTTGAAAAAGGTATAAAAGTAAAAATGAGTAAAAATCACTTACTTACCTTCTTACCTTCTGAGTGTCTTAGATGTTCTCAGGTTCTCTCCCTGACAGAGACTGCTCCTCCACCTCCGAACCTTGACCTGCACAATGCTAATAATATAATATAATAATAATATAATATGGTACTTACCTCACACCAATGGGTCTTATTATTAGGTTAGAGGAGGAGGGTGGGTGGGAGACACTACACGTGTAGTGTCTCGGGTTTCCTCTCCACCAGAGTTTATTGGTTGGGGGGGGTGGGGGCCTTCCCAGAAGTCCGCGGGTCGAACTTCCGGTTCCCGCCTTATATTAAAAATAAATAAATAAAAATAAACAGAAAAGAAGAACAGACACGGGACCAGGTAAGGGTTTTTAAAGTAAATACTCACCTCCCAGAAGGCCCCTGCGCACCGCTGCCGCCGAAATCCAAAGGGCTGCTCCTGTAAAGGTAAGGCTTTTTAAAGTAAGTACTCACCTCCCAGAAGGCCCCTGCGCACCGCTGCCGCCGAAATCCAAAGGGCTGCTCCTGTGAAGGTAAGGCTTTTTAAAGTAAGTACTCACCTCCCAGAAGGCCCCTGCGCACCGCTGCCGCCGAAATCCAAAGGGCTGCTCCTGTAAAGGTAAGGCTTTCTAAAGTAAGTACTCCCCTCCCAGAAGGCACCTGCGCACCGCTGCCGCCGAAATCCAAAGGGATGCTCCTGTAAAGGTAAGGCTTTTTAAAGTAAGTACTCACCTCCCAGAAGGCCCCTGCGCACCGCTGCCGCCAAAATCCAAAGGGCTGCTCCTGTGAAGGTAAGGCTTTTTAAAGTAAGTACTCACCTCCCAGAAGGCCCCTGCGCACCGCTGCCGCCGAAATCCAAAGGATCCAAAGGACCCCCACCACCCTCAATCCCACTCTCACCCCCATTCTCACCCTCACCCCCACCACCCTCAATCCCACTCTCACCCCCATTCTCACCCTCACCCCCACCACCCTCAATCCCACTCTCACCCCCATTCTCACCCTCACCCCCACCACCCCCGCCACTCTCACCCCCATTCTCACCCTCACCCCTACCAGCCTCAATCCCACTCTCACCCCCATTCTCACCCTCACCCCCACCACCCTCAATCCCACTCTCACCCCCATTCTCACCTTCACCCCCACCACCCTCAATCCCACTCTCACCCCCAATCTCACCCTCACCCCCACCACCCCCGCCACTCTCACCCCCATTCTCACCCTCACCCCCACCACCCTCAATCCCACTCTCACCCTCACCCTCACCCCCATATCATCCTCGCCACCCACACCAGCCTCCTCTCACCCTCACCCGCACCCTCACACCCACCACCCTCAATCCCACTCTCACCCTCACCCTCACCTCCATATCATCCTCGCCACCCACACCAGCCTCCTCTCACCCTCACCCGCACCCTCACACCCCCGCCACTCTCACCCCCATTCTCACCCTCACCCCCACCACCCTCAATCCCACTCTCACCCCCATTCTCACCCTCACCCCCACCACCCTCAAGCCCACTCTCACCCCCATTCTCACCATCACCCCCACCACCCTCAATCCCACTCTCACCCCCATTCTCACCCTCACCCCCACCACCCTCAATCCCAATCTCACCCCCATTCTCACCCTCACCACCCTCAATCCCACTCTCATCCCCATTCTCACCATCACCCCCACCACCCCGTCACTCTCACCCCCATTCTCACCCTCACCCCCACCACCCTCAATCCCACTCTCACCCCCATTCTCACCCTCACCCCCACCACCCTCAATCCCACTCTCACCCCCATTCTCACCCTCACCCCCACCACCCTCAACCCCACTCTCACCCCCATTCTCACTCTCACCCCCACCACCCTCAATCCCACTCTCACCCCCATTCTCACCCTCACCCCCACCATCCTCAATCCCAATCTCACCCTCACCCCATATCATCTCAGCCACCCACACCAGCCTCACTCTCACCCTCACCCCCATACCACCCTCACCCCCACAGCAACCTCACCCCACCACCCCCACTCCTCCCAGCCTGCGGTCTAATCATGCATCTTGTCTTGTATCTTGCAGGACCTGCCGATGATGGGGTGGGTCCATCTGGTGTCCTCGCCCGCAGCCAGTGCCACAATCTGAGCACTCTCCCCCCCCCCCCCCCCCCCCCCCCCCCACCCCCGTGTGCTGACCAGTGACCAGGGAAGCCCTATTATGCCTGTGACCAAATACAGCGTGGATCCCGAGTCCGGGGAAGACACGGATTTCCCGCACAGCTGTCTCCAGCACCCTCCACCATTACAGAGATACTCACCATAGTTCGGCACTTTAGTGAAGAGGCTCCTGAAGCACCCTCTGGTGCGCAGCACACAGCTGCTCCGTTACATCAGATGGATGTAGGAACTTTCGATGGGGAGGATGTCAGAGCATGGGTCGAGTCCAGGGACTAGCCGCCGTCCAGATGTGTTTCGGACTTCTGAAACTGACAGTCCCATCTACATAGATTGTAGTCCCATCTCTAGCGCAGGTGCAGTCGCAGAGCCAGAGACTGCATGAGGGATTGTTGGCGAGCATCCACCACCTGCAGGCACGGTTGGAGAAGTCCAACCGCGTGCAGCAGCAGGAGATGATGCCGACAATACGTGCCACCCAGGCCATCACCTCATGGCTGGCGTCCGCAGTGGAGGCCCGCCCAAGGCCTGGGGCACTCTGTGCGGCACAAGTGAACCTTGCTGTTGGGAATTCGGTCCATTGGAGGCAGAAAATCACGGAGGCCCTTGAGAATACCGGGTCAGGCCCGCTAATGGTATGTGCGCACTAGAATGCATTGACACCACTGTCGAGGCGACGGAGAATTGCGATTTGGCAGGAAACCGGCGCCCACCACAATTTCGGTGTCAGAACCCGTTCTCCATCCAATCGTGTTTCCCAATTCTGGCTTCGACCAATGGAGAATCCCACCCATGATCTTTGGAAATGCAATCAGTGATGAACTTACTCCATAGGCATTCTGCAGCACTGAAACATGCCTTACTGAGTAAGAAAAGCTGTAAGATATCATCTTTGCTCTGTAGGTAGTACCCGAATATAGCCCCATCGCATCCAGTTTCATGAAAAAGGTGGAGTCATGGAGTGACGTCAGTAGTTCTTGGATTGTAGAAAGTGGATATTTGTTTAGATTGACTGCTTGGTTGACTATGTTAAGGTTGATGCATCGTTTAAGTATGTAATTTTTACGTTGTGCAATAGTTTGGTTCAAGATCCATGGCGATGAGTTAACTCACTCAATGTTGCCATCTGCTTCAAGTGGTTTTAGCTTCTGTGACTCTTCAGCAAGAAGTTCAAACAGCAACCATCTCAAACTTTGTGAAACTGGCAGGATTGACATGTCGACTAGAAGAGCATGATGGTTTGACCATTGATCTCCCAAATCCTGGTAAATAAGGTATGATAGCATTGTACATAGGCAGTGTCATATCATGTTAACGTGTGCTCCAGTGGGGTCTTCAAGTTTGAAACCAAGCTCATGGAACAGGTTTATTCTCATCAGGCTTCTGACTTCGCCTACATAGACTGTGAACTTGCATTGGTTCAAGTTTCTGTAGCACACTGGAACTACGTTAACTCCCAAAAGCACAATAATCAAGTCATCGTAAGCTTGAAGAGTGTCTGTCGCAGGAGTTAAGAAAGAATTGTGAAAAATAACAATGATCGAGTTTGTTGCTCAATATAGATACTTTCACAACAGATACTTTGACATCAACATCAATATTGAAATTTCCCCTATCTTGACTGAGCATTCCTCGTAATGACCTGGTGCTTAGCCATCAATGATGGTATGCTCATGCCTTACTTCACTCTCAGGAAGCGATTCCTCCATGTGTTGAATGGATGAAGTCTTCTTTCCATGACTCGCACACCATTGCAAAGTAGTTCATTTTTGAGCATGAGATACATTTATCCCCTCAAGCTGGACATGATTCTGTGAATCGATAAGTGAATCGATAAGTACCTCCACCATTTGGGCAAGTCTTTGAGGGTATTTGGCTGTGATGGAGCATGTGCTGAAGAGGCTGCTGAGGTCTCTTTATCCATAAGCCTTGCACTTGAGCTGGTTAGTCAAGTGGTGCCTGCGACCCTGAGTCTGAGGGTGCATTTCTGTGAAACCTCTTCGAATTGACCATGGCAAATTTGATTTCGACTGCCAAGGTCAAGGCGTTTTTTCAAGGTCAAACCATCATCCTCCATGAGGAGATATACCCACATTCATGGAATTGAGGATTTCTTTAATCAGTTGATCGGGAATTAACTCATCAGTTAGTGTGCCAAATTTATGTATGAAAGCCAACTATTGCAACCCAGCGGTGTATTGTTTTATGGGTTCACCATTTCCCTGATATCTCTGGCGAACGTGTATCATTCGATTATCGCACTTTGATTTGGTCTGGAGTATTTCTCGAGGGTATTTACTGCCATATCAAACGTTGATGTGACTTCTGTGAGCTGCTTGAATATTCACTGGCCTGCTGCTCTGAGGCAATTATTATGATCCCGGACCAGACCCCAACAGTTGCTAGGATACCAGAAAGAAATGCAATATTTTATTTAATTTGTAAGACTGTGAGGAGTGATTCCACGCACAAATAGGGATATGGTATATTAAAACAAACTTTATTAGCAACACAGGATTAAAATAACAGCTAACAATTACCCATTAAACAATGTGTATGGGGTTTGGTTTAGCTCAGTTGGCTGAGCAGCTGGTTTGTGATGCAGAACAAGGCCGGCAACACAAGTTCAGTTCCCTGTACTGGCTGAGGTTATTCTGGTGATCCTCAGGTTAAATCGCCATCAGTCACCTCTCCCGGTGAAGTAAGTTGCTGAAGCCAGTAAGTTTAAACTATTCTCCATCTTCGTTGCCAGATATTGTGGGCAATCATACCCACAAGCCTTGACTAACGGCACTTCGCATAATGAGCAGTCAACTGACACGCATAGTCAAATAGCAAACAATTAAATATAACAAAAATAAAGAAAGAATTTGCATTAATATTGTGCCTTTCATTATATCAGAACATTGCAACACCCTTTGTGGCTAAGGTCTTTCGAAATGCAGTCATTGTTTTAATATAGCTAAACTCCATTATTAACATTGGCTGGGTCAAATGTTTAAAATTATGCATGCATATAAAATGCATGTTGCAGTTCCTCTTGCATGATCAGTGCAAGAAAGATTATTTATGTGAAGATATTACTTTATTCCCCCCACCCGCCTGCCCTCACAATAATCGCACCAGCTAGGGAACATATAATTGATTTGATTTTCTAAAATTCTTTTTTTTTTAAGGATCTAGGATCTTGGACATTGCCTTAGCGAATCCATGCCAGAATTCTTTGAGAGCTGGACATGTCCAGAACATATGGACATGGTTCGCTGGGCTTCCCGCACACCTCGCACATCTATCCTCAACCCCAAAGAGCTTGCTATTTCTCGCTGCCGTCATGTGTGCCCGATGGACCACCTTAAACTGAATTAAGCTAAGCCTGGCACATAATGAGGAGGAATTAACCCTGCTTTGAGCATCAGCCCACAGGCCCGCATCGAGCTCCCTGCCTAGCTCCTCCTCCCACTTGCCCTTAAGTTCCCCCACTGGGGCTTCCTCTGCCTCCTGTAGTTCTTGGTAGATGTCCGACACCTTCCCCTCTCCTACCCAGGTGCCGGAGACCACCCTATCTTGTATCCTACGTGGGGGTAGCAACGGAAATGCCACCACCTGTTTTTAAGAAAGGCGTGTACCTGAAGGTATCTGAAGGCATTTCCAGGGGGCAAATTAAATTTCTCCTGCAGCACTTTCAAGCTGGGAAAAGTCCCATCTATGAACAGACCCCCATCCTTTTAATACTTGCCCTATGACAGCTTTGAAACCCTCTGTCTATCTTGCCCAGGACAAATCTGTGATTGGTGCGTATCGGGGTCCAAACTGAGGCTCCCTCCACCCCCCTGTGTCTTCTCCACTGACCTCAGATCCTTAGTGCCGCTGCCACCACCGGACTTGAGGAGTAGCGCGCCGGCGAGAATGGCAGAGGTGCCGTTACGAATGCCCCTAAGCTGGTGCCTTTGCATGAGGCCGCCTCTGACCGCTCCCACGTTGACCCCTCCCCCAATACCCGTTTCCTAATCATGCCCAATAGTAGCTGCAAACATTTGGCAGCGCCAGCGCCCCCCCCCCCCCCCCCCCCCCCCCCCGACTGCGCTCTAGATACTGTCTCTTTACTCGCGGGGTCTTATTTGCCCATACAAATCCCAAAATGATCTTGTTCACCCGCTTAAAGAAGGACTTAGGGATGAAGATGGGAAGGCACTGGAAGACAAACAAAAATCTGGGGAGGACCGTCATCTTAACAGTCTGCACCCTCCCCACTAGAGAAAGCGGGAGCATGTCCCACCTTTTAAAGTCCCCCTACATCTGCTCTACCAACCGGGATAAGTTAAGCTTGTGGAGGGCATCCCAGTTCCGAGCCACCTGTATACCTAGGTACCGAAAGCTCTTCTCCACCATCTTAAGCGTTTGCTCTCCCAGTCTCTTCTCCTGCCCTTGGATCACGAACATCTCGCTATTCTTCTCGTTTAATTTTTACCCCGACAAATTTCCAAAGTCCCTCAAAATCTGCATGACCTCCCCCATCCCCTCTAGTGGGTCCGAAATATACAGGAGCAGATCATCCGCATAAAGCGAAACCCGATGCTCCTCCCCCCCCCCCCACCCCCCGCCCGAACCAACCCCTGCCAGTTCTTTGAAGCCTGCAGCGCTATGGCCAACGGCTTTATTGCAAGGGCGAATAATAACGGGGAGAGGGGGCACCCTTGCCTCGTCCCTTGATGGAGCTGAAAATATTCCGACGTCACCCTGTTCGTGCATACACTTGCTACGGGGGCCTGATAAAGTAGTTGGATCCCTCACTGAATCCAAACCTTCTTAGCACTTCCCACAGGTACTCCCATTCCACCCGGTCAAAGGCTTTCTCTGCATCCATCACAGCCACTACCTCTGGCTCCCCTCCTTCTGAGGGCATCATAATAATGTTTAGGAGCCTCCGTACATTGGAGTTCAGTTGCCTGCATTTAACGAAGCCTGTCTGATCCCTCCCCTATCACCCCTGGGGCACAATCCTCAATTCTAGCGGCCAAAATCATGGCCAGCAATTTGGCATCCACGTTCAAGAGCGATATCGGTCTATAGGACTCACATTGTAGCGGATCTTTCTCCCGTTTGAGAATGAGTGAAATCGAAGCCTGTGACATTGTTGGGGGATGGGTCCCTCTTTCTTTAGCCTCATTAAAGGACCTTAGCAGGAGTGGACTCAACAATTCCGAAAATTTCTTGTATAATTCTACAGGATAGCCGTCCGGCCCCGGGGCCTTGCCCGACTACATACTCCCTAGGCCTTTAACAATCTCCTCCAACTCTATCAGGGCCCCCAGTCCCTCCACCAGGTACTCTTCCACCTTTGGAAACCTCAATTGCTCCATGAATTGCTTCATCCCTTCCCCTCCCGCCGGGGGTTCTGACTCTTACAGTTTACCATAAAACTTCCTTCACCCCCTCTTGGTCCAAGACCGTGTTATCATCCTTATCCCGAACATCCCCAATTTCCCTGGCCGCCTCCCTCCTACGAAGTTGGTGCGCCAGCATTCTACTCGCTTTCTCCCCACATTCATAGACTGCCCCTTTTACCTTCCTCAGCTTTGCTACCACTTTCCCTGTGGTCAGCAGATCAAACTCCGCCTGCAGTCTCCGGCGCTCTTTCAATAGCCCCGTCTCGGGGGTCTCCGCATAGCTCCTGTCTACTCTGAGTATCTCCTCAACTAGCCTCTATAGAACATAGAACATAGAACAATACAGCGCAGTACAGGCCCTTCGGCCCACGATGTTGCACCGAAACAAAAGCCATCTAACCTACACTATGCCATTATCATCCATATGTTTATCCAATAAACTTTTAAATGCCCTCAATGTTGGCGAGTTCACTACTGTAGCAGGTAGGGCATTCCACGGCCTCACTACTCTTTGCGTAAAGAACCTACCTCTGACCTCTGTCCTATATCTATTACCCCTCAGTTTAAAGTTATGTCCCCTCGTGCCAGCCATATCCATCCGCGGGAGAAGGCTCTCACTGTCCACCCTATCCAACCCCCTGATCATTTTGTATGCCTCTATTAAGTCTCCTCTTAACCTTCTTCTCTCCAACGAAAACACCCTCAAGTCCGTCAGCCTTTCCTCATAAGATTTTCCCTCCATACCAGGCAACATCCTGGTAAATCTCCTCTGCACCCGCTCCAAAGCCTCCACGTCCTTCCTATAATGCGGTGACCAGAACTGTACGCAATACTCCAAATGCGGCCGGACCAGAGTTCTGTACAGCTGCAACATGACCTCCCGACTCCGGAACTCAATCCCTCTACCAATAAAGGCCAACACTCCATAGGCCTTCTTCACAACCCTATCAACCTGGGTGGCAACTTTCAGGGATCTATGTACATGGACACCGAGATCCCTCTGCTCAGCCACACTTTCAAGAACTTTACCATTAGCCAAATATTCCGCATTCCTGTTATTCCTTCCAAAGTGAATCACCTCACACTTCTCTACATTAAACTCCATTTGCCACCTCTCAGCCCAGCTCTGCAGCTTATCTATATCCCTCTGTAACCTGCTACATCCTTCCACACTATCGACAACACCACCGACTTTAGTATCATCTGCAAATTTACTCACCCACCCTTCTGTGCCTTCCTCTAGGTCATTGATAAAAATGACAAACAGCAACGGCCCCAGAACAGATCCTTGTGGTACTCCACTTGTGACTGTACTCCATTCTGAACATTTCCCATCAACCACCACCCTCTGTCTTCTTTCAGCTAGCCAATTTCTGATCCACATCTCTAAATCACCCTCAATCCCCAGCCTCCGTATTTTTTGCAATAGCCTACCGTGGGGAACCTTATCAAACGCTTTGCTGAAATCCATATACACCACATCAACTGCTCTACCCTCGTCTACCTGTTCAGTCACCTTCTCAAAGAACTCAATAAGGTTTGTGAGGCATGACCTACCCTTCACAAAGCCATGCTGACTATCCCTGATCATATCATTCCTATCTAGATGATTATAAATCTTGTCCCTTATAATCCCCTCCAAGACTTTACCCACTACAGACGTGAGGCTCACCGGTCTATAGTTGCCGGGGTTGTCTCTGCTCCCCTTTTTGAACAAAGGGACCACATTTGCTGTCCTCCAGTCCTCTGGCACTATTCCTGTAGCCAATGATGACATAAAAATCAAAGCCAAAGGTCCAGCAATCTCTTCCCTGGCCTCCCATAGAATCCTAGGATAAATCCCATCAGGTCCCGGGGACTTATCTATTTTCAGCCTGTCCAGAATTGCCAACACCTCTTCCCTACGTACCTCAATGCCATCTATTCTATTAGCCTGGGGCTAATCTCTCCGTTATTTCTTTCTTCTCCCTATGGGATCTGATAGAAATTAACTCCCCTCTAATAACTGCCTTCAGAGCCTCCCAAACCGTAGTCGCTGTTACCTTCCCCGTATCATTTGTTTCCAAATAGTTTTGAACATTCCTCTTTATCCGCCCACAAACCTCGTCATCTGCTAGCAGTCCCACATCTAGCCTCCAGAGTGGGCATTGCCCTCTCTCTTCACCAAGTCGCAAGTCCACCCAGTGTGAAGCATGGTCAGAGACTGCAATGACCGAATATTCCATCCCCTCCACCCTTGGGATTAACGCCCTGCTCACAACAAAAAAATCTATACGAGAATAGACTTTGTCGACGTGGGAGAAAAAAGAGAACTCCTTCGACCTTGGCTGAGCGAACCTCCATGGGTCTACGCCTCCCACCTGTTCCATGAAACCCCTCAGTTCCTTTGCCACTGCTGGTCGCTTTCCTGACCTGGACTTTGACGGTCCAATACAGGGTCAATGACTGTGTTGAAGTCACCCCCCATGATCAGATTATGTGAGTCTAAGTCTGGAATTTTACCCAGCATGCGTCTCATGAATTCCACGTCATCCCAGTTCGGGGCGTAGACGTTCACTAGCACCACCCGGGTCCCCTGCAGCTTCCCACTCACCATTATGTATCTGCCCCCTTTATCAGCCACAATAGGCTGCTAGACGAGAAGGGCTTGAGGTTCATAAGGAGGAGGTGTTAGCAATTCTGGAAAGTGTGAAAATAGATAAGTCCCCTGGGCTGGATGGGAATTATCCTAGGATTCTCTGGGAAGCTAGGGAGGAGATTGCTGAGCCTTTGGCTTTGATCTTTAAGTCATCTTTGTCTATAGGAATAATGCCAGAAGACTGGAGGATAGCAAATGTTGTCCCCTTGTTCAAGAAGGGGAGTAGAGACAACCCCGTAACTATAGACCAGTGAGCCTTACTTCTGTTGTGGGCAAAATCTTGGAAAGGTTTATAAGAGATAGGATGTACAATCATCTGGAAAGGAATAATTTGATGAGAGATAGTCAACACGGTTTTGTGAAGGGTAGGTCGTGCCTCACAAACCTTATTGAGTTCTTTGAGAAGGTGACCAAACAGGTGGATGAGTGTAAAGCAGTTGATGTGGTGTAAAGCGTTTGATCAGGTTCCCCATGGTAGGCTACTGCAGAAAATACAGAGGCATGGGAATCAGGGTAATTTAGCAGTTTGGATCAGAAATTGGCACGCTGGAAGAAGACAAAGGGTGGTGGTTGATGGGAAATGTTCAGACTGGAGTCCAGTTACTAGTGGTGTACCACAAGGATCTGTTTTGGGCCTCTGCTGTTTGTCATTTTTATAAATGACCTGGAGGAGGGCGTAGAGGGATGGGTGAGTAAATTTGCAGATGACACTAAAGTCGGTGGAGTTGTGGACAGTGCGGAAGGATGTCACAAGTTACAGAGGGACATAGATAAGCTGCAGGGCTGGGCTGAGAGGTGGCAAATGGAGTTTAATGCAGAAAAGTGTGAGGTGATTCATTTTGGAAGGAATAACAAGAAGACAGAGTACTGGGCTAATGGTAAGATTCTTGGCAGTGTGGATGAGCAGAGAGATCTCGGTGTCCATGTACATAGATCCCTGAAAGTTGCCACCCAGGTTGAGAGGGTTGTTAAGATGGCGTACAGTGTGTTAGCTTTTATTGGTAGAGGGATTGAGTTTCGGAGCCATGATGTCATGTTGCAGCTGTACAAAACTCTGGTGCGGCTGCATTTGGAGTATTGCGTGCAATTCTGGTCGCCGCATTATAGGAAGGATGTGGAAGCATTGGAAAGGGTGCAGAGGAGATTTACCAGAATGTTGCCTGGTATGGAGGGAAGATCTTATGAGGAAAGGCTGAGGGACTTGAGGCTGTTTTCGTTAGAGAGAAGAAGGTTAAGAGGTGACTTAATTGAGGCATACAAGATGATCAGAGGATTGGATAGGGTGGACAGTGAGAGCCTTTTTCCTCGGATGGTGATGTCCAGCATGAGGGGACATAGCTTTAAATTGAGGGGAGATAGATATAAGACAGATGTCAGAGGTAGGTTCTTTACTCAGAGAGTTGTAAGGGCATGGAATGCCCTGCCTGCAACAGTAGTGGACTCGCCAACACTAAGGGCATTCAAATTGTCATTGGATAGACCTATGGACGATAAGGGAATAGTGTAGATGGGCTTTAGAGTGGTTTCACAGGTCGGCGCAACATCGAGGGCCGAAGGGCCTGTACTGCGCTGTAATGTTCTATGTTCTATGTTCTAATACTCCCTGCCTCGAATGTCACCCGTTTGTTGACCAGAATTGCTACCCCTCTGGTCTTTGAATCCAGCCCCGAATGGAACACCTGGCCCACCCACCCCTTTCTCAATCTTGTTTGATCTGCGAGTTTTAGATGCGTCTCCTGTAGCATGGCTACGTCTGCCTTTAACCCCTTTAGGTGCGAGAATACGCGAGCCCTCTTGACCGGCCCATTCAGTCCCCTCACATTCCACGTGATCAGCCTGGACGGGGGGTTAAACCCCCCCACCACCCTGCCGACTAGCCATCCCCCTTTTTCGGCCAGCCACGAGCCCGCGTCTCCCGTTTACTCGAGCCCTCCCATTGGAAGCTCCCCTCCGACTCTCCATCTGTTCCCCCAAGTTGGCTCCTTTTCTGTCAGCAAACCAGCATCCCACCCCCCCTCCCCCCAACAGCCCCACGATCCCAATCCCCCAAATCAAGCACCAGCTTAACACTAACTCTCCCTCCATTACGCTTCCGTGAGTCAGCTGACCCATGCTGACCCCGGACGCTCCTGTCTCTGTCTCCGATCATCCTGTTGCCTCGTTATTCGGGTCCCTCCCTTCCTATGGAAAGCCCAATTTAACTGCCTTTACAGCCATAAAGAATATATACGCCCCCCCGCCCCTCCCCAGTGAAACAAACAAACAAAAAAAAACCCCGGCGCTAACCCGGCCCCACAAAAGAAACGGCTCCAGGTGCCTGAAGAGCAGCCCTAAGTATATCGACCCTCTCTGCCCTCTGTGGCCGACCTCCACAAAGCCGAGAACATGGCCAGAGAAACAGGGAACAAAAAGGGAAACAACATATCATAGCTCCCTCCGGGTATCAAACAATTGACATTACTCCCAGTCTTATGTTAGGACAACATCATGTTACCCATCCCCACCAGAGCGTTTCATCCCAGTGTGGCTGTCCTTTAGCTCGAGTCCAACTTTTCCTGTTTTTCCTGTTTGTTAAATGTCCATGCCTTGTACGGTGTATCAAAGTAGTGGTGACGATCTTGATATGTGACCCAAAGCCTCGCCGGATGCAGCAGTCCGAACTTCACCCCTTTGTTGTGGAGGGCCGTTTGAGCACGGTTATATCATCATTGAATTTTCAGTGCAGAAGGAGGCCATTCGGCCCATCGAGTCTGCACCAGTTCCTGGAAAGAGCACCCTACCCAAGGTCAACACCTCCACCCCATCCCCACAACCCAGTAACCCCACCCAACACTCAGGGCAATTTTGGACACTAAGGGCAATTTATCATGGCCAATCCACCTAACCTGCACATCTTTGGTTGTGGGAGGAAACCGGAGCACCCGGAGGAAACCCATGCACACACAGGGAGGATGTGCAGACTCCGCACAGACAGTGACCCAAGCCGGAATCCAACCTGGGACCCTGGAGCTGTGAAGCAATTGTGCTATCCACAATGCTACCGTGCTGCCCTAATCCAGCGTTGGTTGAATCCAGCGCGCCTCTTGGCCAGTTCTGCTCCCAGGTCCTGGTAAATACGAATTACGCTGTTCTCCCACCTGCTGCTCCGCTCCTTTTTAGCCCATCGCAAGACATGTTTCTTGTCTGAGAAGCGATGAAACCGTACCGCCATAGCCCTCGGCGGTTCGTTAGTTTTGGGCTTTCTTGCAAGGACACTGTGTGCCACGTCCAGTTACAGAGGCCGAGGAAATGCCCCCGTCCCCATCAGCGTCCCCAGCAATGTGGTTGTCATGATATCCACATTAACATATCATGGTGCAATCACACACACACTGATGGACAGGTAGATGGACCAACCAACACACACAACATCGCAGCCAATCACCAGTGAGAGCACACGCACTATAAAACAGGGAACACCACAGTTCCCGCTCATTCTACCAGGAGATAGCTCAGAGCACAGAGCCCACAGCGTGACACTCAGACATACACCATGTGCTGAGTGCCTCACTAAGATAGTGTTTGGGCTGGGTCACAGACTAGCTGGTAAAGTACGAACCATAGCCAGACGTTAATAGTTATTATTGTACAGAATAATAAAACAGAGTTGTACCATCTACAACCGTGTTGGTTTGTTTGTGTATCGGAACACCCAACACGACAGTGGTCACAACTGCACTTGCATCCGACCCCTCCGCACCCTCAGGGAGGCCTAGGATTCGCAGGTTTTGCCTCCTGGACCTCTTTTCAAGGTCTTCCAATCTCTCCTGCCATCTCTTATGCAAGGCATCATGTGCCTCCACCCTGACGGCCAGACCAAGTATCTCGTCTTCGTTATCCGAGACTTTTTTCTCGATCTCCTTGATCGCCTTCTCCTGCATCTTCTGAGTCTCAACCATCTTCTCCATTGAGGCCTAGCATCAGGGCCAGCATCTCCGTTTTCAGGTCAGCAAAACAACTTCTAAGGAACTCCTGCTGTTCCCGCGACCACTGGGCCCACACTGCCTGATCCGAGCCAGCCGCCATTTTGTGTTCCCGCACCCGTTCCACCCGGCTTCTTGGTATTCGCTTGTTTCGCTGTCTTACTCCTTGTCCCCTCCTTAAACTGATGCGGGGAGCCTTCCAGCATTGTTTGCCTGCCGTATTTCGCCAAGGAGGAGCCGCTAAAACTCCTCAAAAGGGCCCGTTAGTCAGTTTGCGGCGGGAGCTGCCGATTTCGCGACCTACCCGCGCATGGCCGCCACTGGAAGTCTGATTTTCTAAGATTCTTGACATGTTCGCTCACCACCAGTTCTCAAGGGCAATTAGAGTTGGGCTTTACATGCTGGCTTTTCCACAGAAACCCACATGATCTCATGATTCCATGAGTCTATGATCTCACGAAGGAATATAAAAAAGATTGTTTTACCATTTATTGTACTTCTTATCTGTGTAAGAGGACCATATATGTTATCATGGTATTGTCACTGAGCTCGTGATCCGGAGACTCAGGATAATCCTCTGGGGATCCAAGTTCAAATCCCACCATGGCAGATGGTGAAATTTGAATTGAATAAAAATCTGGAACTAAAAGTCTAGTGATCAAACCATTGTTGATTGTCGTAAGAGCCCATCTTTGGCCTTTAGGGAAGGGATTCTGCCCTCCTCACCTGGTCCGACCTACATGTGACTCCAGAGTCACAGCAATGTGTTTGATTCTTAAATGCCTCTTCAAGGGCAATTAATGGGATGGAATGCTGATCCAGCCAGTGATGCCTCAGTCCCATGAACAAATAAAAAATACAACACTGCAAATGGTGGTGGTGATCATGTAAATTGGGAGTGTCGAAGAGACCATGGGTTGGACGTGATGACCGTGTGTAAGCATTGGCCGATCGCAGGGAGGGAAGCGATTTATTTGGGCTTATGGAAGGAAGCACTCCTCATAGAGTCATATAATTTACAGAAGGCGGCCATGCGGCCCATCGAATCTGCACTGGCCCTTGGAAAGAGCATCCTTCTTAAACCCACGCCTCCACCCTATCCGTGTAACCCAGTAATCCCGCCTAACTTTTGTTTGGACACTAAGGGCAATTTATCATGACTAATCCACCTAACCTGCACATCTTTGGACTGTGGGAGGAAACCGGAGCACCCGGAGGAAACCCACGCAGACACAGGGAGAACGTGTAGACTCCGCACAGACAGTGACCCAAGATGGGAATCGAACCTGGGACCCTGGAGCTTGAAGCAATTGTGCTAACCACTGTGCTACCGTCCTCCTCTTCCTCTTGGCCCAGACAGCAATGCTGGAAAAGCATTTATCTGTTGGGTCCAGCCATTCTCACCTTGTTTTAGCTGCCATATTTCCTGAAACCTGGGAAACCTGTTAACAACTGTTAACTCTAAAAGTCTGTTCAACTTTTAGGCATAAAGTCTCATTAGCATATTGAAATAACTGACCCGTTTCTCAAGAGCAGTTTAGTCACCCACTCACATGCCCAACCCATATCCTTCAAAAGCAGAAATTGGTGTGTTCGACGCAATTCAGGGTTGGGCTTCAGATTTCGAACAATTTCAATCTTCCCCGAAGCCTTCTCCTTCTCATCATGGGGAATTAGAATTCTTCATTGATCAACCGAGTTGTTTGAAATCAAGGCTGTGTGAATATGTATAGTGCAAGTGATGCACTATCAATTACCACAAAAACGAGAGTAGTGGAATAATCGAGGTTTTATTGAGCAAAGATGTTGTGCCTCCTGTAGCTGGAACCAGAATGGCTGCAGCACCGGCGAGCATACACATTTATACCCCGCCTACTGGGCAGAGCCAGCAGGCAGGGATTTACCCATGTACCTCTACTATACGGGCAGTGCCGGAATACGTATAATACAACTAGTGGTGACTACCACATTCACCCCCTGTTAAAAAAAGTGTCCGGCGGGGGTGGTGGTAAACGTTACAAGTTAAGTCTGTCGGGGGCCTTGACCCTCCTCTGCGATCACCTCAGTCCTGGTGGTGATGTGGGCGCCGACTTGGTCACCTGTGACTCCGGGAGCGTGTTGTCCTCGTCTTCATCACCCCTGAGTGGAACCAGTGGGATGACGGATCCTCCTGGGGCGGGGGCTGTGGTGAGGTTCGCTGGAGGGAGGATGAGTGGCGCAGGGGTGAATGAGGCAACCGGGGGGGGGGGTATCAGGTCGTGGGTCGTGGGTGGGATTCCAGTGGGTGCCAGATCCTGGAGAGAGACTGTATCCTGGCACCCGTCGGGGTGTGCCATGAAGGCGTACTGCGGGTTCGCATGGAGGAGGTGGACTTTTTTGACCAAAGGGTCTGACTTATGGGTCCGCACATGCTTCCGAAGGAGGATGGGCCCAGGAACTGTCAGCCATGTTGGGAGCGAGACCCTGGAGTTGGACCTCCTGGGGAAGGCAAACACCTGTTCATGAGGGGTCTCGTTAATCGCGGTGCAGAGGAGTGTTCGGATGGAGTGGAGCGCGTCGGGGAGGACCTCTTGCCAGCGGGAGACCGGGAGATTTTTAGACCGCAGGGCCAGCAGGACGGCCTTCCAGACCGTCACGTTCTCCCTCTCTACCTGCCCGTTTCCCCGGGGGTTCCCCGGCAGGTCATCCTGCTCGAGGCAATGCCCTTGCTGAGCAGGAACTGACGCAGCTCATCACTCATAAAAGAGGATCCCTGATCGCTGTGGATGTAGGTGGGGAAACCGAACAGAGTGAAGATGCTGTGGAGGGCTTTAATTACCGTGGCAGAAGTCATCTCGAGGCAGGGGATGGCGAAAGCGAACCAGGAGTACTCATAAATCATGTTCAGAAAGTACGTGTTGTGGTCGGTGGAGGGGAGGGGCCCTTTGAAGTCCATGCTGAGGCACTCAAAGGGGTGGGAGGCCTTCACCAGATGTGCTCGATCTGGGCAGTAGAAGTGCGGCTTGCACTCTGCACAGACCTGGCAGTCTCTGGTGACGGTCCTGACCTCCTCAATGGAGTAGGGCAGGTTGCGGGCCTTGATGAAATGGAAGAACCGGGTGACCCCCGGATGGCAGAGGTCATAGTGGAGAGCCCGGAGTCGGTCCACTTGTGCGCTGGCACATGTACCGCGGGATAGGGCATCCGGGGGCTCATTGAGCTTTCCCGGGCGATACAACATCTCATAGATATAGGTGGAGAGCTCGATCCTCCACCTCAAGATTTTGTCATTTTGGATCTTGCCCCGCTGTGTATTATTAAACATAATAATGTTGGTCAGCGAGGAGATGAATCTCCTGCCGGCCAGGTAATGCCTCCAATGTCGCACAGCTTCCACAATGGCTTGGGCCTCCTTTTCGACAGAGGAGTGCCAAATTTCAGAGGCGTGGAGGGTGCGGGAAAAGAAGGCCACGGGTCTGCCCGCCTGGTTGTGGGTAGCGGCCAGAGCTAAGTCCGATGCATCGCTCTCCACGTGGAATGGGAGGGACTCGTCGACCGTGTGCATCGTGGCCTTGCCGATATCTGCCTTGATATGGTTGAAGGCCTGGCAGGCCTCAGCCGTCAGGGGAAAAACTGTGGACTGAATGAGTGGGCGGGCCTTGTCCGCATAATTAGTGACCCACTGGGCATAGTAGGAGAAAAACCCCAGGCATCGTTTCAGGGCCTTGGGGCAGTGGGGGAGTGGGAGTTCCATGAGGGGGCGCATGCGGTCGGGGTCGGGCCCTAGGACTCCATTTCCACGACATAGCTAAGGATGGCTAAGCGGTTGGTGCGGAACACGCATTTCTCCTTATTGTATGTGAGCTTCAGGAGTTTGATGGTCTGGAAAAAATTTTGGAGGTTTGCGCCATGGTCCTGCTGATCGTGGCCGCAGGTGGTGACGTTATCTAGGTACGGGAAGGTGGCCCACAGTCCGTACCAGTCAACAATTCGGTCCATCTCTCGCTGGAAGACCGAGACCCCATTCGTGACGCCGAAGGGAACCCTAAGGAAGTGATAGAGGCGGCCATCTGCTTCGAACGCAGTGTATTGGTGGTCCTCCAGGCGGATGGGGAGCTGGTGGTAGGCGGACTTCAGGTCCATTGTGGAAAAGACTCGATACTGCGCAATCTGATTGACCATGTCAGATATGCGTGGGAGGGGGTACGCGTCAAGCTGCATGTACCATTGATGGTCTGACTATAGTCAATGACCATCCTGTGCTTCTCCCCAGTCATTACTACTACCACTTGAGCTCTCCAGGGGCTGTTGCTGGCCTCAATGAACCCATCCCGCAGAAGCCGTTGCACCTCCGACCTGATGAAGGTCCTGTGCTGGGCACTGTACTGTCTGCTCCGTCTCGTGGTGACGGGTTTACAATCCAGAGTGAGGTTCGCAAACATGGAAGGAGGATCGGCCTTAAGGGTCGTGAGGCCGCATACGGTGAGGTGGGGTAGGGGTCCGCTGAATTTTAAGGTTAGGCTTTGGAGATGGCACTGAAAGTCCAGGCCGAGTAACAGAGCAACGCAGAGGTGGGGGAGGACGTAGAGCCGGAAGTTGCTGAACTCTACACTCTGGACAGTAAGGGTCGCGATGCTGTACCCCCGGATTTCCATGGAATGGGATCCGAAGGCCAGGGAGATTTTCTGGGTGACGGAGTGTACCGGGAGGGAGCAGCGCCTTACTGTAATGGGGTGGATGAAGCTCTCTGTGCTCCCGGAGTCAAAAAGGCAGGGGCGCACTTGGCGGGCGATATCAAAGATGGCAGCACCCACAGGCCGTACGTGGCTTGCGGTGAAGAAGATGGCAGTGCCCACAGGCCGCACGTGGCTTGCGAAGGGGAAAATGGCGGGACCCATGGGTCGCACGTGGGGGGTGTAGGGACGCCGGGCCTGGAAACAGCGGCGACTGACCGGGCCTGGCAAACAGAAACAAAGTGACCCTTCTTTCCACAGCCGTTGCAGGTCGCGCTCCGCAAAAATAGCTGGCCGGCTGCCGTGCGGCGCAAGCTTGCGGTGAGCTGGAATCGGCAGCTGGTGGGGCTCACAATGCCCATGAGGGTGCCACGGTCGGGTGTGTAGGACTGGATGTTATGGGTAGCCACTTTTTACGAATTAGCGAGCTGCCTAGTTCCCGCAAGATCAAGAGTACCCCCTTCCAATAGCCGCTGGCAGACGTACGCAGACTTCATGCCCGTAACGTAAGCGTCTCAAATTAAAAGTTTGGTGTATTGGACTGCCGAAACTGCCTGGCAGCCACAGTTCCTACCTAGGATGTGCAGGTCACACCAGAAATCGTCCTGAGACTCCCCGGGGAGTTGCTGTCTCGTGGCCAGGAGGTGCCTGGCGTATACTTGATTGACTGGTCGAACGTAATGTTCCTTCAGGAGCTCCATCGCTTCGGAGTAAGTGGGCGCATCCCGGATGAGAGGAAAATTGTCAGGGCTCACCCGTGAATACAGGACTTGGAGCTTCTACGAGTCCGAGGGTTCCTCAGCGGATGTTCGGAGGTAGCTTTCGAAGCAGGCTAGCCAGTGGTCAAAGGCGGACGTAGCATTGGCTGCTTGAGGGCTCAGCTGCAGGCAATCAGGCTTGATGCGGAGATCCATCGTTTTAAAAATCTTTGCTCAATAAATTGATGCACTATCAATTACCACAATGACGAGAGTGGTGGAATAATCAAGCCTTTATTGAGCAAAGATGCTGTGCCTCCTGTAGCTGGAACCAGAATGGCAGCAGCACCGGCGAGCACACACATTTATACGCCGCCTACTGGGCGGAGCCAGCAGGCAGGGATTTACCCATGTACCTCTACTATACGGGCAGTGTCGTAATACATGTAATACAACTAGTGGTGACTACCACAGCAAGTAAGCAGGGCTTTTCCTTGAACTTTTAACCAAATTAATAATCCCATTATCCCTCAAACTTTATCTTCCTTGCATGTAACGTAACCATTCACTACAAGTCACTTGCTGCAACACATAGTTTAGAAGCCACACTTCAGTTCACCTGCCAGCTTGTATTCGGCAAATCAATAAGTACTTGTGAAAAGCAAAGAGGCTGTGGCCTTGAACGCATGCAAATCTAGTCTCCGAGGTGATTATTCGTATAAAAGCAATATGCCTGTGATCTCAAATGTTTTTGCAGCCATCTTATAGCTTCGCTTGGGACTTTGAATAATTGTTTTTTGATCACAGTCCAAAAGTGCAAACATCTGCTCGTATTTTATTTTATTTGGTACCACTTGGGAAAGATTGCTGGAGAATCCTCAGCAAGGTTCCACTGAAAATATTTTCATGCAGCTCTCTCAATGAAAGACTCTCAATGAAAGATGTCATCTGCTTTTGCACACAACTTAAGGAACTTTAACAGAGAAATGTCACACAATTCTGCAAAATTATTTAAATTTTAGTAAGATTCGAGGATTTCTTAAAAATCTGCTTTGAATATTCACAAAATGGCATTAAAAAGATTTTTTTAAAATAAATTTAGAGTACCCAATTCAATTTTTCCAATTAAGGGGCAATTTAGCGTGGCCAATCCACCAACCCTGCACATCTTTGGGTTGTGGGGGCGAAACCCATGCAAACACGGGGAGAATGTGCAAACTCCACACAGACAGTGACCCAGAGCCGGGATCGAACCTGGGACCTCAGCGCCGTGAGGCAGCAGTGCTCTCCACTGCACCACCGTGCTGCCCCATTAAATAGATTTTAAAGATTTATTCTATGCAATAGATATTTTGTGAGTTTTTTTGGCTAGCCACCCATCATCTTGCTTATGTATTTCCAATTCAAGCTGGAGATGAAAATACTCAGCTTGAGTTTTGTTTGTCTTATATTCAATGCAAAATCTCCCCATAGAGGCACACTTCAGGAACCTTAGAACATAGAACATACAGTGCAGAAGGAGGCCATTTGGCCCATCGAGCCTGCACCGACCCACTTAAGCCCTCACTTCCCCCCTATCCCCGTAAACCAATAACCCTCCTAACCCCTCCTAACCAGGCAACGTGCCTCAATGACTACCGTCCAGTGGCCCTGACTTCAGTCGTAATGAAGTGCTTCGAGAGGTTGATCATGAAGCTCATCACCTCCATACTCCCAGAACGCCTTGATCCACTGCAATTCGCAAACTGCTGCAACCGGTCCACATCAGACGCCATTTCCCTGGCTCTCCACTCATCCCTAGAGCATCTCGAAAACAAGGACTCCTACATCAGACTCCTATTTATTGACTACAGCTCCGCCTTCAACGCCATAATCCCAGCCAAGTTC
The DNA here is from genome assembly GCF_047496885.1 of Scyliorhinus torazame. Taxonomy (NCBI): domain Eukaryota; kingdom Metazoa; phylum Chordata; class Chondrichthyes; order Carcharhiniformes; family Scyliorhinidae; genus Scyliorhinus; species Scyliorhinus torazame. The sequence goes on from NC_092718.1 coordinate 180,873,478, forward strand.
ATATCAAAGCTCCAAAACCTAGGACTTGGCTCCCCACTCTGCAACTGGATCCTCGATTTTCTGACCAACAGACCATAATCAGTAAGAATGAACAACAACATCTCTTCCACAATAGTCCTCAACACTGGGGCCCCGCAAGGCTGCGTACTTAGTCCCCTACTCTACTCCCTGTACACACACGACTGCGTGGCAAAACTTGGTCCCAACTCCATCTACAAGTTTGCTGACGATACGACCATAGTGGGCCAGATCTCGAATAATGACGAGTCAGAATACATGCGGGAGATAGAGAAAATAGTGGAGTGGTGTAGCGACAACAATCTCTCCCTCAATGCCAGCAAAACTAAAGAGCTGGTCATTGACTTCAGGAAGCAAAGTACTGTACACACCCCTGTCAGCATCAACAGGGCCGAGGTGGAGATGGTTAGTAGTTTCAAATTCCTAGGGGTGCACATCTCCAAAAATCTGTCCTGGTCCACCCACGTCGACGCTACCACCAAGAAAGCACAACAGTGCCTATACTTCCTCTGAAACTAAGGAAATTCGGCATGTCCACATTAACCCTTACCAACTTTTACAACCACAGAAAGCATCCTATCTGGCTGCATCACAGCCTGGTATGGCAACTGCTTGGCCCAGGACCGCAAGAAACTTCAGAGAGTCGTGAACACCGCCCAGTCCATCACACAAACCTGCCTCCCATCCATTGACTCCATCTACACCTCCCACTGCCTGGCAACAACGGGCAGCATAATCAAAGATCCCTCCCACCCGGCTTACTCACTCTTCCAACTTCTATCCATCGGGCAGGAGATACAGAAGTCTGAGAACACGCACGAACAGACTGAAAAACAGCTTCTTCCCCACTTTCACCAGACTCCTAAATGACCCTCTTATGGACTGACCTCATTAACACTACACCCTGTATGCTTCATCCGATGCCAGTGCTTATGTAGTTACATTGTATACGTTGTGTTGCCCTATTATGTATTTTCTTTTATTCCCTTTTCTTCCCATGTATTTAATGATCTGTTGAGCTGCTCGCAGAAAAATACTTTTCACTGTACCTCGGTACACGTGACAATAAACAAATCCAATCCAATCCTTTTTGGTCACTAAGGGCAATTTATCATCACCAATCCACCTAACCTGCATGTCTTTGGACTTAGTGTCAGTTGTGTAGGTCGACTGCTGAAACCAAACAGCCTGTCAGTACAAAACTGTGAGCACCTTCTAGTATCATCGAGGAATACAGTCACTACCACTTCTCACTAGTGAAGTTGGCAGGAGTGCATGAATGTTCTGTGTTATATTTATGCTGTTGTTCTATTGCCTTTTATCTTCAGTGCATCCCTTCTTCCCCTCTCATTGAGGTGCCGGAGTCAACTCCTTTTGTTTTCTGCCGTGGCTCATCAAACTAAAGGCCACACAATTCTTTCCATGATGCCGGCTTGATCGTAGGGACAAAATATAATACATAATATGACACGTTACAACACACATAAAACAAAAGAAGAATAAATTAAAATTTAATTCAGCAGGCTTGACGAGAGGAATTCCGAAAAAGAGTAATTAGACTCGAAACATTAATTATTTCTCTATCTACCTGAACTTTTCCAGTGCTTGCCCTGTTTTGTAAGGGCCACAAAGAGTCCACACCAAGTTGTTGAAATGAAAAACTTACTTTATTTTACAACAACTATTATATACAGTTCCAGTAGATCCCTACATGGGGCGGGATTCCCCGCAAACGGCGCGATGTCCTCTACCCGGCGCCAAAAATGACCTGGATCAGTCCGGCGTTGGAATTCTCCGCACCTTTAGGGCCCAAGCCCTCACCTTGAGGGGCTAGGCCCGCGCCAGAGCAGTTTCCGCTCCGCCGGCTGGCGGGAAAGGCCTTTGGCGCCACGCCAGCCGGCGCCGAAAGGACTTCGCCGGGCGACGCATGCGCGGGATCGTCAGCAGCCGCTCATGGCATCCCCGCGCATGCGCAAGGGAGGGGGTCTTTTCCGCCTCCGCCATAGTGAAGACCATGGTGAAGGCGGAAGAAAAAGAGTGCCCCCACGGCACAGGCCTGCCCGCGGATCGGTGGGCCCCGATCGCGGGCCAGGCCACCGTGGGGGCACCCCCCGGGGCCAGATCACCCTGCGCCCCCCCCCAGGACCCCGGAGCCTGCCCGCGCCGCCTTGTCCCGCCGTTCAAAAAGAGGTCTAATCCACGCTCGCTGGCGAGGGTTGACAGTGGCGGGACTTCGGCTCATCGCGGGTCGGAGAATCGCTGGGGGTGGGCCCGCCGACCGGCGCGATTCCTGCCGACTGGCGCGGCGCGATTGTCACCCCCGCCGAATCTCTGGTGGCGGAGAATTCGGGACACGGCCAGACGCCGGCGATTCATCGACCCGGTGGGGGGTCGGAGAATCGCGCCCTGGGTCTTCACCTTACAGGCCGACTCTATTCATACATAGCAAGCGTTGGTGAAGGTCTCCCATCCCCTTATCGGGGGAACTTGTATTAAGTGAGATCCATGGAGTAGTTAATCATCCCTACCCTATAAGACCCCTGTGGGTCAGAACACATTATATAGTAATCAAGCACATCTCACAGGATGGATAATGACTGATCTACCCTTCTGTGTTCCAATAAAGGAGCCAAGATGGCTGGTCAATCATCAACATTGTCCAGACTGGATCTACACAGCTCAGGTATTGAAAGGTAGAAAGTGTCACAGTAGGTTTACTTGGCTTGGAACAAGTGATGTCATGGAATTACCTTAATCACAAAGGCATCTTCACCCATACCAAGGAGAATAGTTACTAGTTGATCACGAGACAACTGGCAAATGGGGGTTTGAACTCTCATAGGCAGATAATATGTTTCAGATGCAGCACATTTCGCCATTAAAATGTGTGTATATTGGCATCTCGTGACTGCAGGCTGGACACACAATCTTGCCTAACGAACCAAAGATTCTCCAGGAGGAGGCGCGGAACTTCACTGCCCTCTGCGATCCAATCATAATATCGATCATGGTCATTCTCACTGATGATTGTTTCAATCAAAGTGGCGCTTGAGATTCTCCTCGGAAGAACTTCCATCCATGATTTCTAAAAAGCAAATCAGGTTTTAGAAAGATTCCTGAAGAAAACAATTAATTGCACATATAAAAGAAATACAGTGAGTGTTCTGTGCAGGGACTTTTAAAAGATCAGCAGTAAGATGCTGCGTAGAACTAAAGAAATATCAACAGTGGCATTCCCCATCGTAGCTTTTAATATACAGAGGCTTCAGTTATGAAACTGGAGAGGTTGGGGCTCTTTATTAGAAGAAAGAAGATTGATAAGAGATATAGAAGAGATATTGAAAATTGAGTTGTTTTAATAAAGTATATGAAGAAAAACCATCTCCACTGTTCTGTGACTCGATAACTAGGTAGCATAAATTTAAAATAATCAAACGAACAGGCAGAGGAAGAGGTGAGGAGAAATATTTTTCTGACAACAAGTTGCTCAATATTTGACTATTTTACAATAGGCTGCTAAGTTAGGTGTAACTTTCAAGAGTTTAAATATGCTGATCTGAAGTGTTTTTCTCTCCACAAATGCTGTCTGACCTGCTGAGCCTCCAGCATTTTCTGTTTTAATTGGTACAAACATGTTTTAGGATGTGAAATTGCACTTCTTACACAGCATTTCAGCTACAGGCATTTGAGGTTGTATAAACTTTCCCTTGGATGACCCACTATTTTTAAAAATAAAATTAGAGTACCGAATTCATTTTTTCCAATTAAGGGGCCATTTTAGCGCGACCAATCCACCTAGCCTGCACATCTATGGGTTGTGGGGGCGAAACCCACGCAAACACGGGGAGAATGTGCAAACTCCACACAGACAGTGACCCAGAGCCTGGATCGAACCTCGCACTTCGATGCTGTGAGGCAGCAATGCTAACCACTGCACCACCATGTTGGCGCAGTGGTTGGATGACCCACTGTTGTTATGTTCCCAAGGTTTAATCATTTGAGTTTAGGAGGAGTTAGTTTCAAGACACCCAAGCCTGGTGGATGTGTGGGGATGAATTTCATTGGTTTAAGTTACAATCCTGGGTGGCGCAGTGGCGCACTGCTGTCTCACAGCGCCAAGGACTCGGGTTTAATTCCAGCCTGGGGGTCTGTCTGTGTGGCGTATACACATTCCCTCTGTGTCTGCGGGGTTTTCACTGGGTGCTTTGGTTTCCTCCCACAATCTAAAAACGTGCAGGGAACGTGGATTGGCTATGTTAAATTGTTTGCCTGTGTGTGATTGCGAGTGTGGCTATGCTTGATGATGTGGTGCAATGTCCCCCAAACATTAAGCCCCTGGCGACAGACTTCTTCCAGGAATAATTAGCTACAGAAAGTGACAAAAGTCTGATCTAGGCACAGTCACGATGCGGAAGGGTAGAGTGAGAGAAAAGTTACAACCCCGCTGGTCCATCGCCCAAGAAAGTCACAAAACAAGGTGCTGGCTCCCTGTCCATATCGGAACAAAGATTGGGATGCGCATGTGGTGGGGAGAGCAATAGGCAAAGTTTATTCTCCCCAAGGTAGATCAGACAGGTTCAGAGGACTTGATGGCCAGAAGAAAATATTTATTAGTGCACAAACTGGGATGGCATGGTATATTTTATATATTTTTATGTTATACAGAGAAAGATTAAATTAAATCATAATAAGGTGATATTCAGTATCAACTTGGAATTTCTGACTGGGTTGTTAGGAGATGGAATCCCCTACCAGAATCAAAGCTATTTCAAAGAAAAGTGCAAAAACTTTGAAGCATAAAAATGTTGAAAGGCATTTGAAAAGCTTCAGGCAATGGAAAAATTGAAGCTCAGTTTGAGAGATCCAGGACTAAATGGCCCCCTTCTCGATTGTAAAATTCAATGGCCAGGCTTTCATTCCAAGGAGGAGACCCTGTCCCCAGCTGAAAAGTAAGTGGTGAGCCCAGGGCCGCGTGGCCAGATCGCCACGCAATAACTTAATGGCTGTTCGGCCGTTAATTAGCTCCCACTTGGCAGGAGGACACACCTCTGAGAGCTGCCAGCCAATCAACTAGCTCTCTTGCCCCAGACACCAAGAGTTGCAGCAATGTCACAGGCAGTCCCCAGCCCCAGGGAGCCATGGCCCTGGAGACCAATATGAGTCTGGGATTTTCCCAGAGCCAATTAAACTGGCGTATCCCAGCCCGTGGGTTGGAGGACTGTGTTCAGGAGGGCGTGAGCTGGTGGGGGTACTACTACTAATAATAATCTTTATTAGTGTCACAAGTGGACTTACATTAACGCTGCAATGAAGTTACTGGCTGACACTTTCTTACACCTTCCAAACAACAGACCCAAGGAAACATTACCATCTGGCATTTCCCCGAAAGCCACGAACCAATCTGACTTGGAAATATATCGTCGTTCCTTCAGTATTATTGGGTCCAAATTCTGGAACTCCCTTCTGAACCACACGGGGGGTGTAGCTACACTACAGGGATTTCAGTGGTGCAAGAAGGAGGTTCACTACCACCATCACCTTCTCAAAGGCAGTTAGGGATGGGCAATAAATGCAGGCCTAGCCAGCACCGCCCACATCCTGTGAATACATTTTTAAAACTTGCTTTTTACTGGGAAGTCGAACATATTGTTTATTGTTTACAATCTATGAGGGGACAGCACCTAAGCTAGCATTTATATTTAACTATCTAGCATTTAACACCCCTCCCCCTCCCCCCCCACCCCCAGCTAAGTTTCTGGACAATGATGACCTCCCCCGGATATTGATTATGGGGGACGTGATGGAAATGCCATTGAATGTCAAGGGAGGATGGTTAGTTTCACTTGTTGGAGAAGGTCATTGCCTGGCAATTGTGAGGCACAGATGTTACTTGGCTCAAACCCGACTGTTATTCACGCATGGACAATATTTCTGAGCCATACGGGCGCTAAAGATTCACTGTTTTTTCTCTCTCCCTGCAGATGCTGCCAGAATGGCCGAGTTTTTCCAGCATTTCCTGTTTTTTGTTTCAGATTCCAGCATCCGCAGAATTTTGCTTCTATTATGATGGACAATAGTTGTATGGGCACGGACTGCTTCAGTATCAGAGGATCTGCCTGAGATGTTTAATTGCCTGCCTGGTTGGGTAGATATATTGCAGTGTTTGAAGACCAGCAGGACGTTATTCCACAGCAGACACCAACAAAAGCAAATTGCCTGGTCATTCCACCGTTTTATGCGTGTTGGGGCTTGGCAGCGTCAAATTGTCTGCTGAATCTTCCTGCAGCACAACCCTGACTGGATTTTAAAATTAATCAATTGCCTGGAAAGCACTTCGGGCTTGTGATTGGATATTTTATTTATGCAAGTTCTATCTTTAAATAGGTATAACTTTCCCATTCTCTTCATGGTAAAAATTTAAATTTTGATTTTCAATTTATCAAAAATGACGTCTGTATCAAGGTTAAACCACATACATCAGGGTAGATCAACCAGCATAAGTTCTCTGTATCACTTCTGTTGCTAAGCTGCCTGATGATTGATTTTAGTATAGTTTCTGATTATGAACCAATATAATTAAAGAATGGCTCTAATCATATTTAGAGATTTAATGCTATCAGCCTGTTTGCATTCAGCCTGTAGGATTATTTATAATCTCCTACCAGGATTTGTAACCGCAATATTATTTTTAATGAAGCCATCACATTACACAGTTTGTTTAGAATCTACATTGGCTGCACAATTTCCCAGAAGTCGACTGCAAGTTATTTCTCAATATTGATTATACATTTGCTTGTCTGCAGTCTGCATGTCACGTAGCACACTGACAGCTCCGTCAGCACATAGGGAACTGTGGAAAGCTACTCCACGAAATCCGCTATATATAGATTATAAATATAGTAGATACCCTGGAGTAATTTTAAGGCTAATCAAATCTCTGGGTTCTGATGATAGTTACAATTAGATTACTGCCTTGTAATCACTCCCAGGTATCCATTATGTACACACATTAGGCAGTTAGGTTTTATTATCAGGAAGCTGCGATCTCATTAGAGAAGCCATTATGACATCATGTTATTCCCCTAATCTGATTTCAATGAATTAGCAGAAAACATTTTGCGTGAATTAACAAAAAAAATCTATCATAGTTCGGGATCGCGGGAACATTTTGCTGTGCTCTTTCATGCAACTGCTTTGACAACAACCATGCCAACAGCATTGGCGCCATGCAAATTCACAATTTTGCTACCATTGAAAGCTTGCAGTGAAAATGTGTCATCAGCCACAGATAGTTTAGTCCGTAGAGTTTGTCTCCCAGCTGTTGCGCCAAGCAAATGTTACGAACTGATATCACGCACAAGGGAATGAATGTGAGGGGTGTACTGGGAAGATGGATCTATCCTGCTTGTAAACCTATGCAAGGTGAGATACTTTGTAAGAGCTTTTTGGCAAGGTGAAGTGACATGCAGAGGAAGTTAATACTAAATTAAAATGTAATTTCTCTGACATATCCCCCCGCCCCCCCCCCGCCCCCCGCAATTCATGCTGCATTTCAAAAGCAAAGCATTGGTTGTGAAGCATTTTTCAATGTGAAAAAAAATGAAATGAAATGAAAATCGCTTATTGTCACAAGTAGGCTTCAAACGAAGTTACTGTGAAAAGCCCCTAGTCGCCACATTCTGGCGCCTGTTCGGGGAGGCTGGTACGGGAATTGAACCGTGCTGCTGGCCTGCCTGGTCTGCTTTAAAAGACTGCTCCTTAGCCCTGTGCTAAACCACTGCCACTGCTCACTACCCAAGAGGATGTTTTAATTATTAGATTTGTCCTGCCTAAGGTCAGGAAGGAATATTTATATATGTCATCCTGACTAATTCATAAAATTATTTTATTTTAGAAATGGACAAAGACCTGACATGCCTGTCTAGCCAGCACTCATAGTAAAGTAACTTCTCGCCTTCAGAAAACCTCCTGAGAACATTAAAGGTGATAGAAATGTCGAGAGTTGAGATTTAGTCCAATCTGCAATGCAATATGCATTCAACATTTTTCTTCTTCAGTACCAAGTACCACAGAAACACAATGGGTGGAATTATCCTCTACCCGGTGGGGTGGGCCGTACCGGCACTGAGGAGTGGCGTGAACCACTCTGGTGTTGGGCTGCCCGGAAGGTGCGGAATCCTCCGCACCTTCAGGGGCTAGGCCGGCGCCGGCGGGGTTGGCGCCGCGCCAGCCGACGCGGAAGGGCCTCCGCCGGCCGGCACGAGTTGGCGCATGCGCGGGAGTGCCAGCATGTGCTGGCGTCATCCCAGCGCATGCGCAGGGGCTTTCTTCTCCATGCTGGCCATGGCGGAGGCTGACAGCAGCCGGCACGGAGGGAAAGAGTGTCCCCACTGCACAGGCCCGCCCGTGGATCGGTGGGCCCCGATCGCGGGACAGGCCACCTTGGGGGCAACCCCTGAGGACTCTGCAGGCCGCCCGCAGAGCCAGGTCCCGCCGGTACGGACCTGGTTTGATTTACGCCTGCGAGACTGGCCGAAAACGGGCGGCCGCTCGGCCCATCGCGGGGCGGAGAATCGCCGGGGGGAGGGGGGCGGTTGCCAACAGCCAGTGACTGGCACGGCGCGATTCCCGCCCCCGCCAAAACCCCAGCGCCGGAGAATATGGCAGCTGGCGCCGGGGCGTCGGGGCGGGATTCACACCGCCCACCGATGATTCTCCGACCCTGCGGGGGGTCGCAGAATCCCGCGCCATGAGTATACTCTATGTTTGTGTGAGGCAGTGCCTGCTCTTTTATTGATTAATAAAGGGCCGTTAAAACATCCATCCAATCAATGATTTCAAAGAGATGCAGCAAATCCTATGACTATAATGCGTCAACATAATTGTGATTTTATGGCACAGTAAAATCATTTGAAGCATTAATATCAAGCATATTCATAGGCCGCGATTCTTTGGCCTCGTTGCGCTCTCGGTCGAGCGAAACGAGGCCGGTGAATAGCGGGAGAGGCCAAAAACGAGTAACGCGCCAAACAGTTTGCGATGTAACCGGCCCGCTCCCATAGGCAAAATCGGGATTTTGCCGTAGCGTGACGAGCAACCAATTACCACCATTTATGCCCTATTTCCATACAATTAATGAGAGCGACCCCATATCCAACGGCCTCCCATCATTCATCGGCCTCCCCAACATGTCATCACGCTGGCGCCGATTAGTACTCCTTTTGAAAAACGTGAACCAGGTGGAAGGGCTTTTGTGGCAAGACAAGGAAGTGAGTAGCCATCTTCACTCAAAGGCAAAGAGCCCGGGGGCTCTGGACTTGCTGCCCATGTGCTCGGCGAGGTGTGGGGGACCCTCGGCTGGGGGGGGGGGACCCTCCAGAGGGGTGGGCCGCCATGGGATGGGGGAAGGGATGGGGGGGCGCTGAGGGGCGCAGCCGCACATGGCCCCAATGTGCCAACCCCTGGATTGTGCATACCCATTCTGGCGGCAACCCTAGCCCTTTCCATCTGCCTCACGGAACACCATAACACCCATGGACAGCCGAGGCCTCTGGCAATTCGGCTGAAGGCGACTACAATAGGGAATTGTGGTTAAGTGAGCACTTCACACAACACAAGTCGATTCCCCAGGGTGGGTGGGTCATATGTCTTGTGGGAGTCATTGTTTAGCATCCCAATCACACCCTGATGCATGGTAACTGTACTTGAGCACTGCAGAAGGCAACACTACTTATGCAGCAGCCAACATCCGAACACACAGGGGATGGCGCACAGCTCCGAGGACATGTCCATGGCTGGAGAATGGGTGAGTGCTACGGAGAGGGGGAGATATCTGGAGAGATGGGCCAAGGGTTCGGAGGTTGGCCCGCATTGCGGATGATTGTGAGAGAGGCATCATACTGGTTGTGTTCAACTGTTTTTAATGTGTCACAGGTGTCATACAATTTCCCCTCCCAATGGTGCCGCCCCACTCTCACACCAACCCCTCACCTCCCCTCACCCCCTACCTCCCTCACTACCCTCTTCCCCCTCCCCTGGTGCCCTCAGTGAACCTCAATATGCTTGACCTTCCTAACTCCAACAATATGTTGAGGTGTCTCCCCAGGATTCACTCTGAGGTGGAGACAGGCGGCTCCTTACCTCACCCCGAGGTCTTTGATGCCATGTCCTCTGGGGACTCTGGGGCTGGAGGTCACTGGCAAGCTTGTCAACGGCACATGCACAGCAGTGCCACCCTGTACTGTGTGCTGACATCCAGACGCAGCCTCATCAGAGGGGTTTAACTCAGGAGTGCTGGTGGCCACCGTCTCTACTCCATGGGATGGGTCCGGATTGGCACCCAGCACCCCCTCCTCTTGGTTGGTGCCCATCGGGCCCTGGGGTTCACCTTGGGATGGAGGAGCAGCTGGTTCGAGCCCCTGCATCATCTGGCTCTGCCAGCCCTGGCAGCTCCCCAATGTCTGCACCATGGTGTCGATGCCCTTGGCGAAGCTCCTCAGTGACAGGGCAATGCTCTGCAGTGCTTTAGCCATTCCCATCTGAGAGTGTGACATCTCCCGCAGAACACCATGAAGGTCAGCTTGGTACTGGGTCAGATCCCCCAGCGAATCGGACATTCTGCCGAGACCCTCAGCCATGGCAGTCACCGACTGCGCGATGACTTGGGCACCATCACTAATGGTGCCGCGGCACGCACCAGGCTCTCCACTGTGGTCGCCACCCTAGCAGTGTTAGAAAATGAAATGAAAATGGCCACGCATTGCCAGTGACATCTCCTGCGCCTGTAACCTCTGGGACTCCTCCAACCGGCTATGGATCTGCTGGAGTGATACTGACATTTCCCTCTGAACGCCTAGGTTGGCCCCTATCACCTCCATGATCTCCGGGTCCTCACTGCCACAGGCTCAGCATCAGTTTGGGACCCAGCTGGGTTGTGTGATCCAGCAGACCTCCGACTGCTGTCTCGCCTGGAGGTTCCCGTCTCCACCTGACATGTCCCACCAAGGTCCGTGCATCTGCCTGGTGGACGATGGGGATGACAGCTGGGGCGTGACTATGGTTGCAGCCTCGGAGCTCTCTTCCGAGGTGTTCTCCTCAGAATCAGGAGAGGGTGCCGCCCGGGATGAGCCGGGGGGGAATGGGCATGTGGTCAATGGGAGGGATGGGTCAGTCAGTAAGGCAATAACAATCACGATTGACAGGTCCACCGGGTGGAGCCCGGTGGTTCCTCACCTCTGCGACATCCGCCAGCCTCCGCGTAGCTGACCGATTTGTCCTCGGCCATCCCAGTCACATCCAGGGCATGCACCTCAAAGGAGGTGAGGATTCTTTTGTCCGACGCCTCTCCGCCAGTCTGGGCCCTCTCCCGACGATTATAGGAGAGCTTTTCCTGAGGAGACACAGAGAGGGCATCGTTAGCCGAATGCAGTGGTGGGAGGGGGGGGTGCGAAGGAGGGGTTGGGGAGGTTGAGGGGTGGTGGATGGAGGGCTGGGAGTTGCATGGGGAATTGGGGTGGATGCTCCCTTGGGGAGGGGGGGTGGTTGTTGGTGTCTACTCACTCGTGCTGCCCGGTGTAGGTCGGTGATCTTCTTTCGGCACTGAAGACCAGTCCTCCTGGTCATATTCCCCGAGCTGACAGCTGCCACCACCTCATCCCAGGCAGCACTGGCTGCCTTGTGGTGACTCCCCGGGACCCTCAGGGGAACAGGACGTCCCTCCTGACCTCCACTGCATCTAGGAGCCACTCCAGGTCAGCATCTCTGAATCTTGGGTCAGGTCACCTGGGCGCCATTGTTGCGAGTTGGCTGAGCAATGCAGCTTTCGTGCTGCTCGACCTTGTTAGCGGGGAGCTGGCGAGCGAGGTCCCAACAAATCAGGTGGCGAGCCTTCATTTGCGACGAGAAGTCCGTGAGGCGTCATTAAGTGGACCAATTAACGTTGAATTGCGTTGCCGGCCTTGCTTAGCCAAGCGCCGGGATCTCTCGGCAATTCACGCTCGCTACCACACTTGGAAATTGCGCCCTTTATTTTCTTTTGCATGTAATTGGAGGAACCTTATGGAGTGAGGATTGGAGGTTGGTAAAGCTTCTCCATGGAGGAGGGTAGGGAAAGGAGGGAACTGAGAACACCATCGAGAGAAAGAAGGGGGTATCATTTGATGGAAAGTAAACTCTAATGGAGCGGAAGCACAGAATGGCTCAGTAACTTCAAGTACCCATGAGTTTTCATAGGTTCCCAGTTGATGCATGAAGCAGCTATTACTGCATAAGTATCTACTCCAAGAACAGAGCAAGTGCTGATAAGGATTGTTGAGCGATGGACGACTCTTGCTGTCCTCTCTGTCTAGTTCGAGGAGACTGCGGACTTGACTGAGTGGCTCACATCAAAATGTTCAATGATTAATTCATCGGGATACCCGCACAATGTTTTTTGAGCAGTCGGTAGTCCCTTGTATCATTTTGTTTACAGAAGAATGCCCAGATAAATATTAAAAACCCAAGTTGCAGTCTGGACTTTACCCAGCATTCCTGCACGAGTGGCAAAAATATATCTTCCACGAGCAGATTGAATCTCTAATGATCTGTAACCTGAGCCCTTTTAGGTGCCATGTATGACTTAGACGGCCCAGATAATAATAATTATTATTTTTATTAGTGTCACAAGTAGGCTTACATTAATACAGCAATGAATTTACTGTGAAAAGCCCCTAGTCGCCACACTCCAGCACCTGTTCGGGTACACTGAGGGAGAATTCAGCATGTCCAATTCACCTAACAAGCACGTCTTTCAGGACTTGTGGGAGGTACCGGAGCACTAGGAGGAAACCCATGTAAACACGGGAAGAACGTGCAGACTCCGCACAATTGCTCTAACTGCAGTGTATAATGCATCGGAACTGGGATTACCATCAATTCTCCATATGTTTTGAAATGCAGAAAAATGCTTGGCTAACAAAGAAATGTATATATTATTATAAAATTACATGTAAAGATATATTTACAGACTAATTAATATACAGAACCCAAATGATACAACATGCCACTGCATTAATGTAATACTTGGAACCAAACGCTTATTATTGCACAGTTGAGACAGAAAGTTATGTTCTGATGTAAGACCATGACATGAAATGTTGAGCAAAATCGTGCGGCCGTTCACTCTGGCGGGATCTTCTAGTCCTGCCGACAACGCTTCTCTGCCGCGAGTTTCCCGGCGGTGTGGCGTTGATTCAATGAGAAATTCCATTGATAGCGGAGGGACAGGAAGATCTCGCGAGAAACATGCGCCGAGGAGGCCCTAGAATCTCCCCTGTTAGCTCTCTTTCCACAAATGCTGCCTGACCTGCTGTGTGTTCCCAGCAGGTTTCTGTTTTTAACTAGGGGCAAGTTTGGAGCTACTCCATAAGAAGTTAAACTACACTTTCAAAAGTGTGCTTTTGTTACAGGGCCAGGGAAGTGAACACAGCTCAGCTGGTATTCCTTCCAGAAACGATCGTGTGTGGACCGTGAGAGTCCAGGGTAACCACAGAGTATGGATTTTATGCCAGAAATGAGGATAATTGGAGATGTTCCAATATTTGCAGTTTTGAGTCTTCCGAACTCAAAGCTCTCAATCATCCATGATTAAAGGCATAACAGTAGAAACTATTGCACAGAATGGTAATGAACATGAATTGCCTATTAATATTATGTGCATATACAACTGCATTTTATAGTTACATTTCAGCTGAACCAAAGATTTCCAAGCTTTCTCAGGGCATTGTTAAATACAAAGTACCTGCTACATTACAACTTCCATAATACCTCCAAATCCATATAAGTATTGTGCTGTAGTTTGATACATTAGGATGAAGGCTTCATGGTGATAGGGCTAGAGTTATTCTTATTCCGGGGCACTGCTAGCCATGGGAGTGGGGTTACAATAGGCCAAGGTAATGGCAGCTCTTTGATAGTGAAGATCAGAATGCTAGGCATGATCTTCTCAATAAGCAGACCAGGATAATACCAACTGTGAGTGACCAGGTTGAAAGGAAGGCCCTGTATCTTTGACTGTTTCATCGCTCTTTGCATGGTCCACCCATGATGTGCTTTAGCTGTCTACTATCTTACAAATGTCTTTGACCACATATTTGTTGGGGGAGCTGTTGGCTTGTGCCAGGAATCTAGCAGCATTTGTCTTTTTTATTCCTGGAGTGATTCTACACAATATTATTTTATACCGAAACAACTTCTCCATCTAATTGGATTGGATTTGTTTATTGTCACGTGTACCGAGGTACAGTGAAAAGTATTTTTCTGCGAGCAGCTCAACAGATCATTAAGTACATGAGAAGAAAAGGGAATAAAAGAAAATACATAATAGGGCAATACAACATATACAATGTAACAACATAAGCACTGGCATCGGATGAAGCATACAGGGTGTAGTGTTAATGAGGTCAGTCCATAAGAGGGTCATTTAGGAGTCTGGTGACAGTGGGGAAGAAGCTGTTTTTGAGTCTGTTCGTGCGTGTTCTCAGACTTCTGTATCTCCTGCCCGATGGAAGAAGTTGGAAGAGTGAGTAAGCCGGGTGGGAGGGATCTTTAATTATGCTGCCTGCTTTCCCCAGGCAGTGGGAGGTGTAGATGGAGTCAATGGATGGGAGGCAGGTTTGTGTGATGGACTGGGCGGTGTTCACGACTCTCTGAAGTTTCTTGCAGTCCTGGGCCGAGCAGTTGCCATAACAGGCTGTGATGCAGCCTGATAGGATGCTTTCTGTGGTGCATCTGTAAATTACTTAATTTTCAGAGGAGCTCAGTACGCAACTCATCTCCAGACCTTCATTTTTAAATTGGGCCTGGGAGGAGAGCTTCCATTTTAATTCTGACCTTTACCATAAAATGTGGAAATCACTCTATTTTTTATCATACCCTGCATAACCCAATTCCAGCCTAAATTTGATTGACCGTAAAAGTGGTTGTTCACCTTGTCCCTATATACATAAATCCCTTACTAGATTTATTTCAATGGTGGTTTAGTGGTTGCTATCTTCAGTTAAAGGCCACATAACTTTATTATGGACTGGTCTTTTACAGTTTCCAAAATTACAAACAATTAAGTGTATTTATATTTCCCTGTAGGTGTGGTGCTATTATGTGCTTCTAGTTCCTGATGGCTTAGAAGTGACTACACAGTCATCTTTATTTTATTTTCTTAGGTAGGAACAAAAGCAGAATCTAGACTGATTCGATGTCAGAAAAGACCTGGGGCACAATTCTCCATTTGCCGATGCGAAATCGCGAAACGCAATGGGGCGGAGAATAGATTCCAATGCCAAAATCGAGGTCGGCGCTGATTTGACAACAAATCGTAATTCTCAGTCAGCTCGACAGTGGCGTCAATGCGTACTGGAATGCACGTACAGTAAATACCGTTTGCATATCATTAGCGGGCCCGACCCGGTATTCTTCAGGCCCTCCACGATTCTCCTCGTCTGATGGGCAGAGTTCCCGATGACACGGTTCATTTGTGGTTTCAAAAATTGTGAAACTGGCGTGGTGGCTGCTGAGGGAGAGAGAGAGGAGGTATGATACTGGAGAGGAGAGACGGCAGGCTGCCGGGCTGGACATTGGCCAGGCTGTCTGGGGTTGGGAACCCCTGCCTGGGCCGAAGGAAGGATGGGGGATGCGGGAACAGGCCGGGTGGCCGGTGTGACACCTCACAGGATTAGGGTGGTGCCCTGGCACGGACCGCCATTACCACGGCCATCTTGCTGCGCACCCACTGACCATCCACTTTGGACCCCTGGTTCTGCAGAGTGACACCAGCCATTTGGACGCTGCCACCCCCGCACCCCACCCTCCGCCAACCCCCCGCCACACAGTCCCCCACTGGTGGTCCACCCAAGGTAACACCCAAATAGCCCCTACAGGGGCTGCGGTGCATAACCCTTGTGAGGGCAGTGCCAGCCATCGGTACCCTTGGCTTCAGGGCTGGGCACCAGGACCAGAGGCCCCTGTAGTGCTGGCCATCGACATGGTGCCAGGGATGTGGGGATGAGGGGAGGGTGAGGGGCATTTGGGGGCAGTGTCCACGGTGCCAACTGGGGCCACCATGTAGCCTGTTAGACCTGGTTGGGCATAATTGTACGCACCATGCTAACATTCGGTCTTTCACCCCTGCAGACAATGGATATTGGAAATCAACGAACATGGGGGCCTTCCTGAGGCTGTACGAGTGGGCGTTGCTCGAAGAGGAGGAAGCTGCAGCAGCGGACCGTGCAGCAGCAGAACGGGCAGCAGCGGAGCGGGAAACCACAGAGCATGCTGTCATGATATACACCAGTATATCATGGTGCAGATACACACACACTGATGGACACACAGCAAGACCAATCAACACACACAACACTGCAGCCAATCACCAGTTAGAGCACACTCACTATAAAGACAAGGGGCATCAGAGTTCCCGCTCATTCGGGATGCAGCCTCCTACAAGGACAGAGCTTATAGCTTACAGCACAGGTCCTCACCATGTGCTGAGTGCATAGACTCGTTCGGACAGGCATTGGTCTTTAGTTTAATCTAACATCGTGTTAACCCACAATGAAAGTATGTTCAACAGTTTCTAGCTTAATAAAATAGTGTTGCACTATTTTAAGTGTTGGTGGCCTGTAAGTGTTCCACGGATCCAGAGCACCCAACACATCATGATACCAGGCGTTCAGGGATATTAGAACTTCTTAGACCTACCTGCAAGTGATCTTCCTTCCACCAGCATCCAGTCATCCTGCAAAATGGACAGCGTCCGCCCGCCGCCGCCTCTCCGCATCACCGGTAACCTGGGGGCCAACTGGAAGATATTCAAACAACGCTTCCAGTTCTACCTGGAAGCCACAGACCGGGAAGATGCCTCAGACACCAGGAAGATCGCTCTCTTCCTATCCACGGCCAGGGAACATGCCATCCACATTTTCAATTCTCTCACATTTGCTGATGATGAAGATAAATCAAAATTCAAGACGGTCCTCCTCAAGTTTGACACTCACTGCAACATAGAGGTGAATGAAAGTTTCGAGCGCTATGTATTCCAACAGCGTTTACAGGGTAAGGATGAACCTTTCCAGTCCTTTCTCACCCACCTCCGCATCCTTGCGCAGTCCTGTAATTAC
Organism: Scyliorhinus torazame; assembly: GCF_047496885.1. Taxonomy (NCBI): domain Eukaryota; kingdom Metazoa; phylum Chordata; class Chondrichthyes; order Carcharhiniformes; family Scyliorhinidae; genus Scyliorhinus; species Scyliorhinus torazame. Next base: position 180,890,646 of record NC_092718.1, read on the forward strand.
AGGCCCAACTCCGACTCCATGATATGCGACCAGATCGTTTTCGGTGTTCAGTTGGACCTCCTACGCCAGCAGCTCCTCACGGTAAAGCAGCTCACCCGAGCGACCGCCATCGAGACCTGCGTGCTACACGAACATGCCACTAGTCGGTATTCCCACATCCAAGCGGCTGAAACGGTGAGGCAAGGTCACCACGAGGCAGAATGGGTCCAAGCAATCGAGCAACTCCAGGGCCTCAGCCTGGATGAGGGCGGCCATTTTGCGTGCTTTTCGCAGACTCCCGCGCTTTTGCGCACTGAACGAGGGGACGTCGACATCGACGAACGTACTACGCAGGCGTGCACCACGTACGGCCGCACCGCGCATGCGCGGTGGTGCAGCGAACGTACTGACGCTACAACGTGCGGCAACTGCGGCTCTGCCCACATAAAGCGGCAATGCCCTGCCAAATCCCGACAATGCCTGAGATGTGGCAAACTTGGACACAATGCTGCTTTATGCAGATCAGCTCGGCCTGTCAATTCGTATCGCTCCGGCCAGACTCGCAGGAATGTCCGGGCCATTCAACCCACGGTCACCGAGTCCAATGCGGACCTACTTCCCGATATTGACACCGAGGACCCGAAGACACCTTTTCGAATCGGTATCGTAACAAAAAACAGGGTGTCCCCGAAGCAAAGAATCCAGCCTCTATCGGTATACAGCATCGATCCAGACGATGAGTGGTGTGCCACCCTTACGGTCAACCAGAATTCGCCGCCCACCTCAGAGACTTAATTTATGAACTTTGCGGACTTATAGACTCTCTGAATTGTTTTGTTGCTTTGTTTGATCGTTTCCCTGGTTTGTATATTGTGTTGATCTCGTTATTCTTGTTGCAGACTGCTTCTCTGCACCAGGCACCTTCCCATGTAAATAGCTTAGTTCTCATGTACGTAGTCCTGTAAATATGTCTTTGCACCCCACACGTAGTTCGGAACATTCTCACCATACATTATCTATTGCCACACGCATACATTCTTTTATAAAAGGGGGGATGTCATGATATACACCAGTATATAATGGTGCAGATACACACACACTGATGGACACACAGCGGGACCAATCAACACACACAACACCGCAGCCAATCACCAGTTAGAGCACACTCACTATAAAGACAGGGGGCATCAGAGTTCCCGCTCATTCGGGATGCAGCCTCCTACAAGGACAGAGCTTCCAGCTTCCAGCACAGGTCCTTACCATGTGCTGAGTGCATAGACTGGTTCGGACAGGCATTGGTCTTTAGTTTAATCTAACATCGTGTTAACCCACAGTGAAAGTATGTTCAACAGTTTCTAACTTAATAAAATAGTGTTGCACTATTTTAAGTGTTGGTGGCCTGTATGTGTTCCACGGATCCAGAGCACCCAACACATCACATGCCACAGAAGGACAGGTAGCAGCTGCCCACGTTGGAGAGCTGGCCGGCCAACAGGCCGAGGAGGAGGAGGTGCAAGGGAGGCACCACATGAGGCCTTGTGTGTAAACAAATAAATAAATAAAATAACCTTTATTTTCACAAGTAGGCTTACATTAACACTGCGATGAAGTTACAGTGAAAAGCCCCTAGTCGCCACATTCTGGCACCTGTTCGGTAGCATAGAGGGAGAATTCAGAATTCTCAGCTGGCACGCGCTGCTGGCCTTGTTCTGCATCACAAACCAGCTGTCTAGCCCGCTGAGCTACACCAGCACCGACATCGCCTGTCATTCGAGGACCTGGCAGACCGGGCGTGTCGTTGAAGACTCCGGCTGAGCAGAGAGACAATGCAACATATCTGCCAGATGATAGCTCACCTGGCACTGCGGGGCTATAGGGTAGGATACCCTCCTGTGGGCCTGGGTATTGGGCGGTGTTGGCACATGTGCAACAGGGAACCGCAACTCCGAAGTGTCTCACTTCCTCGCCTGCAGCTGAGTTCCACCTCAGCGACCGCCCGTTCCTCCGGACCGCCGACCATGTTCACGGCCCTCTGCTTGACCAAGGTGAGGGGCCACAGGTCCGGCGGCCTCCCTCTTGTCTTCTACCACTCCCGGCGGTGGTGCACGGTCTTCTCTTGCGTGGGGGGGGCAAACAGAAAATGTTGACTCATGTAGCCCAGTGGGTGGGTAGCTAGTGACGTCAGTGGCCAGGGCACCCATCCATGGCATCTGGTATGGGTGCAGGTTGGCGATTCGGCCACCCTGGGGTGGTAGGGTTACCCGTGTGTGAGACACTGGTTACTGCCAATGGGATGGTGCTGTCTACTCATCTGGCCGCCCTGAGGAGGTTGTGCAGTTTCTTCCGGCACTGCTGGCCGGTCCGGACGGTGTTGCTGGTGTCCCTGACCACCTCTGCCACCTATGCCCAGGCGTGGCGAACGGAGGCAGCTAGCTGCCTCCTTCCCAGGTCAGGGTAGGGGGTCATCCGCTTCTCCTCCACTGCGCCCAAGTGGGTCTCCATTTCGGCATTGGTAAACCTTGGGTCTGCTCTCCTCGCTGCCAACTTGTTGGCAGGGATGGTGTGTATGGGGAGTGAAGTGTGTATATGTGGCTGCAGCTTGTCAGCCTCCTGAGTGTCAATCGCGAAACCGGTGAATCCAGCACCGTTTCGCATTAAAATCAATTGTGTTCCATGTGGCACCAGTGCTAGCCCCTAAACAGTAGCGGAATCGGTCCAGGGGCGATGGCAGGTTTTCTGTTGTGAAAGTTCACGAATTCTGCGTTGGCGTCAACGCATAGGGCGGGATTTTCCATTCCCCGACGACAATTTGGTAATCGGGTGATCGAGAGGAGAATTCCTTTTTCTGGTGGAATCGGGGGCAGGGCCTGTTTTTGGATGCTCCCCCCGCCTCCAAAACGGCATCATCGAGGAGAGCGTCGCACGCTGTAGGGACAGCCTCAGGACGTCACCTGAGGCCCTCCACCGATGCTCCGCCCCCGATGGGCTGAGTTCCCGACCGCGTGGGGGACGTGTGGTCTTAGCGGTCGGGATCCCAGCGTGGCGGCTGCCTACTGTGTCCAGCGCCGCCACGGGCAGACGGGAGCCGTGCTGCTGACCAGGGGGGCTTCGGCGAGGGTCGGGGGGACAGGTGGGAGGTTGCGTGGCAGGTGGAGTGGGGCTGTCCAGGGGGGCACTATCTGGACGGCGCGTGACCACTGCAGGTCGTCGCCGTGTCATGCGCGGCCACGGACCTGGCAATTCTCCGACCATTTTTGTCGTGAAGGCCGGGCGTTTTGCGTAGGGTGGCTGCTAGCCCCTCACTGGCCGGAGAATCTGTACAGGGGTGGCACCGATTTTGGTGACAGAAAATGCCACGGATCATCCAGACATAACCTGGAAATGGGAGAATCCAGCCTATCGTCTCAGAAACGGAGAATCCCGCACTGGGCTTTGCACCTCAGACCCTGTTGGAGCTTGGTGCCAAAAGTGACAGTATGGTATGTGCTGGGCAGCCTGCACTTCATTTACACTTTATTAATTTTAATAGCAATCCTGCAATGTAATGTGTGCAAGTCACAGTGGAATATATCAGCAACTGAAGCAGCATTTCAAGCTGTAATCTTTGTCACAGGAGAGTCCTTTCTTCTTCTCGTTTCTTTTAACATTAAATCTCAGTAGACTTACCAAAGGGAGAAGTTTAAATTGACCTAATTTACACTTTAAAAGACATGTTTCTTGTAAAGTCATGTTTTAAAAGTATTTGCAGCTGTTTGGGGGCCCTGGTAGACATTAGTCTTTGTAACATGCTTGCTTTGCCAATCTTTTCTCTTCTGTTTGATTCCTGTAATTAACAAAATCAAATTACTAAATGTCCATTGATTTCTGATATCCTCTCCTGCTGGTACCCTTCAGCCTTGAGCTCTTCTGTTAATCCAACAGTCTTTATCCTAATGAGCCTTTTATTCTCCTATCACACACTCCCTACATGCATTCTCCATTAAATTGTAAAGCATTCAGTCTGCCTTTATGGCTACAAAGAGAGTTTTGCAGTGCATAGCTTTGAAGTGGGGATGTATGGTGCACATTTGATGTTTGAAAGTTTGGGATTTCAGCCACCAAAGGTGTGCAATAGATTGAATCAGATTGATGGAAAAATCAGATGCTCAATTCCAGAAACTAATTTTTCTCTGTATAAACTCACTCCTAATCTCTTCAAAAGAAATGCAATTCCATCACAACGAATGATTTATTGCTGCCACACTCTCCAGACCTAACCAGAATTGCTCTGTTAAAGCAGTTGGCTATTTAACCCTTTCTCTGTAAAGCAATTTTCACTTGCAAGCCCACCGTGCCAGCAGCACCCCCCCCACCGCCCCCTGCAACCCCGACTACACAGTTTCCTGAGTGCAAAAGATTTCATTGCAGGCGTGCCTCACTGCCAAGTTGTATCAAAGTTGTGCTTTACTGTGTTACGACACCCTGGGCTAGTGTGTGATTCCAGGCCCACTTGACTCGGAGTCGCAACACAGGTGAAATTAGATTTGATTTAAAATACTTGAGGTCCTTGGTTGAGTCCAATAAACTACTGTCACCAGATTTGTAACTTTAACACAGAGGTAACATTTTACGATGTACCGTATTATAATTACACGGACAGAAAATGTAACTTACGATCTACTACGCCTTTCAAAAGCCCACCGTCTCAACTCGCCACACTCTCTACATATACACACACACACAGACAGACAAACAACACAGGGGAAAGGGTGGTGGAAAGGAAAATAAAATATTCATGAAAATAAAATGATAAGGACCTTTGATGATAACGTCTAGTCAATGTCTTTCTGAAGTTCAGGCTTTCGTTTTTGTACCAGGCTTGACATAGTTTGGTCATTCTAGGCTTGACATAGTTTTCTCTGCAAGTTTGTCTACTTTCACTGCAGACTCAGGATCATTTCAGGTTTACAACAAAGGATGTGCCAGGCACTCATTGCTTTTAGAACAATAGAGCAGTTCTTTCACTTCAGCAAACTGGAGAGAGAGCATGTTTCTTCATTTCCAAGGTCTAAACACTTCTGCTCAGTACTCTCAGGAAAGCCTCATGCAAGAACCAATCACTGACTGTTATTTAAAATTTTTTTTTAGAGCACCCAATTCTTTCATTTTCCAATTAAGGGGCAATTTAGCATGGCCAATCCACCTAACCTGCACATCTTTGGGTTGTGGGGGTGAGACCCACGCAGACACGGGGAGAATGTGCAAACTCCATGCGGACAGGGATCGGGAGCCGGGATCGAACCTGTGTCCTGAGCACAGTAAGGCAGCAGTGCTAACCACTGCATCACCGTGCCGCCCCCATCACTGACCGTTATAAGGTAGAACACTGTCCCTAGCCAACCCACTGGTTGACAATTAAGCAACTGAACCGACTATTTCCGGAACCGGTTCCTGAGATCCATTCCGAGCCAAACAGTCTGCCGTCTCCTCTCCCAAACATGAAACTTGGGAATACTGTGTCCTGGCAAGCCGGCTCTGCTTAAAGGCACATCGTAATTATGGGTCCATGGACCAAAACAATAAAATAAAAGAAATGGGAACAAAGTAAATAAACAGGAAGGATTCTTGCAACTTTGATGTCAAAGTTAGAAAGAAGAAAAATCCTTGTGTATTGATTTCAACAAGAAACTGAAATGTGGCATGTGGGAGATAGTTAATCTGTATGATGTTTTTTTCAGCTTCCTGAAGTTTCATTCGTACTTGGGGGGGGGGGGGGGAAATATTTTCCTGACATTGTAAAAGCAGTGTCGTGGGATTTTAAAATCTTTGCATTGGAACTGAAAATCTATTGTGCTGCGATTTAAATTGGGTGCAGCATCATTATATATCCGTAACAGTTGTGACAAGTTAGGAAAGTACTGTGGATTGTGTTTCAAGTCCTTGCATTTCTGTGGCTGCCATTGCCAGCACTAATAAATAGTGGTCGCGATTTAATGGGAATGAAACAGAGTCCCGTATTGTGTGCAGGAAGAGATCAGTGGTCTCCCCACCCCCCAACACGGCATCTGGACTCCGTCCCCCCATGCCTCACCACCACTTTCCCCCACAATCAAAATCTTGGACCAGGGGTACCATTGATCAGAAACTGGACTAAACTAGCTAACTGTGGCTACCAGGGCAGGTCAAAGGCTAGGGATCCTATGACGAGTATCTCACCTCCTGACCTCGCAAAGCCTGTCCACCATCTAAAAAGCACAAGTCAGGAGTGTAATGGTATACTCTCCACTTGCCTGGATGAGTGCAGCTCCAACAACATTCAAGAAGCTCAACACCATCCAGGACAAAGCAGCCCTCTTGATTGTTCACCCTTCCAAAAACACTCAAACACTCCCCCACCTAAGTACACTGGCAGCCATCTACACAATGCACTGTAGTAACTCGCCAAGGTTCCTGAAACAACACCTTCTGTAATGACCTCCAATTGGCATTATTGATTGGCCAATTGGAGTATGAGCTCCCTCAATGATAGCTCATTGAGGGGGCCCATATAAGCACCTGCGTAGGTTTTGTGAGGCAGTCTTAAGTTGACTGGAATGCTAGCAGCACTGTTTGGAGCTGCTCTTGGATATAGCTATTGCAAATAAATACTGGTGTAGTGACGGTACCCCTGCCTCCTGTGGATTATTACAGTGGCGACGAGGTAAACAAAGAACCTTGCGGAGACCAGCTGCCGCACTCGGAGGGTAAGCCTTGCTATTTCAAAAATGCCGTTTTTGAGGAAGTTAGATGCATTCGACCTGACTATTGAGGACTGGTCCCAGTATGTGGAGAGAATGTGTTACTTCTTCCAGACCAATGAGATAATGAAGGACGAAAGGAAACCGGTTATCCTGCTGTCGGCGTGCGGACCCTCAGCCTTCGCCATTATACGTAGTCTAACTTATCCCGATACGCCGGACACGATACCTTTCCAAGAATTAACAGAATTGGTGGAAGAGCACTATGACCCAAAACCACCCCTCATTTTGCGTAGGTACAGATTCTACACAACGAAGCGGGGAGACAGAGAGTCAGTCACGAATTTCTTGACCCGCCTGAGAAGGCTGGCGGAAAAATGTGAGTTCGGCCCGACGCTAAATGAAATGCTTTGGGACCGGTTAGTGTGTGGCATAAATGACCTCACAATGCAGAAGCGCCTGTTGGCGGAAACGCAGCTAGACTGCAGGCGGGCGTTACAGCTCGCACTGCCCCGAGAAAAGGCAGCAAGTGGGGCGCAGGAACTACAGGGCACGCCAATGGAGATAGATACTTGTGAGAGGGGCTAATACAATGGTTCCAGCCTCCAGATAGCCGCCCTCAGGAAAACCCTGAGGAATAGAGGGCCAAAGGAAAACCCCAGAACTGCCCCCAAGTCTGCTCAGACTAACTGGAGCCAGAGGGAACTACCGGCTGAGGCTCCCCCAACAGAGAAGGACTGTGTCTGGCACCAGACAGAGTGGGGTAACAGCGACAGAAACCCTAGAAGGAGGTGGCAAAAGAGGAATAGCAGCTGGGGACGCAGGGAAGTGTACAACCTAGACGCCCCATCCTCCTCCGAAGGGGAACAGTTATATAATATTGCGACGAAGAAAACAGAACCTATTAAGTTTACCCCACGGGTGAACAGTCGGCCGACAATAATGGAAATAGACACTGGTGTGGCCGTATCAGTAATGGGAGTGGCAGCATTTTAACAAATCAAAGATGGACTCCAGCCACTAACCCTAGCAAAAACGTCGACAAAACTTAAAACCTACACGGGGGAACCCCTGGAAATTCGAGGCACGACTCAGGTACCCGTGGAATATGACAAACAATTGTTCAGATTACCGTTGAGAATAGTAGAGGGCTCTGGACCAAACTTAATAGGACGGAACTGGCTGAAAGGCCTAAAATTAGATTGGATGAAAATTTTCCAGAGTGGAAGCGGGCAATTGAGTGGAGTACTCCAAAAATACCCGGAGGTCTTCCAAGAAGGTTTTGGGGAAATTATAGGTGCCAAAGCAACTTTGCATGTGAACCCAGAAGCCCTTCCGAAATTTTGTAACGCCAGGCCTTTTGCATTAAGGAAGAAAGTAGATGTCGAAATAGAAAGGTTACGGCGTGACGGCATTATCAGACCAGAACAGTTCTCGGAATGGGCAGCGGCGGTGGTACAGATTTTGAAACCAGACGGCTCGATACGTCTCTGTGGAGATTTCAAACAGACGGTAAATAAATACGCACTGCTGGACAAATACCCGATCCCGAAAATAGACGACCTATATGCCAAATTGGCAGGTGGGCTTTTGTTCACGAAACTGGACATGAGCCACGCCTACCTGCAGTTAAAACTGGACAAAGACTCCCAGAAGCTCGCTACGATCAACACCCTGAAGGGGCTTTTTCGTTATGCTAGGCTACCTTTCGGAGTGTCATCAGCCTGCGCTATATTCCAGCGTACGATGTGTCGTGTTGGGTGTTCCGATACACAAATGAACCAACAGGGTTGTAGATGGTACAACTCTGTTTTATTATTCTGTACAATAACAACTGTTAACTTCTGGCTGTGGTTCGTACTTCACCAGATAACCTGTGGACCCAGCTCTAGCACTATCTTAGAGAGGCACTCAGCACATGGTGTATGTCTGAGTGTCACGCTGTGAGCTCTGTGCTCTGAGCTATCTCCTGTTAGAATGAGCAGGAACTGTGGTGTTCCCTGTTTTATAGTGCGTGTGCTCTCACTGGTGATTGGCTGTGATGTTGCATGTGTGTTGATTGGTCCATCTACCTGTCCATCAGTGTGTGTGTGTGATTGCACCATGATATGGTAATATGGATATCATGACACGATGGAAAATATTCTGCAGGGACTACCGCAGGTGGCGATCTATTTGGACGATGTCTTAATCACGGGTAGGACAAACAGGGAACACTTAAGGAACCTGGAGGAAGTGCTCAGGCGTTTCGCAAAGGCAGGCGTACGGCTGAAAAGAGAAAAATGTGTTTTTCTGGCCCCTCAAGTGATGTACCTGGGATATAAAGTAGACGACTCGGGCTTACACCCATTGGAAGACAGAGTAAGGGCAATAAAAGAAGCCCCAGCTCCCACCACGGTCCAGGAGCTACGATCATTTCTAGGATTGGTAACATATTATGGCAAATTTATTGAAAATAGGGCGTCCATCCTAGAACCCCTCCACCAGCTACTAAAAAAGGGACAAGAATGGAAATGGTCCGCCCGCCAAAACCGAGCATTTAGGGACATTAAGGAACAGCTGTCATCCGAAAATGTCCTAGAGCATTATGACCCAAGGAAGGAGTTGGTGGTCACGTGTGACGCATCACCTTACGGGGTAGGAGCCGCCTTAGCCCATAGAGGAAGGAATGGGGAAGAACGGCCAATAGCCTATGCTTCGAGGACCTTGGCGATGGCTGAGAGAAAATACGCCAAAATCGAGAAGGAAGGACTGGCGGTGATATTTGCAGTAAAAAAATTTCACTAGTATCTGTACGGGCGGAAATTCACCAGAGTGACGGACCATAAGCCGTTATTAGGGTTATTAAAAGAAGACAAGTCAATACTCCCGATTGCATCAGCTAGAATCCAACGCTGGGCGTTGCTACAGGCGGCGTATAGATACGTTCTGGAGCACAGACCGGGAATGTGAGTAGCAAATGCAGATGCTTTGAGCAGACTTCCCCTCCCAGACACCCCGCCGCTAATACCGAAAGTCGAGGAGACAGTAATGACTCTAAATCTTTTGGACACCCTACCAGTGGACGCACAACATATTCGGTTGTGGACGCAAAAAGACCCAATTTTAGCCAAGGTGAAGCATTTACTGCTAACAGGGGAACTGGAGAGACCAGTGGAGCCCCAGATGCACCCATACTGGAGCAGAAGGGACCAAATAACCGTAAAAGATGGTATCCTATTATGGTGAGCCCGGGTAATAGTCCCAGCTCCGGGCCGTCGGGCAATCTGAACCGAGTTACATCACGGACACCCAGGGGTGTCTAAAATGAAGATGCTAGCTCGAAGCTACGTTTGGTGGCCAGGATTGGACACAGACATAGCAGCCTTGGTACGTCGGTGCCAGGAGTGCCAACAGGGGCAAAGAATGCCACCAGCTGCGCCATTGCACCCGTGGGAATGGCCAGGCAGACCATGGACCTGCCTGCATATTGACCACGCCGGCCCTTTCATGGGCTCAATGTTTTTGGTGATAGTGGACGCCCACTCCAAATGGTTGGACGTCCACCGGGTAAACGCGGCAAGCACAGCATTGACAATTGAAAAGCTCAGGGCCTCGTTTGCAACACATGGACTTCCGGAGGTATTGATGTCAGACAACGGAACGGCATTCACAAGTGGGGAATTTGGAAAATTCCTAAATGGAAATGGAGTCCGCCACATCAAAACGGCCCCTTACCATCCAACGGCCTGGCAGAGAGAGCGGTCCAGACACTAAAAGCGGGACTCAAGAAGCAGCCGGCAGCGTCAATGGACACAAAGCTCTCCCGCTGGCTGTTTGATTGCAGGACCACACCGCATTCCACAACGGGCATACCGCCAGCTGAACTCTTAATGGGAAGGCAGCTGCGAACGAGGCTGAGTCTCCTTTTCCCAAATTTAATGGGGAAAGTGGAGAAACAACAGGAGGTCCAATGCTGGGGGCATGATAAGAGTCGGCAGCAGAGACACTTCCAGGTGGGGGCACCGGTTTGGGTCAAGAATTATGGGAATGGACCAACGTGGGTCAAAGGCACTGTAGAGTCCCAAACAGGGCCCATATCCTATGAAGTTTCGATAGGAGTAAGGCGCTGAAAAAACACCTAGACCAAATAAGGGCAGCGGAACCATACCTGGAGACAGGCGAAGCAGGACCGCCTCAAGCTGGGATAGACCAGATGGAAAAGATACCCACACCCCAGCACCGAGCAATTTCTCCAGACCCCGTCATCCAGTCGTCAGAGTCGGAGATGGATACGTTCGACGAGGCCGCCGCGACACCTCTCCCCAAGGAGGATGAAGAACAACTTCCAAGGAGGTCGTCAAGGAAAAGACGGGCACCTATAAGATACACCCACCCACGTCGGAGAACGACCCGGCGGACGACACAAAAGTGACAGACCCGGACACGAGGAGCAGGAAGAAGCTCAGAGGAATGCCAGCTGGCAGGAATTCCTCGGACCTTGGGGGAGAGGGGTGTAATGACCTCCAATTGGCATTATTGGTTGGCCAATTGGAGTATGAGCTCCCTCAATGATAGCTCATTGAGGGGCCCATATAAGCACCTGTGTAGGCTTTGTGAACCAGTCTTAAGTTGACTGGAATGCTAGCAGCACTGTTTGGAGCTGCTCTTGGATATAGCTATTGCAAATAAATACTGGTGTAGTGACGGTACCCCTGCCTCCTGTGGATTATTACACCTTCCAAACCCACAACCGCTACCATCTAGGAGGACATATGCAGCAGATACCGAGGAACACCACCACCTGGAGGTTCCCCTCCAAGTCACTCACCCTCCGACTTAAATACCGCCGTTCCTTCACTGTCGCAGGGGCAAAATCCTGGAACTCTGTCCCTAACAGCACTGTGGGTATACCTACTCCTCAGGGCTCAGGGACTGCCGTTGTTCAAGAAGACAGCTCACCACCACTTTCTGAAGGGCAACTAGGGATGCTCAATAAATGCTGCCCTGAGCAGCGATTCCTCATCCTGTAAATTAATTTTTAGAAAGTACAGCTCGAGTTGTTGGTTAGGAACTTTTTGAGCTCCAGTACTTCTAGACTTAATTTACTGCTCAGACACATTTGGTTGTTCATTCAAAATGTTATAGAAAACAAGTCGACCTGTGGGCTTTTCTTTGGTTCTGGAGGCTATGCCAGCGTAGCAAGGGCAGCATGGTAGCACAAGTGGCTAGCACTGTGGCTTCACAGTGCCAGGGTCCCAGGTTCGATTCACTGCTGGGACACTGTCTGTGCGGAGTCTGCACGTCCTCCCCGTGTGTGCGTGGGTTTCCTCCGGGTGCTCCGGTTTCCTCCCACAGTCCAAAGATGTGCAGGTTAGGTGGATTGGCCATGCTAAATTACCCTTAGTGTCCAAAAAGGTTAGGAGGGGTTATTGGGTTATGGGTATAGGGAGGAAGTGAGGGCTTAAGTGGGTTGGTGCAGACTTGATGGGCTGAATGGCCTCCGTCTGCACTGTATGTGATATGTTTTATGTAGCAATGTGACCAACTGGGAGACACGAGAATCTCACAAGTAATTGTTTGCAATGAAACGAGCTGCTAAGCTTTGATCTTTCTCAAGGAGGATAATGTTTTCAGCAGTGAAAGGGTCCCAAGCGGTTACTCCACACTCTTAAGTACGGTATAACCAATAAACATTTTGGTTCTCATCATGTTGGGTTTTGTGGTCAAGATAACTCACTCTAGAGAGGTGGGTTCATCGCTATGATATTTCAATGACGGGCTATTCATGCGATTTGCCAATTTGTTGAAATTAACAACTCCTGCATGGCTTTTGCAAAATTCAGGAAATTCATCATTGATACATTGATGAGGTCAAGTGGCACTCCATGTGGAAGACCAAAGGTCAGGAGTTCCAATGTACATAAAGGTTCAGTACTCACAGCTGCTTTCCCAGTTGCCTTCAAGAACCTGGTGAGAGAGTTCTTATTTTTTTATTACTATTGATTGGACTTCAGATAAGGTGGACAGTCATCATTGTCAGCATCGAGTGGGTTGTACAGGAGCTCAACAGAGAGGGAAGCAATAGAAGGGTTGAGCTCACAGGAGACACAAACCACTTGAAAGGGTTGGCAGGGAGAGCCTCTGCTTCCTTGACCTCTCCAAAGAGCTGTGTTTCCCAAGGTTGAATTTTTTTTTTAAAATTTAGAGTACCCAATAAATGTTTTCCAATTGAGAGGCAATTTAGCATGGCCAATCCACCTAGCCTGCACATTTTTGGGTTGTGGGGGCGAAACCCACACAAACACGGGGGAATGTGCAAACTCCACACGGACAGTGACCCAGAGCCGGGATCGAACCTGGGACCTCGGCGCTGTGAGGCAGCAGTGCTAACCACTTCACCACCATGCTATCCACCCCAAGGTTCAAATTGACATGTTAATTGGTTATGAGCATCTGCCCCTTCCAAGAAGACTTGCTATCTGCTGCATCTGGTGGTCATGCATTACCAATGGCTGGGAAAATCACCTCTTGCATTAATCTTTTTTGTTTCTGCTTGTTCACAGGATGCTACTGCAGTCATATCAAGGGTCTTGCAGTCGGTTGCATACAAATACATATGCAGGTGACAGATGGATTACTTATCAAACTTGGGAGGTAGGTAGTTCTTCCCCTGTGCCGAAAATAACCAGAAAGAGGTGAGCACTCAGATTCATATCGATGGTTGGTTTCCAAAGAGTGTAGAGTGCCATCTATTGCAAAATGTGACAAAAGAAAACTTTACCAAATCAACCAGCCGTACTTCCCGACTGCAAGGGATTTCATTCCAACAAAGGTCAGCTGGTGGGGCAGTATGTTGGCGCAGTGGGTTAGCCCTGCTGCCTCATGGCACTGAGGTCCCAGGTTCGATCCTGGCTCTGGGTCACTGTCCTTGCGGAGTTTGCACATTCCCCCGTGTTTGTGTGGGTTTCGCCCCCACAACCCAAAGATGTGCAGACTAGGTCGATTGGCCACACTAAATTGCCCCTTAATTGGAAAAACTAACTTGGGCACATTAAATTTATTTTAAAAACTCAGCTGGTGTGTGACCACAAGGAAAGGGTGTGCAGATCTTTACTCCGATGTACTGAAAGCTGCCAGGGTATTTTCACACTGCAATTGGCAAACATTCCAATCTCTTCATGCCTGCACCTAGGCCCTATGGTCCAGAATTCTTTCCATAAATGCCTTAGCCTTCCTACTCCTCTAAAAACCCTTCTTTTTCTAAATACATTTAATGTGCCCAATTCTTTTTTTCCCAATTAAGGGGCAATTTAGCATGGTCAATCCAGCTACCCTGCACATCTTTGTGTTGTGGGGGTGAAACCCATGCAGACACGGGGAGAATGTGCAAAATCCACACGAACAATGACCCGGGACTGGGATCGAACCTGGGTCCTCGGCACCGTGAAACAGTAATGCTAACCACTGTACCACCATGCCGCCCTTTAAAAACACTTCTTAAATTCCAACGCTTTTACCAAATCTCTCCCAATATCTCCTTATTTAGCTGATTGTCTATTTATTTCTAATTACACTTCAGTAAAGCACTTTGTGGTGGTGTTTAGATCTGTTAAGGATACTATTTAAGGTGTGGGTGGACAGCACAGTCTTGTATTGTCACGAGTGCAAGCTATAGCTTCAAGCACTTGGGAAAATCAGTAATACCATGAATATTAAAGCACTGCTAATTCAATTGTCTTGCCCCTCTGTTAACTGGAATGGAATGCCCTGTCTTAGAAAACATGGCATGAATGATTATTAATGGTTTCCTTTACAGCTAAAATGAACAGTAAAATAGCTGTGCTGGATGATGTGAACTGCAGCCTCGAGGAATAAACCACTGGTCAAGAAATTACATAGTGACTTTCTGAGCAACATTTCACAGTACGTTTCTTGAGGGAATTGGGGGTAGATCACGAGGGAATTGGGGTAGAACCTTTTTTAGGATGATGGCTCTTCCTGAACTTCTGAAGTGAACCGACATACACATAATTACAGAGAAAGATTCAAATAAGATATTCTGGGTTTATGCAGTCTGAGGGAGTTGAGGAGATCTTTAGCCATTCTGTTTTAATGTCCTGGCCTCCCGGGTTCTCTGTTGTTCTTTCCTCTACCTCCCACATCATCTATATCATAAAGAGGGGAATCCCAATAAGGACATGCCAACCTATCTGCATATTTTAGGGCAACAAAACAAATCTTGATGAAAACTTCCAAATGAAGCTGGGAGCCTCAGAAGTAGAATAATTTGTTTTTTACAGAAGATTAATAAAACAAAATGGAACAGCATAATGAACCACATCACTGTAATACTATGCAGGAACAGTGTAAAAAACAAGTGTATATAGCCTCCAACCACTCGGTGTCATGCAAGTGAAACAGGTCACTGGAACCGGATACAGCCAGTCTTGGTCAGAGTTTCAGAAGCTGTTAGAAGCATGGTAAAAAGATCCACAGTTTTGTACGCAATCGTTTAGTTTACCCACAGTTTACTCAATATTAAATAAACTGGTCTTGAACTAGATGTTCTGCCGTACACTGATACATTTAATATCATAGGACACAAATATAACAATCACCAAAAATAATAAAACAAAGGAAATAATGTCTGTGGTGGTTTTACTGCAATATGAATAGGGAGAAATATGATCGACTATTGGTTGGCAAATTGCAAAACTCCGACTGTTTTAATAGATTTCAAATATACTTAGAAGCTACTGATGTAACTACCGCAACTGATGCTAGAAAAATTGCATTGCTTCTATCAATGGCAGGACAGCATGCAATCGAAATATATAATTCATTTTAAAGTTCTCTCAGGAAAAAGCCAAATTTGAAGTAATATTAAGTAAATTTGATGACCACTGCAAGATACAAATGAATGAAACATTTGAACGTTTCATATTGAACAAAAGATTGCAGAAATCAGGGAAATCATTTACTAGCTTTGTGACAGACTTAAAACTTCTAGCTCAATCTTGCAACTTTGCAGAACTGCATGACTCATTAATCAATGATCAAATTGTATTTGGCATAAATGATGAACATCTAAGAGAAAGGCTTTTAAGACAGCAAGACCTAACATTACAATTAGCATTTTAAAAATGCCTAGCACATGAGCAGAGCAAGAATCAATATGATGAATATTATACCCGTGAAAAAGGCGTGAAAATCCACCGCGAGGTTGAGTGTGTAAAAATGGTGTCGCAATCAATAAAGAAGCATGTTTTGGATGGGCGGCCATCAAGTTTTAGTGAACTACAACCATCAGACCATTCTGGAAGTAAGCAAAAGAGCAACAACGTATTACAATCACGTAATATAACAGATATGACACACCAGGCCTTGCGACAGAAGCTGATGCCAAACGAACCACCACGTGGAATGCTCGTTCAGTTTCATATTTACCAAAGGAGCATGTCCTGGAGTGGGCCAACGACTTCAATATCTACTGGATGGCAACATAGTGCGCACATATCAGGACATTGGTACTGAGTTGGCAAGAAGAATGGCAGCCTTCAACCGGGTGAAGGCGGTGCTGTACAAAACGGTTGTGCGGTTCAGAGTGGTGTATCCAGCGATGCTGAGGGTCATGTTGAATTCGAAGGATAATTATTTTGACTCGCTGGAGCAAGCTGAGGTCTTCATCAAGGAACAAGGACAGGAGTGGTTTGAGGAAGGTTTGGTTGTTTTCGTTCTTCTATCTTTGTACAAATGGGGCTGGGGCAACTTTCGATACTGTAATATTGGGGGTCATGTTCGAGACTTTTTCTTTTTGTATAAGCTGAGCTGTGGTAATTGGAAATATTGTAACATTGTGGGTTATGTTTGGCGTGCTCTTTGTGGCCTTGTCATTTGCTTGTTGATGAGGGGGATTCTCTGCTTTCTCTTTTTGCTATAGGAGACTAGGTCTATGGGGGATGGTAGGACGAGGGATATGGGTGGGAACGGGGATCATAGGCCTTGGGTTTAGTGGTGTTTGGGGATTGAACCTTGTGAGGGTGGGGGGGGCAGTCACCTTGCTAGCACTAAGAGTTAGGCTAGTTAACGGGAGTGATGTGAGGGGTCCTTTCCCCCACCCTATTCCCGTAACCCCACCTAACCTTTGGACATGAAGGGACAATTTAGCACGGCCAATACACCTAACCTGCATATCTTTGGGCTGTGGGAAGAAACCGGAGCACTGAAGGAAACCCAAGCAGACATGGAGAGAATGTGCAAACTCCACACAGACAGTCACCAGAGGTTGGATTCTAACCTGGGTCCCTGGCGCTGTGAAGCAACAGTGTTAACACTGTGCCACCATGCCACCCACAGATTGCACTTCACTGATAGCACGGAGGTGCATCCTGTTGGGCTGGAGGCTGGCAGTACCACCGAAGGCTTCATACAGATAGATGATTTGATGGAGTTCTTGCACCTCGACAAGGTCTAATACAGCGTAAGGGGGTCTAATACAGCGTAAGGGGGTCTAATACAGCGTAAGGGGGTCGATTGAGGGGTATTATCATAGGTGGTGACCGTTTATAATATACTTTAAAAAAATGGTCACTGCTAGTTGTTGGGGGGGATGGAGGTTTATTTGTTGTTGGTGGGGGGTGGTAGGTTGGGTGGGGGAGGAACTGGGGGAGGCGAGGGTGTGTATTTGTAAATAAATGTTTGATTATGCCTTTTGTCATCCTTAGCACTGCATAACCACTTCCTTACCTTGCAGGTCAGCTGTTCGGGAGAGAGAGGGAGCCAGGACCTTGGAAACAGCGCGGGAGTTTCAAAAAGCGCGGGAGCTGCGAGGCAGAGGGGACAGTTTAAAAGGGCGCGCTGTGGGTGAGGTAAGTACTGCATAACCACTTCCTTACCTTGCAGGTCAGCTGTTCGGGAGAGAGATCAGTTTTGGGAGCAGGCCTATTGGCTGACTGTAAATCAGGAAGGATACAAAGGGTGTGGCTGAAGTGCCTTTAGAAACAGAGTGCTGAAGGCAAACAGAGTGTACCTGAGTTTGGGTAAGGCTGAGTTCGGGTAAGAGGGGAGTGACAAAAAAAAAAAAAAAATCAAGTTAATTAAGTAAAGTAATTAACTAGTTAAGGGAATTTGGTGCTCACCTGAAGGAGGTGCAGAGAAGCAGACCTGTGAGGGAGTCTCTGGAGCAACTACATCACAGCCAGCAGGTAAGTGTTTGGCTTGTAACTGATAAGTGATTTCTCTCTCTTTGACTTTCTCCTAGCTGTGTAGTGTAGTTCAAATTTAACTTCAGGTTTAAGTCATGGCAGGTGAGCTCAGACCCGTGTCATGCTCCTCTTGTGAGATGTGGCAAGTCAGGGACCCTTCTGGTGTCCCTGACTCCTTCATCTGCAAGAAGTGTGTCCAACTGCAGCTCCTGTTAGACCGCTTGACGGCTCTGGAGCTGCGGATGGACTCACTTTGGAGCATCCGCGATGCTGAGGAAGTTGTGGAAAGCACAGGGAAAGGGTGACCAACAGACAGAGGAAGAGTAGGAAGGCAGTGCAGGGATCCCCTGCGGTCATCTCCCTCCAAAACAGATTTACCGTTTTGGAAACTGTTGGGGGAGATGGCTCACCAGGGGAAGGTGGCAGCAGCCAGGTTCATGGCACCGTGGCTGGCTCTGCTGCACAGAAGGGTGGGAAAAAGAGTGGCAGAGCTATAGTGATAGGGGATTCAATCGTAAGGGGAATAGACAGGCGTTTCTGCGGACGCAAACGAGAATCCAGGTTGGTATGTTGCCTCCCTGGTGCAAGGGTCAAGGATGTCTCGGAGCGGCTGCAGGGCATTCTGGAGGGGGAGGGTGAACAGCCAGCTGTCGTGGTGCATATAGGCACCAACGATATAGGTAAAAAACGGGATGAGGTCCTACAAGCTGAATTTAGGGAGTTAGGAGTTAAACTAAAAAGTAGGACCTCAAAGGTAGTAATCTCAGGATTGCTACCAGTGCCACGTGATAGTCAGAGTAGGAATGACAGGATAGCTAGGATGAATACGTGGCTTGAGAGATGGTGCAAGAGGGAGGGTTTCAAATTCCTGGGACATTGGGACCGATTCTGGGGGAGGTGGGACCTGTACAAATCGGACGGTCTGCATCTGGGTGGGACCGGAACCAATGTTCTCGGGGGGGTGTTTGCTAGTGCAGTTGGGGAGGGTTTAAACTAATGTGCCAGGGGGATGGGAACCGATGTAGGAAGTCAGTGGGGACAGAAACAAAAGGCAGGAAGGGAGAGTGTGTAAAGCATGACCAGAGAAAGCAGGGCAGAGAGCAAGGAAGGTCTACATTAAACTGCATTTATTTCAATGCAAGGGGCCTGACGGGCAAAGCGGATGAACTCAGGGCATGGACGGGCACATGGGACTGGGATATTATAGCTATGACTGAAACATGGCTAAGGGAGGGGCAGGACTGGCAGCTCAATGTTCCGGGCTACAGATGCTATAGAAAGGATAGAACAGGAGGTAAGAGAGGAGGGGGAGTGGCGTTTTTGATTAGGGAGAACATCACGGCAGTACTTAGAGGGGATATATCCGAGGGTTCGCCCACTGAGTCTATATGGGTGGAACTGAAAAATAAGAAGGGAGAGATCACCTTGGTAGGACTGTACTACAGGCCCCCAAATAGTCAGCGGGAAATTGAGGAGCAAATATGTAAGGAGATTACAGATAGCTGCAAGAATAATAGGGTGGTAGTAGTAGGGGACTTTAACTTTCCCAACATTGACTGGGACAGTCATAGCATTAGGGGCTTGGATGGAGGGAAATTTGTTGAGTGTATTCAGGAGGAATTTCTCATTCAGTATGTGGATGGACCGACTAGAGAGGGGGCAAAACTTGACCTCGTCTTGGGAAATAAGGAAGGGCAAGTGATAGAAGTGCTAGTGAGGGATCACTTTGGGACAAGTGACCATAATTCCATTAGTTTTAAGATAGCTATGGAGAATGATAGGTCTGGCCCAAGAGTTAAAATTCTTAATTGGGGCAAGGCCAATTTTGATGGTATCAGACAGGAACTTGCAGAGGTAGATTGGGGGAGACTATTGGCAGACAAAGGGACGGCTGGTAAATGGGAGGCTTTTAAAAATATGTTAACCAGGGTGCAGGGTAAGCACATTCCCTTTAGAGTGAAGGGCAAGGCTGGTAGAAGTAGGGAACCCTGGATGACTCGAGATATTGAGACTCTGGTCAAAAAGAAGAAGGAGGCATATGACGTACATAAGCAACTGGGATCAAGTAGATCCCTTGAAGAGTATAGAGATTGTCGAAATAGAGTTAAGAGGGAAATCAGGAGGGCAAAAAGGGGACATGAAATTGCTTTGGCAAATAATGCAAGGGAGAATCCAAAGAGATTCTACAGATACATAAAGGGGAAAAGAGTAACTAGGGACAGAGTAGGGCCTCTTAAGGATCAACAAGGGCATTTATGTGCAGAGCCACAAGAGTTGGGTGAGATCCTGAATGAATATTTCTCATCGGTATTCACGGTGGAGAAAGGCATGGATGTTAGGAAACTAAGGGAAATAAATAGTGATGTCTTGAGAAGTGTGCATATTACAGAGGAGGAGGTGCTGGAAGTCTTAAAGCGCATCAAGGTAGATAAATCCCCGGGACCTGATGAAATGTATCCCAGGATGTTGTGGGAGGCTAGGGAGGAAATTGCGGGTCCCCTAACCGAGATATTTGAATCATCGGCAGCCACAGGTGAGGTGCCTGAAGATTGGAGAGTGGCGAATGTTGTGCCCTTGTTTAAGAAGGGCAGCAGGGAAAAGCCTGGGAACTACAGACCGGTGAGCCTAACGTCTGTAGTAGGTAAGTTGCTAGAAGGTATTCTGAGAGACAGGATCTACAAGCATTTAGAGAGGCAAGGACTGATTCGGGGCAGTCAGCACGGCTTTGTGCGTGGAAAATCATGTCTCACAAATTTGATTGAGTTTTTTGAGGGAGTGACCAAGAAGGTAGATGAGGGTAGTGCAGTAGACGTTGTCTACATGGACTTTAGCAAAGCCTTTGACAAGGTACCGCATGGTAGGTTGTTGCAGAAGGTTAAAGCTCACGGGATCCAGGGTGAGGTTGCCAATTGGATTCAAAATTGGCTGGACGACAGAAGGCAGAGGGTGGTTGTAGAGGGTTGATTTTCAAACTGGAGGCCTGTGACCAGTGGTGTGCCTCAGGGATCGGTGCTGGGTCCACTGTTATTTGTGATTTATATTAATGATTTGGATGAGAATTTAGGAGGCATGGTTAGTAAGTTTGCAGATGACACCAAGATTGGTGGCATAGTGGATAGTGAAGAAGGTTATCTAGGATTGCAACGGGATCTTGATCAATTAGGCCAGTGGGCCGACGAATGGCAGATGGAGTTTAATTTAGATAAATGTGAGGTGATGCATTTTGGCAGATCGAATCAGGCCAGGACCTACTCAGTTAATGGTATGGCGTTGGGGAGAGTTATAGAACAAAGAGATCTAGGAGTACAGGTTCATAGCTCCTTGAAGGTGGAGTCGCAGGTGGACAGGGTGGTGAAGAAGGCATTCGGCATGCTTGGTTTCATTGGTCAGAACATTGAATATAGGAGTTGGGACGTCTTGTTGAAGTTGTACAAGACATTGGTACGGCCACACTTGGAATACTGTGTGCAGTTCTGGTCACCCTATTATAGAAAGGATATTATTAAACTAGAAAGAGTGCAGAAAAGATTTACTAGGATGTTGCCGGGACTTGATGGTTTGAGTTATAAGGAGAGGCTGGATAGACTGGGACTTTTTTCCCTGGAGCGTAGGAGGCTTAGGGGTGATCTTATAGAGGTCTATAAAATAATGAGGGGCATAGATAAGGTAGATAGTCAACATCTTTTCCCAAAGGTAGGGGAGTCTAAAACTAGAGGACATAGGTTTAAGGTGAGAGGGGAGAGATTCAGAAGGGCCCAGAGGGGCAATTTCTTCACTCAGAGGGTAGTGAGTGTCTGGAATGGGCTGCCAGAGGTAGTAGTAGAAGCGGGTACAATTGTGTCTTTCAAAAAGCATTTAGATGGTTACATGGGTAAGATGGGTATAGAGGGTTATGGGCCAAGTGCGGGCAACTGGGACTAGCTTAATGGTAAAAAACTGGGCGGCATGGACTGGTTGGGCCGAAGGGCCTGTTTCCATGCTGTAAACTTCTATGATGATTCTATGTTAAAAATGCAATATAAATCATTTCCCCCAAAAATCCCAACAATCCAACATTGCTTCGAGCGGCTGGGTCGTCTCATGGTTAAGAGGAAAGCGCAGATGTAATTGTGGTAGAAATTGACATCCTTGATGGCACCAGGTGGGGTGACGGGGGATTTGTCGTCAGTGTACCAACTCCGTGCCCACAGGGCCCAGCCTGAAGCTGATGCCAATGACATTGGACAGCCTCTTGCCGCAATGAGAGTCTTTACGAGAATTGTACACTGGCTGGCCGCTATAGCAGTTGCTGGAACCGAGTTGAAGAATATAACCCATAATTCATCCTTGAGTGTGTGCTATTTCCTATTTAATGACAAGACTTCTGTTTTAAACATACCTATTAGTTGTGTTCATCCATTAGTTTGGAAGTGCGGGACAGTGATCTATGGTCCAACACCTTTTGCATTAAACATAGAGAGCAATGATTGAGAGGCCTTCATTAACCAATCAGTACAGTTGGTTGGCGTCTTATGTTAGGTATGTGTACTGTAATTGGGTGTCTGAAAAGAGCCGCAACTAAAAAAAATAAATCTATGAAACTCAATTTTTGCTTCTTTATCCAATTAGTTATTTTTACTCTGGATTGCTCCCTTTGCTGAGCTGACTCAAGCTCCATGTGTGCCACTCTTGTGTGCCCTAAATGTTCTCTGAGTGACATTTTGGACGCGATTCAACTAAATGGGAATGAAGTCCCATAGTGAGTACAGTTAGCTGCGTGTTTCCCAGCGCTCACAGCCGAGAAACACAATGATATCGAGCAGCACTCCTGTTAGATAGGGTCCCTCAGCGGGGAACGCGTGACCGAGGCCGTACATTGCCCTGTTTTCTGCACTGAGGTGTTCTGATCACCAGAACTCCTCGGTTAGCGAGAGATTGGGATGTAATTTTTAAATGGCGTCCTGATCTCTGTAGCCCCCGACCACCCACAATCCCCAATTAACTATGTGGGGGGGGGGGTGGGGCACCTGCCCTGCATCCAGGTGACTGCCAGCGTGCCAGGCTGGACTTCAGGGTGCCAGCCTCACAGTGCCAGGTGCCCAGTTAGCACCAGCAGTGCTAGGGTGCCAGTCTGCCCACAGGGTATGCACCTGAGGATCTCCGATTCCCTGGCAGACCCCCGCGACTGCCATTCCGTCTTGTCCCCATTTATGGAGGACAGTACTGAACGATGCTTGCCCGAGGTCTCCGAGGTGAAGGGGATAGGTCCATCTGCCTCGGTTGCCTTGGAAACCTGCATATCACAGTGAGGGTAGTTGTCTTGCTCTAATATGCAGTTCGGCCAAAAAACGATCCTGTCTGCAATGGGCGAGAATTACATCGCAATGTCTCGCGAGATCACATTAGATCTCATGAGGCATTGTGAGCTGGGTAGATCCCGGGAGCGGTGCAATGTGGCTGCTTTTCGTGCACAGCACCCTTTATCACATTTCCCTTTCCTTATTCTCCAACCAAATCCAGCAATGCCACCTTCCTCCCAGAAACATATTGATCAAGATAATTCTCCTGAACACCCTTCAGAAACTCTTGCCCTATCTATCCTTTGCAGTATTGCTATCCAAGATCATTCAAGTACCCCATTATCACTACTATATAGTTTTGATCAACGCAGTCAATTTCCTGCAAATCTGCTCTCCTATGTCTTTCCCACTAGTTGTTGCCTATGGAATACACCCAGTAATGTAATTGTACCTCCATTGTTTCTTCACTTCTGACTTCAATTCAAGATTCCGTCCTTTACAATTATCTATTAATATTGCTTTACCAATCTTCCTCTTGTCACAACACATGCCTCACCTCCCTGCAATACAGCCGAGCCAGTTGCCAGCTCTGATGCCGTGGACCTGGCACTCTCCCGATGAACCATTACTCTCACTGGTATTCGGAACCCAATACCGGTTGGGGAGTGAGATGCACTCGGAGGAACGCATACACAACATGCCTGGTCTTCCTGGACTGCCTGGCAGATACCCATTTCCTCTCTGCCTGCACAGCCTTCAACTGCAAGGTGGGCACTTCTAGGAATATTGCTCTCAGTCCTGCCGAAGCAACACAATGATGCCACCTGCTGCCCACGTTCTGAAACCCAGAGCTCAAACTCCTCCGGTTGACAATACTTCCCGTCCAGGAAGTTGAGAAATATCCTGGAGCTCCCATGTGGAACAGAATGTATTTTCCATGGGACTGACCTACCATAGGGTATACGTTGGCTGTATTATCCATCGAGAAGCAGCATCAAATGAAGCCTTCACCGTGAAATGACAATGACATTGATCCCTTGAAATCATTGATTTACAATTACTTTGTCAGGGATCCGTTGAAGTAAGCTGGACTCAGCTGTGTACACTTGATACAGGCCAAAAGATAAGTAGCAAATCAAAGAGAAACAGAGATCTTATTTATAGTCAGTGATGATTTGCACACTGTGGTGGTAGTCAATGGCCTGGTACATGGTAGGTGAACTTCATCATACAGTTCCAGAGATGAAGATCTAATCTAAAGTGATTACCTGAGAGCGTCCAAATTGAGATAATTCAAGTGTAATGAGAAAAGTCAGTATTCCAATGTGGGCTTATTCAGTTATCTGACGCACGATCAGTCTGTCAGGGCATTCACATTCAAACCCCTTGTTGGGTCGCACTTCCCCACCCATAATTGTCTAGCAGCATCCATGCATCTGAGTTCTGCTATTCATAGACATTCAACAGGATCTGTTGAGAATGTAGGATATATTAATGCAAGTTTCCTTTCTTTATATGTTTCTTTATTTTCATTCTGTGTACTAACATTCTGTGGTTGCACTGTGGTAGACACCACTGTTGTATATATCACATACAAGATGTAATACGGTAAGGCTCCTGTACTACAGGTACGGGGGTAGATCCCTGCCTGCTGGCTCCGCCCAATAGGCAGAGTATAAATGTTTGTGCTAACCAAGCTGCAGCCATTTTGGCAGCAGCTGCAGGAGGCTACACATCTCTGCTTAATAAAGTCTCGATTACACTCTACTCTCGTCTCGTCGTAATTGATAGTGCATCAATTTATTAAGCAGAGATTTTACAACGATGGACCTCCGCATCAAGCCGGATCGCCTGCAGCTGCACCCTCAAGCGGACAACGCCAAGTCGGCCTTCGCACGCTGGCTAGCTTGCTTTGAAGCCTACATTGGATCTGCGACAGAACCACCCTCGGAGGCACAGAAGCTCCAGATCCTGTATACGCGGCTGAGCTCCGATATCTTTCCCCTCATCCGGAACGCGCCTACCTATGCTGAGGCCATGGAGCTACTGAAAGAAAACTACACTCAGCAGACCAACAAGCTCCACGCCAGGCACCTCCTGTCCGCACGGCATCAACTCCCCGATGAGTCTGTGGAAGATTTCTGGCATTCCCTGCACGCCCTGGCGAGGGACTGCGATTTTCAGGCCGTTTCGGCCGTTGAACATTCCGACCTCCTAATTAGAGACGCTTTCGTTACGGGCATAGGGTCGGCGTACATCCGCCAGCGCCTCTTAGAAGGGGCTACCCTCGACCTCGCGGCGACCAAGAAACTCGCAATCTCACGAACGGTTGCCTCCCGTAATGCACAAGCGTACGCCCCCTCCTGGACATCGTGGAACCTACCAGCGAACACCCCACTGTGGAGCCCACCAGAGACCGCCCCCAGCCAACCCCAAGCGTGTGCCGTGCGGCAGCCAGCCAACTCCGGGGGGCCCAAGTGCTACTTCTGCGGACAGCAAAAGCACCCCCGGCAGCGCTGCCCGGCGCGGAGCGCACTCTGCAAGGCCTGCGGGAAGAAAGGACATTTCGCTACTGTGTTCCAGGCCCGCTCGATCGCCGCTGTGCCCAGGCCCATTGTTCCTGCACCCCTATGTGCAACCTGTGGGCGCCGCCATCTTCCTCGCCTCAGACCACGTGTGGCCCGTGGGCGCCGCCATCTTGCTTGCCTCAGGACACGTGCGGCCCGTGGGCGCCGCCATCTTCCCCCCCATCAGGCCTCGTGTGGCCCGTGGGCGCCGACATCTTCACCCCCTATCAGGCCTCGTGCGGCCTGTGGACGCCGACATCTTCCCCTCCATCAGGCCTCGTGCGGCCCGTGGGCGCCGACATCTTTAATGCCGCCCGCCGCGTGCGCCCCGTGGGTGCTGCCATCTTCCCCGCCTCAGGATCCCTGCTCATCGGGCATCTCATCGGACCGCTCATCGCCTGCCGGCCAGCCAGAGGCCTTCCAACACCAGCTACAGCTCGCCTCCATCACATCGACCAGTCCCGGCCGCATAACCTCGCAACCGCGTCGACGACGGTAAAGGTCGATGGGCACAAGAAATCATGCCTTCTTGACTCCGGGAGCACAGAGTGCTTCATCCACCCCGATACGGTAAGGTGCTGCTCCCTCGTGGTACACCCCATTAACCAGAGAATCTCCCTGGCCTCCGGCTCCCACTCTGTGGAGATCCGGGGGTACTGCACCATCACCCTCACCATCCAGGGCGTAGAGTTCAGCGACTTCCGGCTCTACGTCCTCCCCAACCTCTGCGCTGCCTTGCTACTTGGCCTGGACTTCCAGTGCAACCTCAAGTCTAACCCTGAAATTCGGCGGGCCCCTAGCACCCCTTACTGTATGCGGCCTCACGACCCTTAAGGTCGACCCGCCTTCTCTGTTTGCAAACCTCACCCCGGATTGCAAACCTGGCGCCACTAGGAGCAGACGGTACAGCGCCCAGGACAGGACCTTCATCAGGTCCGAGGTCCAGCGGCTGCTGCGGGAGGAAATTATCGAGGCCAGCAACAGCCCCTGGAGAGCCCAAGTGGTAGTTGTGAAAACTGGGGAGAAAAACAGGATGGTTGTGGACTACAGTCAGACCATCAATCGGTGCACGCAGCTCGACACGTACCCCATCCCACGCATATCTGATATGGTCAATCAGATTGCACAGTACCGGGTCTTCTCGACAGTGGACCTGAAATCTGCCTACCACCAGCTCCCCATTCGCAAGGCGGACCGCCCTACACCGCGTTTGAAGCGGACGGCTGCCTTTACCACGTCCTTAGGGTTCCCTACGGCGTCACTAATGATGTCTCGGTCTTCCAACGGGAGATGGACCGAATGGTTGACCAGTACGGACTGCGGGCCACCTTCCCGTACCTGGATAACATCACCATCTGCGGCCACGACGCTAACCTTTCCAAATTTCTCCACACCGCCAACCTAACGTACAACAAGGAGAAGTGCGTGTTCAGCACCAACCGCTTAGCCATCCTCGGCTATGCGGTGCAAAATGGAGTTCTAGGGCCTGACCCCGATCGCATGCACCCCCTCATGTAACTCCCCCTCTCCCACTGCCCCAAGGCCTTCAAACGATGCCTGGGGTTCTTCTCATACAACACCCAGTGGGTCCCTAACTATGCGGACAAGGCCCGCCCACTCATTCACACCACCGTTTTCCCCCTGCCGGCCGAGGCTCACCAGGCCTTCAACTTTATCAAGGCCGACATCGCCAAGGCCGCGATGCATGCGGTCGACGAGACGCTCCCCTTCCAAGTCGAGAGCGATGCATCAGACGTCGCTCTGGCTACCACCCTCAACCAGGCAGGCAGGCCCGTGGCATTCTTTTCACGCACCCTCCATGCCTCCGAAATACGGCACTCCTCCGTCGAGAAGGAGACCCAAGCCATCGTAGAAGCTGTGCGGCATTGGAGGCATTACCTGGCCGGCAGGAGATTCGCTCTCCTCACTGACCAACGGTTGGTTGCCTTCATGTTCAATAACACACAGCGGGGCAAGATCAAAAATGATAAAATCTTGAGGTGGAGGATCGAGCTCTCCACCGACAATTATGAGATTTTGTATCGCCCCGGTAAGCTCATCGAGCCCCCCGATGCCCTATCCCGAGGTACATGTGCCAGCGCACAAGTGGACCGACTCCGGACCCGACACAACGCTCTCTGTCACCCAGCGGTCTCCCGGTTCCTTCACTTCATAAAGGCCTGCAATCTGCCCTACTCCATTGAGGAGGTCAGGGCTATCACCAGAGACTGCCAGGTCTGCGCGGAGTGCAAACCGCACTTCTACCGGCCAGACCGCGCACATCTAGTGAAGGCCTCCCGCCCCTTTGAACGCCTCAGCGTGAATTTCAAAGGGCCCCTCCCCTCCACCGACCGAAACACGTACTTCCTTAATGTGGTCAACGAATCCTCCAGATTCCCCTTCGTCGTCCCATGCCCCGATATGACGTCTGCGACCGTCATCAAAGCACTCAACACCGTCTTCGCCCTGTTTGGTTTCCTTGCCTCCATCCACAGCGACCGGGAATCCTCCTTTATGAGTGATGAGCTGCATCAGTACCTGCTCAGCAAGGGCATCACCTCGAGCAGGACGACCAGCTACAACCCCCGGGGAAACGGGCAGGTGGAGCGGGAGAATGGGACGGTCTGGAAGGCCGTCCAGCTGGCCCTATGGTCCAAAGATCTCCCGGCCTACCGCTGGCAGGAGGTCCACCCCGAAGCACTTCACTCCAATCGGTCACTCCTGTGCACGGTGATTAATGCAACGCCCCATGAACGTCTCCTTGCCTTCCCCAGGAAGTCCACCACCTGGGTTTCGCTCCCAATGTGGCTGGCAGCTCCAGGACCCATTCTCCTCCGCAAGCACGTGCGGCTCCACAAGGCAGACCCGTTGGTCGAGAGGGTACAGCTATTCCATGCGAACCCGCAGTACGCCTATGTGGCTTACCCAATGGCCGCCAAGACACAGTCTCCCTCAAGGACCTGGCACCAGCTGGGTCCCTCCCCCCCCCCCCCCCCCCCCCCCCCCCCCACTCTGCCCTGGTGCCACCCTTCCTCCCCCCAGCCCCCGCTCCAGGACGATCCGTCCTCTCCTTGGTCCCACCCAGGGATGAA
Organism: Scyliorhinus torazame; assembly: GCF_047496885.1. Taxonomy (NCBI): domain Eukaryota; kingdom Metazoa; phylum Chordata; class Chondrichthyes; order Carcharhiniformes; family Scyliorhinidae; genus Scyliorhinus; species Scyliorhinus torazame. Next base: position 180,919,465 of record NC_092718.1, read on the forward strand.
GATTAGGTCTACACGCTCCCGGAGTCACCGGCGACCGAGCCGACGCCTGCATCGACACCTGGGGCTGCAGCGCTCACAACGGAGGATCAAGGCACCCGATCGGCTGAATTTGTGAACTTTCCCCAAAATGTTAACCTTAAAATGCATGCAAATAGTTTTCTACCACCCCCGCTGGACTCTTTTTTAACAGGGGGTGAATGTGGAAATCACCACTGTTATATATATCACATACAAGATGTAATGCGGTAAGGCTCCTGTACTACAGGTAAGGGGATAGATCCCTGCCTGCTGGCTCCGCCCAGTAGGCAGAGTATAAATGTCTATGCACACCGAGCTGCAGCCATTTCGACAGCAGCTGCAGGAGGCTACACATCTCTGCTTAATAAAGCCTCGATTACACTGTGCTCTCATCTCGTCATAATTGTTAGTGCATCATGTACCCAATAAATTATTTTGTGGAGTCAATAGGAGAGAACTTGCTACATTCAAAGCTTGGATTGAGACAGTCTGCACCTTAGACCTTCCAAAGTCCCAACTTCTGTGGCTCTTCACACCGAATGAACATGACATTTTCCAACAATACATTATCTCACACCCATAACCAAACATGAGCTTATTTCCATTAATCTAAAAAGCTTGGAAATATTTTTTAATTACTGCTGTAAAATTGATCAGCTTCCTACATGATTTGTAAAAGGAAACTCCACAGAATGTTGAAGTTGCTTTTACTTTACATAAGTACCAATTTTAGAGTTTATAAGTATTTTTATTTAATTGTTTGCCTTGCCAACTAAGGGGCTATGTGCTTGAGATTTTGTTTGTGGGCATTTTGAAAAGGGGAGAATGGAAAATATTGGTTATATATACTGCACTGCAATAAGGTTATCACCCTATGTGCACCCATGTTGAAGATCTCAAGCAGTGCTTCGCAAACGTTCTCCCACTGTGATCTGGGATGTGGGGAAAGTAGAGTTCTGAGAGAGGGGGATTGTGGGGAGAGGGGGGCGAGCTGGAGAATAGACCGCAATGTTTTTTTCACCTGCTGTTTTGCAGACTCTGTTGGAGGCAGCAATTGGGCCTCATGGATGGTTTGATTAGGCCATGCTCACCAGACCAAGGCAAGAGAAAATTATGGGCGCAGGCCAAGGGATCTCGGAGCCAATCGCAGGAATGTCTCATCTGAGTCTCCACTCCATGATCACCATTGCTGCCACAGAGGTGAACCCAATTGTTTGTCCAGATTGGGAGCTCCAGGTCTAAACACCTGCCTCAGTCATAGATAAAGAGCACCTATTTTCTCCTTTGCTGATAGAGAAGATGATGCAAATCCACTGGTAAATATGTACATGCTACCTGCCATATTGAGGGACTAGTCAGCCAGTTGGAACTTGAAAAATAGGCACTGCACAGTTGAATTTAAAAGGGGACTGAGTTGGTTTAAGGTGTGAAACTGCAGATAGGTAGCCAGCTCCAATTCACAACTGTGTTTTTGAATCAGCTTCTGAATAGAGAAGAGTATGCCTTAGAGATCCATCTGTCATGATATTCAAACATACATCATAACACACACATAATGATGGACAGACCAACGGACCAATTAGCACGCATAACACGACAGCCAATCACAGACAAGAGCAGACACAGTATAAAACAAGAAACACGACACAGGAGGAGATTTAAAAAGATCGCGGCCTAGTTTCGGGAGCCGTTCGGAGGAGGAGGAGCAGTCTCTGTCAGGGAGAGAACCTGAGAACATCTAAGACACTCAGAAGGTAAGAAGGTGAGTAAGTGATTTTTACTCATTTTTACTTTTATACCTTGTTCAAATTGTGTGTGTCGGGGGGAAACTGAAGTGACATCACAGAAAAGCTGTGACCTGAGTGGCTGGTTGGGAATCTACACTAAATTTATTAAAAATTAAAAAAATTAAGCATTGGTAACTAATTAAACATAATTACTTAATTATAATTCAGAGGGGTATCTAAGCCAGAGATCGGAGATTACTATATTTAGCTTTCGCATTTATATTAGAAATCTAGTGCTAGAAAACAAATAGTTAACTAACTTTTTAAAAAAATATATATATAATTTTTTTAAAAAAACTTTTAATTTTAATTAATTGACGCAATGTCAGTTAGTGGGGTGCAGTGCTCTGACTGTGAGATGTGTCAGGTCCGGGAGGCTTCCAGCGTCCCGGATGGCTTCATCTGCAGAAAGTGCACCCAACCGGAGCTCCTCACAGACCGCGTGGTTTGGTTGGAGCAGCAATTGGATGCACTTAGGAGCATGCAGGTGGCAGAAAGCGTCATAGATCGCAGTTATATAAATGTGGTCACACCCAAGGTGCAGGCAGAGAAATGGGTGACCACCAGAAAGGTGGTCCCCCTCTCGAACAGGTATACCCCTTTGGATACTGTCGGGGGGGATAGCCTATCAGGGGAAAACAGCAGCAGCCAGAGCAGTGGCACCACGGCTGGCTCTGATGTTCAGAAGGGAGGGTCAAAGCGCAGATGAGCAATAGTAATAGGGGACTCTATAGTCAGGGGCACAGATAGGCGCTTCTGTGGACGTGAAAGAGACTCCAGGATGGTATGTTGCCTCCCTAGTGCCAGGGTCCAGGATGTCTCCGAACGGGTAGAGGGCATCCTGAAGGGGGAGGGCAAACAGGCAGAGGTTGTTGTACATATTGGTACTAACGACATAGGCAGGAAGGGGCATGAGGTCCTGCAGCAGGAGTTCAGGGAGCTAGGCAGAAAGTTAAAAGACAGGACCTCTAGGGTTGTAATCTCGGGATTACTCCCTGTGCCACGTGCCAGTGAGGCTAGAAATAGGAAGATAGAGCAGCTAAACACGTGGCTAAACAGCTGGTGGAGGAGGGAGGGTTTCCGTTATCTGGACCACTGGGAGCTCTTCCGGGGCAGGTGTAACCTATATAAGAAGGACGGGTTGCATCTAAACTGGAGAGGCATAAATATCCTGGCCGCGAGGTTTGCTAGTGTCACACGGGAGGGTTTAAACTAGTATGACGGGGGTGGGCACGGGAGCAATAGGTCAGAAGGTGAGAGAATTGAGGGAGAACTAGGGAATAGGGACAGTGGGGCTCTGAGGCAGAGCAGGCAGGGAGAAGTTGCTGAACATAGCGGGTCTGATGGCCTGAAGTGCATATGTTTTAATGCAAGAAGTATTACGGGTAAGGCAGATGAACTTAGAGCTTGGATTAGTACTTGGAACTATAATGTTGTTGCCATTACAGAGACCTGGTTGAGGGAAGGGCAGGATTGGCAGCTAAACGTTCCAGGATTTAGATGTTTCAGGCGGGATAGAGGGGGATGTAAAAGGGGTGGCGGAGTTGCGCTACTGGTTAGGGAGAATATCACAGCTGTACTGCGGGAGGGCACCTCAGAGGGCAGTGAGGTTATATGGGTAGAGATCAGGAATAAGATGGGTGCAGTCACAATGTTGGGGGTTTACTACAGGCCTCCCAACAGCCAGCGGGAGATAGAGGAGCAGATAGGTAGACAGATTTTGGAAAACAGTAAAAACAACAGGGTTGTGGTGATGGGAGACTTCAACTTCCCCAATATTGACTGGGACTCACTTAGTGCCAGGGGATTAGACTGGGTGGAGTTTGTAAGGAGCATCCAGGAGGGCTTCTTAAAACAATATGTAGACAGTCCAACTAGGGAAGGGGCGGTACTGGACCTGGTATTGGGGAATGAGCCCGGCCAGATGGTAGATGTTTCTAGGGGAGCATTTCGGGAACAGTGACCACAATTCAGTAAGTTTTAAAGTGCTGGTGGACAAGGATAAGAGTGGTCCTAGGATGAATGTGCTAAATTGGGGGAAGGCTAATTATAACAATATTAGGCGGGAACTGAAGAACATAGATTGGGGGCGGATGTTTGAGGGCAAATCAACATCTGACATGTGGGAGGCTTTCAAGTGTCAGTTGAAAGGAATTCAGGACCGGCATGTTCCTGTGAGGAAGAAGGATAAATACGGCAATTTTCGGGAACCTTGGATAACGAGAGATATTGTAGGCCTCGTCAAAAAGAAAAAGGAGGCATTTGTCAGGGCTAAAAGGCTGGGAATGGACGAAGCCTGTGTGGAATATAAGGAAAGTAGGAAGGAACTTAAGCAAGGAGTCAGGAGGGCTAGAAGGGGTCACGAAAAGTCATTGGTAAATAGGGTTAAGGAAAATCCCAAGGCTTTTTACACGTACATAAAAAGCAAGAGGGTAGCCAGGGAAAGGGTTGGCCCACTGAAGGATAGGCAAGGGAATCTATGTGTGGAGCCAGAGGAAATGGGCGAGGTACTAAATGAATACTTTGCATCAGTATTCACCAAAGAGAAGAAATTGGTAGATGTTGAGTCTGGAGAAGGGTGTGTAGATAGCCTGGGTCACATTGAGATCCAAAAAGACGAGGTGTTGGGTGTCTTAAAAAATATTAAGGTAGATAAGTCCCCAGGGCCTGATGGGATCTACCCCACAATACTGAAGGAAGCCGGAGAGGAAATTGCTGAGGCCTTGACAGAAACCTTTGGATCCTCACTGTCTTCAGGTGATGTCCCAGAGGACTGGAGAATAGCCAATGTTGTTCCTCTGTTTAAGAAGGGAAGGATAATCCAGGGAACTACAGGCCGGTGAGCCTTACTTCAGTGGTAGGGAAATTACTGGAGAGAATTCTTAGAGACAGGATCTACTCCCATTTGGAAGCAAATGGACGTATTAGTGAGAGGCAGCATGGTTTTGTGAAGGGGAGGTCGTGTCTCACTAACTTGATAGAGTTTTTCGAGGAGGTCACTAAGATGATTGATGCAGGTAGGACAGTGGATGTTGTCTATATGGACTTTAGTAAGGCCTTTGACAAGGTCCCTCATGGTAGACTAGTACAAAAGGTGAAGTCACACGGGATCAGGGGTGAGCTGGCAAGGTGGATACAGAACTGGCTAGGTCATAGAAGGCAGAGAGTAGCAATGGAAGGATGCTTTTCTAATTGGAGGGCTGTGACGAGTGGTGTTCCACAGGGATCAGTGCTGGGACCTTTGCTGTTTGTAGTATATATAAATAATTTGGAGGAAAATGTAACTGGTCTGATTAGTAAGTTTGCAGACGACACAAAGTGTTGGTGGAATTGCGGATAGCGATGAGGACTGTCAGAGGATACAGTAGGATTTAGATTGTTTGGAGACTTTGGCGGAGAGATGGCAGATGGAGTTTAATCCGGACAAATGTGAGGTAATGCATTTTGGAAGGTCTAATGCAGGTAGGGAATATATTGTGAATGGTAGAACCCTCAAGAGTATTGAAAGCCAAAGAGATCTAGGAGTACAGGTCCACAGGTCACTGAAAGGGGCAACACAGGTGGAGAAGGTAGTCAAGAAGGCAGACAGCATGCTTGCCTTCATTGGCCGGGGCATTAAGTATAAGAATTGGCAAGTCATGTTGCAGCTGTATAGAACCTTAGTTAGGCCACACTTGGAGTATAGCGTTCAATTCTGGTCGCCACACTACCAGAAGGATGTGGAGGCTTTAGAGAGGGTGCAGAAGAGATTTACCAGAATGTTGCCTGGTACGGAGGGCATTAGCTATGAGGAGCGGTTGAATAAACTCGGTTTGTTCTCACTGGAATGAAGGAGGTTGAGGGGCGACCTGATAGAGGTATACAAAATTATGAGGGGCATAGACAGAGTGGATAGTCAGAGGCTTTTCTCCGAGGTAGAGGGGTCAATTACTAGGGGGCATAGGTTTAAGGTGAGAGGGGCAAGGTTTAGAGTAGATGTACGAGGCAAGTTTTTTATGCAGAGGGTAGTGGGTGCCTGGAACTCGCTACCGGAGGAGGTGGTGGAAGCAGGGACGATAGTGACATTTAAGGGGCATCTTGACAAATACATGAATAGGATGGGAATAGAGGGATACGGACCCAGGAAGTGTAGAAGATTGTAGTTTAGTCGGGCAGCATGATCGGCACGGGCTTGGAGGGCCGAAAGGCCTGTTCCTGTGCTGTACATTTCTTTGTTCTTTGTTCTTTGTTCCTGGGCAGTCCATCTGGAGACGGCACAGGGCCAGGACCTCATAGCAAGACACTCACAGAGTCACAACTTGCTGAGTACCAAGTCTGATGTATAAATAGTTTAATGGAATAAAACTGCGTTGTACCAATCGCAACCGTGTTGGTTTGTCTGTACCTCAGAGCACCCAATACTAGGAGTGAATCGATACCTACCGGCAAATCTGCCATCCTGAGCATTGGCCCCCCGCAACAAACCACAGCCGCTGCAAGTCGCTGGGAACCTGGGCACAAATTGGAAACTCTTCAAGCAGCGCTTCGAACTCTTCATGCAAGCCAATGAAAAACAGGGCGCCTCGGACGAAACAAAGATTGCCATGCTCCTCACTACCGCAGGTCAGCACGCCATCGATGTATACAACTCTTTGGTGTTCGCGGAAGGCGAGAACAAAGCTAAGTATGACACGGTCCTCCTCAAGCTCGACAAGCACTTCAACGTTGAGGTCAACGAAAGCTTTGAGAGGTATGTCTTTCAGCAGCGCCTGCAAGGTAAGGATGAGCTCTTTCAGTCCTTGCTGACGCACCTCCGCATACTCACGCAGTCCTGCGGTTACGACACCACCTCAGAGTCCATGATCCGGGACCAGATCGTTTTTGGCGTTGCCTCCAGTGGCCTACGCCAGCAGCTTCTAAAAATTAAAGGCCTGACCTTAGCATCTGCAGTTGAAGCCCGTGTCCTGCATGAGAATGCGACGAGCCGCTATGCCCAATTTCAGGCAACCGAATCAGCATGGAGGGGGTCCCACGCGATCGAATCGGCAAGCCAGGCCGCCCACGAGGCCGAACGTGTCCAGGCAATCGAGTTTCTCCCGGCCCGCGGCCCGGACGAGGGCGGCCGCTTCGCGCGCTTTTTAAGGCCTCCCGCGTTTGTGCGCGCCAAAACCTACGGCAACACTGCTGTGCAGGCGCGCCTGACGCAGGACCGAACTGCGCATGTGCAGTGGCGTAACGAACGCCATGACATCATGACGTGCGGCAACTGTGGAGCTGCACATTTAAAAGGGCAATGTCCTGCAAAAACCCGACAATGCCTACGCTGTGGCAAGATGGGCCACTACGCTGCCTACTGTCGAGCGGCTCAACCTGTTGATCTTCCACATCTCCGACAACCTCGCAGGAACGTGCGGACCATTCAGCCTCCACATCACGACATCCAAACCGACGACACAGATGACCAAGACGCCTTCCGGATTGCGGTCGTTGATGCGAACCGTTCAACACCATCAATCCGGGCGGTGAATGGAGTGCCACCCTAACGGTCAACCGATCGCCGATCACTTTCCGCCTGGACACTGGCGCCTCCGCCAAGCTCATAGCATGGTCAGCCTTCTACGCCATGAAGGTCAGACACCAATCCAGCGCAAGATGGTCGACTACAACGGGAACGTTATCCCGACCATGGGACCCTGCCAGCTCCAGGTGACACACAACACACACACGGCCACACTCTCGTTTGAGATAGTCGGCTCATCGAAGGACTCCTTGCTGGGCGCACAGGCATGCAAGGCTCTCCACCTTGTGCAACGAATCCTCTCTCTCTCCAGACGGCACGTCTGACTTCCCGGATGCAGAGTTCAGAGCACAGCTCCAATCGCTCCGCGCCCGCAACCAGGAGGCATTCGAAGGCATGGGAACACTGCCATACACCTACCGAATTCGCCTCAAACCGGACGCCATCCCGGTCGTTCACGCACCTCGAAGGGTCCCAGCGCCACTCAAAGACCGCCTCAAGCAGCAGCTGCAGGATCTCCAGGACCAAGGGGTCCTATCCAGGGTCACGGAGCCCACGCTGGGTCAGCTCCATGGTGTGTGTCATGAAGCCCTCCAGCGAGCTCCGCATCTGTATTGACCCCAAAGACCTCAATAATAATATTATGAGGGAACATTATCCCATACCCAAACGGGAGGAGATCACCAGTGAAATGGCCCAGGCGAAGATATTCACGAAACTGGATGCTTCTAAAGGATTTTGGCAGATCCAACTGGACCCGTCCAGCCGAAAGCTATGTACCGTCAACACCCCTTTCGGCAGGTTCTGCTACAACCGGATGCCATTTGGCATCATCGCGACATCCGAGGTCTTCCATAGAATCATGGAGCAGATGATGGAAGGCATCGAAGGGGTGCGCGTATATGTGGACGATGTCATCATCTGGTCCACCACACCGCAGGAGCACATATATCGTCTCCAACGCGTTTTTGCCCGCATACGGGAAAACGGCCTGCGCCTCAACCGAGCCAAGTGCTCCTTTGGCCAGACCGAGTTGAAGTTCCTGGGGGACCATATCTCCCGGTCAGGGGTCCGTCCGGAGGCAGACAAGGTGAGCGCCATCACAGCCATGCCACAGCCGGCCGACAAGAAAGCTGTCCTACGCTTCCTTGGCATGGTCAACTTCCTGGGGAAGTTCATTCCCAACCTTGCCTCCCACACGACGACTCTGTGCCACCTCGTCAGAAAATCCACAGAGTTCCAGTGGCAACACACACACCAGCTGGAATGGGAGGAGCTCAAACGCAAACTCACTGCGGCACCAGTGTTGGCGTTTTTTGACACGTCTCGTGCCACCAAAATCTCAACTGATGCCAGCCAATCCGGCAGTGGAGCAGTGCTCCTGCAGAGGGATGATACGGCATCATGGGCCCCAGTGGCCTATGCATCGTGGGCCATGACCCCCACAGAGCAGCGCTACGCGCAAATCGAAAAAGAATGCCTGGGCTTGCTAACCGGTTTAGACAAGTTCCACGATTACGTATATGGTCTTCCACGGTTCACAGTCGAAACTGACCACCGCCCCCTGGTCAGCATAATAAACAAGGACCTGAATGAGATGACCCCTCGCCTCCAGCGCATCCTACTTAAACTCAGGAGGTACAACTTCCAACTGGTCTACACTCCAGGGAAGGATCTCATCGTGGCGGATGCCCTATCCAGAGCAGTGAGCACGCCGCCATATGCGGAGGGGTTCGTATGTCAAGTCGAGGCACAGGTGGCTTTCACAGCGGCAAATCTGCCGGCTGACGACTCCAGTCTGGCCCGTATCCGCCGAGAGACTGCGGCCGACCCCCTTCTGCAGCGAGTGATGCGCCACATGACGGGAGGATGGGCAGTGCCCGCAGTTCTACAATGTACGAGACGACCTAGCCATCATTGATGGTGTCCTTCTGAAGTTGGACCGGATTGTGATTCCGCACAGTATGCGCCAGCTGGTTCTCGACCAACTACACGAAGGCCACTTGGGGGTCGAGAAGTGCAGACGGTGGACCCGAGGGGCGGTATACTGGCCGGGCATCAGTGACGATATTGCCAACATGGTGCTCAACTGCCCAACCTGCCAAAGGTTTCAGCCGGCGCAACCTCCTGAGACACTTCTGCCCCATGAGCTGGTGACATCCCCCTGGGCGAAGGTGGGTGTCGACCTGTTTCACGCGCTCGGCAGGGACTATGTCATCATAGTTGACTACTTCTCAAACTACCCTGAAGTCATACGCCTGCACGATTTGACGTCGTCTGCTGTCATCAGGGCCTGCAAAGACACCTTTCCTCGCCACGGCATTCCGATGACTATCATGTCGGACAATGGGCCCTGTTTTGCCAGCCATGAATGGTCGTCCTTTGCTGCTTCGTATGGCTTCACACACGTGACGTCGAGCCCTCTGCATCCCCAGTCAAATGGAAAGGCGGAGAAGGGCGTTCACATTGCCAAGCGGCTCCTCTGCAAGGCTGCTGCTGCCGGGTCGGACTTCTGCCTCGCCCTGCTGGCCTATCGCTCGGCCCCACTGGCCACTGGTCTCTCACCAGCACAGCTGCTGATGGGTCACGCCCTCAGAACCACTGTGCCTTCCATCCTGGCACCAACAATAGACCATGCTCCGGTACTGTATAGGATGCAACTGCAGCGCGGTCGCCAGAAAAGATCGTACGACATACGGGCAACTGATCTTCCCTCCCTGGCCCCTGGAGACAACGTCCGCATCCACCTACCAGACGGTGGCTGGTCAGCACCTGCCGAAGTTCTCTGACGCGTGGCTCCCCGCTCGTTCCTGGTACGCATGCCGGATGGATCCGTGCGTAGGCGCAATCGCCGAGCCCTTCGCTTACTTCCACGCTCGCAACGGGACCCTACACAGACGCCGTGTCCTCCACTGGTTCCTGATAGTGACTTCGTGGAGCTGCCATATACCATGCCCCTTCTGTCGCCGCCCATGGCCAGGCTCGAACCTCAGCCAGTGGTTCTCGACCCAGCCTTGAGGCGGTCAACCCGAATTCGTCGCCCACCTACTAGACTGGACTTATGAGACCGTTCACACGTCAAACTTTTGCAACCACTGTTTTATAACATGTCACTGTTTTATCGTAACAGGCTTCGTTTGATCGTTCCAAATTTCCACGTTGTTCTTTTGTTATGGTCCAACCTCATTAGCATGTCACACCTGACATCGCCCCCTTGTATATAGTTAAGCCCCATGTACATGATGTAAATATTACGCACACACACACCTTTAGCTGCACTCAGGACACATTTATATTTATAACCACGTAGGCACATAATCTTGTAAAAAAGGAGGGATGTCATGATATTCAAACATACATCATAACACATACATAATGATGCACAGACCAACGGACCAATTAGCATGCATAACACGTCAGCCAATGACAGACAAGAGCAGACACAGTATAAAACAAGAAACACGACACTTCCTGGGCAGTCCATCTGGAGACGGCACAGGGCCAGGACCTCATAGCAAGACACTCACACAGTCACAACGTGCTGAGTTCCAAGTCTGATGTATAAATAGTTTAATGGAATAAAACTGCGTTGTACCAATCGCAACCGTGTTGGTTCGTCTGTACGTCAGAGCACCCAACACTTCACCATCCATAGATTTTCTTGCCTTCTCTTTGGGGATTCACAGTAACAGAACTGATTGAACAACTTTCACCCTAAAAGGCAGCCGCATCCTGTTGAAGAGTGTTACACTTCAGCCTCCTGCCCTCACCCCAAGAGAGTTGAGTGTTACAGGAACTGAGGTGTCACCCAACACCAACAAACCCCTGTCGGTTTCAGGCTCACACCGGCTAGGTTTAACTCTCTCCCCACCCCCAACTCCGCAAAGAGAACAAGCATTTCTGATCGATTGTCTTGAATTCTAACTGGAGGTCAGTAATCCACGGCATGAAATAAGTAAAACCATTTCTCCAAGCTGCGAAAAGATGAGATGATACAAGGATTTCAGCCTCCAACCTGCTCTTCGTAACAACCAGAGAGTTTCTGGGACACTGCAGTATCAGCAAGAAAGCCCTTAGAGGCAAAATGGTCACAGCTTCTGTTAACAGACAGGACACTCTCATTATTCAAGTAATAAACGTAAACAGATAAAGATTCAGTAGTTCATTTGGCTTCTTCTTTGCCCAGGGTGATTAGTGATCCTGATGAACTATTTTTGGTGTACGAATAATATAAATAACTTTCTTATGAATGTAGATCTGAGAGCACTGCTGGGTAGGTACTATTCATCAACGGTAATGCGCAATTCTGTTTAAATCTACTTTAATTCGCTGGCAAAGACATGATAGTGCATTCCACAGACAGGGGGTTGTTTTCGCCAGAACCGTTGGGTGATATTGAATTAACCGCCTATTATACTGCAATTGCAAGTCTCTTTTCCATTAAAATAATCAGGCTGGATGTATAATGGATGACCAATCACTATAGTTCACCTTACACTATTCTTCAAAGTGAATTTTGTCTTCACTGACATTTCATTGCACAGTCTCTTCCAGGCGACTTCTGGTGATTTGATTCACCCCAGTGAGTCGGTGGCAACATCAATTAAGCTTTATGCTTTGTCTTCTGCCCTTTATTTCTGTCGACAATGCCTCCATCCTAGCTTCTGAGAATCTGGGCCTTGTCATTGAAGAGTCCCCCAGATGGTACTCGTCTTTCTGACGCCACTTTTCAATGTTCAGTTGCAGCTCCAACTCATTTTGTGCGAGTAACTTTGAGACTAACTCGCTGGGAGAAACATTTGCAGGGTTGGGTGTATAAGAACTTGGGTTTTCCTTCTCCTCCTGCCCCCGACCTTCCTCTTAGTTGACTTTAATGGAGAGCAAAATTGAACAGGATTTAAAAGCAGCGTTGAACCCCATCCCGTTGTTTCCTGATGAGCGGGTTAGGATAAAATTGCCTCAGTTGTGCCTCTCCCCTTCATTCCCTGCTAATTCAGTCTTTTGTTTGCTGCAGACTATGCTGGCTTCTCTTCCTTCCAGTGGTTGAGGGCTGACTGGGCATGGGGTTTCTTCTGAAATACTGCTCTGCCTGTTAAAGCAGACCGTCCCTCGGAATATATGTTCAGCTGTCGATCGATCCATACATGGAGGTGGTCCATCCCTCCATTTTACCAACAGTATTAGGAAACTCAGGCCTTGGCACCATTTACATTTCATTTTCTGTTATGAACAAACACAAATAAAAGATAAAAGCAGCAACAGTGGATGGAATCTTGTGGACTTAGTCCCTTGCGACATGACGGGACCATTTTTGGTCACCAACCAGGTAGCAGGCCCTATGATTGATTTTTATGAGGGTCAGCCAATTAACAGAATGCCTCAGGGATTGGAGTCCAATTATGTGGTATGGGTGGGTGAAGAGCGAGGAGCCCAAATGAGAGCTAGGTGTCTAAAGGGACACTGGCAGCAATAATACTGGCAACAATATGTGTGGTGGATTGCTCATTTGTGGTAGAAGGATAATAAATGGCAGAAGGGGAAGGGGCATCTGCCTGTATCCAGATGCATGTTTCTGTATCGAATGCTGCAGCTGTGCTCCTATTGCTTGTCGCTTTCTCACTATATACTGGTGATTTCATGTCAGCTTTACGTCCCAATGACTGTGACTATGAGAAATGAGCAATTTATGTTGTTTTTACATGTTGTTTTTACATGAATAACTCTGGTTCACAAATAAGATGTCAACAATAGGGCTTGATGGGAAATAAGATGTCAAGTGGAGTTTTTTGTAAGCTGCAGTGCCCAAGTTTTTGTAACTGTGAGACTGACCTTCGGGAATGAACAGGATGTACAAGAACAGGATGCAGGTGCAGACTGGGGGCCTAACATAACAAGTCCAAATAAGGAATCACTGATAAGGAAGCTGCCATCAAGGCAGAGAGTGAGCTGTGTTTCACAGAGATTGTATATAAGAAAGAATGCTGTGATAATTCTGTGTGTCTGCCAAGGTTGACAGGCTGCACCCGTTCTTGCAAGATCGATTGAATAAAATACTTCTTCAGAATTTGGCTAAGTGTAAATTATTATTAAGTGAGCGGTGTTTCTCACAATTGGGGGCTCGTTCCGGGATAGTCTTCATTGATCGAGGGGGGCGGCTCAAGAAGAACCGAGAAGACGCGTCCCGTTATTTAAACGGTCTCGTACTTCGTCTTGAGTAGTCATCCACGGTCAACTGAACACGTTCCTAGGGTAGTCATTCTGAAGAAGCAAATAACGGATTATAGTGGCAGGCACGCCGTGAAAGTGAAAGTCAGGCAACTCTGTGCACGGAGCAAGGTAAGAAAAACGACTTTTAAGTACTACCTTGTTGACTTGGGTTCATATCTAGACATCCGTATAAGTGTATGGGCGGATTGATGATACAAGGACTCTGGAGTTTATATCTAGATATCCGTATAAGTGTATGGGCGGATTGATGATACAAGGACTCTGGAGTTTATATCTAGACATCCGTATAAGTGTATGGGCGGATTGATGATAGAAGTACTTTCAAAACTGTGATTGTTTTGACGGACCAGTCATAACTAGACACTTTACTTAGAAATAAGTGAAAGTTGATTACATTACAATGGGAAGTAAAAACTCGAAACAAGGAGACGGCGCTGATAAAAAATCCCTAAGAATATCCCACCAGAAAGTCCATTGGGTCGGATGTTAGTGAATTGGGATTTTGAGAGTTGTACAAAAAATAAGGACAGGAAAACAATGATAAAATTTTGTTGCTTCATATGGATAAAAGAAGCAATCCGTAAACCCTCAGTCTTTTGGCCGAAATACGGTTCAGACGAAGATTGGGTGTGCCAAATTTTGAATATATACGTCAATGATAAAAGACCCTGTTCCGATAAAGAAGTAAGTTACGCGAGTTGTTGGCTTCTCAGCAGGAACGCCACCCGAATATATCCATTAATCCCACAGGGCGAAGACGTTCCCACCGCCCCTCTTAAACAATGGGACGTCCTAGATAATTTGCCACCCCCTTATAAGAATAAGTCAAACGACGATGACTCGCCAAATGACCAACAAATGAATAAAGGCAAATCAGAGAAAGTCCCTGAAAAAGAAGGAGAGAATAAAATGCAATTAAGATCCGTGAAAGGGCAGAGAGAGGAGCCAGAAACAGCAAAACTGAACCCCCTTCGGGAAGTCCCTATTGGAGAGGGAGAAGTAGGATTTGTAAATTCTCCTTTAAATTCAGGAGAAGTCAGAGCATTCAAAAAAGAAATGAAGACGTTAATGGAAGACCCCTTAGGACTGGCGGAACAATTTGATCAGTTCTTAGGTCCTAATATATACACATGGACCGAATTAATGTCCATTATGAGTATCCTATTCACAGGGGAAGAAAGGGGTATGATTAGAAGAGCAGACATGCGACTGTGGGAGAATAAACACCCGCCAGGGGGAAGCGAACCAAGACAGAGAGAGAGAGATACAGAGAGAGGGAGGCAGGCAGAGAGAGAGAGACAGAGAGAGAGAGAGATAAAGAGACAGAGAGAGAGAGCAGAGAGAGAGAGAACAGAGAGAGAGAGAGAGAGAGACAGAGAGAGACAGAGACAGAGAGAGAGATACAGAGAGAGGGAGGCAGGCAGAGAGAGAGAGACAGAGAGAGAGAGAGATAAAGAGACAGAGAGAGAGAGCAGAGAGAGAGAGAACAGAGAGAGAGAGAGACAGAGAGACAGAGAGAGACAGAGACAGAGAGAGAGATACGGAGAGAGAGAGACAGGCAGAGAGAGAGAGAGACAGAGAGAGAGAGAGAGATAAAGAGACCGAGAGAGAGAGCAGAGAGAGAGAACAGAGAGAGAGAGAGAGAGAGACAGAGAGAGACAGAGACAGAGACAGAGAGAGAGATACGGAGAGAGAGAGACAGGCAGAGAGAGAGAGAGACAGAGAGAGAGAGAGAGATAAAGAGACCGAGAGAGAGAGCAGAGAGAGAGAACAGAGAGAGAGAGAGAGACAGAGAGAGACAGAGACAGAGACAGAGAGAGAGATACAGAGAGAGAGAGACAGGCAGAGAGAGAGAGAACAGAGAGAGAGACAGAGAGAGAGAGACAGAGAGAGACAGAGACAGAGAGAGACAGGCAGAGAGAGAGAGACAGGCAGAGAGAGAGAGACAGAGAGAGAGAGATAAAGAGACAGAGAGAGAGAGCAGAGAGTGAGAGAACAGAGACAGAGAGACAGAGAGAGGGAGAGAGACAGAGAGACAGAGACAGAGAGAGAGATACAGAGAGAGAGAAACAGGCAGAGAGAGAGAGAGAACAGAGAGAGAGAGACAGAGAGGGAGAGAGACAGAGAGAGAGAGAGAGAGAGACAGAGAGAGACAGAGACAGAGAGAGACAGAGAGAGAGACAGAGACAGAGAGATACAGAGAGACAGAGTGAGACAGAGAGAGAGAGACAGTTTGTTACAGAGAAGGCTGCAACATGCCTGGAGTCACTGTTTCAATACAGAGAGAGAGAGAGAGAGACAGACAGTTTGTTACAGAGAAGGCTGCTACATGCCTGGAGTTAGTGTTTCAATACAGAAAGAGACAGAGAGTGAGAGAGACAGAGAGAGAGAGAAACAGTTTGTTACAGAGAAGGCTGCAAATACTGAACTACCACCTGTGGGAAGGCTGAAATAAGCTTACCCTACAACCACCGCCACTGCAGGCGGAGCCTCTAAAATCATTCTGGAGCAAATAATTCCCCGATACGGGTTGGTAGAAAATATAGACTCGGACAGGGGAAGTCACTTTACCTCTAAGGTCTTACAAGAAACCATGAGAAGTTTGGAGATAAATTAGGACTTCTACACTCCTTGGCACCCCCCCTCATCGGGACGGGTGGAAAGGATGAATCAAACCCGTAAAAATCATTTGTCAAAAATAATATTAGAAACTAGGCTCCCCTGGACAAAATGCTTACCGATAGCCCTTCTAAGGATCCGAAAGGCTCCAAGAAAAGATTTGGGGTTGTCCCCATACGAAATGTTGTTCGGATTGCCATACCTTGGAACATTGGGAGAATTGCCCATTGCATAATGTAAAGATATCTATGTAAAGAAATATATACTGGCACTGTCTTCTTCATTATCATTCCTCAGGAGACAAGGACTGCTAGCGCAGACACCCCCCATGAATTCGCAGTCCACAAATTTAAACCAGGAGATTGGGTACTGGTGAAATCGTGGAAGGAAACCAAGCTTCAACCCACTTGGGACAGACCGTTCCTGGTTTTGTTAACCACAGAGACTGCCATACGAACCGCGGAAAAAGGTTGGACTCATTACAGCAGAACGAAGGGTCCCGTGAAATCACTACCTGAACAGGAACAATGGCATGTGGAGGCCACTGAGGAACCATTAAAGATAAGGTTGAAAAGACACTGAATCCTGAACTATTCAATAATATGACAAAACTAATCTATGCACCCTCATAGACTGCGAGTCAGCGGGGAATGGAAAGGAATTTAGGGTGGAGGCTCTTGATTACCGAGGGGGGGAAGCATTGTTCACTAAGAAATGAGTTATTCAGGGTAAAAATGAGAAATAGCAAGACTAAATGCTGCTTCCGTATCTCAATAGACCAGGGGGCAGCTCCCACTAATGGAACTAGGAACGAAAAGCAGGAGGTAGGACAGGGAGTCAAAATAATTGAAGTAAAAGATTTAGAGAAAGCCTTTGAGATAGAAACCGGCTATGAGGGACAGAATGCATGGATTGAGTGGGAGAGGTATTCGGCCCAGACGCTGAAGAAAGAAATTGTTATGCTTGCGCATCAGGTAGACCACAGGCCCATCTGGAGCCCTTTCCAATGGGGTGGAAAGAAAATAGAGGGAACATGGAATGCATGATGGCCTTGTACCAAGATGAGAACGCCTGGGGCAACAAGACCTGCACTGCCCTATCTCTGATGTTCCCTCCTGTTAAGCAGAAACAATCAGCAAACCCTCCCTCCGTCTTGGTTACTGGGACGCATCATAAATCGTGTATAAGTCGTTCTGATACGGGACTAAGTAAAGATATGGGAGAACTCAAGACTTGTCTTGAGACTAAGAACGTGACCACCCAGGGCAATTACTCATCACTAAAAATGCCACGTGCAGATATATGGTGGTATTGCGGAGGAAAGATCCTAAGACCCACTCTACCCCCCCCCCCCCCCCCCCCCCCAATGGAAAGGGACATGTGCATTAGTTCAGCTAGCCATACCGTTCAGTATAGCCTATGAAAGACAAAAGGAGAAGGGGAGTGTTAAAGGGAAAGGATCTAAATGAAGCATACCCACCTCATTTGATGAATGTTTGGGAAATGGAAAGGGTTAATTGTATCCATCCTCACCTCCATCATCGTAGTAATAGGAGCATTGGCGGCAATAGGCTGTTGCATCATCCCGTGCGTAAGGGGCTTGGTGCAGAGGCTCATCGAAACAGCCTTGACCAAGCAGATGCCATTACCCCTGGGTAAGGGAGGCCAGGAAACAATTTGCCTATTAGAAAGAGGGAAGACTGAAGGAGAGGACCACCCCATAGAAAGAGAGGTTGAGAGGATGTTGGACAATTTTGGGAAAGGCTAGACGACATAGTGTAAAAAAACGCAACAAGAGTAAAAAGAAAAAAAGGGGGAATTATGAGAAATGAGCAATTTATGTTGTTTTTACATGTTGTTTTTACATGAATAACTCTGGTTCACAAATAAGATGTCAACAATAGGGCTTGATGGGAAATAAGATGGCAAGTGGAATTTTTTGTAAGCTGCAGTGCCCAAGTTGTTGTAACTGTGAGACTGACCTTCGGGAATGAACAGGATGTACAAGAACAGGATGCAGGTGCAGACTGGGGGCCTAACATAACACGTCCAAATAAGGAATCACTGATAAGGAAGCTGCCATCAAGGCAGAGAGTGAGCTGTGTTTCACAGAGATTGTATATAAGAAAGAATGCTGTGATAATTCTGTGTGTCTGCCAAGGTTGACAGGCTGCACCCGTTCTTGCAAGATCGATTGAATAAAATACTTCTTCAGAATTTGGCTAAGTGTAAATTATTATTAAGTGAGCGGTGTTTCTCACACGACCCATGCAACCTTTAGAAAGAGCAATTGCAGTGGTTAATTAGCTCTTTATTGACAGTTTAATTGCCTTAGCTGGTTGAGCGTTTCATCCACTGGAGTTTCCGACGTCATGGACAACGCACACCCGAAATCCTCAAGAGACTGGAGGACGTGGGGATACCAGACTGACGGTGTTTTCCGAAAATTTCCCAGTCCACCTCCACTGAATTAGAAACCTTCCACTCAGCCAGTAACATTTTTTAAGACTAGTTTAAAAAAAAATCAAACAAAAATCCGTTGCACACTCCTTTAAATCTCTGGGGTTGGAGCTTCATTCAGCATGAACTGATACGATGCAAATCTCAGTCCTTTTCCAATTGCCCTGTCTTAAATGAAATGAGTTTGGGCTGCCTCACTCCAATTGCCCACAGGCATGGGTTCATAGCAGAAAACACGTCACCATTCACGACAAATTGGCAATAAATTGCTTGTTTCATTGGAAACATTGAATGTACAGTGTTGCAAATTGAACTGTCACAAAGTGCAGGATAGCAAGGGTGAGACTTAGAGAAGAGAGTTGTCATTGTAGGCTAGTAGTAATAGTTGGAATAAAGTTGAGAGAGCTTTACTCTGCTATAACTACCTCGGGAATATACTGTGCTTTGGACAACCAGAGCAAACATTCGAGAGACAGAGAGAAAATACCAATCATAGAATTTACAGTGCAGAAGGAGGCCATTCGGCCCTTCAAGTCTTCGCGGCCTTTGGAGAGAGCCCAAGCCTCCACCCTAAGTCCGTAACCCAATAACCTCACCTAACCTTTTGGACACTAAGGGGCAATTTATCATGGCCAATCCACCTAACCTGCACATCTGTGGACTGTGGGAGGAAACCGGAGCACCCGGAGGAAACCCATGCAGACACGGGGAGAAAGTGAAAACTCCACACAGTCACCTGAAGCCGGAATTGAACCCGGGACCCTGGAGTTCTGATGCAGCAGTGCTAACCACTGTGCCACCGGGCTGCTCAACACCATCAGGATGAGAATAATTTGACTCCTGTGGTGTACACTGAGAAAAGATTAACACCTGGACTCACAGCAGGTAGCTATTATTGAACAACAATATTCATACCTCCCCAACACAGAGGGCAGCAGAGAGAGCAATACGACAAAATGCATAGATCTTAGGCGCGGTTTACCGGCCACGTCCTGCCAGAATCCTGCCAGCCATTACGCCTCGCAAGAACCAACCGGATCTCGCGTGATGTTGCGACCCGAATCCTGCCTACAATGGGCAGGGCCCAGTCTCACAGAGTTAGGTGAACTTAAAAGCCCATTTAACTATATCTACTTTGGTTTGAACGGTGACCTGGCATCTATCGGCCTTGCTGAGGAGACCCCAGCTGAGTGCCGTTTAGCACTCATCACCACAAACTGGGACCAGGCGGAATGGCACTTGGGGAAGGGGGGGGGCGGTCTCCCGGGCGATCGGAGGCTCACAGGCACTTTGGCCCTGCCAGTTTAGCTCCCTGGTCGTGCTACCTGGGCACCCTGGCAGTGCCACCTGAGTGCCACCCTGGCACTGGCAGGGTGCAAGGGTGGCATTGCTGGGCTGGCAGTGGCACTGCCAAGGTGTCAGGGCAGCAGTGCCAAGGTGCCAATCTGACATTTTGCCCACATTGGGGATCAGGCCCGGGGGGTGCTCGGCACATATGAGGTGGTGAGCACGGGTGACTGAGGATCCCCTTACAGGTGAGTTTGGGAATTGGGAGGGGTGCGGGGGTCACATTGAGGGGTCGGGAGATGATCTCTTTCTGCACTGAGGAGCTCCGCCTGTTGGAGCTCTTCCCTGCTGGATATGCAAATAAGTGCAGTCTTAGTGGGACGCTTCTCACTGAGGCTCGATAAAAACCCAAACTGCCATTAGATACAAGCGCCGGGAACAATCCCGCTAATCCCATCCAGAACGGAATCTGTATTTTTAGTTAAATTGCATCCAACTTATAACTACCTTCTTAACAACAAAATAATATTAAAATAGAGAACATCAGGAATTTGCAGTGAAACCTAAGCTTTAGTCTAAATGCATAAAGCCAGTGAAGGAGTTAACAGTGATTTATGAGTCTAGTGGTTTGCACAGTCTCCAGACTCTTTCCTTTGTAAGTAGTTATCTTCCGCTGGAATGAGGATATTTCCCATGTGCCCACTGTATGACTTGACTTCCATTTGTTTCACCCAAGTTGCTGCTTGGCCAAACATTTACCTCAAATGCATTACTGGAGTATTTCCAGCTACTTCTGTGCGTAAAGCAAGCAACTTACCAACGATAAAGCACATTAAAAGGCTCGACACAACGCACTGCTTCACAACGCGATGAAGTGTTTCAAGTGCTTGTACTCTTGAAATCAGAAGAGTTTTTTTCCATTCTTCCTTGGGATGTGTGTTGCTGACAAGGCCAATATTTTTTGCCCATTCTAAATTGCCCTTGAGCAGGTGGTGGGCTGAGCTGTTTTCTGAAATTGCTGCATTGTGTGGTGTAGGTACACGCATATTTACATGCTTTCAGAATTCTGCTGGACATGATTTTAAAATGCTTTCGTGCAATGCTAGCATTGCCGGTGAGGTCAATATTTACCCCTAATTGTCATTGAGAAGGTGGTGGTGAAATTCCTTCTTAAATTGTTGCAGTCCATCTGGTGATGATATACCTACAATGCTGTTCGGAAGGGAGTTCCAGGAATTTCGGACTCGATTGGCAGGGTTTATCCCCGATGGCCGCATTGGAGAGACAATGGTCCATATTTAAAGGCACTTAGTACCGAAAATGAGCCGCCATGGACTTCTCATCATTATTGGCTGTCTTGCCGACTGATTCACCAAACCCATGCCTCAGCAGATCGCCACTCCCAGTCAACACACAGCGTGGTAGGATGCAGACCTTCCCCTCGCTTTGAGGATGCCGACCGAGCCAGGCTTCTGGACGCAGTCGATGCGAGACGGGACATCCTCTTCTCCCAGGGGGGGTTGGAGGGCCAGCAGCATGGCCACCAAAACTGCCTGGGAGGCAGGGGCATGGGCAGCGGGTGTCATTGACGGCAGCATGACCAGGGGGACCAGCGTCCAATGTCTGAAGAAAAGCAACGTCCTCCAATAAGCTCCACGGGTAGGGTAAGTTACTACCTCTCTCCTGGCATCAGTTCCATGTGCCAAAACATGCACCTGCCATATACCCAACGATCCATCAAACCTGTGGCTCACAATGCCCTCTCTCTGTCCCCGCTGGATAAGTTGTCCCACACTAGGCATGAAAGGGCCAAGATGAGCGGTAGAGTACCAGAGATTAGAGCCTCACCCTCTATGAGGAGCGGGCCCTGGAGATCGCGGGGTTGACCGGGGAGAGAGCAGTCACCGACAGCAAGGTTGACCTGTGCGCAGACTCTTTTGCAACCTATTACAGGCTGGAGATTGAATGTTCCATGCTTCTGTTATTGTCTGAGCCTCTGGGCTGAGATTCATCTGTGCGTGGTGTTTGTCAGCATGACCCTGGCGTGGTGAACCTCGTGGTGGATTAAGCAGGTAGGTCTTTAAGGTGGGTGCCTCCCCCCCACAATGCAAATCCTACCCACCCCATCCCACCAGTCCCCCAAAAGTCTCTCTGCCAGAGACCTCCACCAGAGACCCTCACCAGAGACCTCCATAACACAGAGCCCATAACTGAGACCCCCATCAGAGACCTCCACCAGAGATACCCCCACCAGAGACCCTCCATAACAGAGAACCTCCATAAACAAGACCCCTGCATGGAAGCCAGAGAGCAGACCAGACAGAAACAGAGAAAAAAAAATCACTGCATTAAAACTCGCCTTCCCTTATACCTGCTTCCTCGGGCAGAGAAAGCAGCAGCTGTAAATTCCTAGAAAGCTGAAACCACATCTCCAGGGTTAAAACCCCCAAAGACTTTGATCTGCAAAGATTTTATCTACAGCAATGAGAAATAGCTTTCACTAGACTGTGATTGACAGCTTCCAGACAGCTAGACGTCTGGATAGTTTAATTTAATTTCCCCTCACGCTTGAATGGATCTCAAGTACCCTGCTGTGAAGCTAACTGTAATGCTTATAAACGTCTAGCCACGATTGCTCTTGATTACATCAAAAGCAGGTCAGTGCTTCCTGCTGAGAGAAAAGCACAAAGTACAAATGCGCATTCATGGCCTCAGAGATTGACTTTCTAGTGTACTGCAGGACAGCATCTGGAGTAAAGCCTACGCATGACAACGTCAAAGCCATTCATGCACTTCCAACACTGTCTAACTTGAAAACGTTGGCAGGTCCCTTGGTACCACCAACTTTTATCGCAAATTGGTGCCTGAGTGTCCAGAGATTGAGGATTGTCCTCAGCAGCTACTGTACAAAATTGCATGATGGGAATGATCAATCACAGAGCAAACAGTGTTTTAAACATTAACGGTAAAGAAAGTATCCCTGCTGGTCCCCATGAATTTCAATCCACATGTGGAAACAAGTGTTGTTCAGCTGAAACAATGATCACTTGAAGCCGTCTGGTGGCCGAGTTATAGATCACAGTACTGAAGAGTTCATTAGAAACTATGTAGCTTGTACATTCAGTGGAAGATCTGCTAACCCATGTCCCACACTTCTACAGCTGACCCTTTGGCCAATAAAACCATGGCAACAACTCCCAAGTAGTTATTTCTGGAAAAGTGCAAGTAGCGTTTTCTGCTTGTGGTTCATCTCTATGGTTAATGGCTGGAAATTGCTGCAAAACATTTTATAACCACCACTTCAGTCATTGGCATTCTAGACAAGTTATTTACAAAGTGGGGTTTGCCGGCGACTGTCATTACAGACAATAGACTGCAGTTTGTTTCCTGTCAGTTCACGGAGTTCTTAGCAAGCTACAGAATTCACCACCATCTGACATCACTTCACAACCTGTAATCAAATGGTGAGCAATTCAGCAAGGTGATAAAGGGGCTGGGGCTGGTTTAGCACAGGGCTAAATCGCTGGCTTTGAAAGCAGACCAAGGCAGGCCAGCAGCACGGTTCAATTCCCGTACCAGCCTCCCTGAACAGGCGCCGGAATGTGGCGACGAGGGGCTTTTCACAGTAACTTCATTTGAAGCCTACTTGTGACAATAAGCGATTTTCATTCATTTTCAAAGGACAGTCTGAGAACCAGTATGCCAGAGGGGATAATGTTTGAACAACCCATTCACATATTGATCCATCCCACACTTTCGGACTGGAAAGACACCATCCGAACATAACTTTCACATGACACTGACCATTTTCCAGCCGTAACTAGTAGTTAATGAGAATGTCAGTGTATATTTTGACAAATAAACAAATGCAAGCGAGCCACGATTCGAGGTCGGAGATTGGGTTTGAAGCAAACGGCCAAATTGCTGTCACAAACCTTCATCATCCATATCAGGTCCAATGCAGATCAAATGGTTGCCCAGTGCCAATGCTTATCTGGTGGATGTCAACAGGATGTAGAATGTGAAATGCTTGATAGCAAACAGAACAGGATCTTTTGATTACAGTGATAATGAGGATACACTACCTTTTCCAATCAGTGATTTTGATCATCTGCCTGATCAATTGATCACACAGAACCACAACAAAAACATTGTTTATCTAATCGCAGATTGGAGGGGCTTTCATTCTTTAAAGACTACTTCTTGAAAAGAAAAGTTGAACTGTAAGAAATGATTTAATTCAAAACAAGGGGTTGCATTTTAGTATCCCTGCCGGGCGTGATTTTGGCAGGGCGGGTGGTGGGAGTACGTAAGATGATTGGGAAAGGTCCAATTAATTGAGGCCAAGTTCAAGTCCCGTCCAAAAGCACGCAAAGCCCTTTTAGGTATAAAAGGTATTCCCCAAGAGAGAATCTTTCTTCGTTGGCCTTGGCTCTCAGCGAAGAGAGACCAGCCGGGCAGCTACACCAGACCAAGTAAGTTCCAAGTCAACGCACGCTACGTGATAAACGCTCCTAGTTGCTATCTTGTAAACAGCTCAACCCAGCAGCCTCAGAACCGAGCAACGGCCATTGTTCCTCTGACTGAGTGGGCACCCGAAGCTAAGTATAGGCTTTTAGTAATTGTGATAGTTGAGGTTGTAGAGTTTTATGCATGAGTAGATTTGTCTGTGTGTAAATAAATGAGCATTGCTTTTGAACTTACAATCTGGTGTATCGAGTCTTTGATCAGTATTTGGTTTGAACCTTGTGGCGGTGTCGAAAGATACCTGGCTACTCTTGAGCAAACGTAATTAAACAGAGCCAAATTAAGAGACAACACCAAAGAGAGCAACTTATGTATATTGGATCCTGTAAGTTCTGAAATGTTTTATAGTTCTGTCAATGAACCTGTGTTGTTCGGAGATATTTCAGTCATCTAAGATAGCACAGCTTCCTCGCAAATGAATGATGGATGCAGTTCCAAGTCAGGATGATATGGAGGGGAACATGGTGGTGTTGTATCTTGTGTGGTTGTGGCAGTTTGTGTCAGCGAGCAATAATTACACGCAGAATGTGGAATAACTTCTTATTTTGCTTTTTTGTTCAATCTGCGCAGCATCCAAAATGCAAACCAATGTGAAAATGCACAACTGCAGCCAAATTGAAAATAGTAATAATGACACATCAGCACTCCCTGAGTAAAGCACACAACGTAATAGTTAGTCTGAATCCTTCTGAATTGGAAGGATCTGAGGTGCCCCTTAATAATCCAGAATTACAATGTGCAAAAGGGCTCTGAGCTGATACTGCATTTTAAGGAAAGTCAAAAGCAGCAACTCACTGAATGCAGTTCTGCACTTCCCAGAATAGTGCCAGTAGACACCGGAAATCTCCTCACCTTAACTCCATCCTGGTTGCTGATAGAGTGTAGTCACAGGAAATTCAGATGGAGAGTTGGGAGAAATCTATAAATAAATAGGTACTCTTGCTCTTAATCAAGAATTGTGTAAAACAGTGGGCTAAGCAGATATCGCTTTCACAGGACCAGGAGAACAGAAGGTGAATGACACAACACCCACACAGCTTAATCCAGTGTGGCTTTTCAAACTAAAAAAAGGACTGAAAATTGCAGACATTGTGAGGAACAACGGGTTCCTGACAGTATGTTGCAAAAGCGATTTTATTTTCAGATTCTAATGTCATGGTAATCTGCCAGTGGATAGTTAGTACTTTTGGAAAATTCTGTTTCTAACAGTACCTGTTAGCTGCTGGGCTGAAGTTTACTGTGGAACAATTAACCATTACGCACGTAAGCTATACTTGCGGCACAGTTAGCATATGTTGCCAAGAACATTTGTTAATTGTGCTGTAAGTATGACATGCATGTATGATGCAGACGAAGGTTATGTAATGGAAGGCATTGTTGAAATGATTTAGTATGATCACCAGAAGCACATGGCACCTAATTCTGGCGCCTCACATTTTGGTTCCCAGGTGACAAGAGCTACTGGATGAAATGTCAGACTATGTTCAAGAGCACACACACCGCACAGTACCAACAACTATACCTTTTATAACTTCTGGCAGAAGATATCTCATCTCCTACATCTAGGCACTTCCAACATATTGCTGTGGAACCATGCTTTATATCAAAAAATAATATTTGAATTTAGTGGCTGGTTCCCTGAACCGATTTTTTAAAAAACAAGGATTAAAATCAGTGACTTGGGCTCACAGTCAAAGATGGCTGCATATTTGCATTCCTGTACCCTCGACATAACAATACCATTGAAATAGAGACAACCTGTCAGCAAAGATGTCTCGACAGCAAAGGTCATGAAGAGTATGAATGGGGGCAATCACTTATCCCACTAGGAAAGTTTCCGGACAATCAACTAGGTAGAAACAATACATTAGATATAGTCATCTGAGCAATGGGACCCTAGTTGAGAGAGGAATTCCCAGCTATGATCTAATCAAGCTTTTGTTTAATTCATCCCTGGGATGTGGCAGCACTGGCTGGGCCAGCATTTATTCCAGCTGAGGGCAATTAAGAGTCAACCACATTGCTGTTCATCTGGAGTCACAGGTAGTTCAGACCAGGTAAGGACACCAGGTTTCCTTCCCGATAGGACATTAGTGAGCCATATGGGTTTTTGCAACAATCGGCAATGATTTCATGGTCGTCATGAGAACTTTAAATTCCAAATTTTCTATTGAATTCAAACTTCACCATCTGCCATGGTGGGATTCGAACCCAGATGTCCAGAGCATTACTCTGGGTCTCTGGATTACTAGTCCAGCGATAATACCACTACGCTACTGCCTCCCCTTCATGAATGCACTAGCTATGATCATATTTGGGTCACTGCCAGTTGGCAAAAGGGTTATGTGGCAAGCCAATCCTTTGTGTGTCAGTTAAAGCATCTGTTTTCTTTGCAGAATCAGGCAAGCAATGGAGACGCTGAAGGAATAAGACCATGAATGGGTTCCTTCCTCTCCATCCAGCTTGCTGGCTTTGTACCCTGTCTGCTGACTTAAACTAACCCGGTGCCACAGACAGGGATTTTAGAAATAACTTGGCCCAATTCAGCTGTCTCCAGAGGAACAGATAAATCGTCTGTCTAAATGTTTAAACTGCCTCAACACTGAAAACAGCATGAGCACAGAGTGAAAGCAACAGGATCACTGAGGAGGTCAGCCTGAAGCCAACCAAGTCAGCAACCTTCAAGGGCTGTATACCCCTTTAATTTTGTAACTGGAAATTGCTTAATCGATCCTGAAATTTATTTGTGCGTGTGTGTGAACTTTGTGTGTTTTTTCTAATTGTTTTACTTAGACAGAGTTAAGTACAATTTAAAACTATGATCTTTCCTTTTTATAAACTCAAGAAAACCAATCTGATCATGTCCTTTAGAGCACGTAAATGGTTATACACTCATGGAATTGACAAGTACATGCTTTTAAAACAAAAACCTGCTGTAGTCAAACAAGGAGAGAGTAAAGAGAGGATTCTGGCACGAGTTTCATCGGCCATGCTCCCAAAATGGTGGCCAAATTAGCTGCAAGGTGGTAGCTAATCCTTTGACACCATTCTGTGTCCGATTAACATTGTCCTCACACATAATTTCTCCTGTGTGTGCACCACCCTGGGCTGGTACAGCATTTGGCTATTTAATATGTTTAAAATAAATTTAGAGTACTCAATTCATTTTTTTCCAAATAAGGGGCAATTTAGTGTGGCCAATCCACCTAGCCTGCACATCTTTGGGTTGTGGGGGTGAAACCCTCGCAAACACGGGGAGAATGTGCAAACTCCACACGGGCAGTGACCCAGAGCCGGGATCGAACCTGGGACCTTGGCGGCGTGAGGCAGCAGTGCTAACCACTGCACCACCGTGCTGCCCCGCGTTTGCCTATTTAGTGTTCATGCAGAATGACACCCAATGACATTACCTGGGTTTGTGATCACATTTGTGCCATTTCCACCGGGCTCAGTTCAGGAACAGAAAATCCTCATTAAAATCTGGCACTGCTACTTCCTGGTGTTGAGCTCCGAGGTCCATTAAAGGACTTTAAAGGTGCCTCCACTTTAATCTTTGGCAAATTGATTTTTAAAATGTTTTTGCTGCATTGGTAAGTATACATTAGCATGGTTTGATTTACTGTCTGATAAGAAACACTCATTTTTTTCCTTTATTCCTTCATAGGTGACAATCGGTGACAGTTTCATAGTGGGACCAGCTTTCAAATCCAGATTTACTGAGCTGCTTGAAATTCCACCAGCTGCCTAGGTGGATTCGAACGCCTACTCCCAAAGAATTAGTCCGGTCCTCCAGATTATGAGCCAAATTACATTACAAATGCATCACCACCTCCCTTGTACTAAGCTTAGAAGGAGAGAGAATCCACAGAGGCTGAGATTTGAAAATTCATAGTAAATTTCATAGAATTTACAGAGCTGAAGGAGGCCATTTGGCCCATCAAGTCTGCACCGGCCCTTGGAAAGAGCACCCTACCCAAGCCCACGCCTCCACCCTATCCCTGCAACCTAGTAACCCAACCTAATCTTTCTGGACACTGAGGGCAATTTAGCATGGCCAGTCTACCGAACCTGCACATCGTTGGACTGTGGGAGGAAACCGGAGCACCCGGAGGAAACCCACGCACACATGGGAGAACGTGCAGACTCCGCACAGACAGTGACCCAGCCAGGAATCGAACCTGGGACCCTGGCGCTGTGAAGCCGCAGTGCTAACCATTAGACTGAATTCAGACCTGTTTGGCGGTGTCTTTGTTTTACTTAATACCTTCAGCAGCCATTTTGAAATGTAGGAGCTATCAGAATTGACATTTGAATTACAATGCCTCAGTTACAATGAATTTTAGCTGTGTCTTGAATAAATTGATATCCTCCGTATGGCTCGATATCACACTATTAACCCAATCAACCTGTGGGACGTGATATATTAACGATTGCAAGGCAAGTTCAGCATCAAGATTATCTCTCTGCTCAGTAAGATAGTTCCCCCACCTCTATACTTCCTAAATGTATGGGTGTGTCCTAGAAACTGGCTTATTTAGAGGAAGATGAATAACCACATGATCTCTTGAGGAAGCCTCAACATTTAAAGTTGTTTAAATTGCATTGTGCTCTTCTTGATAGCTCTGATGTTAACCAATTAAGCCTTTGATGTTTTTAGTAACTGACAAACAGTATTGTTGCAATTGTATAAGGTGTTGGTGAGACCACATTGGAGTATTGGGCCCAGTTTTGGTCTCCTTATTTGAGGAAGGATGTGGTGGCATTGGAGGCAGTTCAGAGGAGGTTCACCAGATTGATTCCAGGGATGAAAGGGTTGATGTATGAGGAGAGATTGAACAGTTTGGGCTTATCCTCGCTGGTGTTTAGAAGAATGAGAGGGGATCTGATCGAGGTATATAAAATACTAAGTGGGATTGATACAGTGAAAGTAGACCAAACGTTTCTATTTGTGGGACAATATAGAATGAGAGGTCACAGGTATAGATTGAGAGGTGGTAGATTTAAAACTAAGGTAAGGAGGAACTAACACTCGCAGAGGGTGGTGAAGTTGTGGAACTCGCTGCCCCATAGTAAGGTGGAATCTGAGTCATTAGATGGTTTCGAGAAGGAGATAGATATATTTCTGTTTTTAAAAACTGGCTAAAGGGATATCGGGAACAGGTAGGGAGGTGGATTTGAGACCAGGAAGAGATCAGCCATGATCTGATTGAATGGTGGAGCAGGCTCGAAGGGCTTAATGGCCTACTTCTGCTCCTAATTCTGATGTACCTATGTACCAAACCTCACCTGCTGAGGTCTCAATTTGTTGTCAAGAGCCTTTGGCATATCATCATGAGAAGGTGATGCAATAAACTACCTTTTTGAACCTCTGCAGGCCATGTGGTGTAGGTACACCCACAGAGCTCCATGATTTTGCCCCAGCGACAGTGAAGGAATGACAATATGCTTCCAAGTGAGGATGATGAGAGGCTCGGAGGGGAACTTGCAGGTGATGATGTTCCCCTGTGTCTGCTGCACTCATCCTTCTAGGTGGCAGAGGTTGCGGGTTTGGAAAGTACTGTCTGAGGAGCCTTGGCAAGTTGCTGCAGTGCATCTTGTAGATGGTACACACTGCTGCCACTGTGTTCAATGATGCAGGGAGTGGGCGTTGAAGATGGTGGATGGGCTACCAATCGAACAGACTGCTTACAGTGTTTTTGGAGCTGCACTCATCCAGGCAACTGGAGAGTATTCCATCACACTCCTGACTTGTGCCTTCGAGATAGTGGACAGGCTTTGGGGAGTCAGGAAGTGTCTGACCTGCTCTTGTAGCCATAATAGGAGAACTCCTCTGATCTTCTTCGAATAGTGTTGCAGATTCCTTTATGTGTACCTGGGAAAGCAGACGGGATCTGAGTTCAAAATTTGTTTCAAAATCATGGCTACTACAGCACTTTCTTATTACTCTCATACCTCACCTAGTGAGGTCTCAATCTTTTGCTGAAGAGTTTTTTTTGGAAACAGCTCCCATATTTGGAGTGCTGACAGGCAGCGTCTTAGTCAGGGTGGAGTGACCGGGGGGTTGGTGGGGCAGGGCTGCTGTGATGATGAATGGCGTGGTGACGGTGAAGTGCATGAAATCTGGCAGCTCGCTCACATAGCCAAGCTGGCACTATTTAATCATCCTCCCAGCTCCATAAAAATTATAGAACTATTAGAAGGCTGATTGTTGAGTTGCACTGGGCAGCACTTGCACGACTCGTTTGCTGGACTTTGAAACCCTAAAATTGCATCGGGGTTCCATGTACATGAGAAGAAGCCTGATTGGCACAGGTTAATGGCACTGCCATCTTTTGTCAGGTCAGGCTACTGGATGGTAATTTCCCAGCCCGCTTCAAAGCTAGAACGGGCCAAATGGTTGTCGGAGTGAGCCAGTGAGTGTTGCGCAGTGACCTTGATCTCATTGCTCTGGTTCTGCTAATGGTGGGATTGAGACCAGCACTGCCCCCTCCCCACTTTCTGTTCCCTGAAACACAGAGAGAAATTAACATTTAAATGGTAAGTCAACCTGAACATTTACAAATGTTGTGCTCAAGATCATCATAGCTAGAACCATGGGAGCTGTTTAACTGCCTTACCTACAGTGCCAATTTTATACAGGTTTGTGAAACAAGTGTGGACAGTCAAAGGCCTGCCCCAGGTCTCATTCCAATATCTCCAGACTGACTCTTTCGCGAACCCTATTGGAATGATGTGAAGGCAGGTGGGAGAGGGGAATTGAATGGATGTGGACTTTAAGATTTCCAAGGACATCATTGAGCAGACTCAATAGGACAAATGGTCTAATTCTGCTCCTATGTGTTATGGTCTTATGGGAGTTGTAGCGCGAAAGCCCTGTTTCAGATCCCTCCATGTGTGTATATAGTTACCCTTTTCATTGTTCCCAATAAACCCCTTTTCGTCATATAAGAAGCCCCCACAGTATTGCCTTGAGTCACCACACCCACCTTGTCAGACTTAAGTGCTCCCTCTAAGTTAAGCTCCCTAACAGCAAGAAATTAGACATTCACATTCACAACTGCACAAGGAGAAGTGGACGTCTTCCATGATTTCTGGTGAGTTACACTACATTGTCCTCTTTGGGGAGTGTCTGTTGATGCAAGCCTATGCTTGAGACTGGGTGGTGGCAGTGCAAGTTACATGGAGGAGGGCCCACAAAGGTTTAGTGGGGAAGGGTGGAACAGTGGCTGGGCAGAGGTGGAAGGGAATACGGCAGGCTGTCCGGGTGCGCTTCGAATATGGGTCTTCTGACCCCCATGAAGTCATGCAGGGATGGCGACCTCCCCCCGCTGTGACATTTGGTGAGTTCCTCACGGACGTATGTGTAATAACCTCAACAGCGCATGATCGCACTTGGTCAGCCATACCCTACCCCACAGCAAGAATCATTCCCACTTCCGAACCCACCTCCAGACTGTTAAGACCGAAGGCAAGGACTTGAGGTCAGGTAGGCAGGATACAACTTGGAGTATTTACTACTTACAATAAAATAATTCCACTACTCCTCTCCCCACAGGGTCACCCTTCCTGACCTGCTCCCAGATCGGGGTTTATATCCTGTGGGGTTCCTCCAATCTGGGGGAGGCTCTGCCCGCCCACCCCACCGATTACCTGGGGAGCATGTACTCCAAGGTGTAGGAGGGGAACCATATACTGTGTAGGGTTTGGCCCCTAGGGCGGTGGTCGTAACACCAACGTAGACCCCAGATCAGAAGATTCCGGCTGCTATACCTGTAAAGTGTGAATGCCACCACTCAAATTCAACTGGAACAGATCCTTGTTAATTTAAATGTGATGATAACCAATAATTTCATCATGTCATAGATGGAGCACAGAAAAGGTACCAGGAATTACTATCTAATTAATCAAGCTAATATTGTAGATGATTACTGCATTTCATTTATAACACTGCCGCCACTCGGTGAGCCCCTCAATTTAACGCACAGGAGAATAATGACAAGGAACACAAGCAGATGGTTAACCCTGGATAAAATTCTGGCCGTCTAATCTTAGCGATGACCTTTAAGTCTGGCGGCATGCTGGGTAAATGAACAAGCTCGTTATCAGGAAGTGATTTAGCCGCTGTCATGTAGTTCTGTTCCTGAAGGAGATGAATCAGGCTCATCAATGCCTGGATGCTGGATGCTTTTCATCAGTCATGAACTGTAAACTCATTTGAAATCCAGTCAGATCTATAAAGAGCTGGGAGCTCCCTCTCATCTCACTGAGAGAAAGTCATATCGCTCAGTAATTAAATCCTTTCAACTTTTGAAGGTCGAGCGTAAGTTTTTTTTTCGCCGTGGCGATTTAGGTAGCAACAAGGCTTGGTTGATACAGGGAACTTAAGTTGCCGAGCAGGCCGACAATCAAGACCGTATTCATGTTTGAATAGCCACATTTAGAATGCTCCCTCTTATTGACCAGCTTGATACGTAACATCATCCAGTTTTCCAGGATAAAGCCTACGATCGATTATCAAGAATTTGAAAATTAATGAATCAGTCTTTTCTATCCAGAACAGTAAAATGTAATTTTGTGGTGATTTTAACCTCGCTAGCTGGTCTGAGGAGGATGGCAGACTTTTGGAACATCTCTTGCGTGAGTCCTGGATGCCAGCTGTGGTTCCGCCTCTTTATCAGTACAATTGAACACAAAAACCAAGGCTGACACTCCAGTGCAGTCTCGGAGGAGTGCAGCATTGTTGAATGAGATGTTAAACTGAGGGCCTGTTTGCAATCTGGATGTGGGAGACCCTCTGGAACTATTGTGAAGAAGAGCAAGGGTGTTATCCCTGGTCGGTCTTTTTCTCTGGCAATCAACGTTGCAAATAACAGACTGGACATGATTGCATTGGTGTTTGTAAGAGCTTGCTGTGCACAAATTGGCTTTTGGAATACATTGCAACAGTGACTACACTTCAAAAGCATTTATTGGCTGGAAGGCACTTTGAGATAGTCAGTCATGAAAGACTCTCTGTAAAGACTCTTCAAATGCAAGTCTTTAGGGTGGCGCAGTGGTTAGTATTGCTGCCTCACGGCGCCGAGGACCCAGATTCGATCCTGGCCCTGGGTCACTGTTCGTGTGGAGTTTGTACATTTTACCCGTGTCTCTGTGGGTCTCAACCACACAACCCAAAGGTATGCAGGATACGTGGATTGGCCACGCTAAATTGCCCCTTATTTGGAAATAACGTTTTGAAAAATGCAAGTCTTTGGGCAGAATCCTCTGGTTCTGGGGACTAATTAGAGTGGCAGGTGGGATAAACACCGCATTTCCAGCTGGGCAACGGAACGGATATTGCAGCAGATTTTATACATAGAGACTAATTAGTTATGCATCAGCGAGCAGTTCTCCAAATCATCTGCCTTGCCATTAGCTAATGGGATCAAAGGTTCTGGAGCCGTATTTAAACTCCATCCGGAAACACAGATTAAGTCTTTCAAGCCCAGCTGTGTTCTTGAGCGACGCTCAGATTACCCCCAGGCAAAAGAAGTGGGTAACCCCGAGATTCAGCCACAATGTCCTTGAGGTTCTGATCCGATGTGCCTGCCAATACCGGGAAGTCCTTTTCCTGACTGTTCCAGGAGGTTCACCAACCTCATCTCACCAGACTGGAAGGTGGTCACAGAGGTGGTCTGTGCATCAGGCACCCACCAGCAAGTGCAGGAAGAAGTTAAATGATCTCATTCACTCCGCCAGTAATCTTCTGCATACTCCAATCTCACACATCATACACTCAGAGAGTTACACCCCTCAAGGACCTCACACAATATTAGAGTGGATACATCAGCACCGAATGCCTAAAGGACACATCAACGTCACCGGCATCCCTTCTATCACCCGACATAAGTAACATCTTCAGCACACATAGGAAGCAAGCATGCTCCACAAACTTTGCTCTCTCCCTTCTCATCTTCTCAGCACATTCATGCATGCCAAGCTTGCCCACAACAGGAAGGAGAAATCCCAGATCGGAGGAGGGATGGCTGATATTCAGCAGCTAAGTAAGTTCGCCACATTGAATGGGGACGGCAGGGACTGCTCCTGTGACAATGGTGAGATTGGCCTCTCCCAGCAAACCTGATTGAATGAGCCCTCCATGATTTATCATAGCCTGATAATTAGTGAATGATAGACAAAGTTGTATTCTGTCTGCTTATGAACTAAATCTATCTTTTCTCTCTTACAAGCAATCGGCACAAGCAGACCACCAGAGATACCGTAATCCCCAGCCCCCAGGTCACATCAGAGGAGGATGCTGAGCATGCATTTGATGAAGACAAACATGGACCTCCACCAGAGCAGAGACACAAACCCTGGTGGCTCATGGATCTACATTAGGCTCAGTGCCTTACTCTGGGGGACACGTCACTGACACGTCTCCTCTTCAGTCAGATATAGTGACAGCCTAGGTCTCTGGCACTCAGATCAGGCACCCACTGAGTCTGAGTCAGATTATGAGCCTCTGGAAATGCAAAGACAGGCGGCAGAAAATCACGTAGAGTTGCAAGCGGCAATCAGCAGACTAGATCGAAGGGTGCAGGGGTCAGTCCATGTTATGTCTGATGTTATGGCTCCAAGGTCTTCATGGGAATAGGGACAGCCACCATGGAGACCTTGGTCCACCTGATTCTGCCAAACATGCACTTGGACTTTCACTCCAACGTTCAAAGCATAGATAGCATCCATTAATAATAATAATACTGATAATGGCTCGGAGAGAGGGGGACAGGGCCATTGAACCTCACTCCAGGAGCTACTTCTCCTCAAGGAGTCAGGCAGTGGTCCCCGGGTACCTAAAGCAGGAAAACGATTGGCTGGACACCCTGAGGTCATTCGTCCATGTGACTCCCAGTGCGTCCAGCCAATCCCAATTGTTAGTTGTCTCCGTCGGATGGGTATGAACTCTTTAGCCTCTGGTTCTTGTTGGGACTCTCCTGGACCTCGGACCATAAGCCAGGTTTCCTCTGCAGCCTGTGTTAGATGATGCCCGGACCTTCTTCTCCTCGTCAATCTGAGCACTGCCCACAAGTCGGCAGAACTGTGCACAATCTCCATTCTGAAATCCTCCTTCTTCTTCCGGTCAGATCAATCTAACAGATGAATGTAGCTTGAATAACTACTGCAGACTTCCCACTCACAGCCAGAAAGCAGTTGGCATGCCCTTTGACTGTGTTTGCACTTTCCCTGTTCCAGTCTTTTAGCAGAGGCCCTCCCTTACAGATAATAGTTGCCTAATTAGCCAACCCAACAAAATGACATCTCAATCCCACAGAAGGTGGACAAGGTTTCAACACTGCCATGAAAAGTTGAACCTCAGTAAAGACGCTCATAAGCTGCCTGATTAGGATTAGAGATTACTGCTGCCTGGCACTTTTGGAATGATTGGGTGCCTTGTGCCCTGTGACCCATGTCAATTGGATGATGCACTTTATGGGGTTTGAATGAACATCTTGCAGATATCCAGCAGCTGTGCTCCCCTACTGGCTGTCTGCCTCTTCCCTTCTCACATTCCTTTGAATGTTCAGTGAGACCACCACTAATGTGACCCTTTTGACTTCTGCTGTCCCATGTCAAAGCACAGCATTGGTTAATGGTGCCAACTCTAAGTTCTCAGTAAGGTTCTCATGAGTTCTATCAGCGGATCCTTCATTTCCATGTTGTAAATCCAATGAGCATGAGGGCATCCCCTGATAGGGCCCCGGGTTCCATCCAAGGACTCCTCCCACATTGCCTCAGACCCCTCCCAGGGAGATTTTGCTGCAGTTTCATTTTTAAACCACGTCGTTGATTCAGGGTGTCAAAGTGCTGGGGTTGCACTTCTGGGGCGAGATTCTCCGACCCCCCCCACCACGCCGGGTCGGAGAATCGCCGGGGGCTGGCGTGAATCCCGCCCCCGCCGGTTGCCGAATTCTCCTGCACCGGAGATTCGGCGGGAGCGGGAATCGCGCCACGCCGGTTGGCGGGCCCCCGCCCCGCGATTCTCCGGCCCGGATGGGCCAAAGTCCCACTGCTAGGATGCCTGTCCCGCCGGCGTGGATTTAACCACCTCTCTTACGGGACGATCTGGCCACGGGGGGTGCCCCCACGGTGGCCTGGCCCACGGTCGGGGCCCACCGATTCGCTGGCGGCCCTGTGCCGTGGGGGCACTCTTTTCCTTCCGCCTTCGCCACGGTCTCCACCATGGCGGAGGCGGAAGAGACTCCCTCCACTGCGCATGCGCGGGCATGCCGTGAGTGGCCGCAACGCTCCCGCGCATGCACCGCCCGGAGATGTCATTTCCGCGCCAGCTGGCGGGGCACCAAAGGCCTTTTCCGCCAGCTGGCAGGGCGGAAATTAGTCCGGCGCGGGCCTAGCCCCTCAAGGTTGGGGCTGGGCCCCCCAAGATGCGGAGGATTCCGCACCTTTGGGGCGGCGCGATGCCTGACTGATTTGCACCGCTTTTGCCGCCGGTCGGCGGACATCGCGCTGATACCAGAGAATTTTGCCCCTGGTTCAAGACCATCTTCAACCCTCCTCCTGTAGCATTCCCATCCCTCTGATTATCCTGGAACCCCATCACGTGCAGGTAAAGCTCGCAGGGGAATTCTCCAGCCTCACACATTAACCCGGGATCCCATTGTAAACATTGTGGACCCACCATTAAGCCATCATGGAGGGTACTGAGGGAAGAATTCCAACTTGATTTCCCACCGGCGGAAAGCTGACTTTTATGCGCAATCTGAATGCTGTGTTCCTGGTGGCCGTGTTTCTTGCCTCTGGTAGGACTAGAAAAATCCACCCTTTCTTTTTGCTCTTACTCTCACGCCTCATTTGGGTAGGTCATATTGGTTTCTCGTTCAAACCTGGCACCAAGGCCTCAGTGATGGGCATTTTGAGTGGCACGAGGTTACAGGCTGGAAGGAATCATCCACCACTAGATTTGGCGGGAGGGCCTTTAGAGGGCAATAAAGTCACTTCGGCTCCATAAAAAAGACAAAGGATTAACTCACCTGTCAGTACCTTTTTGCCCTACATCCTCTTGCAAGGAAAGGTTAGCAAGGAAATCACAAGAGCCTCCCATTTAGGCCTCAAGTGACATTGCAGTTGAGCCCCGTTTAGAGCCAGATCAACATATTTAAAGAAGGACCCGTGCCTTTTGCAGAATGCCCACCATGCCAGCTGGAAAGAATGTGTTAAATTTATAATCTGTGGGTGAGATTAAGCCACTATGGCCATTTTAACTGTCTGCCTGCCCAGGTTTCCAGGTTTAAGATCAATATTTCTGCTGGACTTTCACTGCCACATTTCTTTTTTGAAGTGGTTTTGCTGTCAGGAAATGCAGATAACCTTTCCCCCGGGGCAGACAGGATTTTCCGCTGGTGTAACTGCAGAAGAAAGTGCTGGAAAATGAATCCAGGGACAGCTTTGACAGCTCTCTTGCTCCATGTCCTAAGACCTCCCAGGAAAACGATGAATGAAATAGAATACATCGGCCCAAGTATGTGCAGTTGCATTGAGAGAGCTTATTTGTGACAGGAATATGTCACTTGTATTTCCCATCATTTGTACCTGAGTGACATGAGGCAGTGAGTTCTGGGCATCCAGAGAAGCAATGGTATGAGGCAAGACATTAATTTTCTCCTCAGAAAATTGGTTATATTAACTTTAATAGAAGAGCAAATTTAACAGACAGGCAAAGAAACACACCTGGCTTTTTTTTGTGCTTGTTCAAATATAAACATCATAAACTGTCACCCGAAGATTTGGAAATTTGTTTTTTGCTTTAGATATTTATTTTTAGTAAATCTAACTACTCCACTTGAACGTGCTCCCAGGAGAAGAATCTGTGTGAGTGTCCATAATTGGTTGGGTAGATGTTAAATGAAGTGTCTATAATCAAGTTGTGTGGCTGTGGTATTTAGTCATCCTTGATATATTCACAGTCAGTGAGCAGAGAGGAGTAGTGCGGAGCTTAAGAAGGAAGAAATGTCTCCTGGGCCAAAGAACTTGCATCCTAGATTAAATGAGGCTCGGGACTCATCTGGTATTCTCTGTGCTATTTTACATGCAAAGCTTTGGAATGCACAATAAAACAGACCTTTGCCATGCTGGAAGAGGAACTCAGCAGAACAAACGTTACAATATTGGCTGCACATTTCCTTTTCTACAATCGGAAACAATACAATCAACATTATTTCCGTGTTATTGATGATAATGATTCAGCACATGTGTTCAATAAAAAACATCGGTGGACACAGCGAAGTACAATATCAGAGGCACAACACTCATTCACTCATTCAGCTTTGACAAAGAGTCATCTGGACTCAAAACGTTAGCCCTTTTCTCTCCCTACAGATGCTGCCACACGTGCTGAGATTTTCCAGCATTTTCTTTTTGGTTACTCATTCACATGGCATGTTCCTGGTCAAGGAGGAAGATTGGGCGGCATGGTGGTGCAGTGGTTAGCACTGTTGCTTCACAGTGCCAGAGACCCGGGTTCGATTCCCACCTAGGGAGACTGTGTGTGTGGAGTTTGCACTTTCTCCTCGTGTCTGCATGGGTATCCTCCCACAGTCCAAAGCTGTGCAGGTTAGGTTGATTGGCCATGCTAAATTGCCCCTTAAAGTGAGATTACATGGTGGGGGATTGGGCCTAGGTAGGGTGGTCTTTCAAAGGGTCAGCCCAGATTTGATGGGCCGAATGGCCTCTTTCGGTACTGTAGGGATTCTATGATTCTATGATTCATCTCCTCGAGCTTGTAGCAGTGATGCATTAGCAACCTGCTAAGAGTTAGTTGCTTACTTGACTCCCATCCTAGGTACAATTGGAACAGAAGGCTATGGGAGTGGGATTTGTGGAAAAGTAAATAGTGGGTGGAAGGCGTTGCAAAACATATATAGGCTCAGATATTCTGATCTCTGGCTGGTAACCCAGAAGATGCACTAAAGTAAGTCAAAAGGAGCAGAGTGCCAATCCGATTATATTTGCCACTCCATGGAAGTTCTGGCCCTAAGGTTCCCAAATTTATGTGAGAAGAAAAGTTGTGCCAGAGGATTTAAGGGTGGCAATGTCTCACCCCTCACTGTAGAAGTCAGGAAATTATAGATCAGGTCATTCAATTACCAAATTTTTTGAAAGACAATGACAAAAAATGCTTAAAGAAAAAGCAGTGAATATCAGAGTTTACTGATGGGATATTTGACAACAGTGATTGTAAAAGATTAGAAGAGACACACATAGTACAACTGGCAGATGCAGTTCAGTCGAGAAAATATGGGCCATAATTTTATGTTGCTCGAGTGGGCACGTGCCTGAACCGGACGTGGGTGAAATCGTGCAAATATGCATTGGTGGCATGCCGTGCCGTATCACGCACCCGCGCAATATTTTGGTGCGTGGGCAGGCGCAAGAGTCGAAAGTGCGCCCGCCAACAATCAAGCAGGCAATTTTGAGCATTAGGGGCCAATCCAATGCAATTTTACTTGGCCTGTCTGCTTTTCTGCTTGGCGGATGGGCCGATTGGCCGGGTGGCCTTTATGTTCTATCTTCAGCCTCGATCCAGGGCGGGATGAACTGTCTGACTGAAATGAAATTTTAAAAATGTGCCTGGGGCCTGAGGTTTGTGTTTGAATGTGCAGACTGGGCACTCTTTGCATAGTTTCGGCCGTGATCTATTTTTCGCGGGTCAGCAGTTCTCTGAGACAGCTCCGCAGTGGCTGTCCCCCGGAGGGAGCTCATTGGAAACGGCAGGCCGCACCACCCCTTTTCTCGGTGCCTGCCACATTCCAGTCATCCCTGGCAGTGCACAGCCTTTTGTAAAGCGCATTTCATGCTGGTTGCCTGTTAATTGGTTTGTTCAACATGATATTGCGCTCTGGGGTGGAAAGCAGCCGGGAACCCGTTTCACGCTCACTTCCAGGATCGCCCAGTGTGGGCACCCACTGTAATGATACGCATAGCAAGTGTATGTGTAAATATGTATAGCCTCCGACCAGTAGGTGTCAGGAAAGTAATAGCACGTGACACTGTCGCCTGGTGGGAGACTGGAGGAGAAATCATCGTGGTCAGTCGTGTTGTATTAGCTCCAGTTTGATAGCATTAGTTTTCTACCCACAGTTTATTATACTATAATAAAATTGACGAGTCTTGAACGAGATGTTCTTCAGTACGCCGATCCCAGGAATGGTCGGCCTAACATACGATGAACGTCTGAGGATCCTGGGATTATATTCATTGGAGTTTAGGAGGTTGAGGGGAGATCTAATAGAAACTTACAAGATAATGAATGGCTTAGATAGGGTGGATGTAGGGAAGTTGTTTCCATTAGCAGGGGAGACTAGGACCCGGGGGCACAGCCTTAGAATAAAAGGGAGTCACTTTAGAACAGAGATGAGGAGAAATTTCTTCAACCAGAGAGTGGTGGGTCTGTGGAATTCATTGCCACAGAGGGCGGTGGAGGCCGGGACGTTGAGTGTCTTTAAGACAGAAGTTGATAAATTCTTGATTTCTCGAGGAATTATGGGCTATGGAGAGAGAGCGGGTAAATGGAGTTGAAATCAGCCATGATTGAATGGTGGTGTGGACTCGATGGGCCGAATGGCCTTACTTCCGCTCCTATGTCTTATGGTCTTATGGTCTTATGGACTCAGTAATTGTCTCTGTACAAGAACATAACACTCACGACAGATGAAAAATGCAGGCCATGAAGCTTTGCAAGTACGAATAGAAAGATAAATATTACAAGGTACGGAAAGGAGTCCACACCAAGCTGAACAGGTTGAGTAAAAGGAAAAAGGTTTAATGCAACAGAACAGTTACTGCTACTACAGGAGCCAGCTCACGGCCCTCCAGTTTTATGATGTAGAAGGGGTGCTCCACCCCTCAGTGGGGGAGTGTGCATTTCCTTTGGGAATATCAATCCTCCAGTCTCATAAGTGTTCCCTGACCTGCTTAACGTTTCATTAGTGTCCCATAACCTGCTTAACCGCAGGTTATGACAGTAAATATATCTTTTAGGTCCAGATTTTAAGAGGCAGAGAGGAACAGAGGAATCTCGGTGTGGAGAAATAAAGATCATTAAATGTGGTAACACAAGTAAGGCCATAAAAAGTAGAGAAATCCTTAATATTGTATCTGGAGGCATAGAATGTAAAAGGAAGGAGATATGTTTAACTTGTAAAATATATCTACCTGAAATGTGAGTATTGTGAACAGTTTTATGCATCTCATTCTTGGAAATATATTTTAAAATGCATTCACCACGATGTAACAGTTATGTAAGGTGGCTTGGGACATTGGAGCTCTTCTTCCCAGAGCTGAAAAGATTAAGCGGTGAATTTGTAAAGGCCACTAAGGGTCCTGATAAAGTAAGCAGTGATAGATTGTGTGCACTGGTCAGTTGCAAAGTACAGATTCAAAATATTCACGAGAATATTGAATAAAGAGGTAAGAAAAAAACTCTTAGCACAGAGGGTGGTTAGAAGATGGAACGCTCTACTGGAAGCTATTCTTGGAGCAGCCTCCATTAATTCCTCCAAAAGACCAAGTCTGTAAAATATCGGAGCAGAGATAGGCCATTCGGCCCATTGAGTCTCCTCCGCCATTCGATCATGGCTGTTATGTTTCTCATCCCCATTCTCCTGCCTTCTCCCGGCAAAGAAAACTACATCTGGTGTGTGGCCAGACGGAATTAGTGCACTACAGAATGTCTAGTTCATGACTATTTGAATGTTTATTGTTGAGCAATAATTTGGGTCAGATAACAATAAGAAAACTATCAAGAGCTACTAACTACTATATTGCTATTCACTTGAGAGGTGTGGGGCGGGATTCTCCGAAATGGAGGCAGAGTGTTCGCGCCGTCGTGAACGCCGTCGAGGTTCACGACGGCGCGAAACGGCCCCTACCCCAACCGATTCAGGGCCCGGTAATGGGTTAGGAGCGGCGCCGCGTCATTTACACGCGCC
This sequence comes from Scyliorhinus torazame, assembly GCF_047496885.1. Classification (NCBI taxonomy): domain Eukaryota; kingdom Metazoa; phylum Chordata; class Chondrichthyes; order Carcharhiniformes; family Scyliorhinidae; genus Scyliorhinus; species Scyliorhinus torazame. Next base: position 180,961,875 of record NC_092718.1, read on the forward strand.
AGGCCTTGGTGCCGCGTAAAGGCAGCGCCGCATACATGGCGTGGCCGGCGCCGCATAACTGGCGTCACCCGTGCATGCGCGGGCTGGCCGGCGCCAACCCGCGCATGCGCGGTTGCCGTCATCTCCGAGTCCGCCCCGCAAGAAGATGTCAATGGATTTTGCGGGGCTACGGAAGAAAGGAGGTCCTCCTTCAGAGAGGACTGCCCGACGATCGGTGGGCACCGATCGCGGGCCACACCCCATTTGAGGCCCCCCCCCCGGTGCAGGATACCCCTCCACCCCCGCAGGCCGCCCCCCCCCCCCAGCGTTCCCCCGCTGTTCCCGCCGGCAGCGACCAGATGTGGACGGCGCCAGGGGGAACCCGCTGTTTTGGGCTGGCCGCTCGGCCCATCCGGGCCTGAGAATAGCAGGGGTGCCAGAGAATCGCCATTTTGGGTATCTCGGGCGATACTCCGGCCTGCGCCGCGCGGAACTTGACGGGGCCGTTCTCGCCACTTGGGAGAATCGCGGGAGGGCGTCAGACCGGCGTCGCGGGAAAATTTGGCGACCCTGGCGATTCTCCCAACCAGCGCGGGAGCGGAGAATCGCGCCCGTTACAACCAACAAGGCCACTTCCTTATTAGCAATAGCTTTCAGTTGTGAAGGCAGAGGTTGCTCACAGTTAAAGGGGTAAAAGTGACCTTCAGCATATAAGCAAGAACAGGGCTCTATCCTGGTAGTGTTTGGTAGGACAGACAGGCAGCAGCTGCAGTTGCCCCCATAATAGGTATCCACAATATTTAAAGAGGGCTTGAAGGCCTCACTGACGAAAATCCCCTCAACTACAGGGGTTCCCCACCCTGACAAAAAAGCTTCAACCCCAGGGGTCCTCCACATCCCCCCCCCCCCACACTCCCCACGCCCCCAGGCTCTGAGGTGGCAGCCCCAGTGCACTTGCGCTGTATGGCAAAAAATCAAAATGGCTATTCACCTCCTCAGACCCCCTCAGCAGCCATTGCACCCGCTTCACATTTTTAAAAAGGAGTACTAAACGGTGCCCATGTGATTTCTCGCTGGGGAGCCGGCTAATTCTCAGGAGGCCATTACATTCGACTTCAATCTTGCGAGTGAGATGGAAATTCATGCAAATTGGGGAGAATGATATGCTTGTCATATTTGGATGAGATCTGGAACTCGCCATCGGGAGAAGGCCGGTTAGACTGATTCTCAAACTGATTCGTGGCCGGCGCGAATCTCGATTTTGGCCTATCCCACTATTTAACCGGTGTGCCCAAATCCACACCGGGTGCAAACTGGCGGTTTAATCGCGCCCTGTGTGAAAGGAAAGGCAGGTTATCATTGTTGGTGATTCTTTCGGCAATGGCTCAGAAACTATCTTCGAAAATAAAGATATATTCACACGTTGGCTTGTGCTGCAGTCACTGCAAGGAAGAGTCTCAACAGTTCTGCAACAGAAGTCTATCATTATAAAATTATAATTTTAAGCAGATGGTAGATTAGGGCATACATCTGCAATAATAAGCTATTTTTATGAGCACTTATCTGAATCACTTTAATTTGCATTACAATTCATACATCCAGAAGTTAATTACCCTCTTCTCAATTCCTAAATTTGTTCCTAGATCAGTGTAGTGTGACACACAAGATTAAATACCATAGCTAATAGTAGATTAGAACTGAACAAATAAAGGATAGATTTAAATTCAATATAAAATGTCCCTGCTCAGAAATACAAAATATGAGCATGTTTCACGAGGAACCAGAAACACAGCCATTTTGCAGCGACATTTCCACATCTAAAAGGAAATTAATGGTGCCATGCATTCTTATGGAACGTAATAGGGGCGGGATTCTCCCAGCCCTGTGCCGGGCCGGAAAATCCCCGCGAACGGGCCACGCCGCCTCAATGCCGACACGTGATTCTCTGGCCCGGATGGGCCGAGCGGCCATAAGAAAAGAGCCGAGTCCCGCCGGCACCATTCTAACCTGCTCTGGGCCGGCGGGACCTCGGCGTGTAAGGGTCGGGTGGCGGCCTTTAGGGGGGGAGGGTGGGTCTGACCCCGGGGGGGGGGGGGGAGGGGGGGGGGAGGCCCCTGATGTGGCCTGGCCCGCGATCAGGGCCCACCGATCAGCGGGCCGGCCTCTGTGGCTGGGGGCCTCCTTTCTTACGCGCCGGCCCCTGTAATCCTGCGCCATGTTGCGTCAGGGCGGACGCGTTGAAGGAGGCCACTGCGCATGCACGCGTTGGCGCCGGTGTCACTGCTCATGTCCTCGTTGGCGCCGGCGCAACTGCGCATGCGCGGATCCCGCAGCGCACAGTTCGCGCCGGGATCTGCAGCTGGAGCAGCGCAAACCGCTCCAGTGCCGTGCTGGCCCCCTGTAGGGGCCAGAACTAGTCGTGGGAGCTGCCCTTTCACGCCATCGTAAAATGCGATGGCGTTTACAACGGCGTGGACACTCTGCCGCGGGATTGGAGAATCCCACCCTAGATTTCTCAAGCCTCCAGGTAGGCAAGGCTAAGAATAATATTTAGCCATTGAAGCCATTAAGAATTCAATGGTGCAACGTGGCATCCTGTTGGTGGAAACTGCTTTGTGTATGTAATGGTTGCCAAATAATATTGTAGTTCAAGGCTTGCTGAGTACTTTGGTTACAGTTTGGCATGAGTGCAGATGTCAGGAAATTAAAATGGATTCTTACCAATGTAATACTTGAATCCAATTTCTCCCAGCTGTACTAATTAGAACTGAGAATGTTTGAATTCTCAAATACCCTTGTTCGGTCTTCCTTTGATATTTGAGATCCTGTGTAGTGATTATGTGACTGGACTAAATAATCTAGAAATTCGGACTAATAATCATAAATTCAAATCTGCTATCGCCTGGGGAGTTTAATTTCAGTTTATTAAATAAGTCCTGGAATATAAAGCTTGTGTCCGTAATGGTATCCATTAAAACTACGGGATTGTTGCAAAAATCTACCTGGACCTTTGCCTTGTACTAGCAAATCCATTGCGCGGAAGTGGTTTTGCCTACACGTGACCTCAAACCCCCAGCAATGTGGTTGACTCTTAATTGCCCACTGAATTGACCTAGGAGGTTACTCGATTGCATCTCAAGGGAAATTAGGGATTTGTAATAAATGCTGGAGGACGTCATAAATATTAGAATTCAAAATTGCATTAGAATTGCTCCACAAACGAAAATCATAACAAAGAAAAAGTAGAAAGAAAAGATATTGGGGGAGATTTTGAACTTGTCGAACAAGAATCTGAACTAAGGTTGCACCAATATCGGATTCTCATTTTCCAATCACTTCAATGAAACTAAAACAGGTTTTAAACAGACATCTAGGGTGATGCCAATTTTATACCTGGACAGCGGTTTACAAATTGCCCCATTCATATGTTGTATTTCAAGCTTTTCCTCCTCCCAGTACTCTCAATGTGTTGAAACCCCCATTCATTGCACCCTCTCATTCTTTCCTTTGAAGCTTCTTACTTCCTTCAGTCTGGACTTTAAAAAAAACATAATTAGCAGTTTTTTAATAAGCATTGTAGGTATGACCCAAGTACCTTATGGTACATTATAACCGAGAGCATGTTTCAGACAGTCATGGGATGAAAGGGTGGAACATAGTCCTTGGCATAAATTCAAATCTTGGGTATTTTAAATGCGGGCCCTTTAAAGCTGCCTGCTCCAAACGTGGCGGCATTTGGCTGGCAGGGCGAGGTAGAAGTGAGGTTGTGAGGTCACCCAGTGAGGTCACCATGTGAGGTCACCCAGCATCACAAAGGGAAGACTGACATGCGGGCAATGCCTGGAGGTTGACATTGTAAAGGCTGGGTTTCGGGAGAATCCCGAGAGGGGGAAATTGGGGAAGGGAGACCAGCGCAGCAGAGGCACCGACTTGCCTTGTGAGGACCAGAAGAAGAGAACTTCAGCTTCCCTCTCCAACCCCCCGCCCCTGAGGAAAGTATTTCAATTATTTTGGAGAGTATGTGGGCCAAAACGGTTGCCCCGCTCAGGGTTGGATTAAAATATCACTTGGGGTCCCCATTGTCATCATAAGACCTTAATGGTTATTTATACACAAGAAACATGTCTGAGTCTGCCAAGCACACCAGCAAAACCGACCGTGTTAAAATTGGAAATCGAGGGTTTGGAGCAGCAAATAGAACGGGTTCATTTTAACCACTCATCTCTGTTTTCCCTGTTGAACAAGAAATATGAAAACCACCACCCCTCCACCACTCCATCTTGATTCAAATAGATATTTCTTCTCATGTTGCCAACTGAGCCCTGCTCTACTGGATAAGCTCGGGTTTCCATCCACTTTCAGCTGAAACAAAAGTGGTAATGTGTTTTCCGATCAGGTATAATTGGACAGCTTAGCCTGTAAAAGATTTGCTGATTTCAATATAAAACTCTACACTGCATTTTCAATGGGAAGTCAGAACAAAAGACACGTTTCAAGCTAGGGTATATCTCTAACGTTACGCAGGGTAAACAATGCCAAATTGGTTCAAGACCAATTAGATTTAAGCATAAATTATTGTACTGCCTTAAGGAAAAAATTCTGATTAGAATCGGTGTATGTATGATAGGTAATGATTACACCCTGCCCAATTTTACTCTCTAATTTAGGAGCCTCCTTCATTTTTAAAATTGATTGAACAGCCACCTGCAAAGATTGCTGAATTTTTAATTAGACCACGCTAAAACAGTGCTGTCAGACTCAAGGAAGAGTTTAACAAAATAAAATAGTTCCAGTCGTACTTTGCAAACGTGGCCCGAAAGGGTCTCCTTTCATTGATCAGTGACTGACAGAAAAGCGATTGAGATTAGGAAGATTCCAGGATTTGGATCTGAGATGGAAAGCTGTGTCCAGTCTCAGTAATGAAGTTTAATATCCGGAAGCTCATTTTATCTTTTAACCCAGTGTAATATTGCATATATCAGTCTAACCTATTATATACTTTATACATGCATGCACAATCTTTCCTAATGTGATAAATCTTAAGTGACATACACTCCAGGGTTTCCATGTACAGATGCTATAAAACTCCAAGGAGTTTTCCCTGGCTAACAATGCTTAATAAATAAGAGTATGGTGTCCCTCAGGGCTCTGAACTCGGACCGTTACTGTCTCTGTTTTACATTAATGGCCTACCAAAGGTCTGTACTCACTAGAGACATATATATACAATGATAACAGTTCAATGCCATACACACAGATCTGTAAAGATTAATAGACGACACAGTTAAAATCTCTCAGTGGCTCTCTAACAACCATCTGCCACAGAATATAGACAACACAAAATTACTTTCACATAACTGATACTTAGCTGGATCAAAATCATTCCGTGTACATTGTGATTGATTTAGTCAAGCAATTCAGGGCAAAACCGTAATGATACATTTTCATTCAATGTTTCTGTCAAGGTTTTATCTAATGAACATCGAGTCGTTGGTGGTCTAATTTGGTCCAAAGTACCTTAATGGATTATAAAGATTCAGATAAGCCTGTCTCCAGAAGAAAGCACTGCCAAGCATGTGCATTAGGGCATCTGACCAGTTTTTCATTGCAGGAAACAATTCCTCTGTGCATTCTCTGTAAGGAAACAACAAGCTCAATTATAAAGAAATGAGTTGACAACTTGCATATGCCGCACACTGGGTTTAACATCTGCCAGCAATTTTCTCACATATTTGGTGGGTCTCAGCAGCCACAAGGACATGACTGAGAAAATGTGCATTTGCTGGTTTGTTCTTTTGTCAGCTGTGGTCTCCTTTCTTGGTACATAAGGGGCGAGATTCTCCGACCCCCCGCCGGGTCGGAGAATCGCCGGGGGCTGGCGTGAATCCCGCCCCCGCCCGTTGCCGAATTCTCCGCCACCGGATATTCGGTGGGGGCGGGAAACGCGCCGCACCGGTTGGCGGGCCTTCCCGCGCGATTCTCCGGCCCGGATATTCGGCGGGGGCGGGAATCGCGCTGCGCCGGTTGGCGGGCCCCTCCCCGCGATTCTCCGGCCCGGATGGTCCGAAGTCCCGCCGCTAAAATGCCTGTCCCGCCGGCGTGGATTAAACGACCTCTCTTACCGGCGGGACAAGGCGGCGCGGGCGGGCTCCGGGGTCCTGGGGGGGGGGGGGGTGCGGGGCGATCTGGCCCCGGGGGGTGCCCCCACAGTGGCCTGGCCCGCGATCGGGGCCCACCGATCCGCGGGCGGGCCTGTGCCGTGGGGGCACTCTTTTCCTTCCGCCTTCGCCACGGTCTCCACCATGGCGGAGGCGGAAGAGACCATCCCCACTGCGCATGCGCGGGAATGCCGTCAGCGGCCACTAACGCTCCCGCGCATGCGCCGCCCGGAGATGTCATCTCCGTGCCAGCTGGCGGGGCACCAAAGGCCTTTTCCGCCAGCTGGCGGGGCGGAAATTCGTCCGGCGCGGGCCTAGCCCCTTAAGGTTGGTGCTCGGCCCCAAAGATGCGGAGCATTCCGCACCTTTGGGGCGGCGCGATGTCCGACTGATTTGCGCCGTTTTGGGCGCCAGTCGGCGGACATCGCGCCGATACCGGAGAATTTCGCCCAAGGAAAACCAATCTGGTGGATTTATGTAGCCAGGTTCTGTGTTGGCTGATGGGTAGCAGAACAGAGAGCCTGGGTTTAATGATGTTAATACAGTCTGTATGGCCATAAACAGCGGCCAGAATTCCCCCATCGTTGCTATTCAATTTTCCCGCTAGCAGCGTACTCCATTAGCGGGTTACACGGTGGCGTGGGGAGGTTTCAATGGGAAACCCCATTGGCAAGCGGTGGGAAGGTAGAAACCCACCACCAGTGAACAGCGTGCAGCCAAGAAACACACGGCGGGCGGACCAGAGAATCCCGCCCAGCATCTCGCTACTTCATTCCCATTCATTGAAAACAAGATTCAATGTGAACTTCGGGCCCACCGCAGCGTGTTTTCTGGTGACAGAGGTGGCTTACCATTGGCTGCAGTCGGGATCTTCCAGTCCCGCCGACATCTACAACATTTTGCGTGGCTCACCTGTCCCGCCATCGGGGAACCCGCCACACGGGTGGGGTAACCTTCTGCGGGAACGGGAGACCTTGGGGATGTGGCTTCCCAGGATGGCCGGGGGGCATGGGTTCAAATCCCACCATGGCAACTGATGAATTTAAATTCAATTAATTTAGAAAACCTGGAATTGAAAGCTAGTCTCAGTAATGTCAGCCATGAAACTATCATTGATTATCATTAACGAAACCCCAGCTGGTTCACTAATATTCTTTCGGGAAGGAAATCTGTCATCCTTACCTGGTCTGGCCTACATGTGAATCCAGACCCTCCGCAATGTGGTTGGCTCTTAACAGCTCACAAAGTTAATTTTGGATGAGCAACAAATGCTGGCCTTGCCAGTGATACCCACACCCTTCAAGCTAATTGCAAAAGAGGGTATGCTGAGCAAGTAATAATGCGGCGTTAATGTTTAGACAGAACTAAAGAGTCTGAGGAACAATTTCCAGTCTTTAATCAGCTGATCTAGGTCAGGGTTGCAGAAGGTTTCCATTATTGGCTGCAGTACCTTAGGCTCGGGAGGAGGGGAAATTATTATTTGGTGGCTACTGCTGGAAAATACCTTTGCATGCATGAAAGTGTGAGTAACTTCAGGCTTGATTCTAATGCTCCTCTTTGTCAAGAAGCATGGCGGTATTCACAGTGCAACCCGTCACTTGAAGAATGGCACTCAAGCAAGGTGCTGGAGGATTGCTGCAGGATGAACTATGCCCATGTGAATTATCACCCTCAGGGTAGAGGAAGGAAAACAGGATTTCTTTTTGAAGCAAAATATATGTGGGTTGAATGCATTGTCCGTATCAAACAAAACTGAAATTGCAGATGGCCGCATGTGTCCAGGAAACACTCTGCTCCTGGAGGGAAAACAGATGGAAAAGGGTGAAAGACCCATGATCCTGTGGCGCCTCCCTCTTTGCCAGAACATTTCCAGGATTTCCCCAATCCTGAGGGAATGCTTGTATCCGGAAAGACTCAAATATTCAAATCTTGCGCAAGTGAGGTGGGTACAATGTAATCGCAACCCCCCCTCCCGCCCTCCCTTCAAATTGCTCTCTCATCGACGGTGAAGTTCTCACAAAGGAACAATGCACCACCTGGCTATGAACTAGAACATGGGGTCTAATTATTGATTCTAATTATTTTTATTCATGGCTGTCGTGTTGCGTGCTCTGCTACATAGACGAACCAACACGGTTGCGGATGGTACAACTCAGTTTTATTACTAACAATAACAACATCTGTAAACTGGTTATTGTGATTTGTTCATTAACCTCTAACCTGTGGACCTAGCCCTAACACTATCTTGGAGAAGCACTCAGCACATGGTGAATGTCTGAGTGGCTTGCTGTGAGCTCTGTGCCCTGAGCTGTCTCCTGCTAGAATGAGCGGGAAGTGTCGTGTTCCCCGTTTTATAGCGTGTATGCCCTTGCCTTTGATTGGCTGTGATGTGTGTGTATTGATTGGTCCGTTGATCTGACCATCAGTGTGTATGTATGTTTGCACCATGATGGTTATCTGAATATCATGACATCCCCCATTTCTTACAAGAATATGTGCCTATGTGGTAATAAATATAGATGTGTACTGAGTGCAGCTGAATGTGTGTGTGCAATATCTACAACATGTACATGCGGCTAAACTATATACATAGGCAGGTGTCAGGTGCAACATAGCAACGAGGTTGTACCATAAACAAAACACGTGTAAACATTAAGCATCAAAACAAACTCCTGTAATGACAAAAAGAGAAACATATTAACATTGTGGCATAATACGTCAGTGAGTTCAATGTTCAAACAGGCTCATACGTCCAGCCTAGTAGGTGGGCGACGAATTTGGGTTGACCGTTAGGGTGGCACACCATTCATCACCCGGATTGACACTGTTCACTGGCATCGGCTGGTGGGTCCTGCTTGGAGACATCCGGTTCCTGTCAATGACCGAAACACGGAAGGCTTCCCGGTCGTCTGTATCACCGGTTTGTATATCGTCTGGGTATGACTCGGAGTACGGAGGCTGAATGGTCCGCACGTCCCTGCGAGGCTGTCAGAATTGGGCAGCGTTGGCAGGTTGAGCTGCTCGACAGCAGGCACGTAGTGTCCCATCTTGCCACAGCAGAGGCATTGTTGGTTCTTTGCCGGACATTGCTGCTTTAAATGTGCGGATCCACAGTTGCCGCACGTCGTGACGTCATGGCGTTTGTTGCGCCATTGCGCATGCGCAGTTCGGTCCTGCGTAGAGCACGCCTGAGCATCACGTCCCTCTGCGTCAACGTCTCTTTTGGCGCGTACAAGCGCGGGAGGCCGCGGAAAGCGCGCGAAATGGCCACCCTCGTCCGGGCCGCGGGCCGGGAGGAACTCGATCGCCTGGACCCGCTCGGCCTCGTAGGACCCCTGCCTTGCCGATTCGGCCGCATAGGACCCATGCCGTGCCGATTCGGCCGCCTGGAATTGGGAGTAGCGGCTGGTCGCGTTTTCATGGAGGACGCAGGCTTCAATGGCGGTGGCTAGGATGAGGCTTTTAATTTTGAGGAGCTGCTGGCGTATGGTGCCCGTGGTGACCCCAAAAACAATCTGGTCCCGAATCACGGAATCGGAGGTGGCCTCCTAACCGCAGGACTGCGCGAGGATACGGCGGTGTGTCAGGAAAGATTGAAAAGGCTCATCCTTACCCTGCAGGCGCTGCTGGAAGAGGTACCTGTCGAAACCCTCATTTACCTCGACGCTGAAGTGTTGCTCGAGTTTGAGAAGGACCGTCTTGTACTTCGTCTTGTCCTCACCTTCCGCGAACACCAGGGAGTTGTAGATGTGGATGGCGTGTTGCCCTGCCGTGGAGAGGAGGATGGCAATTTTCCTGGTGTCCGAAGCATTGTCCCTTTCTGTGGCTTCTAGGAAGAACTGGAAGCGCTGTTTAAACAGCTTCCAGTTGACGCCGAGGTTTCCAGCGATTTGGAGCGGCTGCGGCGGGCTGATGATGTCCATGGCGCAGGATGGCGGATTCCTTAAGACGCGTAGGTAGGTCTCACAGTTACTGGGTTCCAAACCTGGTACTATGTCGTGTTGGGTGCTCTGCTACATAGACGAACCAACACGGTTGCGGGTGGTACAACTCAGTTTTATTACTAACAATAACAACATCTGTAAACTGGTTACTGTGGTTCGTTCATTACCCTCTAACCTGTGGACCTAGCCCTAACACTATCTTGGAGAAGCACTCAGCACATGGCGAATGTCTGAGTGGCTTGCTGTGAGCTCTGTGCCCTGAGATGTCTCCTGCTGGAATGAGCGGGAAGTGTCGTGTTCCCCGTTTTATAGTGTGTATGCCCTTGCCTGTGATTGGCTGTGATGTTGTGTGTGTATTGATTGAGTCGTTGATCTATCCATCAGTGTGTATGTATGTTTGCACCATGATGTTTATCTGAATATCATGACAATGGCATGAGCAAATTTTGAATATTTCAGGGTAACGATACCTAGCTGGTTATTCTGAATTGGTGATTCATGTATACACAATATATGAACGCTTGCATGCACAAGGGTACAATGGGCCTAAAAAGGAGATCAAAGTTTCAGATATACAGTGAAGAAGAGGTAGTCAAGTAGCAACATAAATAGAAACACTTACTCTGCTCACTTCCATTTTGTTGGGTTAAGTAAATGCCTGATCTGTTTCCAGGGGAAAGGAGGGGAACAGAATAACAATCTTTAATAAGTGGCCATTTATATCGCCTCAGACTTTCCTGGCAATTATTATACCAAATAACTGAAATCTGGTTTTATGTGGTGAACCGACTCCATGCTCAGATTCCCAGAAGCCTCAGGCTGATAGAAGAGCTGTCTGGCAGAAATTTGTTTTACTCTTTAGAGAAACCTTTCTGCTGGATTTATCGCTGCTGCTGCGCACAATGATTTACAAACTATCACTGCTTCGGGATTCTGTATTTAAGATCAGAACTGACATCGCAAATTTCATAAAAATTCAGGAACTGCCAGGTGAAAACAGAGTTCTCTTAAATCATCTCAACACAAACCAGGAATATTATATCTATATATCTTGTTTTAAAGCAAAGTACAGATAGATGGGTAGGTTCATAAACTACTACATTCTAAAGTTATATTTTTCCCATAAAAGAACATTTTTTCCCTTTTAAAGCACTGACAAATAAAGTACACAAGTAATCTTGGTGATTTTGCTTTACTGATGGGATAAAGAGGTCATTCTTGCTCGTATCAATAATGGAAGTAATGCACGGTGATATCTCATGTATAACCTATAGGAGGAAGGTTTCCGCTGCTTTAGTGTTATTTCCTGAGGCGCAGAGGTCAATCCTTCACTCAGAAATGCATTCACTCGCTCGGCTATTGCAACCTTCATGCATCTTTGTGGACATTGTGAAGACTCTTTGCTTCCTTTCACATTGAATGGACCCAAGCAACAAGTTGACATTCCTTAATGAGGGCAGCTGCAGGAACTGCATAATTCACCTCTTCCCTGCCAATTAGGCTGAGAGGCAGGGAACAGTTGCTGGAGCAGGAAGGGGGTAAAAAGGTTTTGCTCTTCCCATGGACATTTATTTGAAGCTGTTTGTCGAGATATGAAGATGTATGAGCGGTTAGCAAATACGAGTGAATGATTAGTTTAAGGATCGAAAGCTTATAAAATCAGATTAGCCTATTAACAGGAATGAAGTGCCATTCATTTTTATTTTCCACAGTACGAGGTGTGTGATTAAATCAATTTATGTTACTGAAAACTGTGCTCTGTTCACTCGTTTATTACAAATAGAATGTACCAGTCGGTGGGTTTACAATTGGTTTGTCTCACGAGTGTTTCAGGTGATTGGAGGAAAGCATGTGATCCAATTAGATTTTTAATACCAAATGCACCCAGTGCGTGTGAGTGCTTGCTCCCAGCTTATTTTCTCTTGATGAAAGGGTGACTAATCTTCTGTGTCACCTACTTCAGCAGGGTGCAGCTGTCTGTTACATCAATAAGAGCCTCCTGAGATGTGGCCCTTGATGCAACCTGAAATGCTATTTGTATGGACTCCACCAGTTCTTTTATTCTCCATACAGCCTAGTTCTGTATCCGTATGGTGTCGGTCAGGACTGGCGATGCGTTCAAATGTGTTGGAAATCTTGTGGCCATGCAGGATATTACGGTGGAGATGGAGATTTAAATCGCTGGCTGCATCCGCTGGAGGGAGATACGGGGCTATAAAATCCTGGCCCATGAGAGGCAGCACCATCATCCACAGCTATTCCAGCAGTTGTCCTGCTTCTGTGCAATGCCTCATTGTGAGTTATCTTGATGGCAAATCGAATAGTAGCAATCAGGTCATTAAAGCCCTGGCCTGTTATATGGAATATGCAGCACTGAAATAGGCAATTTGTTCCAAATGGTCAATGTTATTGTTTATGCTTCACACAAACTATCTCTCCCCTCTTTTCATCTACACCAATCAGCATAACCCTCTAGTCATTTAAGTCAGAAGTGATGGTAACTATTGAATACACCTGGTCAATCATGAGTCGGTATATTCGGCTTATGTGATGATGTGGAGATGCCGGCGTTGGACTGGGGTGAGCACAGCAAGAAGTCTTACAACACCAAGTTAAAGTCCAACAGGTTTGTTTCGATGTCACTAGCTTTCAGAGCGCTGCTCCTTCCTCAGGTGAGTGAAGAGGTATGTTCCAGAAACATATACATAGACAGATTCAAAGTTGCCAGAAATGCTTGGAACGTGACCATTAGCAGGTGATTAAATCTTTACAGATCCAGAGATGGGGTAACCCCAGGTTAAAGAGGTGTGAATTGTGCCAAGCCAGGACAGTTGGTAGGATTTCGCAGGCCAGATGGTGGGGAATGAATGTAATGCAACATGAATCCCAGGTCCCGGTTGAGGCCGCACACCTGGCTATAAGTTTCTGCTTGGCGATTCTGCGTTGTCGCGCGTCCTGAAGGCCGCCTTGGAGAACACTTACCCGGAGATCAGAGGCTGAATGCCCTTTACTGCTGAAGTGTTCCCTGACTGGAAGGGAATATTCCTGCCTGGTGATTGTCGCGCGATGTCTGTTCATTCGTTGTCACAGCGTCTGAATGGTCTCGCCAATGTACCACGCTTCGGGACATCCTTTCCTGCAGCGTATGAGGTAGACAACGTTGGCCGAGTTGCACGAGTATGTACCGCATACCTGGTGGGTGGTGTTCTCACGTGAAATGGTGGTATCCATGTCGATAATCTGGCACGTCTTGCAGAGATTGCCATGGCAGGGTTGTGTGGTGTTGTGGTCACTGTTCTGAAGGCTGGGTAGTTTGCTGCAAACAATGGTTTGTTTGAGGTTGCGCGGATGTTTGAAGGCAAGTAGTGGGGGTGTGGGGATGACCTTGCCAAGATGTTCATCTTCATCAATGACGCATTGAAGGCTGTGAAGAAGATGTTGTAGTTTCTCCGCTCCGGGGAAGTCTGGACGACGAAGGGTCTTCTGTCGGTTGTGTCCCATGTTTGTCTTCTGAGCCCCGACTCCTGCACCGACCTCCTCAGAGAATCACCGGGTCAGAGAATCACCGGGGGTCGGCGTGAATCCCGCCCCCGCCGTCCTCCAAATTCTCCGGGCCCTCAAAAATCGGTCCATCCCTCCAGGACCCCCGCCCCGCCCTGCTGGGTAGGGGAGAATCATTGATTGGGTGAGTTGCACCGCTCGCCTCGGAGAATGGCGGGGTCTGGCGCAACTCAATGGGCCCCGGGGCTGCCCGAATTCTCCGGCCCACGATGGGCCAAAGTCCCGCCCATCTTTTGCCAGTCCTGCCAGCGTAAATTGGAGTAGATCCCTTACTGGCGGGACCTTGTGGCCTCTGGGGCCTGGCCCGAGATCAGGGCCCACCGATCCGTGGGTGGGTCTGTTCCGTGGGGGCACTCTATCCTTCCGCACCGGAGGCTGTACCGATCCGCCATCCCCAGTGCGGAAGCAAAGCTCTGTGCATGCGCGGGGATGACGCCAGCACGCGCTGGCACTACGCATGTGCCAACTTGCGCCGGCTGGCGGAGGCCCTTCGGTGCAGGTTGGCGTGATGCCAAGCCCCTTTTCCGCTGGCCGGCAGGGTGCAAACCACTCCAGGGCGGGCCTAGCCCATGAAGGTGAGGAGGATTCTGCACCTTTGCGGCGGGCCTACGCCAGAGTGGTACACGCCACGCCATCCCTCCAGGACCCCTCCGCCCTGCCGGGTAGGGGAGAATCATTGTGTAGCCCCATAACAGGACCAATCACAGCAGCAACCAGTTTGTTCTACCAAACTATCACAAGACAGAACAGGAGACAACAGCCCATACTAATAGGGAGAGGGGCAGCACAGTAGCACAGAGGTTAGCACAGTTGCTTCATTGCTCCAGGGTCCCAGGTTCGATTCCCGGCTTCAATTACTGTCTGTGCGGAGTCTGCACGTTCTCCCCGTGTCTGCGTGGGTTTCCTCCGGGTGCTCCGGTTTCCTCCCACAGTCCAAAGATGTGCAGGTTAGGTGGATTGGCTATGCTAAATTGCCCTTAGTGTCCAAAAAAGGTTGGGTAGGGTTATTGGGTTACGGGGATAGGGTGGAAAGTTTGGCCTAGGTAGGGTGCTCTTTCCAAGAGTCGGTGCAGACTTGATGGGCCGAATGGCCTCCTTCTGCACTGTAAATTCTATGATTCTAGGGAGAAGACGGGTGGGGAAACGCCCGAGTTGCATTTCCTAACCCCCCATGAAGGTAGAACGATTGAGATGGCAGGGGAGGCACAGGAGAGAGCTATGAGTGACTGCGAGGTTGGCCTGTGCCACAGGAACTTTTATCCACAGGACTTTCATCCATATGACCTGTTCCAAGTGAGTTCTAAGCTGCCTGAGCCATTGTTTCCCCCCCTTTCACTGAACCACGTTTCTTGTCTTGCAGGATCGATATCTAATGAGGGCAGGCTATCTGGCATCACTGGCCCCCTCTGATCCCTGGGAGCACTCCGGTGGAAAGCCCTGAGGAAAATATCAATCAGGTGTCACAGGCAATCACCCGCACCATTCACCAGCTCAGAGACACACACCTCGGTGGGTGATATTAGCAGACCGGTTTGTGGGTCACTACCTGGTGAGCATCGCACAGCTGCTGATGCACATCAGGTGGAGGCAGGAACATCCAAGGGATCGGACAGTCAAAAGTCTGCAGGAACCCAGGATACAGTGGCCCCCAACCAGATGCTGTGCTCCTGGAAAAGGTTCTCTCTGAGCTGCTGGAGATGCAAAGGCAGAGTCTGGAAATCCAGGAGGGGGTATCAGTGACATTCCAGCAACTGCAAGGCCAATTGCAGAAGTCCCAAAGTGTTCAGGTGCAGGGGAAGGTGCTGGCATTGCATGACACCCAGGCCAATACTGCAAGTGTGGCGACCGCCGTGGAAAGCCTGGAGCAGGACCTTCGAGGCATGAGTCGCCGAGTCCAAGGCAGTGGAGAACCTTAGCTCAGGGCTTCGAGAGCATGGTCCAGATGTAGAGGACCATTGCCAACGGCTTCGACACTGTGGTGCAGGAAATGGCAAGTCTCCAGGGCTGGTAGTGTAAGATGAAGCAGAGGCTTCTGGAGCTGACTCCAACTGCCCCACATCCCATGGAGTAACCCAGGGACACCAGCACCCCGAAGGAGGAGGAAGCGCTGGAGCCCATCCCACGGCCTTCCACCCAGGAGACTCTAACAGTCTCCTTTTCCTGATGCCGGTACATCTCAGGGACAGCGGGCAAAACAGGGTGACACGTTGACAACAGTGACACTCAAAAGTGTCTCTCCTCGGGTGTCAACACAGAACATACAGTGCCGAAGGAGGCCATTCACCCCATCGAGTCTGCACCGACCCACTTAAGCTCTCACTTCCTCCCTATCCCCGTAACCCAATAACCCCTCCTAACTTTTTTGGACACCAAGGGCAATTTAGCATGGCCAATCCACCTAACCTGCACGTCTTTGGACTGTGGGAGGAAACCGGAGCACCCGGAGGAAACCAAAGCAGAAACGGGGAGAACGTGCAGACTCCGCACAGTGTCCCAGCGGGGAATCGAACTTGGGACCCTGGCGCTGTGAAGCCACAGTGCTAGCCACTTGTGCTACCGTGCTGCCCCAGTGAGTCACTGACTGCCAAACCAGGCCCCACACTGGAGTGATGTCAATGTGACTACTGGAGTGGGGATGCAGAAGCAGAATGCTTAGGAGTTGGGATAAGTGGTCTAGGAGGGTGGAAAAAGAGAGCGAGAAAGAGAGAGAAAGAAAAAGAAAGAGAGAGAGAGTGAGAGAAAGAAAGAGACAGAGAGCTACATAGCAGGGTTATCTAGAAGAGGATTAAAGGACCAATGATGCACAGACGCCGGAATGTGGCGACTAGGGGCTTTTCACAGTAACTTCATTTGAAGCCTACTTGTGGCAATAAGCGATAATAAAATATGCACATCGTAGGATCCTGATCAGCATTTATTAATGGCATTCCTGCTGGATGCCCATATGTTCTCTTGTAACTGTCCAAAGTCTGGTGCGAAATTCTCCCGAAACGGCGTGATGTCCGCCGACTGGCGCACAAAACGGCGCCAATCAGACGGGCATCGCGCCGCCCCAAAGGTGCGGAATGCTCCGCATCTTTGGGGGCCGAGCCCCAACATTGAGGGGCTAGGCCGACGCCGGAGAAATTTCCGCCCCGCCAGCTGGCGGAAACGGTCTTTGTTGCCCCACCAGCTGGCGCGGAAATGACATCCCCGGGCGGCGCATGCGCGGGAGCGTCAGCGGCCGCTGACCGTTTCCCACACATGCACAGTGGAGGGAGTCTCTTCCGCCTCCGCCATGATGGAGACCGTGGCGGAGGCGGAAGGGAAAGAGTACCCCCACGGCACAGGCCCGCCCGCGGATCGGTGGGCCCCGATCGCGGGCCAGGCCACCGTGAGGGCACCCCCGGGGCCAGATCGCCCCGTGCCCCCCCCAGGACCCCGGAGCCCGCCCATGCCGAATATCCGGTGCCGGAGACTTCGGCAACCGGCAGGGGCGGGATTCACGGCAGCCCCCGGCGATTCTTCGACCCGGTGGGGGGGTCGGAGAATGACGCCCCAGGTTCCTGCCATTTGGGAAAAGTTCAAATTTCACCCCTTTATTTTTAGCCATTGTCAACCAGCGAAAGCTGTTTAAGAGATGTATTATGAGCAGCGTGATTTTTTTTTTCTTGGTTGCCTAATCGTTTCCATGTGATTGAATTGCATACCTCAGGGAAACCTCTTAAAGTGGATGGTATCCATTGTAACAAAAATACTCTGAAGCAATTTGACGATATTATTCTAACATGAAGACAATTATAAATTACTCATGCTTAGTTCTCACAATTTATGGCATTCTCTGTATCCCTCAATTTTACTTTCTGGTAATTAATTACTCTGAGGTATTCATTATCCCAGAATATGCTGAACAAAATTGAAAACGTTGACACTGTTAAACTTGTAAGGGAAGAAGGATCAGAGGGCTTTTGTACTCACATGATGACTTGCGATTATAATCAGGTAGTGTTTTCACAACATGTAACCTACACCTTTGCAGGGTTATTCATTTTGTGCATGCAGCCCTCTGCAGTTTATTGCAAGTTCCACCACCAACATTATACCCAGCATGTTACAATTACTTCCAAACCCTTAACTCGATGTTAGCCTGAATTTTCCTCTGCTACACTGCACTAAGCTCTGGGATGTATGATGTGCCATCAGCTTCATCAAGTGTACCATATTGAAAGGAACAGAATACTGGCACGCTCTATCTATGCCAGAATCAGCGAAAGTGATGCTAAAGGAGAGAAACTGTTATACCTGTAAAGGGGCTGTTAGACCCAGTCCCAGCTACCAGTATACAACTTGCCGAGTCAGTGGTGTTAGAACCGAGATCTTCTCAGTGGAAACCATCAGGGCCACAGAAGGAGTTGAAGAGGTGGTCAGTACTGCCCCCACTTCGGACTCTACTGATTTGCATGCCTTTGCTGTGGTCTCAGATGCCTCTAGTCTGGAAAAACCAGTGGCCAGGTTGAGACATTTGGCAAGAGTTAGGAAGTCACCTGAACGTTACAATCTGTCAATGACTGACTCCCTCAGGTTTAACTCGTAAATGGGTCGGGTCACGATGGTAGCAAGGTAGACGCATGTCCTGTAATGACAACCTGCGTTGGCAAAACCAACCCAGAAGAAAATCCAAATCTTGGCTCATTCTGAGCCCAATGTTAAAATTTATCTGCATGTCTTCAAATAACTTCAGCCAGTTCTAATTTTATTCAGAAATAGAAAATACTGGACAATCTCAGCATCTGTGGAGAGAGTAGGCAGCTAATGTTTCGAGTCTGGGTGACTGTTTGTCAAAGAGAATTTGTCGAATTTCATTATCTTCCTCTTCAGATGCTTCAGCAAGTGTTACGATTCAGTATTATTGCACCTGCCTTGCCGGCAGTAGCAGGCTTCACCTTTAGAGTAGCAATAGAACTGGGAGCGCATCCAGCATCTAGAATGAGGTCTACTCCAGGAAATGGGCCGCAGTCTAATATCATGTCCTAGTCTGTGGTGAAACTGCCCAGAGAAAAATCCAGTCATGGATTTTTACAATTTAAATTGGTACCAATATCAAACACTCTGGCTAATCAGCAGCTTTGACAGTCACAGAGTATCGATTTTAGGACTAGCCAAAGGAAGGATGTGCTTGAGGTACCAAATGTCGAGTTATGTTTAAATGTTGAAATAAATGTGATGATTAAACACTCCAACACACAACTTTTCACAGAGTTCACATGATGTTCGCCCATTAATTTCAGTGGATTGAACTGAATGACCCCAGTTGAATTGTAGCATTCAATGGGCTGAAAAGCCTATTTTTGTACTGTACTTGTCCGGCAAATGAGTCAATGAGCCCTCTTTTCAAATATATTCTTCCTTTAGTTCGGCTTTAATTTTCTCACAAAGTGATGCATTACTGAGCCTTTTATTCAGACACAATCATAGCCTTCGATGGCTTTGTATATAACATTGTGAACTTAAAGAGTTAACATTCACTAGGTTCACTGTATTTGGTCAACTATTCCTTGTCACTATTTTCCATTGCCTCATTGAAGGGCCACGGGCTTCATGAAAAATTATTAACCAAACCTTTTTCCATTAATCTCCAATCCTGAGAAATGTATTGAACTAAACGATCATGCCACTTGCATGACAAAATGGATACAGGACTATTTCCCCTCCAGAATGTTTTTCCAGGCAGTTTTATCACTTTTATGAATACTGTGGAAACTTAATCATATATCATGCAACCCAAAATAGGTGAAATTAAATATATATTTATATATAAACATATAGAAATATAATAATATTATATAAATATAATATAACAAATATATATTTAATATATATATACATACATACACATTTATATTCTATACATAAAATTCTGTTTTAATATATTGATATGCTAGATGAAAATGTTAATTGACCCTTTAAATTCTGGAATGAAGCTTCAGCAAAAGCTTGGTGCCCCATGGGGAGCTATTGACTGCAGATTGCTGAGGAATGATAATTGAGGTTTAATTGGATTTGTAGAGTTCTGCTTGCATGAACTTTCATAGATCCAGTCACAGCTTTCAGAACGTGGAACGTCCATTATGTTTTTCTCAGCTTAGCTGTCAGCACGTTACTTAGCCTCCACATCTTTAACTAGGCTAATAGACAACTGGGTCTGACAGCGCCACACATCCCATAAAAGCATTTAACCATACCAATTGGATGGATATTAATCCTAATAAATTCATAAACACCTTTAGAAAGTAATATCAGTCGATCTACTGCAAAATGTGCTAAAAAATAATTTTATGTGAATTTTAAATTAATTGATCGCAGGACGTAACCATTGGGAAGTGGAAACGCTCCTTCAAAAAAAAAATTGCAACTGTTTCAAACATTCCAAGACAAGGGCTACGTAAGCAAAGATCCTCAATTCTACCTCAGTAGTTTACCTTAGCCCTAAAACCTGATATTGTACCAACGTGCAATGTTCCGGATGCTCTCTCGAAATGAGATTGCCAAATTGGGGCAGTCTGGTCAATGATCACCTGGAGGTGGATGGAGATCATCAAATCCACTTCACGAAGTACAGGGAACAAAGAGAGGCCTTCATTCCATGACATTGGGGATTGAAAACCCAGTTCCAGAAATTCAAATCCATTTGGGAGATCCTACAGTCCCACCAAATCCCACAACCTGTGATAAAAATCTTCAACTACATCCACATTGACTAGTAGCATTCCTCACCATATTGTGGGAATGCCTCATGCTGGATGCTCACAGAGTAGCATTGACAATACTCATTAAGCTGCCTGCAAATCTGAAACCTTAGATGCCATGCCCCGTCTGTAGAAGAAGATCATGAGAAGTTCATTGAATACAAGAAAAAGATGAAAGAAAATAACAGAAACATCAGCAAAAGAAGTCAAACTTGATAAAAGATCATTGCACAGAAAATCATGCTGCTTATGTGACAACAGATGTGAACGAGAGGTCGGTCGGCTGAAATTTTACAACTCTAGTTTTGAATGGACTCTGAATTGTCATCCAAATTTATGATTGGAAAGAACACCCCAGGGTCTCCATTCATTATAACATTGATCGCAGGAATGCAAATATTTTCTTTTTGTCATAATAAAAACCCGGCAACCATTAATAGAGTCAAATGTAAATTACTGAACCAAGTTCTAAATGAATAACATTAATTGAAAAATCAATGGCACTTGGTTTATCTTCACTAAATTTTATATCTTCAATTTAATTAAAATTTTGGTGAATTTGCCTTTTGAACAACTAATAAGAGTATAAATTTGACTTAGCCAAACTCCTTGGTAACAGTAAAAGAAATATATTAAGAAGCATAGCTTAACACAACTAGAAATTCATAAGTATGATCTGATAGCCATGACAGAGACATGACTATAGGATGACACTGGGACTTAATACTGAAGGGTACGTGACATTTAGGAAGGACAGGAGGTTGAGAATAGGTGGAGGGGTGGCTCTGTTAATTAATGATGGCGTTAGCACATTAGAGAGGGATGACCTAAGTTCAGGAAACCAGAATGTAGAAGCCGTTTGGGTTGAGATGAGTAATGATAAAGTCAAAACGTCACTTGCGGAAGTGGTGTACAGGCCCCCCAAATTGTAACTACATGTTAGGACAGAGTATAATAGAAGAGATAGAAGTCATAGGATCACTACAGTGCAGAAGGAGGCCATTCAGCCCATCGAGTCTGCGTTGACCCGCAGAAAGAGCACTCTCACTAGGCCTACACCCCCTCTCTATCCCTGTAACCCCATAACCCAACCT
The DNA here is from genome assembly GCF_047496885.1 of Scyliorhinus torazame. Classification (NCBI taxonomy): domain Eukaryota; kingdom Metazoa; phylum Chordata; class Chondrichthyes; order Carcharhiniformes; family Scyliorhinidae; genus Scyliorhinus; species Scyliorhinus torazame. The sequence continues at coordinate 180,983,336 of NC_092718.1, forward strand.
ATCTTTTGGACACTAAGGGGCAATTTAGCATGGCCAATCCACCTAACCTGCACAACTTTGGACTGTGGGAGGAAACCAGAGCACCTGGAGGAAATCCACGTGACACGGGGACAAAGTGCAAACACCACACAGTCGCCCAAGGTTGGAATTGAACACCGATCCCTGGCACTGTGAGGCAGCTGTGCCAACCACAGGGCCAGCGTGATAATGGGAGTTGCCAGAAAGGTAACGCAATACTCACGGGGGATTTTAATTTACATATAGAATGGAAAACTCAGATGAACAAAGGTAGCGCAGATGAGTACATAAAATGTTTCAGGATCGTTTCTTAGAATAGTACATTCTGGAGCCAACACAGAGCAGATTATACGAGATCTTGTGCTCACAGCAGAACGAATTTAGCTACTTTTGATGTGGTGAGGAGATGTCAATCATAGCAAGAAGGTTTATAAACTTTGCGGTTAGCATAAGATCAGGATAATTGAGATGTATTCAAGTGTGAAGGGGTGGGGTCAGGTCACCCTCATGGTGCATGCTGGGTGGGGGTGACCCATTTTTCCTGTGGTGGGGGAGAGGATGCTGTTCCTTGTCAGTGGGGCAGGGCAGGATTAGCCCTGTGGGGGTGAGGGGGACCTGCAGGTAGACCTCAGGAATGGGATGCATGCTCAAAATAGCTGCCCAATAGCAGGATTTTTATGGAATCGGTGGGCTCTCCCGCATGCAAATATTTTCATGATTAAGGAGAGAGACTTGCACCTGGATGCCAATCCTGGCACCAGCGGAGACCAGTCTCGATTTTCCCCTGGGGAAGCACTTAGTCTCTGGAAAAGAGAATCCAGGCCCACATCTGGAGTATTGGGTGTGTTTTAACCACCGCATTGTGCCTGGCGCGGATCTGGGCAGACCGGATAAATAGCGGGGAAGGCCAAAATCGAGATTCGCGCCAGGCGCAAACCAGTTTACAATACACCTGTCCCGTTCCCTATGATGAGTTCTGGATCTCACCCAAAATGGCAAGCACATCATAATCCTCATTTGCATTCATTCCTGGGAATTACCCTTCTCCCCAATGGGAACATAGAACATACAGTGCAGAAGGAGGCCATTCGGCCCATCGAGTCTGCCCCAACCCACTAAACCCTCACCTCCACCCTATCCCCGTAACCCCTCCTAAACTTTTTTGTCACTAAGGGGCAATTTATCATGGCCAATCCACCTAACCTGCACGTCTTTGGTCTGTGGGAGGAAACCGGAGCACCTGGAGGAAACCCACACAGACATGGGGAAAACGTGCAGATTCCGCACAGCCAGTGACCCAGCAGGGAATCGAACCTGGGACCCGGGCGCTGTGAAGCCACAGTGCTATCCACTTGTGCTACCGTGTTGCCCAAAGTCACGAGGGTGTCTTTTCGTGCTCCTTTTCAAAAAGTTGAAGCTACCGCAATGGATGGTTACTGAGGGGAGATGAGGAGGTGAGCAGCCATTTCCCATTTCCGGCATACAGCACAAGAGTACCAGAGCTGCTGTCTCAGTGCTGGGGGGTTGTGGGGAACGCCTCAGGGGGTTGGGTTTTGTCAGGGGACTGAAGTGTTCCAGGCAGGGGCCGCCCGGGGTCGGGGAGGGTGGGGTGGTGATGAGGGACTTTGTGTCTGTGAGGCCTTAAAGCCTTCTTTTTTTCCTCTTTTTTGAAAAAATACTTTGAAACCATCTTTAAAAATTGTACAGACCCATAACAGGGGCACCCACAGCTGCAGCCTGCCTGTCCCAACAAACTATTGCAGGATAGAGCCCTGCTGTGGCTTCAATGCTGAAAGTTAATTTCACTCCCCTTGACTGTGAGCACTCTCTGTATTCACAGCTGAAGGATATTGAAAGTGAAGAATTAACCTTGTTAGTTGTGAGAGCATCACACAGCTGCTGGTTGTGTTTGCTGCTTGCTGCTGCTTGTGGCTGCAAATACCTGGAGGCTGCTGTTGCTATTTCCTTCTTTTGCAGCTGGGACGAAGGACAATTTTTCTCCGATACCTGGGACCTGGAACGCCGGGTTCAGGAGGATGTATGAGTTCAGAAGACAATCCGGTTTGAAGCAAGAAGACGTTGCGGGGCCTGGTGTGCGACATTGATCCAAATGGGCCACCTGATGATGCCGTTGAAGAAATGCTTTCGCAGATTTCTGATGCTTTTGTTGCTGGTGTGGTGAGCACTGCATTTAACTGGCATGTCACCGCGGGTTACACATGCTGAAAGTCAAGGATGTTCAACTTCACCTTGAGCGCCAGTGGAATATGTGGATGCCAGGGTTTGGTTCTGGTGAGATTGGGCCATGTGGGTGGGGCTGCACAGCTGCAGCTCCTGCTTGGAGAATGGCACTGATACATGGAACAGTATCCTGGATGGATGTATCATTTCTACAACAAACGTTCTGGACATGATAACACATACTCAGGCTTATCCTCCATTTCTGTTGTGGAACCTGCGAGGAGCGATAGTGTGTTTGATCTGTTTTCTGAAAATGAACTGATATGGCTCTGTATTGGTACCAATATTAAACGGTGACGATTCCTTGTTTAATGATCAGTGTGACATGTGGAATGTTACGTAGTTGATATTCAAATCTTTGTTACTGTTGACCATTTAATAAACAAAATATTCCCGTGCGCGCCCTCGAGGGCACACTTGCCATGACTCAGAGGGTGATTAGTGCATTGCATTTCAAGCAACCTTTGATGCCTGAACAGTGTGCCTGAACTCTAGAAGTGTCAGCACCATAGAGACAGCTGCCAACAACCAAACATTAAAGAGCAGGGCTTTGGCATTGGGGATATTCTCGAGGCCAAACGGTAAATGTGTGCATCAGGGGAGACCACCTGAGCACAGTCGCTCTAATATTTTCAGCAGAGGTCTTGGGTCTGGGGTCTAGGGGCTCCTGGTGTGGCGGTGGTGTGTGTGTAGAGCAAGGCTTGCCAGCACAACTGTCTAGATGGCACTCTGACAGAAGGTGGGACACATAAGGGTGGGGGAGGCTTGTGGGATTTGAGGGACCCGGGACGGAAGCCCTGACTGATTGTCCATCTATGGTTACCCCAGTTGCTCCAGGTTCGATTCCCGGCTTGGGTCACTGTCTGTGCGGAGTCTGCACGTTCTCCCCGTGTCTGCGTGGGTTTCCTCCGGGTGCTCCGGTTTCCTCCCACAGCCCAAAGATGTGCAGGTTAGGTGGATTGGCCATGCTAAATTGCCCATAGGTTAGGTGGGGTTACTGGTTAATGGGGATAGGGTGGGCTTAAGTGGGGTGTTCTTTCCAAGAGCCGCTGCATTCTCGATGGGCTGAATGGCTTCCTTCTGCACTGTAAATTCTATGATTCCATCTGCTTCTCCAATTCTTTACACATACCAAAATGGTTGTTGGTGTCAGCCCTGCAGCGGCTTTCTCGTGCTGCTGAAGAAGGCAGCAGCGACGATGCATCCTGAAGGCCTGGCTGCCCAAAAGGCTGAGGAGGAACCCGGAGGGGAAGCCAGCGATGACCCAAGCTGAACAGCCATCGTTCATCTTTCAATGGGATTATGGACAGCATGGAATGCCTGTTCTTATCAGGAAACGATTCCACTCCCTGAATGCTCAGATTGTGTACGACCACTACCGTTGTATCTTTCACGTGTGTGCACGCTACACAGGGAGCGCACATGACAGCTAAATCCCGGGGCACTCGGAGACCCCATGCATTGGCTCTTGGGGAAACAAGGGATACTCGGTGAGCTCCTGGCTGATGATGCCAGTGCGGAAGCTTGAGACAGATTCGGAGACCAGTTATTAAGAGGCCCATGTTGCCACCCGTGCTGTCATTCAATGGCGAATCGGTCTGCTCAAAATGCAGTTCCAATGCTTGGAAAGCTCTGGTGGTGCCCTACATTACAGCCCTCAGAGAGTCTCCCGCTTTGTGGTGCTCTGCTATGCCCCCCACAACCTGGAACAGCAGCGGGTCGACATGCTAGAGGAGGAGGAGGAGGGACAAACGGTCTGAGGAGGAGGAGGCGGACCAGGAGGGGTTGGAGGATGAGCCCCGGGGGGAGCCGCAGGATGGAGGACAGGTGGCGGCAAGGGTCCGACAACACCAGAGGACCAAGGAGGTCCTCATCTACACCAGGTTCTCAGAAGACAAGGATGTGTCGGTCAGCTCAACCCCCTGCAATTTTCTCCCTCGCCCAATGGGTCGGTGTTGGCACTGTCAGTGGGTCACCATGCAAGCCAGAAGAGTGATAATCAGTCGCTGTGAGGAAAGCTGTGGTGCACCTCAGGTTCCGCAAAAGTCTGACTCTTGTCATTCTGTAGGGAGCGCGCTCACACCCATTCTCTGAATGGGGTCTGTATCGGTGGTATTCGATCTTCGACCATAGTGCTCGGGGTGAGCATGGGTTGGGGGGCGTGGAGTGCGACGGGGGGGGTGGGGGTCCAGGCCGGCCCGCTGTGAAGACTAACGTGACAGAGGCTTCACTTACATCAGGTGTAACATGTTTTTAATAGTGAACATTTGACGTTTCCATTCTCCCTAGCTATGGATAGTGACCTAACCAGTGCCCACTCAGTGCTCATCACTCTTCTTGATCTTTCATGGTCTAATGTTATGTCTATGTGTGTCCCCAGGAGCACAGTGGTTAGCACTGTTGCTTCACAGCGCCACAGTCCCAGGTTCGACTCCCAGCTTGGATCACTGTCTGTGCGGAATCTGCACATTCTCCCTGTTTCTGCGTGGGTTTCCTCCGGGTGCTCCGGTTTCCTCCCACAAGTCCCGAAAGACGTGCTGTTAGGTAATTTGGACATTAGAATTCTCCCTCTGTGTAACTGAGCAGGCGCCAGAGTGTGGCGGCTTGGGTTTTTCACACTAACTTCATTGCAGTGTTAATGTAAGCCTGCTTGTGACAATGAAGATTATTATTATTATTACAAGCTGCTGCTTTCCGTGCCATGTGGACTTCGATGCCCTTGGTGGACGTCCGGGAGTTGAATGGCCCCAGCCGACCTACTGGTGTCACAGGCGTTGCCGTGCCACCCTGTTCTGCCCGCTGCCCCTGAGATGCGCCAATGTAATGAGGGGGAGTTTCGGAAGAACTTTATCTCTTTGAAGGCAGGCCACGGATTGGCCTCCAGCGCTTCCTCTTCTCTGACGGCGCCCTGAGGGCCCTGGGTGACTCCATGGGGCGGAGGGGAAGCTAGAGTGAGCTCCAGAGGCTTCTGCGTCCTCTGGCTCTGCCAGTCCTGGAGGCTCCCCATTGTCTGTGCCATGGTGTGAACGCCCTCAGCGATGCTCCTCAGTGACTGGGACATGATCTGCAGTGCCTCGGCAATGTCCAGCTGCGACTGCGGCATGTCCCTCAGTGATAATGACATGATGTCGAGGCCCTCAGCCATGGTCATCGCAGACTGAGCCATGCCTTTGATGCCACCACTCAAGACATAGATGTCGTGCCTCAGGGTTTCTACTGAGGTCGCCATCCCAACAGTGTTGGCCTTGGTGGCAGCACAGTAGCACAAGTGGCTAGCACTGTGGCTTCACAGCGCCTGGGTCCCATGTTTTGATTCACCGCTGGGTCACTGTCTATGCGGAGTCTGCATGTTCTCCCCGTGTCTGCGTGGGTTTCCTCCAGGTGCTCCGGTTTCCTCCCACACTCCAAAGACATGCAGGTTAGTTTAATTGGACATGCTAAAAATTGCCCTTGATGTCCAAAAAAGGATAGGAGGTGTTATTAGGTTACGGGGATAGGGTGGAAGTGAGGGCTCAAGTAGTCGGTGCAGAGTCGATGGGCTGAATGGCCTCCTTCTGCACTGTATGTTCTATGCACATTGTTGCCACCATCTCTTTCACCTGCAGGCTTTGGATCTCCTCCAATCGGCAATACAGTTGCTGGAATGTCACTGACACCCGCCCTTCATGTCACGGTTCTGGCTAATCATCTGCATCAGCTCTGGAAGAACCTTGTCCAGGGGCTCGACATCTGGCTGGGACCCAGCTGCGTCCTGGGTTCCAGCGGACTTCTGACTGCTGACTCCCTTGGATGTTCCTGCCTCCACCTGGTGTGCATCACCAACTGAGTGGTGCTCATCAGATTGTGCCCCAGAAACCAGTCTGCTAAAGCAGAGGTCGACAGAGTCTTGATCAGCAAGGGCGTAAAGGTGATTGAAGTTCGGCAGGACTGTGGGGTTGTGGTTCCAATCAGATCAGCCATGATCTAATTGAATGGCAGAGCAGACTCCTGTTCCTAATTGGTATGTTCATATGCAGGACTGGGTATGAATAGCTTTGCTTTATTGTAATACTTAGGTTTGGAATATTGGTCCCATGTGCATTTGAGAACATTTTGAATCAACGTGAAGCGACACCACTGCTCACCATGGTAGCACAATACTCGATAATTATTCTGTTCAGCAGTAGAAGTTGTTTCTGTGTCTTCCAGTGATGATGTGATCATGATTGCTGCTTGGTCCTGAGGTCTTGGAGCTCTGCGCTATTTTCTGGTGGGAAGCACCCCAAGAGAGGTGGAAAACTCTGCAAAAAAGGCAGCTCATCTTCTCCCATGGATACCATCCTAAAGGATTAACAGAAAGCAGGCAACTACACCCAAATCCTAAGCATCCCTTTCCCTTTTTCCTAAGCCAAACATAGTTCCTGGTCCTGGGCCTCCTATGCCTGGCTACATGATTTGTAACTACATAGGCAAGAAAATCGCCTAATTTAAAATCGCCATACAGCAAGGCATTGACATCTAAAGAGTCTAAAGATGGGATATACTAATGTATGAGGTAGATGATGACTTAGCACTGACACTAGTTAGTCATGCATTACTATTAGGAGCTAGGTTGGAATCATGCCTAAGAGCTACTTTCCTACTCTAACCTGTTTAGAAGAGGTACAACGAAAAATATGTTTAAGCAGATACCAGAGAATGTCTACAGTCTGATTAAGAACCAAGTCCCAAGCTTAGAGTCTAAGGCAGCAGAGCCCAATCTCAGAACATGGTGGAGACGTCGATGTAAAAGGCGCATCAGTGTTATTGAAGGAAGCATAGAGTGTAGAAAACTGTAAAGCAACTTGAAAAATTTCAGCAGTTGATGGAGGCACGCTGGAGAGAGGCAGCAATGAACGAATCTAGAGAGCTGTCGCTTCCCATTTGATCACCTCAAAAGCCCACAGAGCGGCCATTAATGGGAGATATGGAAACATAATTTTCTCCAGTACAAGACAACATCTTGTCTTCATGAAAAGGAGCCAAAATTTCAAGTAGTTCCTTTCTTTTTCCAGCAGATTCAGGAGCAGACAACATTCTCCTCAGGCAAAAGGTGTAGGAGTTCACTGCGGGTGTTGACTCCATTATTAAAGCCTTTGACATTTATTTTAGTTGGAAGCAAAATTTAGTAATTGAAAGAGCATGTTTTAACCAACGCTCGCACCGACCTGAGAATGGATTGAATTATTCGTACTCTCCCCATATTGCCTATAGCTAGCTTTTGCAGATTCAGGACCCTGAATGATCAGTTAATTTGTGATTGCATGGCCATGGGTGTTGGGGATGGCAAACTCTGACTTTCTGCAGACCAAAGGTGATCTTACATTGCATCAAGTGGTCCCGTATGCAAAGCAGGCTGATCTTAGAGCATTTAATTGGGCTATAATGAGTGGTGACACCAAGGTGGCACGGTAGCACAATGGTTAGCACTGTTGCTTCCTCGCGCCAGGGTCCAAGGTTCGATTCCCGGCTTGGGTCACTGTCTGTGCGGAGTCTGCACGTTCTTCCCATGTCTGCCCATGGGTTTCCTCCGGGTGCTCCTGCTTTCTCCCGTAAGTCCAGAAAGACGTGCTGTTAGGTAATTTGGACATTCTGAATTCTCCCTCTGTGTACCCGAACAGGCACCGGAGTGTGGCGACTAGGGAATTTTCACAGTAACATCATTGCAGTGTTAATGTAAGCCTACTTGTGACAATAAAGATAATTAAATTTAAAGGCTTCACAGGACTCTGTAGACTGGGTAGGCCCACAGGTAACAGCTGCACCCATTTGAAAACCCACAAAACAAACCAGAGGGCAGGAAACTCAATGGCGGCTGCCATTTTGAGATGCAGAATGTTTCCATTGTGGAAAAGTTGGACATTTTAAACGTTTCTGTAAATCCAGCAATTTTATTTGAAGTTGCAGGCCAGGGAATATTTATCAATCACATTCCTTCCATGAAATGGAAATTCCAGAAAATGACAACCCCACGGAGTTAGGAGGGGAAGTAGATAGTCTGAATCCAGAATACTGGTCAGTTAATGTCAAAGTTCAAAGCTTTGATACTTATTTAAAAATTTATACTGGAGCAGCTGTTAATATATTAGCAGATGATCCTGACTGGCTTCAGCCAATGTCTCGATATCCATCAGACAGGAAGTAACAAGGACCAGGAGGCATTGATGTTCCAATTTAAGGCAGGATTATTGCTCCTCCAAGCTACAGGGGGGGTGGGTGGGGGGGGGGGGGGGGGGGGGGGGGGTGGACAGATTGCTGACTCTCTATGTTTTCATAATCAACGCACATCCTCATAGAACATTACAGCGCAGTACAGGCCCTTCGGCCCTCGATGTTGCGCCGACCTGTGAAACCACTCTAAAGCCCATCTACACTATCCCCTTATCATCCATATGTCTATCCAATGACCATTTGAATGCCCTTAGTGTTGGCGAGTCCACTACTGTTGCAGGCAGGGCATTCCACGCCCTTACTACTCTCTGAGTAAAGAACCTACCTCTGACATCTGTCCCTATATCTATCTCCCCTCAATTTATAGCTATGTCCCCTCGTGCTAGACATCACCATCCGAGGAAAAAGGCTCTCACTGTCCATCCGATCTAATCCTCTGATCATCTTGTATGCCTCAATTAAGCCACCTCTTAACCTTCTTCTCTCTAATGAAAACAGCCTCAAGTCCCTCAGCCTTCCCTCAGAAGGGGCGTAATTCTCCGACCCCCTACCGGGTCGGAGAATCGCCGGGGGCTGGCGTGAATCCCGCCCCCGCCGTGTCCCGAATTCTCCGCCACCAGAGATTCAGCGGGGACGGGAATCACGCCGTGCTGGTCAGCAGGGGCGGGAATCACGCTGCGCCTGGCGATTCTCCGGCCTGCGATGGGCCGAAGTCCCGACGCTGTCAACCCTCTCCCGCCGGCGTGGATTAAACAACCTTTTGAACGCCGGGACAAGGCGGCGCGGGCAGGCTCCGGGGTCCTGGGGGGGGGCCCACCGATCCGCGGGCGGGCCTGTGCCGTGGGGGCACTCTTTTTCTTCCGCCTTCGCCATGGTCTTCACTATGGTGGAGGCGGAAGAGACCCCCTCCCCTGCGCATGTGCGGGGATGACGTCAGCAGCCGCTGACGCTCCCGCGCATGCGTCGCCCGGTGAAGACCTTTCGGCGCCGGCTGGCATGGCTCCAAAGACCTTTCCCGCCAGCCGGCGGAGTGGAAACCGCTCCGGCGCAGGACTAGCCCCTCAAGGTGAGGGCTTGGCCCCTAAAGGTGCGGAGACTTCGGCACCTTTGGGGCGGCCCATAGCCGGAGTGGTTCCCGCCACTCCATTACACTGGGACCCCCCCACCCCGCCGGGTAGGGGAGAATCACGCCCAAGATCTTCCCTCCATACCAGGCAACATTCTGGTAAATCTCCTCTGCACCCTTTCCAATGCTTCCACATCCTTCCTATAATGCGGCAACCAGAATTGCACGCAATACTCCAAATGCGGCCGCACTAGCGTTTTGTACAGCTGCAACATGACCTCATGGCTCCGAAACTCAATCCCTCTACCAATAATAGCTGACACACCGTACGCCTTCTTAACAACGCTCTCAACCTGGTTGAGTGTTGATGTTGACATTCTTTAGGAATCTTAGCAAAAACAGATGATGCTTATCATCTGAGTGACTCACAGAATCAGAGAATCTCTACAGTACAGAAGGAGGCCATTCGGCTCATCGAGTCTGCACCGACCCTCCGAAAGAGCACCTCACCCAGGCCCTATCCCCGTAACTCCACCTAACCGTTGGACACTGAGTGGCAATTTAGCGTGGCCAAACGACCTAACCTGCACATCTTTGAACTGTAGGAAGAAACCGGAGCACCCGGAGGAAACCCATGCAGACAGGGGGGAGAACATGCAAACTCCACACAGACCGAGGTCGGAATCGAACCCGGGTCTCTCACTCTGTGAGACAATAGGGCTAACCACTGTGCCACCGTGCCGCCTCATTCACTGCCTTTCAGGTAAGAGCCTTCAACCTTTAATTTAAAATCAATGGAAGTTCAGCCTTCAGAAGTTGAGGAAGTGTATTTGCTCAGCAGTAAACTCCTTTCTTTCATAGAAACACTTTCCCCTCGATCCAGGGCAGACACGGAAGGTCTGAATCTCTCAGTTCTTCACAAAATAAGGCCAGGGGTGGTGGGTACAGAAGGCACTGCAGTAGACAGTCACCAACCCATGAAGATCTGCTGGACCTCAACTGTCTCTTCCCAGAGAGTGATGAAGAAAAATCACTTGCAATACTGAGTGACCTCTGGGAGGTTGAGGTACTGGGGAATTAATTATTTTATTTCCTTTTGTTGGATGCACCTGATGACATCTTTGTTGTCTTTTTAGAAGAATCAACTGTGGCTGAGCAGATATCTGATCTTAGTTCCACTGAATCTACGAATGTATTGTCTACTTTATGTCCTGTTTTCCATGAAGAGTCGTTCACAGAGAATGTTTTGCCTGTGTTCAAGTTGGAGTCCATGGAGGATCACACCATTAGAGAGCTGGTCCTGCAGCTGGCTGTGACGTAGTGGTATTGTCACTGGACTAGTAATCCAGAGACCCAGGTGTCATGATGTCCATTTTAACATATCATGGTGCAATCACACACACACACTGATGGACAGGTAGACGGACCAATCAACACACACAACATCACAGCCAATCACCAGTGAGAGCACACGCACTATAAAACAGGGAACACCACAGTTCCCGCTCATTCTACCAGGAGATAGCTCAGAGCACAAAGCTCACAGCGTGCCACTTAGACATACACCATATGCTGAGTGCCTCTCTAAGATAGTGCTAGCGCTGGGTCCACAGGTTAACTGGTGAAGTACGAGCCACAGCCAGAAGTTAACAGTTGTTATTGTACAGAATAATAAAACAGAGTTGTACCATATACAACCGTGTTGGTTCGTTTGTGTATCGGAACACCCAACAAGACATGATACCAGGATTGGAAACTCGCCAGCGACTGTGAGACCTACCTGCACCTCTTCAGAGATCCGCCATCCTGCGCCATGGACACCATCAGCCCGCCGCAGCCGCTCCGGATCGCTGGAAATCTCGGCGTCAACTGGAAGCTGTTTAAACAGCGCTTCCAGCTCTTCCAAGAAGCCACAGACAGGGAGAATGCATTGGGCACCAGGAAGATCGCCCTCCTCCTCTCCACGGCGGGGCAGCACGCCATCCACATCTACAACTACCTGCCATTCGCGGAAGGCGAGGACAAGACGAAGTACAAGATGGTCCTTCTAAAACTTGAGCAACACTTCAGCGTCAAAGTGAATGAGAGCTTCGAGAGGTACCTCTTCCAGCAGCGCCAGCAGGGTAAGAATGAGCCTTTTCAATCTTTTTTTATACACCTCCGCATCCTCGCGCAGTCCTGCGGCTATGAGGCCACCTCCGATTCCATGATTCGGGATCAGATAGTTTTTGGGGTCACCTCGGACACCCTACGCCAGCAGCTCCTCAGAATAAAGCGCCTCACCCTAGCCACCGCCATCAAAACCTGCGTCCTCCACGAAAACGCGACTAGCCGGTACTCCCAATTCCAGGCGGCCGAATCGGCATGGCAGGGGTCCTACGAGGCTGAACGGGTCCAGTCGATCGGCTTCCTCCCGGCCCGCGGCCCAGACGAAGGCGGCCATTTCGCGCGCTTTCCGAGGCCTCCCGCGCTTGTACGCGCCAAAAGAGGGGACGTCGACGCAGAGGGACGTGATGCTCAGGCGCGCTCTACGCAGGACCGCACCACGCATGTGCGGTGGCGCAACGAACGTCATGACGTCACGACGTGCGGCAACTGTAGATCCGCACACTTAAAGCGGCAATATCCAGCCAAAACTCGACAATGCCTCCGCTGTGGCAATATGGGCCACTACGCTGCCTGCTGTCGAGCAGCTCAACCTACCAATGCTCCGCAATTCCTCCAGCCTCGCAGGGACGTGCGGGCCATTCAGCCTCCATACACCGAGTCGTACCCTGACGACGTACAGACCGGTGATACCGACGACTGGGAACCCTTCCCCGTTGCGGTAATAGACAGAAATCGGATGTCCCCAAGTAGGACCCACCAGCCGATGCCAGTGTACAGCGTTAATCCGGGCGATGAATGGTGTGCCACCCTAACGGTCAACCGATCACCAATCACATTCCGCTTAGACACTGGTGCCTCCGCCAATCTCATTGCATGGTCAGCCTTCCACACGTTGAAGGTCAAATACTGATTTGGCCAGCCCACTGTCAGTTGGTCGATTACAATGGTAATGTTATCCCGGCCATGGGGTCCTGCCAGCTCGAGGTTGCACACAATTCATACACAGCCACCCTGTCTTTTGAGATAGTTGGATCCTCGAAGGACTCTCTGCTAGGCGCACAGGTGTCCAAGATCCTCCACCTCGTTCAGCGGGTACACACTCTGTCTCCAGAAGGCACGTCCGATTTCCCGGATGCAGACTTTAGGGCGCAGCTCCACTCGCTCCTCACCCACAACCAGGAGGTTTTCGGGGGCATGGGCACACTGCCCCACACTTACAGAATACAGCTCAAACCGGACGCCACCCCGGTCATTCACGCACCTCGTAGAGTCCCAGCCCCACTCGAGGACCGCCTCAAGCATCAGCTGCAGGATCTGCAGGACCAAGGAGTGCTTTCCCGGGTCATGGAGCCTATGCCATGGGTCAGCTTCATGGTGTGCGTAAAAAAGCCCTCTGGCGAGCTCCGGATCTGCATCGATCCGAGAGACCTGAACAATAACATCATGAGGGAACACTACCCCATACCCAAACGGGAAGAAATCACGAGCGAAATGGCCCAGGCAAAAGTTTTTACCAAGCTTGATGCCTCAAAGGGTTTTTGGCAGATTCAGCTGGATCAGTCCAGCAGGAAGCTGTGTACTTTCAACACTCCCTTTGGCAGATACTGCTACAATAGGATGCCATTTGGCATCATCTCGGCATCCGAGGTGTTTCATCGAATCATGGAACAGATGATGGAGGGCATCGAAGGGGTGCGCGTCTATGTTGACGACGTCATCATCTGGTCCACCACACCACAGGAGCACATCAGTCGTCTCCAGCGTGGCTTTACTCGGATACGAGAGCACGGCCTGCGCCTCAACCGAGCCAAGTGTTATTTTGGCCAAATATGTGGAGGACCACATATCCCGGTCAGGGATGCATCCAGATGCTGACAAAGTGGCAGCTATTGCAGCCATGCCGCAGCCGGCAGACAAGAAGGCAGTGCTACGCTTTCTCGGGATGGTCAACTTCCTGGGCAAGTTTATTCCCAACCTTGCCTCCCACACAACGGCTCTTCGGCACCTGGTAAAGAAGACTACGGAGTTCCAGTGGCTGCCCGCACACCAGAAGGAAAGGGAGGAGCTCAAGATCAAGCTCACCACTGCCCCGGTATTGGCGTTCTTCGACACTACTCGAGACACAAAGATCTCGGTTGATGTCAGCCAGTCCGGCATTGGGGCGGTACTCCTGCAACGGGACGACACTGCATCATGGGCCCCGGTCACCTATGCCTCGCGGGCCATGACCCCCACAGAACAGCGCTATGCGCAGATTATGTGTATGGTCTTCCGCAGTTCACCGTGAAGACCGACCATCACCCCCTGGTCAGCATCATACAAAAGGACCTCAATGAGATGACCCTTCGCCTCCAGCGCATTCTGCTCAAGCTCCGGAGGTACGACTTCCAACTTGTCTACACCCTGGGAAAGGACCTCATCATCACGGATGCCCTGTCAGGAGCAGTGAGCACACCGCCCGAATCGGGGGGGGGGGTTGGTTTGTCAGGTCGACGCACAAGTAGCCTTCACATCGGCCAATCTGCCGGCTACTGATGCAAGTCTGGCCCACATTCGCCGTGAGACTGCGGCTGACCCCCTTCTACAACGTGTGATGCGCCACATGACGGAAGGGTGGCTCAAGGGGTAGTGCCCACAATTCTACAATGTCCGGGACGACTTGGCCATCATTGATGGTGTCCTCCTAAAGTTGTACCGGATTGTGATCCCACACAGCATGCACCGGCTTGTCCTACAACAATTGCACGAAGGCCATCTCAGGGTTGAAAATTGCAGGCGGAGGGCCCGAGAAGCTGTGTACTGGCCGGGCATCAGCGACGACATTGCCAACATGGTGCTCAACTGCCCCACCTGCCAAAGGTTTCAGCCGGCGCAACCCCCTGAGACGCTTCAGCCCCATGAGTTGGTGACGTCCCCCTGGGTAAAGGTGGGTGTGGACCTTTTTCATGCGCTCGGCAGGGACTACGTCATTACAATTGGCTATTTTTCCAATTATCCGGAGGTCATACGCCTGCACGACTTGACATCATCAGCTGTAATCAGAGCATGTAAAGAAACCTTCGCTCGCCATGGGATTCCGCTCACCGTCATGTCGGACAATGGGCCCTGTTTTGTGAGCCAAGAATGGTCTTCTTTTGCCGCTTCGTACGACTTCACACACATGACGTCCAGCCCTTTGCATCCCCAGTCGAATGGCAAGGCGGAAAAGGGCTTCCATATCGTGAAGCGGCTCTTCTGCAAGGCTCCTGATGCTGGATCTGACTTTTGTTTAGCCCTGCTGGCCTATCGCTCGGCCCCACTGTCCACAAGCCTCTCACCAGCCCAGCTGTTGATGGGTCGCACCCTCAGGACCACTGTGCCGTCCATTCATGTTCCTAAACCCGACCATGCTCCAGTACTGCAAAGGATGCGACAGCAGCGTGCTCAGCAGAAGGTGGCACATGACACTCGGGCAACTGATCTTCCTGCTCTGGCGCCTGAAGACAACGTCCGCATACACCTACCAGAGGGTGGCTGGTCGACAACTGCCGAGGTTGTCCGCCGCGTGGCTCCCCGCTCGTTCCTGGTTCGCATGCCTGATGGCTCCATTTGCCGGCGTAATCGGCGGGCCCTTCGGCTGCTTCCGTGCTCACTACGTGATCATGCACCGGTGCCACACCCTCCTTTTGTCCCTGATGTCGACTTCGTGGAGCTTCCTGCCACTCTGCCTATTCCTCTATCGCCCGTGGCCAGGCCCATTCCTCAGCCGGTGGATCCTGACCCACCCTTGAGGCGGTCAACCCGAATTCGTCGCCCACCTACCAGACTGGACTTATGAGCCTGTTTGCACATTGGACTCAACATTGTTGCACAACAATTCAGTAACGTGTTTCTTTCTTGTCGTTCCAGGAGTTCTCTTTCGGTATTTGATGATTGCACTTGTTTTGTTTGTGGTACAACCTCGTTGCTCTGCACCTGATACCTTCCTATGTATATAGTTTAGCCTCATGTACATGTTGTAAATATTGCACACACATACTCAGCCGCACTCAGTACACACAAATATTTATTACCATGCAGGCACATATCCTTGTGAAAAGGGGGGATGCCATGGAATCCATATTAACATATCATGGTGCAATCACACACACACTGATGGACAGGTAGACGGACCAATCAACACACACAGAACATCACAGACAATCACCAGTGAGAGCACACGCACTATAAAACAGGGAACACCACAGTTCCCGTTCATTCTACCAGGAGATAGCTCAGAGCACAGAGCTCACAGCGTGCCACTCGGACATACACAATGTGCTGAGTGCCTCTCTAAGATAGTGCTAGGGCTGGGTCCACAGGTTAACTGGTGAAGTACGAACCACAGCCAGAAGTTAACAGTTGTTATAGTACAGAATAATAAAACAGAGTTGTACCATCGACAACCGTGTTGGTTCGTTTGTGTATCGGAACACCCAACACAACACCAGGGTAATGCTCTGTGGACCCAGGTTCGATACCCACCAAGACAGGTGGTGGAATTTAAACTCAATAAAAATCTGAAATTAAAAGTCCAATGATGACCATTGTTGATTGTTGTAAAAACCCAGCTGACTCACTAATGCAAAGGAAATCTGCCATCCTTACCTGGTCTGGCCGACATCCAGATCCACGCAATGCGGTTGACTCTTAACTGCTGCCTCAAGAGGGGATTAGGATGGGGAATAAATGCTGGCCCAGCCAGCAACACCCATGTCCCATGAACAAAAAAAATTGAAAACTATACCGCAGAGGTGATTGTTTCCAAGGAATTCTTCTGATTACAGAAATGAGGCTGTCCTGTATTCATATTCTCATCAGTTCTTCCCATTGGAGAAATCTCACACAGGGAATAGTGTGGCTCGCTTATCACTGCAGCAAGTCCACAGTCCTCCTGAAAAATCATCAGGAAATCAACTCTTCTTCTTTTCCTGACAGTCTTACAGGAAAGTCGGTTGTTTTTTATCTTGTTAACTGAAATCCCACGTTAATTGAAATCTCGGATCTTCAATATTTTTTCAGTCTCTGACAGAATTGTTGATGATACGGCTGTGACAGTCTTCCCTGGAGTTGAAGTTCATTCCTCTTCTGAAGTTTCTTCCCTGCATTCTTCGAGGGAGCACCTAGTTCCTCAGAGTGTCCCGAGTTCTTCTCTTCTAGTTCAAGGGGGTCCAAAGATTGATTCTCTTCAGTCTCCTCCTTTGAATCAGTCTTTCGTTGTAAAGTCTTCATTCTCCTTTCAGTTCAGTCATTCTGAAGACTAAACTCAGTTTCCCGGCTATGCTGACAGCAATGACGATAAAGCGTTGTCCTATTCTGCCAATGATGATGCCCTGCCAAATGCAGACGAAAGTTCTCATATCTTCAAGCTGTCTTCTCTAAGGGCTGTGAATACTGAGGGAAATTAAATCCTCCAGCAGTGTGATTTAGGGAGGGGAAGAGTGGGAGTTGGAGTTAAGTAGAGTCTGTAGTTGTAAAACAGGGATGTACAGGAATCCAATGTAAATAGTTAAAGACATAGTTCCATGCTGTTGTTAAAAAGTAGGAATACGTACTTACGGGGGGGGGGATGTAGTATAAAGCATTAACAGATGGGATGTGCTGCATTGGGCAGAGTTGTGGAGGGGTGTTACCTCTCAGCACAGATGTTTCATTTCCTCTGGGCCAGAACTACACAGCAGGTTACATGCACCACATTTCCCTGAAAGCATCACACTGAAACAGGAACATGCACAGGCGAGCAGAATCTATAGAATCACTACAGTGCAGAACGAGGCCATTTGGCCCATCACGTCTACACCAATCCTCCGAAAGAGCACCCTACCCAGGCTCACACCCCCGCCCTACCCCCCTAACTCCGCGCATTGATCATGGCCACCCCACCTAACTTGCACATATTTGGACACGGAGGGGCAATTTAGCAGAGCCAATCCACCCAATCTGCACATTTTTTGGATTGTGGAAGGAAACCGGAGCATCCGGAGGAAACCCACGCAGACACAGGGTGAATGAACAAAACCTCACAGACAATCACCCAAGGCTGCAATCGAACCCGGGTCCCTGGCGCTGTGAGGCAGTACTGCTAACTACTGCGCCACCCAGAGGCGGGTATTAAAAAAAAGGGGGGGCTTGAATAGTGTGGGCTTGTCTGAATGCCTGCAAAGATAAACAGATGTGTTGGGTGGCTGGTGAGTAACTGGAGGGAAAATGTATTTGACTACCAGGCTTTAGACTTTGGCTGGTGTGTGACCTGAAATTGGAATACAAACTGGGACTGGCTGAGAACCCGACCCTGGTAGGACCTCAACTTTCTGAACACGAGACTCTCTTTCTGTTTTGGTTTGATTACACCGGCGAATGGCTTAGCTATTCGGCTAAATATATAGGGAAGATAATAAATGCAAAGATAGCTCTCAAAAGGGATAGGTTTTGTTTAATTCCTTATTATTATGAAGCACCTTTATTATTTTAAACAGACTTTGTGACAATAAATATACAGTCATCTTGCTGCTTACCTGAACCCCCATGTTAAAGTGTGCTTAGACACCCTGCACAAAATTCCCAGCACAACACAACTCCCCTGGCGGTGTTAGAGTAAGACATTGATGAAGATGTACCACAGTCACTCGTCAATCATGTGTTAGACTTCAAGACAGAAGCTGGAATAATGCTGAGTGCCTACTGTGTGACCTGTTTAGGAGTAGTACTAATGAACAAGTGTTAAGCAGATAGTAGAGTATGTCTACAGTATGTCTAAGAACAAGTTCCACACTTCGAGTTCAATACAGAAGGATCCAGTCGCGGAACAGGCATTTCTGCAACACCTGTTCTGCCTGACTCCTCAGCACAATCTGTTGAACAAACTGAAGAGTTCCCATTGGTTTTGGCAGGTGAAATGATTGAAAAATGAACCCGACCCATCCTGTCACGAATTTGCCTGCTGTTTCTGTCATGGGTCAGAACAAGCTTAGGTACGTGGCCTGCCAAAGAAGGATGCCCAATATGTTGGCTTACGAGGCTAAAAGTTCCATTAATCACTGAGTATCATTGTATAAATTTTGTTTAGAATTGTTCCTAAATAAAATCTGTTACTTCCCACAGCGTGATACAGGTACTCTGTCACAGCATTGTGGACCTGAAGATTAAACACAGTAGAACTGCAGGATAGTGTTTTAATTTATCAAATAAATGCTGTCAGAACCATAGAGTCCCTACGGTGCAGAAGGAGTCCATTTGGCCCATCGACGTTGTGCCAGCCCTCAAAAAGAACACCCTACCCAGTCCCATTCCCTCACCCTATCCCCGTAACCCCACCTAACCTGTGCTTCTTTGGAGCACCTGGGGGAAACCCACACAGACACGGGGAGAGAGTGCAAACCCCGCAGAGACAGTCACCCAAGGCCGGAATTGAACCCGGGTCCCTGGCGCTGTGAGGCAGCAGTGCCAACCACTCTGCCATCGTGCCACCCATCAATTCACCAATTGTGAAAATCACAGCGATACTTTGCTTGTTTGTATTATTAAATAATAGATATTTTCCATTAGTCTAATCTGCTTACATTTTCTGTCTGTGTGCCTGTGTTGTAAATAAGATCAGCTTCCTGCCTTCGGTCTGAGTCTATATCTGGAGCCTTGAAGTTTCCTTTGAAATGTTTCTCTTTTCAAGTGAATCAAAACCACAAGGGGGAAGAGGACCTGAGAAGGTCAGAAGGAAGCATTTATGCTGTCGAGAGGAGTTACCATCGGCTGCATTGAAACCCTTTGTGACTGGCAGACCTGTCACAGAATGACAGGCAAGGCCCCCTCATTTATGTAGGAAGATCATTAGCTACTGTTATGGTAATCAAATTGATTTGCACAGGAGATTTGAGAACATAAAGCCAGCTGTGGTGGTTACCACTGTGATTCACTTCAGAATTCAAGACTTAACCAAAAGCACCATCTGGAATAAATCACGTCAATTCATTTGCAATGGCACTCTTGTCCAATTCCTCACTTTCATTGCAGGCCATATTTTGTAAATTTAACCGGTTCGCTCACACAGAAAAAAACAATTTATTTTCCTTTTCCCAGTGAGATCGTATTAATAAACCTGTGAGATGTGTGCAAATGGCTTGTTTCTCGTCAATATTATTTCAAAGAGATAGATAGCGGGCGCGAGCTATTAGCCGAGTCCGGCCAGAACCGGGACGCAATGCGGCCGGCAGATCCTGGGAGAGGTATCCCAATGGCTGTTACACCTCGCGAGCTTTAACCCACTGTGGGCGAGACCCAGCCTCGCACGGCTGAGTGAGTTTTGGAACCCACTTAGCTGTGCTCGTGCTTGATCTAATGACCACCCGGCATCTATCGGCCCAAGCCAAGCACCGTTCAGTACTGGTCCCAATAAGCGGGGACCAGGTTGAACGGTACCTGGGACGGGAGTCTCCCAGATCATCGGAGGCGTCCGGATGGTTGGCCTCCAAGTAGGGTGCACCCTGGCACTGCTTGTGACACCCAGGCACCTTGGCATACTGGCAGTGTCACCTGGTACCCTGGCAGTGCCACCTGGATGCCACCCTGGCACAGCCAGAGTGCCACACTAGCAGTGCCAAGGTACCAGACTGGCATTTTGTCCATGCCAGGTTCGGGCCTGGGGGTGCCCTGCCCATGTGAGGTGGGGTGGGGAGGGTGCTCAATGACCGGCCAATAGGTGAGTTGGGGCGTTGGGGAATCCAGCGTTTGCGTCGGAAGGTCTAGAAATCGGGATGCCATTTTAAAATGGCATCTCGATCTCTTCCTACACAGAGGAGCTCCACTCATTGGAGCTGCTCAGTGCAGGAAATAATGGCAAATGCCACCTTGGGGATACTTCCCTACAGGGGTACTAACAACGAACAGAGTGCTGCTTAGATAGCGTGGTCATTCCCGGCACTACAAGCACCAGAACGACACCACTAATCCCGCCCAGAACGGACTCTTTTTAAAAAAAGTTAGATCGCGCCCAGCATGACAGAGATGATCTTATTTAAAGTGAGTGAATTTCATCATGGAAGGTGTATGTCTTGGAGGGGTGGGGGCGGGCTGGCGGTGGGTGGGGGTCAGTAGGAATGACATTTGGTGCCCAGATCATTGCTGTGCATCAGTATATTTTTCAGGTGCATTGTTTTAAAAGTGGCAGCAGCTGATGCATTGTCATTAACAGAGGAGTTCAAGCAAAGTCTTTTTAATATTGATTTGGCCAGCTTAACGAGAGAGGGTGGCATGTGGCGCAGTGCTTAGCACTGGGACTGCGGCGCTGAGGTCCCGGGTTCGAATCCCAGCCCAGAGTCACTGTCCGTGTGGAGTTTCCACATTCTCCCCATGTCTGCATGGGTTTCACCCCCATGCCCCAAAGATGAGCTGGCTAGGTTGAGGGCAGCACGGTAGCACAAGTGGATAGCACTGTGGCTTCACAGCGCCAGGGTCCTAGGTTCGATTCTCCGCTGGGTCACTGTCTGTGCGGAGCCTGCAAGTTCTCCCCGTGTCTGCGTGGGTTTCCTCCAGGTGCTCCGGTTTCCTCCCACAGTCCAAAGATGTGCAGGTTAAGTAGATTGGCCATGATAAATTGCCCTTCGTGACTAAAAAGGTTAGAAGGGGTTATTGGGTTACGGGGATAGGGTGGAAGTGAGGGCTTAAGTGGGTCGGTGCAGACTCAATGGGCCGAATGGCCTCCTTCTGCACTCTATGTTCTATGTCCTATGTTTTAGGTTGATTGGCCACGCTAAATTGCCCCTTAATTGGAAAAGAAAATTGGAAAAGAAAAATAATTGGCTCCTCTAAATTTAAAAAAAGAGAGTAAATGAGGAAACATTTGTTGATTGCACATCTGTTATAGCACCATTTTGTCTTCCATAAATTTTGAAACCATGTCCACCTTGAAAGAGAGAGTTAGAAGTGCATCCTTGCTAACAAGCTGTAAATTTAGTTTCAAGGAAACAACTGAACTTTGAAGAAGTTCTCACATAGGAAGGCATATGAATTACTTGCATGTGTGAGATAGAAATTTGTATGAAACACAGAGAAGCAGGAAGAAATTGTGGCTGGTGATGATTTGACTTATTTTAAAATAATCAAGTGAGATCTTCCTCAAAATGCAGCGAGAGAGAATGTGATGCTGAGATACGAGAACTTACACACTACTGACTGGTCCCGCTCAAGGTCATCTAAAACTTGAGTTCGAGATGGGGTTTTCCTGGAGTATGCTGTTCTATTACTTCAGTTTTCTTTGTTGCTGATCATAAGGCTGAACTTCTTGTATGCATTGCAGAATAAGTCCATTTCATATCCAGCTCCGATCCGGAAGCTGTGGAAGGCACCTTGGAGAGCATGGTGGAGGAACACATGCTGAAGAGGGTTGACGCTAGCACACAGGCCTGTTGAACTCCATTAGTGGCGGGAAATGGGTCAGAAGGCCCCCCTTCATCTCAGACACATGTGAGCATGCCGTCATAGCACTGCGGGACCATTTTGATGAATTTCTCAGAGCTGCTGAATTTCTCCACGGCCTTTCAAAGGTCCTCACGGCTGACTGTGTCAAAGGTCATGGTCAGGTCAGCAAATGTGGTGCCGATGTCCATGTCTAGTCTGCACATCCTCCCCGTGTCTGCGTGGGTTTCCTCCGGGTGCTCCGGTTTCCTCCCACAGTCAAAAGATGTGCAGGTTAAGTGGATTGGCCATGATAAATTGCCCTTAGTGTCCAAAATTGCCCTTAGTGTTGGGTGGGGTTACTGGGTTATGGGGATCGGGTGGAGGTGTTGACCTTGGGTAGGGTACTCTTTCCAAGAGCCGGTGCAGTCTCGATGGGCCGAATGGCCTCCTTCTGCATTGTAAATTCCATGTTAATCTATGTTTTGTTCTTGGCATTTCTCCCGGAGCTGCCTATCTGCAAATACCACATCCATGGTTCTTTGAATTTTTCTGAAACCGTGCTGACTTTGTAGCAGCAGATCCTGATCGAGATGTTGCAGTAATAAGTCTGTCTCATATCCAGCTCTAACCTGGCAGATAGTGCATTGCCATTGGCAAACAAGAAATTACAAAGAATGTCCTTGTCTTTGCCCAGACTTGTCTCTGGTTGAGCAGCTTCCAATTCATGCGATGTCTGATTTTGATGCCAGGATCACCAATATGGAAGGCACTAGAGAGCACAGTGGAGAAAGACATGCTAAAGAGGTGGATTCTGGCGAAGACTTTGCTGGTGTTGGAGAGGAGTGAGAATCGTCAATGATAGTCACATGATTAATGAGTTTCCTTCTGCTTCCGCACGGCAGCAATCTTTGCTTGCAAGGGCAAGGTTTAATGCTTCAATTAACAACAATGCACAAAATTATGAACTCAAGATGCACAATTAGCATATCAGTTTGCTCTAAGGCACAGAAAATTAAGCATTGTAAAAGATGCAAACACCCTTTACCTCTGTGCCAGAAACACCAAATTAATGAGCAGCGAGGCATCCCCTTGGTATCCACAGCTCACCAGCAGCCGTCAAAGGAGTTCAGGCTTTTTGACTCTCGCTGCATCCAGGCGGCACACTCCACCAATTTTGTGCCCGTTTCAGGCAGCAGCTTCAAAGTACCCCCCCCCCCCCCCCCCATGCCCCCTGACAAGGGCACCAGAACTTTTGCCAAACAAACAGCCAATTCTTCAGGAGAGCCACGGTTGCAGTTCCCATTTTAAGGAGATTTTATTATTTATTAAGAAGGAGCGTCAGCAGGACTGAAATGAAAGCAAAGTGTCGGTGTACATCGACTATAAGAGGATTCATAGTTGCTCGAGTTTGACATGGCGTCACATCTTTCGACATGATGTTGGAAAGAAATTGAGCTTTTAAGCATAAATAGACGATAAAATAACAATGAACATTGTCGCCTTGAAAAATGGCAACAAAAAGAATTTGTTTGCCGTTTTTTGCTGCAACAGACTACGTTTAGTCGCAGTGGAATGCAGTACAAAAGTATTTCATAAGACCATAAGACATTGGAGCAGAATTAGGCCATTCGGCCCATCGAGTCTGCCCCGTCATTCAAATCATGGCTGATATGTTTCTCATTCCCATTTTCCTGCCTTTTTCCCCGTAACCCCTGATCCCCTTGTTAATCAAGAACACATCTGTCTCTGTCTTAAAGATAGCCCGATAACCAGAATTTGCTCTGGTGAGCACGCTGCCCATTAACGTATTGGGTTGAAATGCAGGTCGGATTCTCTGAAGGTACTTTATGTAACAAATTTAAGTTGTGGCAATTTCCTGGTGTGTGCCAAAAACTGCTCTTATCTTCACAACATTGGCAATCTCATTCACCGAGGCTTTTTCAATAAAAGGCTGTAGAAACAGAGTTCTGGTGGAATGAAATGATGCGTGACTCAACAAGTGCTTCCGCAAGGACAGATTCTGCTTGTTGAGAGTTTGACTGTTGCAGGACTTTAGGTCCACCATTGCTGTCCGTGTCTTTTGTTGGCTAGGCCCCAAGTTCTGGGATTCCCTCCCTCCATCTTTCCGCTTCTTTATCTTGCTTTCATCATTGGGTACACCTCTTCAAACTTATCCCTTTGACCAAGCTTTTGGTCATCTGACCTAATATCTCCTTACATGGCTTGATGTCACACTTGTGTCATGCTGCCTCTGCAAAGTCAGCTTGGATGTTTCATTGAATGAATATTGCTCTGGAAACATAGGTCAACCCACCACCTCTCCAAACTTACTGCCCATTTCTCCTTTAAATTCAATCATAATACTGGTGCTTGCAGCAACCTTGATCCAGATTCAGGTTCCTTTCCTTCCTTTGCTCTCACTCATTTGAGGAATGAGGCAATTTTACATCTTATTCACCCTGTTTGCATGGATTTGGAATGTCTCATTACAGCTCAGCAGCTTTAGCCTGTTTGCTTACTCTTAATCAAACACAAATCTCCAATGAGTCAATATGACTGAGGGGATCTTTTCTGCTTCGAATGCCAATGACTTTATCCTTTATTACCCCATTAATTCTTTTGATTGGGTTGCGAAGGAGTTAGGAAATTCTCAGATCATGCACAATTAACTAGAAATTAATTTGCACTTTGAGCGTTGCAACTTCCGAACACTTGTTCTGAGAATTTCTCTCTCTTACAATATTTCTCCTGCTCCCAGTCGCTTTTCCCAGGGGCATGTTGGTGGAGAAGTTAGGATCCCCTAGTAAAGCATAAAGGGCATAAGAAATAGGAGCAAGAGTTTTTTCAAAATAATTTATGGGATGTGGGCGTCACTGGTTAGGCCAGCATTTATTGCCCATCCATAGTTGCCCTTCAGAAGGTGGTGGTGAGCTGCCTTCTTGAACCACTGCAGTCCCTGAGGTGTAGGTTTATCAGTGGATCTGGAGTCACAAAACAGATGAATAACAGTATGAACATGCACAAGCAATCTCTCGCTTCCAGCTCTCCAGTCAGTCTGAGATCAGCTGACTCTAACATCCACTTATATACTAATGAGACTCCTAGTGGTCAGTCGGTGAATTACAACACAACTACGATATCACTGCAGGCACGACAGCAGATCGATGTGAAACCCGAATGGTCTTCCAAGGCGTGCATTTGGTGAGCTGTTCTCCCGGGCGAGCTCAAGTGAGTGCATCGCTCAGGAGGAAGCCCTGCACTGCCCCCTGGCACTCAGCAGTGCCTGGGGGCAGAGAGGGCAGCGCAGGAGGGTGCATACAGTGGGGAGGGGGGTTCCAGGGTGAGCACCTTTTCACTTTTCTGCCTTTAAAAAAAGGCAACCCAATCCTCAAGAGACTAAGCTGCTGGTGGGGCTGGCGAATCAGAGGCTGTCTCGCCAACGATACATCCTTGATTTTGTTCAATGTGCTGCACTATACGGCGGAGGAGGCCACTATTGCTGTTGACGGCGTTAGAGCGTTACCGATTTCTGGGAAAATCCCACCCGACATCTAGAGTAATCTGTACAGTTTCCTAATTTAAGAATGGACATAATTGCATTAAAAGCAGTTTAGCGAAGGTTCGCTCGCTTTGAATCATGGATGGAGGGTTGGGGGGGATTACCTGATGAAGAAAGTTTGGACAGATTGGGCCTCTTTCCGCAGGAGTTTAAATTAATGAGAGGTGATCTTATTGAAATAAAGAAATACTGAGGAGGCTTGACAGGGTGAATGCTGATAGGATGTCTCCCTTTGTGGGAGAGACTGGAACGAGGGAACACCGTTTAAAAATAAGGGGGTCTCACATTTAATATGGAAATGAGGGGAAATGTTTTCTCTCTCAGGGTCGTGAGTCTGTGGAACTCACTCCTCCAGAGAGTGGCAGAGGCCAGATTATTAATTATTTTTAAGGCAGAGGTCAACAAATTCTTGACTAACAAGGGAGTCAAAGGTTATCAGGAGTAGGCAGAATGTAGAGTCGTAGCCACAATCAGATCAGCCATGATCTTACTGAATGGTGGAGTAGTCTCAAGGGGCAGAATGGCCTCCTGCTCCTAGACTGGGGGGGGGGGGGGGTACGATTCTCTGGAAAGATGTCTAAGTGTGGTAGCGAGTGGGAACTGCTGCGAGCTTTCCGGCACTCAGCCCGGTGAGATCGGCAACGCAATACGTTAATTGGTCTACTTAATGAGGCCTCACGGGCTTACGCCGCAAATGAAGGCTCACCAGCCGATTCACTTGGACTGGTCGAGGCCAGGAGGGATTTCCTGTTTCCTCGAGTGTCCCGGAGTGTGAGCCACAGTGCAGCCAGTGCCGCCTGGCATGAAGTGGTAGTGGCCATCAGCTCGGGAAACATGACCAGGAGGACTGGCTTCTAGTGCCGCAAGAAGGCCTATGACCTGAACCAGGCCCCATGCTTGAGATGCCCCCCAACCCACCCTTCACACACCCTCCCTTCACCCCAACTCTTCCTTCACCCCCTTCCAAACCTCCCTTCACACCCCAACCCTCCCTTTATTCCAACCCTCCCCTCACCACCTTCCCTTCACCAACCAACCCCCAAACCTTCCTTCATGCCACCTCCCACACCCCCCAACGTGAACCGAACATGCGGCTAACGATACCCTCTCTGTTTCCGCAGGACAAGCTGTTGCATAATCGTCAGGAGAGGGCCCAGACTGGCCAAGCATTTTGGATGCAAAATCACACCTTAGGTTTTAAAAAATTGGAGACAAAGAAATCTCAAAATCTACAAAATCCCATTGAATTATCTCTTAAGGCATTATTAAAATAAATTGAGGAAACCATAATGTAACCAAACTGGGTCTTTTAACAAGATAAATATTACCATTGTCCTTTGGTCTCAGCCAGTTTTAAGAATCTGAAGGGAAACTTTGGGTAATTGTTATCAGGTTCTGATGTGTTGGGTGTTCTGGATCCGTGGAACACAAACAGGTCACCAACACTTGAAATAGTGCAACACTATTTTATTGAATCATTAACTGTTTATCACACTCTGACTGTGGGTTAATACGATACTAGCTTTAACTAAAGACCTTTGCCTTGTCCTAACCAGTCGATGCACTCAGCACATGGTGAATGTCTGTGTTGCAGTCTGTGAGCTCTGTCCTCTTGGCTAGCTGCAACTCGAATGAGCGGGAACTCTGATGCCCCCTGTCTTTATAGTGCGTGTGCTCTCACCGGTGATTATCTGCGGTGTTGTGTGTGTTGATTGGTCCCACTGTGTGTCCATCAGTGTGTGTCTGCACCATGATATACAGCTGTTCCCCGTGGGGAGGTGGCAGCAGCACAGCATTGAGCCAATTCAACAAATATCAGCAATGCCTTTCAGTCAATCCACAAACTGAAGAGTAAGAGGTGACTCCAAATTAATACAGCACAAAATGTTCCACAAAGGCAACTGAGGATTACCAGTGGTCGCAGCAGAAAGCGCTTTTCGCTGTATCTAGTCTTTGTATACTTGATGGTTTAACTGGGCACAGGCTTCGGCATTGACATTCCGACATTCCTTAGCTGTAGGGAAAACAAAAATTCACAACTGTAATCGTTACTTTAAGTGAACTATAATTACGTTCTGCCTCTACAGTTCACAGAGCAGTAAATCTCCCCACCGTTATTTGTGGAATCGGAAATGGTTTCATTGGTCATGCTAGTGGTTGTAAAGCCAGCTGCAATTGATTATCATGCTTGGAAAGCACACATTATGGTTTGCAGGTGCTATCTGCGAGGGTGATTTATTAACCAAAACCAGCCTGGGCACTTGAAACAGCTGTTCCCTAATTTCCACACAGGATTTATTGCCGTTCGGAGGTTCATTCCCGAGAAATTGGGAACATCCATTCCTTCATCAAGATGATGCTATATTTCAGTAGCTTGGTCTCTCCTATCAGACGTTGGAAACACTTGCTCACAGTGCAGTGATGAACCGTACCGATTGCTATTATTGTTATGGGGAGATCAAATCTAGCTTATTTCTAAACATGGAGGCAGTACCTAGCAACAAGGAAGTGCCTCCTACACAACCCCCCGTTAACATCAGTAACTGAACCTGCTTTCTGTGATGTTATTGTACAGTTCCGGGTGAAAAATCAAAATCAAACTGCTGCCTTTCTTCGTGAAATGTAATAATGGAATCTGAGGTGCATATGGCTGTTGTCATGGTTCTTCTCTCTATTTCTGTATTGGCCTCTATCATTGTTGAACAGGCCAACATTTTTTTTTTAAAGCATTGCTCCCGTCATATCCCGCACGTGACTTACGGGGATGGAATTATTATCTTCTTGCGGAGTACGAGCTCCCCCGATGAGGGGCAGGGGAACTACATTCAGCTATGCATATAAGGTCGGTGGTGACCCCTTGCCCATGGGGTGCCGCCTGTGATGTCGTTGCTGCCTTCTACGGATCTGCCCGCCTCGACTGCCAC
The DNA here is from genome assembly GCF_047496885.1 of Scyliorhinus torazame. NCBI lineage: Eukaryota > Metazoa > Chordata > Chondrichthyes > Carcharhiniformes > Scyliorhinidae > Scyliorhinus > Scyliorhinus torazame. The sequence continues at coordinate 181,011,849 of NC_092718.1, forward strand.
AACCAACGTGAGGGCAGCTCCCGCGGGATTAACTCCAGCAAACCTAGCTTTATCTGGAAGGGATTGGAGAAGGAGAGAGACTGACAATCAATTAGGGCTTCCGCCCCTCACTCTCGACTTCCCCAAACCTCCCCACCCTTACCATGACTGTCCCGCCTTCTCTCAGAGTACCATCCAGTGAGCCAGCTGTGCTGGCAAACCTTGCTCCACATACTCACCAATCGGCCACATCAGGAGCCCTAGACTCCAGGGGCGGGATTCTCCCGCAACCGGCCGGATGGCCCGACATCAAGAGCGGCGTGAACCACTCCGGCGCGGGCTGCCCGGAAGTTGCGGAATCCACCACACTTCCGGGGGCTAGGCCGGCAGCAGAGTGGTCGGCGGCGCACCAACCGGCGCCAAAGGGCCGCCGTGGTCCCGCGCATGCACAGGAACGCCGGTGTGTTCTGGTGCATGCGCAGAACGGCTGGCGTGTTCTTGCGCATGCGCATAGTTTCTTCTCCGCGCCGGCCATGGTGGAGCCCTACAGAGGGAAAGACTGCCCCCACGGCACAGGCCCGCCCGCAGATCAGTGGGCCCCGATCGCGGGCCAGGCGACCCCCGGGTCCGGATCCCCCCCACGCACCCCCCTGCGGACTCCGCTAGCCGCCCTGCAAGCCAGGTCTGCCGGGGTGGACCATGTCCATTTCACGCTGGCGGGACTGGCCAAAAACAGGTGGCCGCTCGGCCCATCGGGGCCCGGGGAATTGCCGGCCGGCGCGGCGTGATCCCCGCCCCCGCCCGAAAACCAGCGCTGTAGAATTCGGCAGCCGGCGTTGGAGTGGTGGGGCGGGATTCACGCCGCCCCCCCCCCGGCGATTCTCCTAACCGGCTTGGGGTCGGAGAATCCCACCCCAGGCCTCTGCCAGCAACATAAGGGAGACTGTAGTCAGCTGCCCTCCACTCATCCACACACTCACCCTTTCATCGCGAGAAGACCCACAGTGGTGAAGCCCTGCTCTTTATTGTTTGATTGTTGGCAGCTGCTTCTATGGTGCTGGAGCTCCTAAAGTTCAGGCACACTTTTCAGGCATCAAAGCTTGCTGGACAAGCAATAAGCTAATCATCCTCTTAGGCATGGCACCTATGCCTTTGAGGAGGCACTTGATAGTTGGGGAGTGTGAGGTGCATCACAACTAACAAGGCTAGTTCCTCATTTGAAATAGCCTTCAGCTGTGAAGCTGGAGGCTGCTCACAGTTAAAGGGAGTCAAATTGAATTTCAGGATTGAAGGTGCAGCAGGTCTCTGTCCTGGAAGAGTGTGATAGGACAAACAGGCTGCTACTGTGGATGTCCCGGTTATGGGTCTCCACAATATTTGAAGATGACTTGAAGGCCTTACAGACACAAAGTCCCTGGGTGACTCCCGACCTGGAACGCTTCAGTCCCCGGCCAAGCCCAAAGCCTCTAAGGGCCCACGATCAAGCCTAACATCCGCCCTCCCCTGACACTGGGGCAGCAACACCAGTGCCCATGAGCTGCATGTCGGAAAATGGAAATGGGTACTCACTGTAGTGATCTGCATATCTGTATGTACACAAGGGGTTAATGTATAGTCATAACAGCTAAGTGATCACTAGATAGCAGCACTAGAAAGGAGTATAAAAGACAGACTCAATCGGAGTTCCCACCTCTTGCTGTGTATAGTGACTAGTGACCAGAGGTAGAGAGAGATAGCTCAGAGTGCAGGTGTAGTTAATCATATTCAATCTTGTCTATTTAATATCTGGTATAAGTATTGGAGAGAGAGTAAACTCACAGTTTATTTGTTTAAGTTACTCAATAAATTATTTGCTTTAATTGGAAGACTATGAGTGTTAATCAACATCGAGTTTAAGAGCATCTTGGTAAGAAGCAAATGAGTAACATATATTACACAAGGTAATATAACATGGTACCAGGGAATTGACTTCAAGAAAGTTGACTAGATAGATCTGATAAGAATTAGCAAGAAAAAAAGAAAATTCGTACTGACTATTCAACTTGGAAGGCATTTGGATCCTCGAAGAACAATCGACTCGATGGACCACATTCAAGCTCCATGTCAACTAAAAACTACCGGTAATCTCAACTCAAATTGGAAACTTTTCAAACAGCAATTCCAAATTTATCTTGAGGCACATGATTTGACCACCGCTTCTGAAGCTAGAAAAATAGCACTGCTGTTATCCATGGCAGGACAGCCAGGCTATTGAAATATACAACTCTTTCATTTACTCTGAAGGGGAGGACAAAAGCAAATTTAATGTGATAATTGCAAAATTTGACGACCACTGCAAAGCGCAGACAAATGATTCTTGGAAAGATTTAGATTTCGCAAAAGATTGCAGAGCCGATCGCAAGCTTTGTCAATTGCTGGTACAGACATGTAACTACGCAGATTTGCATGATTCACTGATAAGGGATCAGATTGTATATGGACTATGTGATGGAAGTTTAAAAGAAGCAACGAGATTTAAAGCTAAAAATCACGATTGAGAAATGTATATCACCGTGAAAAGGGTGTGAAAGACAACCACGAGTGGGCAGCACGGTAGCACAAGTGATTAGCACTGTGGCTTCACAGCGCCAGGGTCCCAGGTTCGATTCCCCGCTGGGTCACTGTCTGTGCGGAGTTTGCACGTTCTCCCCGTGTCCGCGTGGGTTTCCTCCGGGTGCTCCGGTTTCCTCCCACAGTCCAAAGACGTGCAGGTTAGGTGGATTGGCCATGCTAAATTACCCGTAGTGTCCATAAGGGTTGGGAGGGGTTATTGGGTGGAAGTGAGGGATTAATGTGGGTCGGTGCAGACTCGATGGGCCGAATGGCCTCCTTCTGCACTGTATGTTCTATGTAATCTATGAGGTCGAGAGTGTTAAAATGGTGTCGCAGGCAGCAAAAAAGCACGGCAGCTATCTTGCGCAAACACACTCCAGCCCGGGACATGCGCATTTCGCTGGAAAATACAAGCTCAAGAAAAGAAGTTTGCCCATGCACGAACATTTCTCATGCGTCAGATAGACGACGTCATGACGTGCTATCTCTGTGGTAACGCCCACTTAAAGGGGAAATGCCCTGCTCAGGGGAAAAGATGTCTGAAATATTACAAACTCAATCACTATGCCTCCCAGTGCAGATCCACAGCGCAATATCAATCTCTGTCACCAAGACAAAAGAACATCAATGTTCGCAGTATAGATACAACAGAGAATAACAAATCTGAACAAAATTTTTCAACCGAAGAGGATAATTTTTCCTTGGAGAACACTTTCTTCGTAGGAATTATTGACAAGCCTGAGGAACTTCAAGCAACAACCAATGCTCCTCAACAGATCAACATAATCAACTCCAACAGTGAATGGACCTCAACAGTGCAAGTCAACAATTTTCCAAACGTGTTCAAGCTTGACACTGGGGTTTCAGCCAACTAACTGACAATCAAAAATCTCAACTCGATTCCAGGGGAACAGGAGATGATACCTGCTGCATGTAGGCTGAAAGACTACAATGGCAACCAGATTGCTTCAAAAGGATCGTGCCATTTAAAGGGTGCAAACAAGGGCTTCCGGTGGCGGCAATGAGTGAGTGAGCCGCACATTCGGTGGCTCTCACTCCGGCGGGATTTGAGGACCCGGTTCCCCGGTTTTGCGGGACTGCGGAGCGCTGGAAAGACGGCCACAGGTGCTGAGGAACGGGCAGAGCTGCATGGAACCGCGGGAGAGCAGAAAGCAGCGCAAACGGGAGAGGAAGGGACAAAGGCAAGGTGCAGGGGAAGCTGACCCGGGAGCAAAGATGGCGGACCTGCGGACCTCGGACCCGGCGATCCAGCAGGCGCTGGAAAACATGCTGCAGGTGATAAAGAGCAGCTTTGAGTCGTTGAAGCGGGATAACTTGGACCCACTTCAGAAGGCAGTGGATCAGCTGAACCAGAGATTGGATGCGCAGGACAAAAAAGTTAAGGAGCTGGGAGAGGCGGTGGAGGAGCAGGCGGACACGCAGATGATTGCTGCGCTAGAAGTTGATGGGCTGAAGGAGAGACAGAGAAGACTGCTGGACAGAGTGGAGGAGCTGGAAAATAGAGCCCCCAGACAAAATCTGAGGATCATCGGCCTCCCGGACGGGGCTGAGGGAGCCGATGCCACAGCGTTTGTGGCTGACCTGTTGATGCAGCTGATGGGGGCTGATGCCTTTCCGCGACCGCCGGAGCTGGAGGGGCCACACAGAGTACAGGCAAGGCAGTTGCGTCCGGGGGGTCCACCCCATCCAATGGTGATCAGGTTCCACAGGTTTGTGGAGAAGGAGCGGGTGTTGCAGTGGGCAAAGAGCGCTAAGAGCAGCACGTGGAATAACAGTGTTCTTCGCATTTATCAGTACCTAAGCCAAGAGGTGGCCAGGCGTCGAGCAGCCTTTAAACAAGTTAAGGAGGTGTTATTTAAAAAGCACGTTTGGTCTGCTCTTCCCGGCTCGTCTTTGGGTCACGCATCAGGACCAACACCACTACTTCTCCGAGACCGAAGAAGCGATGGACTTCGTGAGGGAACAGGGGCTGGTCCCGAAAAAAGGACCAATGACGCAAGCTAGGGTCCGAGAATTACCGTTTGGGGGCATGCCTACTGTGCCTGGATTGTCGGTCGACTGTTTACTGCTTTAAAGGTGCCATGTGTTGTATTTTTGGGGCGGTGGGGGGGGGGGGGGGGTGCGCGGGGGGATCCCCCTCTCGTATGTTCTTTTCCTTTTTTGTTGCTTTTCTCGTTTTTCTGCTGTGGTGGGTGCCTTTTATCATGTTCTCTGGGGGTGCTGGAGCCTTCATTGTAACATAAGGGTGGCCGGTCAGCAATGGGAATTAAAGATGTTGGTTGAGGGTTTTTGTTTTTTATGTCTATGGTTTTTATGTTTGGTATTGGGTGGGTGATGTCTGGGTACGGCGTTACTGTGTTGTTATTGTATTAATGCTGAGAAAGGGATGTGGGTTAACACTTATGTGTACACAGCTGGAACTGTATTGTACCTGGAGCAGCCTCGTGTTGCTGTTTGATGTTTACATCTTGTTTGATCTTTCCCATCTTAGTGAGAGTGCTCCAGTGGGTCGGAGTGCGGGATGGTGTGCTGGGGAGTGGGGAGATGAGTTCGGGGAAACAATGAGAGTGAGACAAGGGGGCGCCGGAGCGATGAGTCACCGGGCTAGCAGATTGGCTAGTCAAGGGAGTCAGGGGTGGGGGGGGGGGGGGAAATACAGCCAGGAGATGGCAGGGGTGGGGCTGTCGGGAGATGTTGGTAGGGGGGGGGGGAGTTATTCTGCTGACGTGGGAGGGGTCTGAAGTAGGTAATGGAGAGGAGGTCGGAGGTGGAGGCGGCCAGGAGGTGAGCCAAGAGCGGTGCGGCACATGGGCCGGCGGCGGGCCCAGGAAAGGTTATGGCTGACCGGCATGGGGGGGGGCGGTGGTGGCGTGTGCTCCCCAGCCAGGCTGTTCACCTGGAATGTCAGGGGACTAAATGGGCCAGTTAAAAGGGCACGTGTGTTTGCGCACTTGCGGGCTCTAAAGGCGGACGTAATTATGTTGCAGGAGACACATTTGAAAGTGTCGGACCAGACTAGGTTAAGGAAGGGCTGGATCAGCCAGGGCTTCCACTCGGGCTTGGACTCTAAGTCCAGGGGGGGTAGCAATTATGATCAATAAATGGGTTCAATTTGAGGCGGAGGGCGTAGTCGCAGACAGCGGGGGCAGATTCCTTATGGTAAGGGGCAAGCTGGAAGGGAGGAGAGTGGTGCCGGTGAACATGTATGCGCCGAACTGGGACGACACTGATTTTATTAAAAGAGTGCTGGGGAAGATCCCAGACCTAGACTCACGCTAGTTGATGATGGGGGGGGGGGAACTTTAATACGGTCCTCGATCCGGTGCTAAACCGGTCATGTCCCAAAACGGGTAGGCTCCCAGCAATGGCAATGGAGCTGAAAGGGTTCATGGAGCAAATGGGGGCAGTGGACCCATGGAGAGCCAGACAGCCGACGGGAAGGGGCTACTCGTTCTACTCGCATGTTCATAAAGTGTATTCTAGGATTGGTTTCTTTATCTTGAGCAGGGACTGTGTGGGGGAGGGAAAGAATATGGAATACTCGGCCATCACTATCTCGACCATGCCCCACATTGGGTGGACCTGCAGGTCGGGGGGGGCGAATTACCAACGCCCGCAATGGAGGTTCGACGTAGGACTGTTGTCGGAGGAGGGGATATGTGAGAGACTGCGGAAGTGTACGCAAAATTACTTGCAGGTGAACGATACGGGGGAGGTTTCAGCAGCGACCCTGTGGGAGGCGCTGAAGGCAGTAGTGAGGGGGGAACTGATCTCAATTCGGGCTCACAGGGATAGGACGGACAGAGCAGAAATGGACAGATTGGTTAAGGAGATTCACCGGATAGACGAGGAGCATGCGGGGTCCCCGGGGGAGGACCTACTCAGGGAGAGACGGAGATTGCAGGTGGAACTGGGGGTGCTATCCACGAGTAGAGCCGTGGAACAACTTAGGAAGGCAAGGGGTGTGGTGTATGAGCTTGGGGAGAAGGCCAGCAGATTGCTAGCGCAGCAACTCAGGACGAGGGAGGCGGCCAGGGAAATACGTAGAGTGGAGGACAGGGAGGGGAGCAGAGTGGAGGACCCGTCAGGACTGAATAAGGTGTTTCGGGACTTTTATAGTAAGCTGTACATTTCAGAACCCCCGGAGGAGATTAAAAGGTTCCTGGATGGACTAACCTTCCCAAAAGTAGGCTGGGGACTAGTGGACGGGCAGGGGGCCCCGATTAGAGCAGAGGAGATATTGGGAGGCCTAAAGGCCATGCAGTCGGGGAAAGCCCCGTGACCGGATGGATACCCAGTAGAGTTTTACAAGATGTTCTCAGAGATAGTGGGACCGGTCCTGACAAGGGTTTTTAATGAGGCAAGGGACAGAGGGACCCTGCCACCGACGATGTCGTCAGCCACCATCTCGCTGATACTGAAGCGGGACAAGGACCCGGAATCCTGCAGGTCATACGGGCGACTCTCCCTGATCAATGTGGATGCCAGGCTCCTGGCCAAGGTCCTGGCAATTAGAATTGAGGACCTCGTACCGGAGGTGATTGGGGACGATCAGACAGGGTTTGTGAAAGGCAGGCAGCTGACAGCTAACTTGAGAAGATTGCTTAATATGATCATGATGCCCCCGACAAGCAAGGAGGTGGAGGTGGTGGTGGCAATGGACGCTGAGAAGGCCTTCGACCGGGTGGAGTGGGGCCATTTGTGGGAGGTACTTGGACGGTTCGGGGAGGGACTGGTTAATTGGGTCAGACTATTGTGCCAGGCCCCAAAGGCTAGCGTTAGGACTAACAGGATAATGTCAGATTATTTCAGGCTACATCGCGGGACCAGGTAGGGATGCCCACTCTCCCCGTTGCTGTTCGCGCTGGCCATAGAACCGTTAGCGATTGCACTGAGAGCTGCAAAGGGGTGGCAGGGAATGACTAGGGGGGCTGGAACACAGGGTCTCTTTCTATGCGGATGACCTGCTCCTGTACGTGTTGGACCCACTGGCCGGGATGGAAAATATACTGGAAACATTGAGGAAGTTCGGCCGGTGTTCAGGGTACAAATTAAGTATGGCCAAGAGTGAGATGTTTGTGGTGCAGGCAAGGGGCCAGGAGAATAGACTGAAGGAGCTGTCATTTAGGCTGGTGGAGGAAAGTTTCTGGTACTTGGGGCTACAGGTGGCACGAGACTGGGGCAGGTTGCATAAGTTAAATTTGACTAGGGTGGTGGAACAAATGAAGAGGGAGTTTCGGAGATGGGATGCACTCCCGCTGTCACTTGCGGGGAGGGTGCAGACGGTAAAGCTGACAATCCTCCCTAGATTCCTGTTCATCTTCCAGTGCCTCACGATCTTTATCCCACGGTCCTTCTTCAAAAGGACCAGCAAAATCATCATGAGCTTTGTCTGGGCGGGAAGATCCCCGCAGGTCAGGAAGGCGATGCTTGAAAGGAGCCGCAGCGAGGGGGGACTGGCATTGCCGAGTCTGATCAACTACTACTGGGCGGCTAACATAGCCATGATAAGGAAGTGGATGGTGGGTACGGGGTCTATCTGGGAGCGGGTGGAGGCGGCTTCGTGCAGGGGCACCAGTTTGGCAGCCCTGGTCACAGCTCCCCTACCGCTTGCACCGGCCAGGTACTCCACCAGCCCAGTAGTGGGGGCGGCCCTGCGGATTTGGGGCCAGTGGAGAAAGCATGCAGGGAGGTTGGGGCGTCGGTCTGGGCTCCAATTTGTGATAACCATCGATTCGCCCCCTGGAACATGGATGGAGGGTTTCGAGCATGGCGGCGGGCGGGGGTGAGGAGGGTGGGTGATATGTTCCTGGAGGGGAACTTTGCGAGTTTGAGGGATTTGGAGGAGAAAGCTGGGCTGGAAAGAGGAAATGACTTTAGGTACTTACAGGTGCGGGACATTGTACGCAGACAGGTCCCATCATTCCCACGCCTCCCGCCAATAGGGATTCAGGACAGAATAGTCTCTGGAGGAGAAGGAGGAGAGGGTAGAGTCTCGGATATTTACAAGGTTCTCATGAAGGGGGAAGGGTCCCAGACGGAGGAGCTGAAACTCAAATGGGAGGAGGAACTCGGCGGGAGATGGAGGATGGGCTGTGGGCGGAAGCTCTGAGTAGGGTAAACTCAACCGCAACGTGTGCCAGGTTCGGCCTGATTCAGTTTAAGGTCGTTCACCGGGCTCACATGACGGTGGCTCGGATGAGCAAATTCTTTGGGGTAGAGGACAAGTGCGCTAGATGCGCGGGAGGACCAGCGAACCATGTCCACGTGTTTTGGGCATGTCCTAAGCTTAAGGGGTACTGGGAGGGATTTGCGGATGTCATGTCCTGGGTGCTGATGAGTCCAGAGGTGGCAATCTTCGGGGTTTCGGAGGACCCGGGAGTCCAGGGGGAGAAAGAGGCCGATGTTCTGGCCTTTACTTCCCTAATAGCCCGGCGGCGAATACTGCTGGCCTGGAGGGACTCAAAACCCCCGAAGACCGAACTATGGCTTTCGGACATGTCAAGTTTTCTGGGTATGGAAAAAATCAAGTTCGCCCGAAGGTGGCAACCATTCATCGACTTCTTCGCGGGAGAGTGAGCATCAGCGGGGGGGGGGGGGGGGGGAGAATAGGGTAGAGTAGGAGGAATAAACTGGCGGGGAGTGTAGGTGGGAGAGGAACGGGTATGTGCATTATGATTTGGTTGAAATGTTGGTTTCCTGTTGATGTTTGCATATTTCTGTAATCTGTGACTGTTTACAAGGCCAAAAAATACCTCAATAAAATAGTTTGTTCAACAAAAAAAAAAGGTTGCAAACAAAAAGGTCAAGTAGACACTACGGTTTGAGATTGTGGACAACCAGAAATTGTCACTTATGTGCTCAGGCTTGCAAGGACTTTCGGCTTGTTCAGAATTTTTTTAATGAATACTCAGGATACATCACGCATGGAAGATGAGATCCAGCAGATATTTCAAGAATACCCTGACGTATTTAGAGGTATGGATAAGATTTTGCTGGAGAAAGATGCAAAACCTGTAATTCGTCCTCCGCGGAGGGTTGCAGCTCCTTTGCGAGAGAGGTTGAAATTAGAGATAGAAAGGCTGTCAAGAAAGCTGGGCTGGAAAGAGGAAATTACTTTAGGTACTTATCGCGGGGGGGGGGACGCCAACCGGCACGGCGCGATCCCCGCATCCGCCGAATCTCCGGTGCTGGAGAATTCGGCAACCGGCAGGGAGTCGGAGAATCTCGCCCCACATTTTTTGTTTGAAAAGGTGTTTCAAAGAATCCATCAGTATGGATTGAAACTAAACCACTCAAAGTGCAAGGAATCATCTCCAGAGTTTTGCAGCCGACTGACTGGGTCAGTTCTCTAGTATGTGTTGAAAAACCATCTGGAGATCTCAGAATCTGCATGGATCCAAAAGATCTGAACAAAGATATTCGTAGGGAACATTACCCTGTCCCTAAGCGTGAAGAAATCACGTGCAAGATGGGAAATGCTCGCATTTTCACTAAACTCGGCGCTTCGCAAAATTCTGGCAGATGCAGGTTGATGATTCAAGTAAATTGCTGTGCACATTCAATAATCCATTTGGAAATCTTCTGTTTTAACCGCATGCCTTTTATGATCATCTCCGCTTCAGAGATCTTCTACAGAATAACGGAGCAGATGACTGAGGATATTGTTGGTGTAAGAGTCTATGTCGATGACAGAACAATACGGTCCACAACAGAAGAAGACCACGGGCGAAATTCTCCGGTATCGGCGCGATGTCCGCCGACCGGCGCCAAAAACGGCGCAAATCAGTCCGGCATTGCGCCGCCCCAAAGGTGCAGAATCCTCCGCCCCTTGACCGGCCGAGTCCTAACCTTGAGGGGCTAGGCCCGCGCCGGACTGATTTCCGCCCCGCCAGCTGGCAGAAGTGCTCCGCCAGCTGGCGCGGAAATGACATTGCCGGGCGGCGCATGCGCGGGAGCGTTAGCGGCCGCTCACGGCATCTCCGTGCATGTGCTGCGGAGGGAGTCTCTTCTGCCACCGCCATGGTGGAGACCGTAGCGAAGGCGGAAGGAAAAGAGTGCCCCCACGGCACAGGCCCGCCCGCGGATCGGTGGGCCCCGATCGCGGGCCAGGCCACCGTGGGGGCACCACCCGGGGCCAGATTGCCCCGTGCCCCCCCCCCAGGACCCGGGAGCCCGCCCGCGCCGCCTTGTCCCGCCGGTAAGAGAGGTGGTTTAATCCACGCCGGCGGGACAGGCATTCTAGCAGCGGGACTTCTGCCCATGCGGGCCGGAGAATCTCTGGGGGGGCCGCCAACCGGCACGGCGCGATCCCCGCATCCGCCGAATCTCCGGTGCTGGAGAATTCGGCAACCGGCAGGGGGTCGGAGAATCTCGCCCCACATTTTTTGTTTGAAAAAGGTGTTTCAAAGAATCCATCAGTATGGATTGAAACTAAACCACTCAAAGTGCATGTTTGCACAAACATCTTTAAACTTCTTAGGAGATACAATATCATCTCAAGGTGTCAGGCCAGATGATGTTAAAATTTCTGTGATCCAGAACATGAAACAGCCACAGGATAAAAAGGCTGTCTTAAGATCTCTGGGCTTCGTAAACTTCTTGGGCAAGTTTATATCAAACCTGTCGACGAGGACGTCAGCTTTACGCAATTTGATAAAGAAGACCATTGATTTCGAATGGACACAACGTCACCAAGATGAATGGGTGGATCTCAAACATCAACTGATGACAGCACCACTTCTTACATTTTTGATCCAACTACAACTACCAAAATCTCCACCCACGCCAGTCAAGACTGGATAGGTGCAGTTCTGCTACAAAAAAATGATCCATCAGATTGGGTTCCAGTTGCATCTGTACCCAGGGCTCTGACTGCAACAGAGTGAGATTTGCACAGATCGAAAAAGAATGTCTCAGACTGCTCACAGGAGTAATTAAATTCCACGACTATGTGTATGGGCTTCCTACATTTCTAGTGGAAACAGATGACAGACCATTAGTTCACATAATAGATAAGAATGTGAATGACAGGACTCCTCACCTACAATGCATAATAATGAAGTTAAGGAGGCATGACTTCACCTTGGTATACACTCCAGGAAAGGAACTCATCATAGCTGATACACTATCAAAATCAATTGACACTGAAAGTTCACCACCAGAGTATATTGGAGACATTGAAGTTCAAACACAGTTATGCACGGAGAATCTTCTGGCATCTGATGAGAAGCTACAACTGATTCGGCAAGAAACAAACAAAGATGCAACTTTGCTGAGAGCGATAAGAGTGATGCACCATTTTCAGCACTGACAAGCGGCGGGAGTAGAGAATCCCGCTGCCAGCAAACAGCACACTGCCGAAGAACATGTCTTTGGGGGACCAGAGAATCCAGCCCTTTATGTAATTATGACAATATCTTTTTGCTTTTCTCTTTGTGTAATGCTACAAAGGTCTGCTTGTCAAAGTTTTGTATTGCTATGCCACTCTGGGTGAGTACGTGGTCAAAATCAAGCCCCATGTGCACCACAACACAAGTCACAACACAAGTGAATTAACCACCAATTCCTCTAAAAATCTCTGAAATCTTTGGCCATTGGGTGCACAGTAATTACAGTCGCCAGGTTTGTACAGTGAAACACAAAGCCTCTTTATTTTTTTTTCTAAATTTAGAGTACCCAATTATTTTTTTTCCAATTAAGGGGCAATTTAGCGTGGCCAATCCACCGAAACTGCACATCTTTGGGTTGTGGGGGTGAAACCCATACAGACATGGGGAGAATGTGCAAACTCTACACGGGCAGTGACCCAGGGCCGGGATTCGAACCAGAGTCCTCAGCGCCGCAGTCCCAGTGCTAACCACTGCACCACGTCGCCCTCGACTCTTTATTTATACCACAAATAAAGATGAGGGGGCGAAATTCTCCGGAAACGGCGCGATGTCCGCCGACTGGCGCCCAAAACGGCGCAAATCAGACGGACATCGCGCCGCCCCAAAGGTGCGGAATGCTCTGCATCTTTGGGTGCCGAGCCCCAACCTTGAGGGGCTAGGTCGGCGCCGGTCGAATTTCCGCCCCGCCAGCTGGCGGAAAAGACCTTTGGTGCCCCGCCAGCTGGCATGGAAATGACATCTCCGGGCGGCGCATGCGCGGGAGCGCCAGTGGCCGCTGACAGCTTCCCACGCATGCGCAGTGGAGGGAGTCTCTTCTGCCTCTGTCATGGTGGAGACCGTGGCGGAGGCGGAAGGGAAAGAGTGCTCCCATGGCACAGGCCCGCCCGCGGATAGGTGGGCCCAGATCGTGTGCCAGGCCACCGTTGGGCACCCCCCGGGGCTAGATCGCCCCGCGCCCCCCTCAGGACCCCGGAGCCCGCGTGCGTCGCCTTGTCCCGCCGGTAAGGTAGGTGGTTTAATTTATGCCGGCGGGACAGACATTTTAGCGGCGGGACTTCGGCCCATCTGGGCCGGAGAATCGCGCGGGGGGGCCCGCCAACCGGCGCGCCGTGATTCCTGCCCCCGCCGAATATCCGGTGCCGGAGACTTCGGCAACTGGCGGGGGCGGGATTCACGCCAGCCCCCGGCGATTCTCCGACCCGGCGGGGGGGGTCGGATAATCTCGCCCGAGGTGGGCAGTAAATTCAGCTGAATAACAAGATAACCTACTCCCCCTTTAACTGCCCCACCCTCCACCCACACAAAAGACAGATAAATAAAGAGGGTGGAAAGGGGTAAAAAATAATAAGGAATAAGGTCCAAAGATAAGGGGCGAGATTCTCCGACCCCCGGCCAGGTCGGTGAATCGCCGGGGCTGGCGTGAATCCCGCCCCCGCCGGTTGCCGAAGTCTCCGGTACCGGATATTCCACGGGGGCGGGAATCGCGCGCGCCGGTTGGCGGGTCCCCCCCGCGGTTCTCCGGCCCGGATGGGCCGAAGCCCCGCTGCTAGAATGCCTGTCCCGCCGGCATAGATTAAACCACCTATCTTACCGGCGGGACAAGGCGGCACGGGCGGGCTCTGGGGTCCTGGGGGGTGCCCCCATGGTGGCCTGGCCCGCGATCGGGGCCCACCGATCCGCGGGCGGGCCTGTGCCGTGGGGGCATTCTTTTCCTTCCGCCTTCGCCACGGTCTCCACCATGGAGGAGGCGGAAGTGACTCCCTCCACAGCGCATGCGCGGGGATGCCGTGAGCGGCCGCTAACGCTCCTGCGCATGCGCTGCCCGGAGATGTCATTTCCGCGCCAGCTGGCGGGGCACCAAAGGCCTTTTCCGCCAGCTGGCGGGGCGGAAATTAGTCCGGCGCGGGCCTAGATGCGGAGGATTCCGCACCTTTGGGCCGGCGCAATGCCCGACTGATTTGCGCCGTTTTGGGTGCCAGTCGGCGGACATCGCGCCGATACCGGAGAATTTCACCCAAGAGTCCTTGCTTCAGATGATGACTTCTTTAGTGCACTTTCTTCACAGTATGAGTGTGGATTAAAGTCTCTGGTTTATAGCCTGTAATGATCTTCCTTGCAGTTAGCAATATCTTACTCACAGCTCTTCCAGGAGAGGCCCCTGGCTTCACATCAGCCTGTTCTGCAGAGAGAGTTATCAGATTCTGGATTCTGCTTGCCTTTTGGTAAGAGCTTGTGGGTTATTTCTGGAGAGTGGGAAAAAAGAGGTTCTCTCTTAGCTGTCAAAGCAAAACTGAAAGCACCTTAGGTCTCTGAACCATTTCAGTGGACACAGATCCAATCACCACCTGTTACCAGGCAGAGCACAGCCCTTTTGTCCAATTAATTGGTCATCAACTAAATCAATCAAATTGAGTCATTGCAGATCTCTTCTGCTTAAATTAAAGGTTCAGGCTGCTTTGCCTTAAAGTCACAGGTTCATTAAACATCCATTAATCAAAAGTGGGGCAAGCAAACTAAAAGAAAGGGGAAATAAGGGAATTAACAGGGAACAATCATGCAGCACATATCTCCTCGCAGCTTACCACATATTTTCCCTGAAAACTTCATTCTGCCGCTCTTTATAGATTGTCTCGAGAAATAGTGGGGAAAAACAACCACATGTCCACAATTATGAGAGTTTCTGAAGCCTTCAAGTAAAATCTACCCAACCATCCAAAATTCAATTTTGTGGGAAATTATCAGGTTGTCAAGCAACTAAATATGTTAATCTTGATGAATCTTATGATTAAAAATTATAATCTCAGTTAATCTTGGGTTTTAATCATACTTAATTGATTTAATTACTGCATTAATTTCCATTAAGTTTTTAAAAATACTGGTACCATTATTATTATCCAAGAAAACAAAACAACAACTCTATTTTCCTACGTCTGGATTTATATTGATGGTCCCTCTTTGCAGTTTTATATTTATTTGTGTGGAATTATTCATTGCTTCCTCTAGGTTCATCCCCAGTTATTTGCAGATAAAACATTAAAAATTAAACCATCTAAAATAGAATATCGGAGGATTTATTTTTACTACGCTCAACTGTGTCCTTCTGCCCAGGGATCACGACCACCTTTCTCTTTATGCTTATAATACAGATGGATATGTTAAATCATATCCTGTTAAATGAACTGGATTTCTTTACGGTTAGTATATGGACAGATAATGTGCCTTGTAATTCAATAGGCAACATAAAGACTGGTTAGGAAACATTATTGGACATTGCTTATAGTTTTTTGCTTGAAAATCATTTATTTGAAGGGAATGGTAAATGATATGTCCTGTTTCAAATAAATTGGTTTCTCCAAATCAGCACAGTTGCAGCACAAATTATGCTCCTTCCTTAGTTTTCTTTTTGTACCTTGTAAACAACTGTTTCTTATACATCTACGAATATCAATAACATCAAATCTCGCTTACCTTCAAATAGATCCAGTAATATGCCATTTAGCGAAAGGACCCTCTGCTGTGTCACTTACATATGCTATAGAAAACATGGAGCTTTTATCAGGAAAACGTAGAGACCTTCACTTACAAGAGCCCTTGGATACAAACATCAGACACCCCAAGGTAAAGCATAGCCTCTTTTTGTAGAACAATTCCTCCATACTGAAATAGATTTGCACCTGCAATGTAGTCAAAACATTATGAGCCATATTTGCTGTCAAAATAATGGTGAAGCGAACAACACTCAGCTTTTTAAATGCCCAAATGCCACAGCAACTTTGGGTGAACGCAGATGCACGGTTAAACATGGAAATTAGTTGCACCATTCCTCTGCTCCGCAATCAAAGGACAAATGCGTGCGGTAGATACAAATTAAGCTTGCCACAGAAAGTTCAGCATTTTCCTTTCCAGTTTAAGTACCCATTTAATGATGCGATAAGTGTTAGTTACTGTTAATTATTATTCTGGCGCTGAACATTAACTATTAAAAGTGTTGACTTTCATTGCTTCGGGCACTAATTGGTGTTTCAAATTTTATAAATCCAACATTTAAAATTGGATCCCCTTATTTAAATTCTTCCGTTCCGTCATTTTCTCGAACAAGCCAGTCTTTCACTCCCTCCCTTCATTTTCCTTTCTGTACCTGGTTTGACATTGAATTAGCCCACTCTAATTTACACTTTCCTCTCAGACCGAGCGCTGTTAATTTCATGATCCTTCAATCTGATTGGTTAATGGGATGGATAGTTGCTCACCCGATTCACTCAGATCCCAGGTATCTAACGTCCCTCACTGTACCAATAGTAGTTTACACTTTCAGCAACTTGGCACTCAAAACGGATTCAAAAACTAAACCTGCAAAGACAAGTCTAAGAAACGACAGCTGCTGTTGAATACTCTACTATAGGAAATTATGGGCTATGAGAACCAGAAGCAGAAGTGTTTCTGCTGATATTTATTCATAAATAGTGCTCTTGGTGAAACTGTCCTTAATTAACGTATATTAAGAAATTAAACTGCAAGAAAACTAATCAGCTAATCGCTGAAATTAACTGTGATTCGTTGACAGCTGCAAGATATGCTTCTCCCTCTTAATCCAATCTTTCTTTCTAAATTCCTTTCTACCTAATTGAACATTGAATTCATCCACTCTGATTTCACAGTCCTTGCACTGTTCACTTCACAGGGCTTCGCTCTGATGTGTAAAGGAGATACACAGTCGCTTGTCTTGTTCACTCACACCCACGGTGCCCAGTTGTGTGCATCCCGCCATTTCCACGTCCAGTCATTTCAGCAGCTTGCAATGCAAAATACCATTGACATTTACTGGGCAAGGACAAGCCTGACTAATGGTGAGCACAACCCAGCAAACGTTGGCCCATTACTTAAGTGAATAACTTCCATTGTATTTAGGGCAGCACGGTAGCATAGTGGTTAGCACTGTGGCTTCACGGCACCTGGGTCCCAGGTTCGATAACCCCGGGGTTAGGAGGGGTTATTGGGTTAGGGGGAAAGGATGGAAGTGAGGGCTTAAGTGGTCGTGCAGACCCGATGGGCCGAATGGCCTC
Organism: Scyliorhinus torazame; assembly: GCF_047496885.1. Taxonomy (NCBI): domain Eukaryota; kingdom Metazoa; phylum Chordata; class Chondrichthyes; order Carcharhiniformes; family Scyliorhinidae; genus Scyliorhinus; species Scyliorhinus torazame. The sequence continues at coordinate 181,028,896 of NC_092718.1, forward strand.
CTTCCGCACTGTAGGTTCTATGTTCTATGTATTCTGTTTCTCTTCATTTCCTAGTGAACGGCTACTCCATACTCTTACCCCTTTCCAAGATATAATTTTGAGGTGCTGTCTCTTCAATCGCTGCATTTGCATTCATTTAGGGGGTAGTGGTAGTGTAGCGGTAATGTCGGTAGCCTAGCAATCCAGAGGCAGGCTAATGGTCTGGGACCATGGGTTGAAATCCCACCATGGTAGCTGGTCAAGTTTAATTTTGATGAACAAATCTGGAATTTGAAACTAGTCTTAGTAATGGTGACAATGATAACGAGCATCAATTGTCGTAAAAACTCATCTGGTTCATGAATGTTCTTTACCATCCTTACCTGGTCTGACGTATATTTGACTCCAGGGGTGCGATTTCTGGGGTCCATTAGCCGCAGGCACAAGTTCAGTTCTGGCCATTAAATCTTGAGAGAGGGCCAAAAAATGTGCGCAGACGGAATCTTGGTTTGAAATATTCCCTGCCTCCCATCGGTGACGTGATCAAGTTTGCGCCAAGAAAGGGCATGTATCTGATTTCCATAATTTTATATCCATTTATATATAATTAAATGGCTTTACGTCGGAGGATCTGGCCCAGTGGAATATTCCCCCTGATGGCATGACAACATGCCGGTGTGATTCACTATTGGTTTCCAAAATCAAAAAACAGTCCTGATGCGAAGGTGCCTGGAGTCCCTGGGATTGAGAGTAGAGGCTGGGCATTACCCCCTGGCACCCTGGCAGTGTCTCCTGGAAGTACCGCGTGCACTGAGATTGCCATTGAGGTGGGCACTGCCAGGTATGCTACAAGGGGGGCTAACCCTCCTCCACTTATGTGCGGTGGGGGGGAAGAATGGTGAGCACTGACATATGCATGAGGAGGGTCAGTGCCCCCCGATACTCCAATGGTGGGTGGGGAACCTCCCCGAAACACATGGGGGGGGGAGGAGGGGGGGAGGGGGGGGGCGGTTGGAGGCTGTTTTTTTTTTGCGTATCTGGGCACCCTATAAAGGTGGCGCCCAGATTTCTACAGAGTAAGGCTTGCCGGCTCTATAAGGCCCCACCCTGCCACTGTGACGGTGCAAACCGCGCCCCCCGATTTTCCTTTGACAGCGTGTCAGAGGATCTGGCCTGAAAACCTGGCTGTGTTTCTGGAGAGAATCACAACGGTTTTCAATCAGAACCTGACACTTTGACATTTTTATTGGAAAATTCCGCCTCAGAAGCACAGTAATGTAGTGTGTTTGAGTCTTAACTGCCCTCTGAATGGCCTCTCAGTTCAAGGGAAATTGGGGATGGGCTATAAATGCTGGTTTAGCTAATGACCCTCACATCTTATAAAAGATCGAAAGGGGGGAATGTTGGGGGGGAGAAAACTGCCACAGTGCAAAGTTGGGAATTCTGATTTTTTTTTTCTATTTGCCCACATTTTGCTTGGCAGTAGCATTTAACTTGGTAAATGAATCGTTTTCAGAAGATGGAGAAGTCTCACAGCCTGAAAGCGTAATTTATGCTGCTAATGATGCAGCTCCATTGTCATTATTAATAATAATTCCATTAACTGGTGCTTAACCTGCTTCTGTGTTCGACTGAACACCACAGCAGAGAAATGGCTGCTCGACTCCCGGTGCTGTCACCCAGATTACATTTACAAATTGCAGCCCTGATTAAAGAGTAATGTGCAATCATGACAAGTATTGATTTCCAATTCGTCTCCACGATGTCGCCATCATTACAAGTAAGTCAGGCAATTTGCCCTACTGTATTTGACTAGCTCTCATCAAACTGGCAGGCCTGATGCTTGCAGGAAATGTTTAATTAGGGACGAAATGAAAGAATTACTGTAAACCTTTACCATCAGCAGTTTAAAACCTGCTGACAGGATTCCTGTCCTTGTGCAAATGAATGACCTAATTTGACAAGTTATCTGAGCTCAGCACACATAACTGCAGGTCATTACTCTTAAACAGGTGGCAAACTGATTATTGCCTGCCCACATTCCTTTGCATCTAGAGAATTGGTGCATCTCATTCGTACAGTATTCTGATAGTTAATTGGATTTGGAATAATGCCGATTGGAAAGATAATTATATGGCGGGTTTTCCTGTCCCCCAAATCTATAATCAGCGGTTGGTGAATGTCATTTTGCGCCTTCTCGTTTTGGTACGCTCCTGGTCAACTTTGGGTCAGGAGCTTTGGGGCGGCATGGTGGCACAGTGGTTAGAACTGCTGCCTCACAGTGCCAGGGACCTGGGTTCAATTCTGACCTTGGACCACTGTGTGGAGTTTGCACTTTCCCCCCGTGCCTACGTGGGTTTCCTCTGGGTGCTCCGGTTTCCTCCGACAGTCCAAACATGTGCAGGTTAGTTGGGGTTACGGGGTAGGGCAGGGGAGTGGGTTGAGGTAGGGTGCTCTTTCAGAGGGTTGGTGCAGACTCAATGGCCTCCTACTGCACTGTAGCTATTCTCAAGAAACCAGCAGTGCAGCTGCTCTGCTGGTTTTACTCACGCCCCCTTGTGGAGAATCTGTCGTAATCAGTCGCCAGTGGTCCACTGATGCAATGGGAGCGCAAGCAATCCCAGCCAGCACTGCATGAGGAGCTACATAATCCTCTGCATCGATTAAACACTGAAGTAACAAGATATTGCCTTGAATCAAAGTACCACAGCTATTTAATGCTAAAGATCTTTTTGAAAATGAGGAGGTTGGCACTGTCATGCTGTACATTAATGCTATAAAAGATGTAAACTTAGAATATCTGAAAGGTCAAGTTGACAGTTATGAGAGTGTAGGGTTGCCATCCACCTGTTTCTTTTTCAGGAGACAATTAAATCCAGGTCATTTAAAATGCTAATAATGCTTATGCAGGCTCGGGTTTTCTGGGACTTTTCCCATGATGAAGAGCTTCTCTGTCGCGGTAAACATCCGGCCTCAGTCAACCACAGAATCAGCCAATCATCACAGTGTCACCAGCAAACAGAGACACGATAGGTTTGACATTTTGGGGCTCAACTATTCAGCCGAGAAAATAGTGGACCTTGTAAATCTCTAATCAAATTCAATGAGATCAATCTATTTTTTTTTTGTTTTCCACACTTGTCCTGAAGGAATTGATTTTTGCACTTCCGCTGGATTTGACAGATATCTCAATGTGCTTTTTGAAGTGTAGTCACTTTTATAATGTAGGAAATGGCCATCTCCCCACATTTTAACAAAATCCATAGAATCCCGATAGTGCAGAAGGATGCTATTTGGCCCATCGAGTCTGCACCGACCCTCTGAAAGAGCACCCTACCAAGGTCCATTCCCCATCCTATCCCCGGAACCCCACCTAAACTGCACATCTTTGGACACTAAGGGCCAATTATAACATAGCTAATCCATAAATTCTGCACATCTTTGGACTGTGGGAGGAAACCGCAGAACCCGGAGGAAATCCACGCAGACACAGGGGGTGGGATTCTCCCCTACCCGGCGGGGCGGGGGGTTCCGGTGTAATGGAGTGGCAGGATCCACTCCGGCGTCGGGCCGCCCCAAAGGTTCAGAAGTCTCCGCACCTTTAGGGGCCAAGCCTTCACCTTGAGGGACTAGGCCCGTGCTGGAGTGGTTTCTGCTACACCGGCTGGCGGGAAAGGCCTTTGGCGCCACGCCAGCCGGCGCCGGAAGGTCTTTGCCGGGCGACGCATGCGCGGGAGCGTCAGCGGCTGCTGACGTCATCCCCGCGCATGCGCAGGGGAGGGGGGCTCTTCCGCCTCCACCATAGTGGAGACCGTGGTGAAGGCGGAAGGGAAAGAGTGCCATCACGGCACAGGCCCGCCCGCGGATCGGTGGGCCCCGATCGCGGGCCAGGCCACCGTGGGGGCACCGCCCGGGGCCAGATCGCACCGCGCCTCCCCCAGGACCCCGGAGCCCGCCCGCACCGCCTTGTCCCGCCGTTCAAAAGGTGGTTTAATCCACGCCGGCAGGAGAGGGTTGACAGCGGCGGGACTTCGGCCCATTGCGGGCCGGAGAATCGCCGGGGGTGGGCTCACCGACCGGCGCGGCGCGATTCCCGCCCCCGCCGAATCTCTGGTGGCGGAGAATTCGGGACACGGCGGGGGCGGGATTCATGCCAGCCCTCGGCAATTCTCCAACCCGGTGGGGGGTCGGAGAATCGCGCCCAGGGAGAATGTAAAATCTCCACACAGGGTAGTCAGTCACCCAAGGCTTGAATCGAACTTGGGCCCCTGGCGCTGTGAGGCAGCAGTGTTCTAACCACTGTGCAACCATGCTGCCTAGGTGGCTTCCTCGGTGGTTCTTGTGTGAACCTAGATAGAGTGCCACAGATAATTGTCTCCTGGGGGAAACACAGCCGTGCCATTCTTTTTCTAGCCCAACACATTGTACATGCGCTTTCTAATAAAAATCACAAGGTTGCAACGGAGATTGGTAAATCCGAGCCATTTTATTTACCTTTCCTACCACAGGGTGCTCAACCAATTGTAATGTGGACCGCACCTCAGCTGGAATCAGCAATTTAACAAGGCCGAGGGTAGAACTTGCATCCTTCTAGTCTGATGGTTTTGTGCTGAATCTGGCTGTGATTTTACTCCTGATACATAGGGAGGTTTCACAAAACAGCAGGCAAAAATATTGGGTTTGTCGTTCATTGCCTCTCAGGCAATTAAATAGCATCGCTGATTGCCTGACTATTATAGATAATGCTTGATTTTCACTTCTATTGGTTTAATTTCCATTGATTACAATGAAAATTAAATTCAACCTTTGGCTGACATGTTACACCAGTGTTCTGTCCTGTTGGTAAGTATGTGTTTTTCTTTTTTTTCCATTTTCAATGTCATATTTTTTCAGTCCCTGGTGAGCTGGCAAGGCCTCCCCAGGTCTCACACCATTGAACTTTGTGCATTTCATTTTCCCATTAATTCTCATGTTCTGACTGGATAACTTGATCAGTCTTCGAATTATTGTGAGTTACAGTCAGAATCTTGAAATCATTATTGCTAATGGAGGGTAATTTTGTAGAAGCCTACTTTTTAGAATTAAGTTCCAGGGTAATTCGAGGTCTATCTGAGCTATTGGTATACTCCGATTGAAATAGACAATTTCTATCATTGTGTCAATTATTGGAATTAAATTTAAGTGATTTAACAGTGGGAGATGACAGCTGGGTTTTACAAGCAGAGTTAGAATCATAGAGGAGTCATAGAATTATTACAGTGCAGAAAGAGGCCATTTGATCCATCAATTCTGCCCTGGACCTCTGAAAGAGCCCCCTACCTAGGCCCACGCTATCCTCACAACCCAATAACCCCACTTAACGTTTTTGGACACTAAAGGGCAATTTAGCATGGCCAATCCACTTAACCTGCACGTCTTTGGACTGTGGGAGGAAACCGGAGCACCCGGAGGAAACCCACGCAGACACGGGGCGAACGTGCTGACTCCGCACAGTCACCCAAGGCTGGAATTGAACCCGGGTCCCAGGCACCGTGAGGCAGCCGTGCTAACCACTGTGTTGTTACTGATTCTTAAAAAGGACAATGTAAACCAATGCAATAGATGGAGAACCAGACATTTGCTTCCTAAAAAGCTCTACCAAAGAACCTTTTGCCTGTTAAACTAATTTAACCAGTACCAGTGCTGATTAAGATATTCCCAGGTTTCACATTACATCAATACAAAGGAATAGCATGTTTTGAATACTTGTGACACTGACCCCTGACCTCTACATCTTGCTTCTGGCTCTTATCATTAGCCAAATTTATGGTTCAAAAAGTAGCGTTGTCAAAGAACTGGGTCGGAGAATGGCCGTTGGCCACCGTGAATCCCGCCCCCGCCGAAGTCTCCGCTCCCGGAGATTGGGCGGGGACGGGAATCGGGCCGCGCCAGTTGGCGGGACCCCCCGCTGGATTCTCCGGCCCGGATGGGCCGAAGTCCCGCCCAGAAATTGCCTGTCCCGCCGGCGTAAATTAAACCTGGTATTTACCGGCGGGACCAGGCGGCGTGGGCGGGCTCCGGGGTCCTGGGGGGGGGGGCGCGGGGCGATCTGACCCCGGGAGGTGCCCCCACGGTGGCCTGGCCCGCGATCGGGGCCCACCGATCCGCGGGCGGGCCTGTGCCGTGGGGGCACTCTTTCCCTTCCGCCTCCGCTACGGCCTCCACCATGGCAGAGGCGGAAGAGACTCTCCCCACTGCGCATGCGCGGGAAACTGACAGCGGCCGCTGACGCTCCCGCGCATGCGCCGCATTTCCGTGCCAGCTGGCGGGGAAACAAACGCCATTTCCGCCAGCTGGCGGGGCAACAAACGCCATTTCCGCCAGCTGGCGGGGCGGAAATCCCTCCGGCGTCGGCCTAGCCCCTCAATGTTGGGGCTAGGCCGCCAAAGATGCGGAGCATTCCGCACCTTTGGGCCGGCGCGATGCCCGTCTGATTGGCGCCGTGTTTGGCGCCAGTCGGCGGACATCGCGCCATTGGGGGAGAATTTCGCCCCTGTATCAGCACACAAGACTCACATTTTCAAAATTCTTCAATATCTTCGCATGCATTGTGGTTAAAGACGGGTGATAAATCATGGTTCAAGGATAAATGCTTGGGGTCATGGGATTGAGAGGGACTGTGCCTGCATAAATGCCAGACCCCAGCACCCTGCCATTCTGGAACCTTTAGCCCTCAAGGTGGACAGAACCATCCAGATGACCCTGTCCATGAGGAAATCCTCCTCCCAGACAGTTTTAAACCCTTTCCCACCATGGAAGGAGGGTGGCAGTAAACATTAGTCACAGGGAGCTAGGCCTGGGGAATCCATGTGCCTGGTGATTAGAAAACGCAGGAGGGTGATGGTGACTCACAGTGAGGAAAACTCTGTGAAGCACCTCAGCTATTGCTTATGTCTGACTCCTGTCCGTCTGTTGCCAGCACTCTGACTCCCTGGTGAGTGAGGTTCGGCCCTAAATCCCTGTGTCGCAGAGCACTAGAAGGCGAATTTGGGGAGAGAGTCTAGGGCTCACTGATTAATGCCCAAGTCCTTTTCAGGAATTATGTTATTTGCCCAACAGTTTGCCTGACCCAGAGTGCCTGTGAGAAGATCTGTGGTCAGATGAGGTGAAGCGCTAACCCACTCGGGTTAACGACAGTGAAAAGTAAGAGCATTTAATGTCATAACATATGAATTGTGACATTTCATAAAGACCCCCAACTATCTGTGCCTAACTTCACCCATGCCCACTCGGTGCCCCTACAATTCCTTAGCCTTGCAAACCCTCTCAGTACATCTAGGTTTATCACCAGGAAGCACATCATACGTGGAGGCGGCCTGCTGCCTTCCACACACTGCTGCCTGAGATGTCCTTAGCAGGCATCCTCTGGAGGGCCAGGACCTAGAAGCCCCCAGCCTATCCTCGGGTGGCACTGGTGTTGCTGCAGCATACTGTTTAGCCCACTTCCCATGAGCTGCGCCAAAATCAGAAAGTTGGGGAGCCAGAAGGGCGGGTCATTCCCAGATTCTCTTGGGTAGAAGGCCCGGGAGGTGCTCCAGTGGTTTCTTCTCCCTCCGGATGCTCATGAGCCCCCGGGTTACTCCATGGGACAGAAGTGCAGCTGGAGTGAGCTCCAGAAGCCTCAACATCATCTGGGTTTGCCAGTTCTGGAGGCTGCCATTATCTGGACTATGGTGTTGAACCCCTCAGCCATGCCCTCGGGGATTGAGCCATGATTCGGTGTTCAACAGTCATGGATCTGACGTTTTTCCCCAAGCTTTCCAATATGATGCCACCCGTGCAGTGTTGGCCTGGGTGCCATGCATCACCAGCAAAATCACATGCGACTAGAGGTTTTGTGACTCCTCCACTGGTCCTTACATTCGCTGGAATATTGCTGACAACACCTCCTGGAATTCGAGCTCTGCCTTTGCATCCCAAGCAGCTGAGGGATGATCGTGTCCAGAGGCATGGCACCTGGCTGGGGCACAACTGTGTCCTTGCGTCCAGCAGACCTCTGAATGTCCGTTCCCTGCTACGTTCCTGCCTCCACCTGATGTGCATCAGAAGCAAAGTGGTGATCACCATAAAGTGACCCAGAAGACTGTCTGCTATCTTTCGCCCAACGAGATGTCTGTCTGCGATGGTCGATGGTGCATGTGATAGCTGTGATGCTTCATCTATGTCCTCTAAAAAATCCTCCAAGGTGCTTTCAAGCACAGGCTACCATTGATTTAAGACTTGTTCGCAGGTCTAGGAGGAGGACAGAATTCAGCAATGTTGACCTATCATAGGCTTACCTGCAAATGAATGTGGCAGCTGAATCTCAACACTTGCTCACCATCATCACTAACAAAGGCCTATTCCGCTACAAGAGATTGTCTTTTGGAGTAACATCAGCATCAGCTTTGTTTCAATGGTCAATGGACCAGATCCTTAGTGGTCTACAGGGAGTACAGTGTTACCTAGATGATATATTGATCACTGGCACAAATGAGCCAGAACATTTACAGCATTTTGAAGCTACGCGGAAATGACTTCAAATGCATGGGTTTCATGTCAGGAAAGATAAATGTGATTTCTTCCAGACATCCATATGGTATCTTGGACATGAAATTGATTTAAAGGGTCTGCATAAAGCACCTAAAAAGATGGAAGCCCATTATGGAGGTTCCAAGACCAAGGAATGTCACGCAACCTAGGTCATTCCTAGGGTTAATCAACTACTATGAAAAATTCATCCAGAATTTGGCAACCCTATTGAAACAGGCATACGTTGTTGTGCGCAAAACAGGCATGGCAATGGACATCAGAATGTGAAAAACGTATCACTCTGCATAAGAAGCACTGAAAAAGTCAGAAGTGTTGGTACATTTCAACCCTAAGTTACCATTACATCTTGCCAGTGATGCTTCACTGCATGGTGTAGGAGTGGTGGTGTCACATCTACTACCTTCAGGGGAAGAAAGACCAATAGTGTTTGCATCTCGTATGTTAACAAGTGCAGAATCTAACTGTGCTCAGTGGGAGAAGGAGGCACTAAGTATCATGGGCACAATTCTCCCATCGGGAGACTAAGTCCCGACGCCGGAGTGAAACCCGGAGTGTTTCACTCCGGCGTCGGAGGCCGCTCCCAGCCGCCTATTCTCCCGCCCCCGGGGGGCTAGGAGCGGTGTCGCGTCATTTACGCGCGCCGGGCCTTGGCGCCACGTAAAAGCGGCGCCGCGTAAATGACGTGGCCGGCGCCATGTAAATGACATCACCCGCGCATGCACGGGTTGGTCGACGCCAACCCGCACGTGCGCGGTTGCCGTCCTCCCCGAGGCCGCCCCGCAAGAAGGGGCGAGATTCTCCGACCCCCCACCGGGTCGGAGAATCGGCGGGGGCTGGCGTGAATCCCGCCCCCGCCGGTTGCCGAATTCTCCGGCACCGGATATTTGGCGGGGGAGGGAATCGCGCCACGCCGGTTGGCGCCCTCCCCCCCACCCGCGATTCTCCGGCCCGGATGGGCCGAAGTCCCGCCGCTAAAATGCCTGTCCCGCCGGCGTAGATTAAACCACCTACCTTACCGGCGGGACAAGGCGGTGCAGGCGGGCTCCGGGGACCTGGGGGGGTGCAGGGCGATCTGGCCCCGGGGGGGTGCCCCCACGGTGACCTGGCCCGCGATCGGGGCCCACCGGTCCACGGGTGGGCCTGTGCCGTGGGGGCACTCTTTCCCTTCCGCCTCCGCCACGGCCTCCACCATGGCGGAGGCGGAAGAGACTCCCTCCACTGCGCACGCTCTCGCGCATGCGTCGCCCGGAGATGTCATTTCCGCGCTAGCTGGCGGGGCACCAAAGGCCTTTTCCGCCAGCTGGCAGGGCGGAAATTCGTCCGGCACCGACCTAACCCCTTGAGGTTGGGGCTCGGCCCCCAAAGATGCACCTTTGGGGCGGCGCGATGTCCGACTGATTTGCGCCGTTTTGGGCGCCAGTCGGCGGACATCGCGCCGTTTCCAGAAAATTTTGCCCAAGGTTTCGGATGGATCTTGCGGGGCGGCGGAGGAAAGAAGGTCCTCCTTCAGAGAGGCTGGCCCGCCGATCGGTGGGCACCGATCGCGGGCCAGACTCCTTTTGAGGCTTCCCCCGGTGCAGGAACCCCCCCCCCCCCAACAAGCCACCCCCCCCAGTGTTCCCGCCGACAGCGACCAGGTGTGGACGGCGCCGGCGGGAAGCACTCGTGTTGGGCAGACCGCTCGGCCCATCCGGGCCGGAGAATCTCTGCTCGCTCGTTACAAACGGTGAGCGGCGATTCTCCCAGCTCCCAGCCGTGAGGCGGGATTCTCCGACTGCCCGCCGGGTCGGAGAATCGGCGGGGGCTGGCGTGAATCCCGCCCCCGCCGGTTGCCGAATTCTCCGGCACCGGAGATTCGGTGGGGGCGGGGGTGCGCCGTTTGGCGGGCCCCCCCGGCGATTCTCAGGCCTGGATGGGCCGAAGTCCTGCTGCTGGAATGCCTGTCCCGCCAGCGTGGATTAAACCACCTCTCTTACCGGCGGGACAAGGCGGCGCAGGCGGGCTCCGGGATCCTGGGGGGGGCACGGGCCGATCTGGCCCCGGGGGGTGCCCCCACGGTGGCCTGGCCCGCGATCGGGCCCCACCGATCCGCGGGCGGGCCTGTGCCATGGGGGCACTCTTTTCCTTCCGCCTTCGCCACGGTCTCCACCCCCTCCACTGCGCATGCGCGAGGATGCCGTGAGCGGCCGCTGACGCTCCCGCGCATGCGCCGCCCAGCAATGTCATTTCCGCGCCAGCTGGCGGGGCACCAAAGGCCTTTTCCGCCAGCTGGCGGGGCGGAAATCAGTCCGGCGCGGACCTAGCCCCTCAAGGTTAGGGCTCGGCCGCTCAAGATGCGGAGGATTCCGCACCTTTGGGGCGGCGCGATGCCTGACTGACTTGCGCCGTTTTTGGCGCCGGTCGGCAGACATCGCGCCGATTACGGAGAATTTTGCCTGTGATTCTCGCCGCGCTGCTTTGGGGGGGGTGGGAGAATCGCGTGCGGGTGCCGGGGCGGCAAGGTGGGACTCGCGCGGTGCACCGGCGATTCTCCCACCCAGCGTGGGGGGTGGGGGGGAGAGAGAGAATTCCGCCCCATATTTGGTGTATGGAAATGTCACCAATACCTGTACGGTCATCATTCTATTTTGTTCACAGGCCACAGGCCCCTAACTGCTATTTTTGAAGAGGTATTCCATTGTTGGCTGCAGGAAGACTCCAACGATGGTCGTGAATTCTATTGGCACATTCTTATGAGATCAAATACCGTCAATTTGAAAATCATGCAATGCAGATACATTATCATGCTTACCTTTACCAGCTGGTCAAATACCACCTAGCCATGGCAATATGTTTTCTGTTCACAGCTTGAGAACGTGCCAGTGACTGCATCTCAAGTCCAAACATGTACCAGAAACGATCCTGTGATAGGGAAGGTACTGGAATTGATATTAAAGGGGAGGATAGCAGGAAAATATCCTGAGTTAAAACCATACATTTCCAGGACACTCGAATAAACAGCACAAGAGAGATGTGTGTTGTGGGGATGAGAGTAAAGATTCCACCAAATTTAGGACAAAAGGTTTTGGTGCAGTTACACAAAGGATGCCCAAGCAGAGTGTGAATGAAGGAACTAGCACCAAGTTACTTTTAGTAGCCAGGAATTGGTGCTCAAATAGAAGGAAACGCTGGACTATGCCAGTCATGTGCGCAGGTAAGGAATGCACTGTCATAGCCCCCAGTGCATCCATGGGTGTGCCCTAAAATGTAAGGGTTTCTATAGGGTTGCCAGATTTTGGACGAATTTTACATAGTAGTTGATTAACCCTCGGCATGACCTAAGTTGTGTGACATGGCAAAGTCTGCATATTGACTTTGTTGGTCCATTCGAGGGGCACATGTTCATGACCATTGTAGACGCACACTCAAAGTAGCACGAGGTGACCATAATGAAGTCAACCATTGCAGAACAAACCATTGAGAAACTCACCGAGAACTTTGCGACTTTCGGAAAAACCAGGGCAGATCGTGAGCGACAGTGGGTTGCAGTTTACAGCCCAAGAGTTCAAAGACTACTTAAAGACATGTGCCGTTTCATATATTAAGTGAGCATGTGTGGATTAACCGAAAGGATTGTCAAGTCCATGAAACATGCATTGAAGGCTTCAAAAGACCAAGGTTTACTTCAGCATCATATGGACATGTTTCTAGCAACATACCAAAATATGACACATGCGACTACACAAAGTTCACCAGCTTTGCTATTGATGAAAAGGAAGTTGAGGACTACCTTTGATTTACTCTTGCCAGAGGAGATATCTGACATAGTCGAGTGAAATCAACAGTCACAGATCTTGGGACGAGAAAGTATATCAAGGAAGTGCTCATTTCAACAAGTAGAGTCAGTGTTTGTGTGCAGCTACACACCATTGAGAAGTGGATCCCTGGGACAGTATTGGCTCAGACTGGTCCAATATCCTACACTGTCCAAATGACAGACAAACTCATGTGGAGACGCCATGCAGATCAATTATTGTCAGCACACGTTAGTGTACCAGTGTCAGAATTACCTCAAAAGATAATGGTCTCCAATCCATCTGACTGTTTAACTTCTTATTCATCTACAGAAGAAACAATTGCATCAGAAGTACTTGCTACTACTAGTCATCCCACAGAAAAAGTGACTGTAATGCCTTCCATGGTCGAGACATCTGCTAGAGAACTTGAAAATACATCTGGTTCAGCACACTGGGCTAAATCGCTGGCTTTTAAAGCAGACCATGGCAGGCCAGCAGCACGGTTCGATTCCCGTACCAGCCTCCCCGAACAGGCGCCGGAATGTGGCGACTAGGGGCTTTTCACAGTAACTTCATTGAAGACTACTCGTGACAATAAGCGATTTTCATTTCATTTCATTTCATTCATCTAAGGTTGAGAATGACAAAGTCCCAGAAGTGTGCAGGCAACCAACAAGAAATAGACGCCCACCTGATCATCTATCTTATTGACTGTGTTATTACGATGTAGTAATATGATGCCTGCACTTGTATATAGATGTAAACGATTGTTAAAATATTAATTTCTAGTTGTGTTGGACCTGAGAAGTAAAAGAGGGAGGGATGTTATATATGTGGGTTATTGCAGTTGTGTGCAATTTCTCTTTAAGAACGGAACCATGACTTACGTGACATTGTCGGCTACTTCACGGGCTTTTGGAGAGTCTAGTACCAAACTTTGTACAGTGAAGGCCTATTCAATCAACCTCTGATAATCTTGCATCAAACCCATATGCTACGGCAATCTATTTCTTTTGTACTGTTAGTCAAAAGATACAAAAGACACAATTAATTTTTGCTTCAGAGATAAGCAAGGCTAATAGGCACCCTTCTTACTCAGGCTGCATCATCCTGAGATCTCATTGCTGTCAGATCTTTATACTCAAGACTTCTAGACAGCCACTCCATTAATTTTTACTGGAGGAGGGATATAAACCAGGACCCCTCACAATAAATTGTGCTGACTAATAACACCAGAAATCATATTTAGTGAGATAAAGTATTCAGTATAGGAAGGATCAGTACTTTTTGGGAAGGATAAATGCTCAGTTGACTTTTAAAATGATCGGAAAATAAATAAATGGCAATATTTTGATCTTTAAGTCATCTTTGTCAACAGGAATAGTTCCAGAAGACTGAAGGATAGCAAATGTTGTCCCCTGTTCAAGAAGGGGAGTAGAGACAACCCCGGTAACTATAGACCAGTGAGCCTTACTTCAGTTGTGGGCAAAATCTTGGAAAGGTTTATAAGAGATAGGGTGTATAATCATCTGGAAAGGAATAATTTGATTAGACAGTCAACACGGTTTCGTGAAGGGTAGGTCGTGCCTCACAAACCTTATTGAGTTCTTTGAGAAGGTGACCAAACAGGTGGATGAGGATAAAGCAGTTGATGTGGTGTATATGGATTTCAGTAAAGCGTTTGATAAGGTTTCCCACGGTAGGCTACTGCAGAAAATATGGAAGCATGGGATTCAGGGAGATTTAGCAGTTTGGATCAGAAATTGGCTAGCTGGAAGAAGACAAAGGGTGGTGGTTGATGGGAAGTGTTCAGACTGGAGTCCAGTTACTAGTGGTGTACCACAAGGATCTGTTTTGGGGCCACTGCTGTTTATCATTTTTATAAATGACCTGGAGGAGGGCGTAGAAGGATGGGTGAGTAAATTTGCAGATGACACTAAAGTCGGTGGAGTTGTGGACAGTGCGGAAGGATGTTACAAGTTACAGAGGGACATAGATAAGCTGCAGCGCTGGGCTGAGAGGTAGCAAATGGAGTTTAATGCAGAAAAGTGTGAGGTGATTCATTTTGGAAGGAATAACAGGAAGACTGAGTACTGGGCTAATGGTAAGATTCTTGGCAGTGTGGATGAGCAGAGAGATCTCGGTGTCCATGTACATAGATCCCTGAAAGTTGCCACTCAGGTTGAGAGGGTTGTTAAGAAGGCGTACGGTGTGTTAGCTTTTATTGGTAGAGGGATTGAGTTTCGGAGCCATGAGGTCATGTTGCAGCTGTACAAAACTCTGGTGCGGCCGCATTTAGAGTATTGCGTGCAATTCTGGTCACCGCATTATAGGAAGGATGTGGAAGCATTGGAAAGGGTGCAGAAGAGATTTACCAGAATGTTGCCTGGTATGGAGGGAAGATCTTATGAGGAAAGGCTGAGGGACTTGAGGCTGTTTTCGTTAGAGAGAAGAAGGTTAAGAGGTGACTTAATTGAGGCATACAAGATGATCAGAGGATTGGATAGGGTGGACAGTGAGAGTCTTTTTCCTCGGATGGTGATGTCCAGCACGAGGGGACATAGCTTTAAATTGAGGGGAGATAGATATAAGACAGACGTCAGAGGTAGGTTCTTTACTCAGAGAGTAGTAAGGTCATGGAATGCCCTGCCTGCAACAGTAGTGGACTCGCCAACACTAAGGGTATTCAAATGGTCATTGGATAGACATATGGACGATAAGGGAATAGTGTAAATGGGCTTTAGAGTGGTTTCACAGGTCGGCGCAACATCGAGGGCTGAAGGGACTGTACTGTGCTGTAATGTCCTATTTTCTATGTTCTATTTTAGACTTTCCTGGCATAGTAATACTAGTTGCACATCCAAGCACTGCACCTTTCAGAAGTATCATACAAATGCAGAGATCACAGGATGGAATTGAGGAGATTTTTTTACCCCAAAGGAGTTCAGCCTCCTGTTTCACTTGTCTCTACTTATGTTTGGGTGTTTTTTTTGTGTTATTGCACTGATAGCTACACTGTGTTACTGCTAGAATTTGAAAGATGTTGGATCACAGACCTTCTATTGTTTTAATGTGTTGGTAAAATTATTATGCAAAACAGGATAACAAGCCAGCGTGTATGACAATCAGGAAAGCATGAATAATATTTAAGTTGGCTCTCACATGTTACTGAGCTATCTGTAGATGAATTAATGTTGGCTCATCATTTTCATTGATTTACAAAGACGTATTGTTGTAATGCATCCTGTGATAAAAGTTTCTATTGTAATGTGTTCACAAGCTGTTGGTTAAAAAACACAAAGCAACCTGGTTAATGATAAAGGCTTATTTAGCAAGGCTATTCAGCAGGCAATGTATGGTGTTGCCAGAAAATCTGATCCTCACACTCGGACACATCCATGACCAGGAGTGTAAAAGTCTTGGATGTTGAAGCCCCTTTTCCTTTGTGCTGCTCTGGCATATTGTAGCACTAACAAGGTGCTGTCTGACTTCCTGACAAACAATGATGTTTCCGAGACATGCTCGTGCCATTTAAGGATGTCAATTGTGGTTATTATGATGTCTTGTCTGTGAGGATCTGCACCCAGACAATTATATTGTTCTCCCAAAGGAACTATCAAATGAAACAAATGTGTCACAGCAATTATTGAACAGAGAACTCAGACACTGGCTGTCACGTTTCAACAGTAACCACTGGTGTATGTTAACACCTTCAGCCTTTCATGGCACAATAGAGGCATCTGCCACAATATGTTAATAGGCCTTTAACTATCACTGTGCATGACAAACCGTCACTTTTGTTGTCTGATTGAAAGAACTGCATATTGTACAATTTCTAGTTAATTACACAGCACAGCTAATTTAACAAGGGCTTAATGTTACTTGGGAAGTTTCGAAATGCCACAGCATTCAGTCTTCAGGTTTCAAATTTGAACATCAATCTCACGGAGACGTCAGTTTATCATTGAATGAGTTCCGCCAGTTGACAAATTGAAAGTGGGGCCTTACCATGGGGGAAGGGGAAAGTGTAACTGCTGCAAATTTCATCCAAAGTGAGAATACGCCCTTTCATGTTTGTCGACGAAAGGAGGGTGGCTGTACGATGGAGTAGGCGAGGAACTTAACGGGGACACTTATTGAAACACAGAGCTGAATGTCAGTAGATGATTGGGAAATTGGTGAGGAGCCATCCATATAAGAGAATAGTTTCCCATGTGTGGTAGATTCTTACATGTTGATGCGCAATTAATTGCACAAAGACTAAGGTTGGGTACAACTGTGGCTTCATTGCAGTTAGATGCGTGGCCTCCTGCTGCAGCTGGCGAAATGGCAGGGCAATGGAGGTCATGCATATTTATACAGTTCTTAGTGGGCGGAGCCAGCCGGCAGGGGCTACCGGTGAACCTGTAGTGCAGGTCCGACCTTACATCCCCTAATACAGTGGTTCACCACACATGTGCTGACCAATATTTATCCCTCAACAAACAGCATAAAACGCAGATTATTTGACCATTACCACATGGCCAGCAGCCCCCCTCCCCGACTGAGGCACGATCAATTGAACAAAGACTAGAGTTGGATACAACTGAGGCTTTATTGCTCTAAGATGTGTGGCCTTCCACAGCAGCTGACGAAATGGCTGCTGAATGGAGGACACGCATATTTATACTCCGCCTACTGGGCGGAGCCAGCAGGCAGGGACTACCGGCGAACCTGTAGTACAGGTCCTACCTTATATCACCTAATACAGGTGCAACAGTGGTTTACCACATTCACCCCAAGTTAAAATTGAGTCCGGCAGGGATGGTGGTGAACTATATACAGCAATGAATTTATATTTACAGTATTTGATCAGAATAAAAATGTCTTTTGAAATCCGGTGCCAGTTAGAGATTTAACCGGTCTGGTGCCTTGATGTTCCGCTGGGAGCGACGTAGTGGTGGCAGCGATGTCGATGCTGGCCTGATATTCGGTGACTCCGGGAGCGTGCCGAAATCCTCTTCATCCTCGGGCGTGGGCGGGGGAAGGACGGATGGTCCTGGTGGTGTTAATACTGGGAGCGACGGGGGAGGGGAGGGTGGCGCCGGGCCGGAGGGGTGTGTGTGTGTGGAACCTGCTGGTGCCAGGTCCCTGAGGGAGACAGTATCTTGGCAGCCGTCGGGGTACGCCACGTAGGCATACTGGGGATTGGCATGGAGCAACTGCACCCTTTCCACCAACGGGACCGCCTTGTGGAGGCGGACATGCCTACGGAGCAGGACTGGTCCTGGAGTGCGAGCCAAGTCGGGAGCGACACTCCGGATGTGGACTTCCTGGGAAAGGCGAAAGGGCATTCATTGGGTGTGTTGTTAGCGGCAGTGCACAGCAGTGACCGAATGGAGTGGAGTGCATCAGGGAGGATCTCCTGCCAGCGATAGGCTGGGTGGTTCCTGGACCGTAGGGCCAGTTGGACGGCCCTCCATACCATCCCGTTCTCCCTCTCTACCTGCCCGTTTCCCCGGGGGTGCTAGTTGGTCGTACTGCTGGAGGTGATACCCCTGCTGAGCAGGAACTGAATGAGGATCGCTCATTAATGAGGATTCCCTGTCACTGTGGATGTAGGCGGGGAAACCGAACAGAGCGAAGATAGTGTTCAGGGCTTTGATGATGGTGGCAGACGTCATGTCAGGGCATGGGATAGCGAAGGGGAACCTGGAGTACTCATCGACCACACTGAGAACATACGTGTTTCAGTCGGTGGAGGGGAGGGGCCCTTTGAAATCCACGCTGAGGCGTTCAATGGAGCGGGAGGCCCTCACCAGGCACGCATGATTCGGCCGGTAGAAATGCAGCTTGCACTCCGCTCAGACCTGGCAGTCCCTGGTGATTGTCCGTACTTCCTCGACGGAGTAGGGCAGGTTGTGGGCCTTTATGAAATGGTACAACCGTGTGACTCCCGTGTGACAAAGGCTGTCGTGAAGGGTCTGGAGTTGGTCTACTTGTGCGCTGGCACATGTACCTCGGGACAGGGCGTCTGGGGGCTCGTTGAGTTTGCCGGGACGATACAAAATCTTGGAATTATAGGTGGAGAGCTCGATCCTCCACCGCAAGATTTTATCATTTAGGATCTTGCCCCACTATGTGTTATTGAACATGAAAGCTACCGACTGTTGGTCAGTGAGGAGAGTGAATCTCCTGCCGGCCAGGTAATGCCTCCAATGCCGCACAGCATCAACGATAGCTTGGGCCTCTTTTTCGATGGATGAGTGCCGAATGTCTGAGGCATGAAGGGTGCAGGAAAAGAATGACACAGGTCTGCCTGCCTGATTGATGGTGGCGGCTAGGGCGACTTCCGACGCGTCGCTCTCTACTTGAAAGGGCAGTGTCTCGCCTACTGTGTGCATCCCGGCCTTGGCGATATCGGCTCTGATACGGGCGAAGGCCTGCTGTGGAAAATGGGTGGACTGAATGAGTGGGCGGGCCTTGTCCGCAAATCCCAGGCAGCGTTTGAGGGCCTTGGGGCAGTAGGGGAGGGGAAGCTCCATGAGGGGGCGCATGCAGTCGGGATCGGGCCCCAGAACTCCGTTCTGGACCACATCGCCGAGGATGGCTAAGCGGGTCGTGCTAAACATGCACTTCTCCTTGTTGTAGGTGAGGTTGAGGAGAGTGACGGTGTGGAGAAATTTGGCAAGGTTGGCGTCGTGGTCCTGCTGGTCATGGTCGCAGATGGTGACGTTGTCTACTTACGGGAAGGTGGCCCGCAAACCGTACCGGTCGACCATTCGGTCCATCTCCCTTTGGAAGACCGAGACCCCGTTAGTGATGCCGAAGGGAACCCTGAGGAAGTGATAGGTTTGACCGGCCGCCTTGAAAGCTGTGTATTGACGGTCCGATTTACGAATGGGGAGCTGGTGGTAGGCGGATTTGAGGTCTACCGTTGAAAAGACCCGGTACTGTGCAATCTGATTGACCATATCAGATATGCGTGGGACGGGGTACACGTCAAGCTGCGTGTACCGATTGATGGTCTGGCTGTAGTCCACGACCATTCTGTGTTTCTCCCCAGTTTTAACCACTACCACTTGGGCCCTCCAGGGGCTGTTGCTGGCCTCGATTATGCCTTCACGAAGCAGCCGCTGGACCTCGGACCTGATGAAGGTCCTGTCCTGGGTGCTGTACCGTCTGCTCCTGGTAGCGATGGGTTTGCAATCCGGGGTTAGATTGGCGAAGAGGGAAGGCGGATCGACCTTTAGGGTCGTGAGGCCGCACACAGTGAGGGGTGGTAGGGGCCCGCCGAATTTGAGGGTTAGGCTCTGGAGGTTGCACTGGAAGTCCAGGCCGAGTAGCAGGGCAGCGCAGAGGTTAGGGAGGACGTAGAGGCGGAAGCCACTGAATTCTACGCCATGGACCGTGAGTGTGACCGTGCAGAACCCCCGGATCGCAACGGAATGGGATCCGGAGGCCAGGGAAATTCTTTGGTTGGTGGGGTGTACTGCATGGGAGCAGCGCCTTACCGTATCCGGGTGTATGAAGATTTTGGTGCTCCCGGAGTCCAGCAGGCAAGAGGTCACGTGGCCGTTGATTTTCACACTGGTCGAAGCAGTGGCCAGGTTGTGCGGACGAGACTGGTCGATCGTCACTGAGGTGAGTCGTGGTCGGTCGTCGCTGATGTCGGATGATGGGGAGCCTGGGGGGCCCAGGTCCTGGAATGCTGTTGGTGTCCATGTCCGGTGGGGGAGACAAGATGGCGGCGCCTGATGATCCTGCGGGTGACAAAATGTCGACGCCCATGATCTGCATGTTGCGGGGGTTGGACAAGATGGCGGAGCCCATGGGCCGCACGTGGACTGAGGGGGAGAAGGTGGCAGCGCCCACTGGCTGCGTGTGGCCCCGGGAGGTGAAGATTGCGGCGCCCACTGGCTGCACATGGTCCGGGGAGGTGAAGATGGCGGCGCCCACTGGCCGCATGTGGTCCAGGGAGATGAAGATGGCGGCGCCCATTGTGTGTCGGCTAGGGGGGTGGGGGCGATAGCAGCAACTGCGCAGGCCTGGCACACTGCGGCGAAGTGCCCCTTTTTGCCGCAAGCCTTGCAAAGGGCAGCGTGGGCTGGGCAGTGTTGGCGAGGGTGCTTCTGCTGGCCACTGAAGTAACATCGGGGACCCCCGGGGTGCACGGGCTGGCATGTGGTACAGGCGTACTGGCTGGGTAAGGCCCCCCAGGGGTGGCCGTCTGTGGGGTCCACGAGTGGTAGGAGGGGTGGGCTGCGCGGTTGGTGGCGTAGGCCTGAATGTTACCTGAGGCAACCGTCATGGAGAGCGCTAGCTTCTTTGTTTCAGCTAGGTCGAGCGTGGCCCCTTCTAACAGTCTTCGGCGTATGAGGTCCGACCCAATCCCCGTTACGAACGCGTCCCGCATAAGAAGGTTGGAATGTTCAGTGGCTGTAACAGCCTGACAGTCACAGTCCCGGACGAGTGGGATTAGGGCCCGCCAGAAGTCTTCTATGGACTTACCAGGGAGTTGAGAGTGAGTGGCGAGTACGTGCCTGGCGAAGAGCGTGTTCGTCTTCTGTGCGTAGTTTTCTTTGAGAAGCGCCATGGCGTCGGCGTAGTTCGGGGCATCCTGGATCAACGGAAAACACGTTGGAGCTCAGCCTTGAGTACAGGATCTGTATCTTCTGAGCCTCCGGAACAGGGGTGGTCGCTGAGTTGATGTACGCCTCAAAGCAAGCTAGCCAGTGATTAAAGTCCCTTTTGGCGTCGCTTGATTGTGGATCCAGCTGCAGGCGATCTGGCTTGATACGGAGGTCCATCTTTTAGAAAATCTTAGAGCAATAAATTGAGGCACGATCAATTGAACAAAGACTAGAGTTGGATACAACTGAGGCTTTATTGCTCTAAGATGGGTGGTCTCCCACAGCAGCTGGCGAAATGGCTGCTGAATGGAGGACACGCATATTTATACTCCGTCTACTGGGCGGAGCCAGCAGGCAGGGACTACCGGCGAACCTGTAGTACAGGTCCTACCTTACATCACCTAATACAGGTGCAACAGTGGTTTACCACACCGACCTGACCCCGAACCTCCCCAAAGCCCCAACTCACCTGTAAGGGGGCCCGTGGGCACCCCAGCCCCACCCCTCTCCCCCGCACCTACCTCACATGCGTGTTAGATCTCGCAAGGCGTGGTGAGCCGGGTATATCCCAGAAAAGAGATCACCCAGCATTATGGGCCGCATCGCATCACCTTTCGGGTGCAATATAGCCGGTAGATCTCCCCCAGAGTATCATCTGGGACTATGGCAACTTACGTTACAGAGCCAAAAACTATTGCTTTGAATTTGAAGTAGTATGGTGAGTAAGAAAGAATTTGGATCTAATTTTTGGTCTGCTGCCATTTTTCTTAAATGTAAACAGAAATTAAATTTAAGCCTCATGACTACAATAAGACGTAATCCATTATTGGACTGGATATTTAGACTACATTATTATGTAGATGAAATGGAACACATTGCTTTTCAATAATTCTAAAAAGATGCAAACAGAAAAGATTGTATTGACTTTAGAAGACATTGGGCAAAATTTTGCGATTCTGTTTCAGCGGTAGTCTTGGCAAAAAAAACCGGAGAGAATCGTCAGTGGGAAAAATCAGAATATATTCAGCCTCTTCAACAATTTTTTTTCCCCACATGTTTCACGCTGCGCTCATGGCAGCTTGCCTATGATGATAGGTCGTGTCAGCAGACCACTATGATGATGTGTGATGCCCTCTGGAGGCTGTATTGGAGGGCTCTCCCTGACCAGTCCAGGCACCAGAACCGTATATTGTGCAGGCCAATTGCCTGCTCACCAGCCCAAGCACTGACGCATGAGCTTTGTTGTAGTGAGTCTCAGTGGGTGTTTGTGGCCTCCGCACTGGCGGCATTAGCCACCTCCTAAGTTTGTTCTTGTGGAGTCATCCCTCTATCCGCTGCTCTGCCTCAAAAATGGCTGGGATATGCGAGTGCCCCAAGATGTAAATATCATGGATGATCCCCAGGAAATGGGCACATAGCTGCATTAGGTGCATTGCGTGGTCACAGATGAGCTGGACATTGAGGGAGATGAATCCCTTACGGTTCACAAATGCGGCTCCATGCCACCATGGGGAGTGCAGAGCCACGTGGGTGCAGTTGATGACACCCTGCATTTGGGGCATGCCTGCTCTGCAGGCGAGGTCCATGCCCTTGGCATCCTGGTCCACCTGATCCCTGTCCAAGTTGATGTCCGTGTGAACCCTTGCAAATAACACATCGCTTATGCAATTGTGCGCGACAGACTGGGTGATGCCACACAGGTCACCCATGCAGTCCTGAAATGAGCTGTTGGCATAGAGGTTCAGAGCGGCAGTGACTTTCAAGGCCACAGACAATGGGGGTGGCCTCCCAGTCCATGTGTTGTCAATTCGTGCTACATTTGGCATCACTGTCCCCCAGGACAGACTCAGTCTCCTCTGGCACTCTGGAGGTAGGAAGTTCTACCATGATAGACCCATGGCCGGTAGTGTCTCCTGTGAGGCTCTGCCATCTGTGACCCTACTCCCAGAAAATCAACAGTCCCTGCCTCCCCTCCTCTGCAGGGCGCTGGTCTTGGCCGCGTGCAACAGCACGTCAATGTCACTGCTGCTGCTCAATTGCAACCAAAATAATTGTCAGCTCACCTGGCTCCATGATTCTCCCGAATCAAAAACTGAAAGGAAGAGGACATCAAAGTGAGCGCTGAGGACTCCTGACAATGCCCTGACCTCCGGCTCTCTCAGAATCTGGGACATCCACCCATGCACATCCCCCTACGTGACCGGTAGCGCCATAGCACAGTGATTAGCACTGATCTGGACATTCTGAATTCTCCCTGTGTACCCGAACAGGCGCCGGATTGTGGTGACGAGGGGCTTTTCACAGTAACTTCATTGCAATGTAAGGCTACTTGTGACAATAAAGATTATTGTTTTATTATTATAATTACTATGCTATATATTATTATTATTTTATTATTATTATATGTGACCACCTTTCCAATGAGCCTCACTCCATCCTCTGTCACACAATAGCTACTTCCTCACAGTTGCCTCTCTAAACTCCACCTAAATGAAGCACTTTGACCCTTGAGAGCCTCACCAGGCCGCCTGACTCCCCCAAGGGTGAGGAGTGAGGGCAGTTAAGAGCATTTAATGGAACTGCAGTCTAACCTCACTCAGGAATGAGACATTCCCACCTGTCACCTCCTGACCAGAGTGACTGGTGAGCACCTTCACCATAATGCCCTGCCTAGGGGGCCACATCTGTGTCACCTCTCTGTTATGGAGACATGAGTATCAGCCTTGGAATTCAATGCTTGGGGGTTAAGCATCCAAAGAGTTAACAATTGAGTGCCAATCAGTGCCACACTCGTGCATTGCAATATTGACTAAAGTGGCACAATTGACTTGTCAAGGAAGGGTCAGGAAGCTTATTAGGCAACTGGCTTCCCCTTGTGGCAGGAGAAGCACAATGGATGCGTGTGAGGACTGCAATCCTTAGATGGCACCCTCATTCCCCGAGCTCTCATGGGCTTTGATTCAATGAGCCTTCCAACTTGAACAGCCACGAAACCAGATAACCAGGCCTCCATAACCAGTGGCTTTGAACTTTCAG
The DNA here is from genome assembly GCF_047496885.1 of Scyliorhinus torazame. Lineage (NCBI taxonomy): Eukaryota > Metazoa > Chordata > Chondrichthyes > Carcharhiniformes > Scyliorhinidae > Scyliorhinus > Scyliorhinus torazame. Next base: position 181,052,870 of record NC_092718.1, read on the forward strand.
GCAACCTATGCCCTCAAGTTTCAAAGTACAGCCAAAGTGCGGGGATTCATTCTGACTGCACTCATCCTCCCCCTGTGTGAGATTCACCTGCTCCCACCCATTTTCCAGCAGCTACTCTCGAAGGGAAATCCCTCAGTTGTGATATTGCCATAAGCCCAGCACGGAGGACACAAGAAATGCTGCCTGCAAACCAGCTGCCTGCCAAACCACTTGAAACCTAATGGCTCACAGCCATGAAGGGCCACCAAGGCCTGAAAGTGACCCCTCCCCCAAAATTCCATCACCCTGGTCCCTAATTGCACTTATCTGGGTCCCCTATATACTATTCAGTGCTCTCTCTCCCATTTACACCCGAGAGGGTGATGGTGACCTGAGCGCTCACCTCCAATATCCCCTTCGGAAGTGAGGTCACCAAGTTCTGATTTTTACACAGCTGTTGTAAATCGCCCAATGACTATCCAGTGAAGGGAGGAAGCCCCAGCGGGAGGGCTTGATAATAAGATGCTAATGCATTTAAATGAGGCTCTCAACCTTCCCGGTGCAGGATCCTGTAACATCATCGGCGAGGGGCCTAGAAAATTGGTAAAACATGGGGCTGGATTCTCCGATTTTCAGGCTATGTCCTGACACCGGTGTGGGAACGGTAGAGTTTTACGCCCGAAAATTTGGCGCAAAATGATCCCGCGTTTGGTGGGGGCTAGCAGGCAGGCAGCATACAGCACCCAGCTCTAGCTGCTGATACGGCTGGAGAATTGCCGGGTCCGTGGCCGCACGGTGGCGGCCTGCAGCTGCCGCGCAGTGCAACATGGCACCGGCCGTGCGCGGACCCGGCCTGCCAAATAGTTGCCCCCTGTGCTCGGTTCACGACCCCCGGACCACCCCCCAACAGTGCCCCCAGCTCCTGCCAACGTCCCACCTGCCTGCGGATCGGCTCTCCCCCGACTGTGGCGCCGCTGGACTGAGTCCGCAACCGCCACGCCGAGTTCCTGACAAGTAATAGCATGAGAGACCCACGCCGTCGGCAACTCCTAGAGTACGCCGCTTTGGAGAAGGCGGACCATCGCAAAAGCGGCGACGCCCCCGATTTCAGTGCGATCTCCAGCCAATCACCGAAAGCAATGTTGGCGTCGGCGAACGGAGAATCCCGGCCAAGGTCTCGCCGGAGAGAATCACGTTTCCCGAATCTCGTCGTATTTTGCGCCCGCATCACTATCCTCGCAGGTGGCTCGCGCGGGCTGAAAATCGTTCCCATTGCTTTGTAATCCGGGATCTTGATACTATAATAACTATCAGGATGACAAGGGTTAATGTAGTACCATGAATAACCACTAGAGGGAGCTGCAGATACTGCTATATTAAGCAGAGATGCAAGACCTTAGGGGAGGAGTGTAAACTGGAGACAGCTAGTGAAGGTCATCAGAGCAGTTAGTGTAAGAAGGTTAGATTATAGTTGATACCAGTTTGTGAGATTAGCAGTCGGTGACTGTAGTTAGATGTTATTGATCAATTCTGTATTCAAATATGACGAAGTGTCGAAACCAAGTTTAGTAGTGTAACTAAAGTCATAGCTTTGTTAAGTCAAAGCAATACTGTGGTCTTTGTGGAACACTGTGCCAACCGTCCTAAATAAGCAACACAAAGAACACCACAGGATCTATTTGGGAAATGAAAGGGGAGAAAAAAGATGAAGATGACAGATAGACTGAAGAAGTAAATAGTAAAATACAATAAACATTAACTTCAACACTGGAGCACGATTCTGTGAACAAGGGTTTAATAAAGGTTAAGGAAATGGGCACCTCAATTGTACTTGTTGGCCTCGAAATCTTTGAGATATGTCTTTGGACCAAGGGAAGCTGATATTTAATATTGTAGATGATATAATAATATACACGCAGTGAATGTTATTGACTAGGAATTTATTATCCATGGTAGCGGGAGAAGTGGAAACAATCAATGATTTCAAAAAGATATTGGATGGGCACTTCAAGGAAACAAACTCAAAGGCCATAGGGATCGAGTGTGGCAATGGGACTGATTGGTTGCTCTGCGGGGAGCTATCATGGACTCAATGGGCTGATTGGCCTCCTTCTGTGTCATGAATAGCTTTATGACTCAACAAAGCAGGTGGAGATCCCTTTTGTGAATTCCAATATTTTTGAGGGATTTAATAATAATGATCTTTATTGTCACAAGTAGCCTTACATTAACACTGCAATGAAGTTGTGAAAATCCCATGGTCGCCACATTCTAGCGCCTGTTCGGGTACACTGAGGGAGAATTCAGAATGTCCAATTCACCTGACAGCACGTCTTTCAGGACTTGTGGGAGGAAACCGGAGCACCCGGAGGAAACCCACGGCAGACACAGGGAGAACGTGCAGACTCCACACAGACAGTGACCCAAGCCGAGAATCGAACCTGGGACCCTGGTGAACCACATGACCATTCTAAAGACAAAGAAGATGTAGGGAAATATATTTATCTAAAGGGCCAGCCTTTGAACCAAGTTTCTTGGGTCTATTTTGTATTATCAACATTGGTGATGCTGCAGAAAGAATGCTGTGGTTGAGCCAGTGTAAAGTGAGAAAGTAATAAATAACTCATTCTCCTGAGGTCTTGTCAAATAAAAAGCCTCAGTTAGACCTTCAATACCGTCTCACAAGAACAGCTAATGTGTGCAGGTGAGAAATCAAATGTTAAGTCCCTCAAAGGGCACTCTATGTGACAGCTGAATGCATAACAGCTGAAAATTCAGAAAGAATTTTCATTCCGCATGTTTACTTAGATTTTTGTTTAGACTGGCCTCTGGATAGAAGAAATAAAAAGCCTATGTTTCCTGTTATGAAATATAAATGACTCTCATTATTTTTGCTGCACTCAAAATGTATTGCCAGGCAGAGTTATTTTTTCCCCCCCCCCAAAAGGCTACTTTAGCTTATTAAATGACAAATTCCATGACAGCTCGTCCAATCTCCAAACATTGCCATTTTAGATTTTACTTCCCAAGGAAAGCTAATAAGTCTTTTTGGTTTACATTCACATGCTTTGTACTGTATATTATAGAGACAGAATTGCACTTCAGGCATTTCAGTAACAAATACAAATCAAAACTATCAAGCTAAAATGCATTAACATTATAAAATGTTACAATTTGACGTCCTTTTTCAGCATCTCTATTTGAGATAGTGCATTAAAACACAATTTGAGTTCAGTAAGGTGAGGTTTTAGTGCAGGGAAGAATGTGGATTATTTTCAAGTTATGTAACTGTCAGCATTGTGTGCTTCATGCAAACATGGGTTTTGTGAAGTTTTATCACTGCAGAAAATTTAGTCGCACTAATGAAATGTTTCGAATTATGGACATCTCCCACCAAGTTAACTCTCGTGAAAGGGAAAGAAGAAACTCGAATTCTCTGGGAAGCTCAGCTGTCATCCTTCTGAATGTTTGATCATTCTTTTCTTCGTCACGGTTATTTGTGAGCGCTTTTGTATTCAAAACAAGATGAATTTGCATCCGTTTTTTTCATACAAAGCTGCAGGTTTTGCTGTAAATATTGAAGCCAGGTGGTATGGTAGTTGGTTCTATTATCTCTTCACCAAGCCCAGTAGTTTCTTGGGTCTATTTTGGGCCCATTTACCTTGGACGCCCAATTTAATTTTCCAACCCGAGTGAGGAGGGGAGGCAACTACTATGGTTGACAGGCCTACCATCAAATCACTGTTGAGTGGGAGTCAATCAGGTGCATTTGCAACTTGCCATCCAGGTGTAAAACGAGCATTGTCAAGTGGCTGCCCATAACAGACATTGCCTGATTTCCATATCTGTTGAGACCACAAAACCATAAGAGATAGAAGCAGACGTAGGCCATTCCATTCAGCCCATCAAGTCTTCTGTACTATTCTACGAGATCATGACTAATCTGATGTGATAACCCTCAACTCCAACTTTCCCACTTTATCCCCATACCCCGTGATTCTCCGACTGATAAAAAAAATCTGTCCTTCTCGACCTTGAACACACTTTGCGAGACAGCCTCTCGAGCCCTCTGTGGTAAAGTATTCCACAGATTCACTAATTCCTCCTCACCTCTGTCTTAAATGGACAACCCCTTACTCTGAGATTATGCCACCAAAAAGAATGCAGCATTAATGAAGAGTGCAGTATACTCGGAAAATCCCTCCTTAGAACAACGGTCCTCCTTGCTTGGAATTGCAGGAAATCTCCATTCTAAATGAGCACTTACACTGCGTGGGTGTTTCAATCACATTGTGGGAATCTCTCCTAATTTAAATAGATTGTGAGGCTTTATGAAACTTGTACATATTTGGCACGCAGGTTCCGAACAAAGTATGCTTCACTAGCCACATTGGGAGGCACAAAGATAGGCCTGCGTGCCCATGCACAGAGTTATCAATTCCTAAAAGTCTTGTGATCCCCCCGATTCCGGTCCAGGGGATGCATTGTTGAAATGATTCCATTTATTTTCTTTGGGTTCAAGGCAAAGATGTCTGGCAAAGTGGTGTCACAGCTACAAAACAGAAAGGAGAGCAAGCATAGAGCTTTTATGAAATTTGTGACTAATGTCATCATTGGGGCTTTGGACATCCATTACTCGATTTGCCAAACTCGATCATGTTGGAAAAGCAGTACCAGAAGGCTTTATCCGTGTTTGAGACATTTAGACATTTGAGACATTTAGTGAGAGTTTTTATGCAGATGACTGGTAAATGGCAGTGTTTCAAATTGAGAGGGTAGGGGGAGGTGGGTGGGCAGTTGAGGGCAGGAGAGACCAGGGATTTTCCTATGGGGCCTAGAAGAGTCATTTATCCTCCAAGCCCACCAAGAACATCTGATTAAAGACAAAACATACCTTGTTGGCCTTTTCTGGCCCAACCTCTCTTTCTGTTAAGTTGACCTGATGGAAAAGTTGGTCGAAGCAGCACCAGAGTTCAAGCTAAAGGTCAGTAGCTTAATGTCCTGTGTAGATTGCTGTGTTTATATCCAATTGTACTGAATAATTTAAACATTCAATACAATCGATAAAGAATCAATCTTCTCTCAGGAAAATCCAGAATGCCCCCTTGAATTCAGGGGCGAAATTCTCCCCCAACGGCGCGATGTCTGCCGACTGGCGCCAAAAATGGCGCCAATCAGACGGGCATCGTGCCGGCCCAAAGGTGCGGAATGCTCCGCATCTTTGGGGGCCAAGCCCCAACATTGACGGGCTAGGCCGGCACCGGAGGGATTTCCGCCCCGCCAGCTGGCGGAAATGGCGTTTGTTGCCCCGCCAGCTGGCGGAAATGGCGTTTGTTGCCCCGCCAGCTGGCGCGGAAATGCGGCGCATGCGCCGGAGCGTCAGCGGCCGCCGACAGTTTCCCGCGCATGCGCAGTGGAGGGAGTCTCTTCCGCCTCCGCCATGGTGGAGACCGTGGCGGAGGCGGAAGGGAAAGAGTGCCCCCACGGCACAGGCCCGCCCGCGGATCGGTGGGCCCCGATCGCGGGCCAGGCAACCGTGGGGGCACCGCCCCCCCCCAGGACCCCGGAGCCCGCCCACGCCGCCTGGTCCCGCCGGTAAATACCAGCTTTGATTTACGCCGGCGGGACAAGCAATTTCTGGGCGGGACTTCGGCCCATCCGGGCCGGAGAATTGAGTGGGGGGTCCCGCCAACTGACGCGGCCCAATTCCCGCCCCTGCCCAATCTCCGGTACCGGAGACTTTGGCGGGGGCGGGATTCACGGCGGCCAACGGCCATTCTCCGACCCGGCGGGGGGTCGGAGAATGACGCCCAAGATTTTTTTGCTGTACACAGGTCAATTTCTTAAAACTGAGAATAGAAATTTCAGGTGAAGTTGTAGTTTGTTAAACGTTAACATAAGAACATAAGAACTAGGAGCAGGAGTAGGCCATCTGGCCCCTCGAGCCTGCTCCACCATTCAATGAGATCATGGCTGATCTTTTGTGGACTCAGCTCCACTTTCCGGCCCGAACAGCATAACCCTTAATCCCTTTATTCTTCAAAAAACTATCTATCTTTATCTTAAAAACATTTAATGAAGGAGCCTCTACTGCTTCACTGGGCAAGGAATTCCATAGATTCACAACCCTTTGGGTGAAGAAGTTTCTCCTAAACTCAGTCCTAAATCTACTTCCCCTTATTTTGAGGCTATGCCCCCTAGTTCTGCTTTCACCCGCCAGTGGAAACAACCTGCCCGCATCTATCCTATCTATTCCCTTCATAATCTTATATGTTTCTATAAGATCCCCCCTCATCCTTCTAAATTCCAACGAGTACAGTCCCAGTCTACTCAACCTCTCCTCGTAATCCAATCCCTTCAGCTCTGGGATTAACCTAGTGAATCTCCTCTGCACACCCTCCAGTGCCAGTACGTCCTTTCTCAAGTAAGGAGACCAAAACTGAACACAATACTCCAGGTGTGGCCTCACTAACACCTTATACAATTGCAGCAGAACCTCCCTAGTCTTAAACTCCTTCCCTCTAGCAATGAAGGACAAAATTCCATTTGCCTTCTTAATCACCTGTTGCACCTGAAAACCAACTTTCTGCGACTCATGCACTAGCACACCCAGGTCTCTCTGCACAGCAGCATGTTTTAATATTTTATCATTTAAATAATAATCCCTTTTGCTGTTATTCCTACCAAAATGGATAACCTCACATTTGTCAACATTGTATTCCATCTGCCAGACCCTAGCCCATTCACTTAGCCTATCCAAATCCCTCTGCAGACTTCCAGTATCCTCTGCACTTTTTGCTTTACCACTTATCTTAGTGTCGTCTGCAAACTTGGACACATTGCCCTTGGTCCCCAACTCCAAATCATCTATGTAAATTGTGAACAGTTGTGGGCCCAACACTGATCCCTGAGGGACACCACTAGCTACTGATTGCCAACCAGAGAAACACCCATTAATCCCCACTATTAATATGTGAAGATATTCATGATGTACGGCTGTGATGGGCTAATCTTCACATGACTGGGGCATTTAATTAAGTTAATTACGTGCCGCTTGACCGATTACCAGTCGGAGGTCAATGCGTTTGTTGTAGGTTCCCTTAGGTTCCCTTCGAGAGCATGTGATGTAATTCATTACTGAAACCACTGTTGTTTGGCATTGCAGCTTTGTCCAAGTAGTTAATGACACATTCATTGGAGTCAGTTTGCAAAATTCTTTCAAATCATGATCGTATTTTTATATGATAAAAAGACAATCTGCCCCCATTTTAATATGCATATATGTCCCAATCACCATTATAATGACTGCCTTAAGATAGATGGCTACAGTTGCCCTTCATTGCAAACAAAAGTTTTCTTTTTGTTTGCTTCAACCATGTCTGCCTTGACACCTGAGTCTATTTCAGCACCGGCGAGGAGACAAGTGCAAAGAAAATAACTCCTTAGATTGAGGAACCTTTTAACCCAGGAATGTTAGCATCCTCTGGAATCACATTAAGGGGGTTTCTATTAAGTCATTTGAAATAGAACTCAGTAGAATTATCAGAGTTCATTTTTCTTCATTTATTGCAGTCTGCAAAAGCATGCTCAAAATGTCATGGCTCCAGGAAAATAATAAGCACCTTCATTATGTTCCTTGCCTTTTGTCAAGTTTCTCCGAGTGCCCTGAAAAGCAATTCGGCAGGTTCACAATTGTTAATGTTGTCAGTATATGATGATGCACTTGTACCATCAGCTTCCATATGGCTGTTTCCCCCCCCCCCCCATAAATGCTTTATTCATGACATTTGTAAAAGGAGATTATGAAATATTTTAACTGGAGAATTACAGGAAAATGCAATAAAATTCAACTTGCTTCCATATCGTTGCGATAGAATCTCTACAGTGCAGAATGAGACCATTCAGTCCATCGAGTCTGCACTGACCTTTGGAAAGAATACCCTACTTCGACCCTATCCCCGTAACCTAATAGCTGCACAGAACATTTTGGATGCTGAGGGGCAATTTACCATGGCCAATCCACCTAATCTGCACTTATTTAGACTGTGGAAGGAACCCAGAGCACCTGGAGAAAACCCCTGCAGACATGGGGATGAAAGTGCAAACGCAACACAGACAGTCACCCGAGACTGGAATTGAACCTGGGTCCTTGGTGCGGTGTGCCAGCAGTGCTCACCACTGTGCCACCGTACTACCCACAATGAATGTAAGAAATTGTTATATTTTATATTTTACCTTTGTTGCAGTAATGTTATTAAAAAACCTGGGTTTAAGATGCATAATAATAATCTTTATTATTGTCACAAGTAGGCTTACATTAACGCTGCAATGAAGTTACTGTGAAAATTCCCTAGTCGCCACACTCCGGCGCCTGTTCGGGTACACAGAGGGAGAATTCAGAATGTCTAATTCACCTAACAGCATGTCTTTTGGGACTTGTGGGAGGAAACCAGGAGCACCCGGAGGAAAACCATGCAGACACAGGGAGAACGTGCAGATTCCGCACAGAGAATGACCCAAGCAGGATTCGAACCTGGGACTCTGGTGCTGTGAAGCAACAGTGCTAACCACTGTGCTACCATGCTTCACTATGCATGCATGTGTGGTAACGCTGTGATTAAAGGATCATAAAAGTGAGGTCATCCTTGATTTTGCAGGAGGAGTGTTCTGCTCATTTGAGAAGCATTTACTTGTTTACATATCGGGGGCTACCAGAATATTGTTTTGTCTTGGAGGTCCCTGGAGTATAGATCATTTTTATGAGTATTGGTCCTGGCTAACCAGGTCATGCGACATCTTGTGGGAAGAGACAGAAGAATGGCTTATGTTTTGGGTGCAGATGATGTAATTAAGAGGAGGAGCTAGGTATGTATGTACTTTCAGTTTGCCATAGGATTTCAGTTTGCTCCTGAAAGGTTCTCTCCAAGAGTTCTGCACAGAGAACAGCAAGTAGACCTGATTGTTAAGTTTATTTATAAGTGATATTTGAACAATATTGATTTGCTTAATTGGAATTTATAATGGCTGGTGTAGAGAAGCTTTGGCTTAAGAACTGTTGTAACTTATCTGTAAAGCTATTTTTTTGTTGCTAATATGGTTAATTATGTGTTTAAATTAAAGTTTGCTTTAACATAAAAGATATTGGTCAGTGTTATAATTTCTGGGATGCAGTCACCTTTCCTCACAGTTTTACAAATTGCAAATAGTTGGGGTTTCGGCAGACATACTGAAGTTGACTTTATCTTCAGGGGTGAAGAATTTAGAGATAATTAAAGGGATAGCTTTCAGCATTTAGATTTGTAAAAGATGCCAAAGGCACATGCTGAATCATTGGAATTAGCTAAGATCCAGTTTCAAATTAAACAACTACATGATAAAGAAATGGGAGAGCTTGAATTAGAAGCAAAGGAAGAAGAGAAAGATAAGGGGAGAGAGGCATGGCAGAAGCAAAGGGAAAGAGAAGCAATGGCAGAAGAAAAGGAAATAGAGACGGTCAAGAGAGAAAGAGAGAAATATAAAGAGAGCGAGGCAATGTTAGAAGAAAAGGAAAAAGAATGGGCAGAAAGAAAAAGACAAGGAGAAAGATTTTGAACATTGGAAAACACGTAACAATAAACAAATCCAAATCCAAAACTGAAGGAGAATGAATCAGAAAGGTGTAGTTTATATCAACTTAAAAGGTTGGAGTTAAAGGCAGAAATTGAGGAAAGTCTAGAGGAAGGAGTATCCCCTCCTAGTCAAATGCCTAATGGAGATATGTTTAAATATGTTCAAGCACTGCCAAGGTTTGACAAGAAAGACGTGGATGATTTTCAAAATATCATTTGCGAAAGTAGCCCAACAATTGAATTGGCCAAAAATGATGTGCGCATTATTGGTTCAGTCAAAATTGGTAGGTAGAGCTAATGGAGCATTTGCACCATTATCAGATTAGGTATCTAGGGATTATGATGAGGTGAGAAAAGCCATTTTAAGTGCAAATGAACTAGTGCCAGAAGCCTATAGACAGAAGTTTAGAAATCTAAGGAAAGAACCATGTCAGACATATATAACATTTGAGAGAATCAAACAAAATAATTTTGATCGGTAGATAAGAACATTAAAAATAGACCGAACGTGTGAAGTTTTTAGGGAGATGATTATTCCCAAGGAATTTAAAGATTCACTTCCTGCGGTAGTGAGAACTCATGTGGATGAGCAAAGGGTTAAAACTGCTAGACTGGCTGCAGAAATGGCAAATGGTTTTGAATTAGTTCGTAAATCAAGGTTTGATTTTTAACATCATCTTTTCTGTGAAGGATAGAAACTGGGGAAATGAGAACGCCACAGCTGGTCAAATCAAAGGAGGTATAATTGGAGATATTAAAACATTTTTGCCTCTGGTTAAAAAGGAAACTTATGAGAATGGAAGAGAGATAAGGAAACTTAAAATCTTACATTGTAATTAAGCTGGACACAAAGTCAGAGTGCTGGTGGCTTAAGAAAAGTACTGGGAAGTCAGACTCTTTAAAACGGAGTAGCCAGGTTTATTAAAGTGGCAAAATAAATCTTGGTTTCAGCTGAAGAGGTGAAAAAGTGTGTACAACCTGTTCAGAAGTTAGTTGATAAGCAGGTGTCAGATCTATTTAAAGATGTTATTTGTGAGGGTATGGTTTACTCATGTGTACAAGGTCAGGGTGTTAAAATATTAAGGGATACTGGAGCAAGTCAATCTTTAATGGTGAGAGATAAGGTTATGATTCAGAATGAGTATTGTCAGAAAGGTGGTAGTATGTGGGATTAATGGTGAATGAATAGTATTCCATGATGTAAAGTATGGTTAGAGAGGCCTGTGAGAAGTAGTGATTGGGGTAAGAGAAAAATTACCTTTTTCAGGAGTAGTTTGTCCTCAGTAATGACATGGTTGTCCTCGGTAATGACATGATTGTATCACAGTTGAGAGTGATGCCTATTGTGGTTGAAAAACCAATGGAAAGTTTAACAACTGAGGTGTTGCAAGAAGCATACCCTGGGGTGTTTCCAGATTGTGTGGTAACAATAACACAAAGCCACAGGTTGAGAGAGGAGGAGAAGGAGAAATCAAAGAATGGAGATTGGGAGGCCTGAGGGTCAGTTATCAGAAACAATTTCTGACCAGATTGTTGATGAACAACAAGAGCAGGTTGAGGAGGAAACTGATATATTTAGTTCAAGGCAATTGGTAGAATTACAGCAGAAGGATTCAGAGATAAAGCAGTTGTATCAGAAATGTTAGGATATCAAAACAGACCCCATTTTTGTTTGGAAACTGGACGAGAAACCCCAAACAATTTGCATTTTGTCAAACTGTGAGGAAAGGATACTTCACCCCAGGGGTGGTGACTCTGACCAATAGGTATCTTTTATGTTAAAACAAACATTAATTTAAACACAGAGTTAACCACATTAACATCAAAGAAATAGCTTTATAATTAACAGTAAAACAGTTAAACAGTTCATAGATAAAAGGAAAAACTTTAACTTACTATCTACACCTGCCACTGAATATGTTCCAACTAAACAACCCAATACATTTCAAAATCCACTCATAAATAAAGTCCGCAATCAGGGTTGCTTGCTGTTCTCTGTACAAATCTTTGGAGAGAGACCCTTTCAGGAACAACCTCAATATTCTTCTGTCTTGTCAGACTCAAATCCCATGGCAAAACTACCAAAAACGTCATACAGACATGGCTTCTCCCATTAATTACATCATGTGTATCCCACTAAGATGTCCCATGACCTGCTCAGCTAGGACGAAACACCACTTCCTCATAAATGCTCTACATCCCCAGGGAACCTCCTTTCTGTAAACAATATTCCATTCGCCATCTATATGTAAACAAGTAAATGGTTAGAGTCAATGATTCCCTCACTTTTACATTTTAGTAGACACAGTTTTTTTCGAGGAGGTCACTAAGATGATTGATGCAGGTAGGGCAGTGGATGTTGTCTATATGGACTTCAGTAAGGCCTTTGACAAAGTCCCTCATGGTAGACTAGTACAAAAGGTGAAGTCACATGGGATCAGGGGTGAGCTGGCAAGGTGGATACAGAACTGGCTAGGCCATAGAAGGCAGAGAGTAGCAATGGAAGGATGCTTTTCTAATTGGAGGGCTGTGACCAGTGGTGTTCCACAGGGATCAGTGCTGGGGCCTTTGCTCTTTGTAGTATATATAAATGATTTGGAGGAAAATGTAACTGGTCTGATTAGTAAGTTTGCAGACGACACAAAGGTTGGTGGAATTGCGGATAGCGATGAGGACTGTCGGAGGATACAGCAGGATTTAGATTGGTTGGAGACTTGGGCGGAGAGATGGCAGATGGAGTTTAATCCGGACAAATGTGAGGTAATGCATTTTGGAAGGTCTAATGCAGGTAGGGAATATACGGTGAATGGTAGAACCCTCAAGACTGTTGAAAGTCAAAGAGATCTAGGAGTACAGGTCCACAGGTCACTGAAAGGGGCAACACAGGTGGAGAAGGTAGTCAAGAAGGCATATGGCATGCTTGCCTTCATTGGCCGGGGCATTGAGTATAAGAATTGGCAAGTCATGTTGCAGCTGTATAGAACCTTAATTAGGCCACACTTGGAGTATAGTGTTCAATTCTGGTCGCCACACTACCAGAAGGACGTGGAGGCTTTAGAGAGGGTGCAGAAGAGATTTACCAGAATGTTGCCTGGTATGGAGGGCATTAGGTATGAGGAGTGGTTGAATAAACGCGGTTTGTTCTCACTGGAACGAAGGAGGTTGAGGGGAGACCTGATAGAGGTCTACAAAATTATGAGGGGCATAGACAGAGTGGATAGTCAGAGGCTTTTCCCCAGGGTAGAGGGGTCAATTACTAGGGGGCATAGGTTTAAGGTGAGAGGGGCAAGGTTTAGAGTAGATGTACGAGGCAAGTTTTATACGCAGAGGGTAGTGGGTGCCTGGAACTCGCTACCGGAGGAGGTGGTGGAAGCAGGGACGATAGTGACATTTAAGGGGCATCTTGACAAATACATGAATAGGATGGGAATAGAGGGATACAGACCCAGGAAGTGTAGAAGATTGTAGTTTAGTCGGGCAGCATGGTCGGCACGGGCTTGGAGGGCCGAAGGGCCTGTTCCTGTGCTGTACATTTCTTTGTTATTTGTTCTTTGTTCACTGCCTGTATGTGTTTTAAACCAGGGTTTTGAATAACATTACTGCAACAAATATAAAATATGATTTATAACAATTTATTTCATTCATCACAGAAAGCAGACACAGAAATAGAATCTGAGTGTATACCAGTGTGTTACATTAAAAATAATGTATTAATGAGAAAGTAGAGACCTTAACATATTCAGGCAGATGAGAAATATACAGAGGTTCATCAAGTTGTATTACTGGTGGTTTATAGAAAGGAGGTTCTGTGGGCAGCACATGGGGTTCCAGTCAGGAGGCATTTAGGAGTAAGGGAAACTCAAGGAAAAATACAAAAACATTTTTATTGGCCTGGACTGCATAAGGATGTAATTGAATATTGTCGTACATGTCACACATGTCAGGTGATTGGAAATACTCAAGCAATAATCAAACCAGTACCCTTAATACTCATTCTGCATTTGAGGAACATTTTTCTAGGGTCCTAATAGACTGAGTGAGACCCCTTCCGAAGACTAAAAGTGGGAATCAGTATTTGTTGACTATAATAGATATATCTACTAGATTTCCAGAAGCCATTCCATTATGCAATATTACAGCCAATGGGGTTGCAGGTGAGTTAACTGATTTTTTTTTACCAGATACAGACGACCAAAAGAAATCCAGTCAGATCAAGTTCCAATTTTATGTTGAAGATATTCAGGGGAGGTGCTTAGGTGTAAAGTAATTTAAGTGAACCGTGTATCATGCAGAATCGCAGGGAGCGTTAGAAAGGTGGCACCAAACTTTAAATACCATGTTGAGGGCCTATAGCCAGGATTATCCAGAGAATTGGGATAAAGGAATTCCATTTGCACTATTTGTAACTGGGGATGCATCTAATAAATCAACTAAATTCAGTCTGTTCAAATTGAGTTTTGGTCATGAGAGAAGAGGACCACGTGAATTGGTGAAGGAGAAATTGGTGAGTCAGCCTTACGTCTCATTTAAATACCTGGACGCTTGGATTCTTCAGGCGCCCGAGACTCACCGGCTGTGTCTGGGCGACCTCGCCAAGGTGCCATTTAGTTCTGGTCCACACAAACATGGGCCATTCGTAACAGCACCTAGTGGGACCTCACAGGCCATTAAAGACCCCTGGCTGGTTGGGGACCGGTCAGGGTGGCACTCTGGCACACCCTCTGGCACCTGGGCACCATAGCATTGCCAAGGTGCCAGGTAGGCAGTGCTAAGGCGCCCAGGTGCCAGCTGTCAGGGGTCAGGCCCGGGGTGTTCTTGCCAGGTCGAAGGGGGGGGGGGGTGGTGTTCCCAGGAGTCTCCCAAGGTTGCCGGACATTAAAAGAGTAGGGGGGGCCTCAAAAGGCAGGGAGAGAGAGGGGACATTGGGGCTGTCAGACAAAATAGTAACCCTATCTGCATGGAGCCTTTCCTGCTCACCAACAGGAAACCCTTCCAAGAGAGAATCTCCCCCAGGCAACAAAATTGTCAAAGTGCCATTGGAGAATGGGGTGTTTTTCGATGCTGCAGCTGGTTAGAAACACCCCGGAAAGACATGCCATTCAGCGGACTTTTTCTTGAGTCCACTGAATCATGCCTATATTGGCAGATATAAAGCCTGGGGTGCTAAACATTTGAAATGTAAAAATTATAGGAAGTGCAATTAAATTCAACTTTTCCTCATTGTTATGACACGCTGGGCTAGTGCGCGGTCAATTCCAGGCCCCTTGACCCGGAGTCACAACACAATTGAATTAATCAATAATTCTGATAAAAATACCCCAAGTCTTTAGCCTTTGGCTGCCCAATAATTGCAGTCACCAGGTTTGTAAATTTAAACACAATTACTGGTTATTTATAACAAGAACTATAGCTTGCCCTCTACACACATACACACAAACACATACACGCAAGACAGACAAACACAGAGGGTAGGAGAGGGGGGAAATCATAAGTAAAATGATAAAGAAAAAGAGACTTTGTTTCAGAAGGTTGTCTTTAAGAAGACCTTCCTTCTAAAGTAAACGTTCATATCCTGGTCTCTGTTTGCAGCCTCTAATGCTTTTTCACTGTAGACTCATTCAGATCCCTACAGTTTTAGAAAACAGCAACTTACAGCCTTTCTGGAGTAAAAAAAGAAAAAGAAAATGAAACAGAGAACAAAGCAAGGAGAGAGAAGAACACAGGCAGCCCATCCCCTGAATGTCCAGGATTCAAAACTCTGCTTTCCTTAGGTCTCTGGAAAACATCGTTTATCAGGCAGGATCAAATTACCACCTGTTTCCGGGAAAAATATGGCCTTTTTTGGCCAATTCATTGGCCACCGTCTAATCAGTGAACAATGCCCCACTCCATCTCTCAGGTGCCGAGAAGTCTGGGCCTCGCTGTCCAGAGCTAGCAGCACCACATACTGTGCGGCAACTTCTTGAATTCATCCTTCTTTCTGCTGCTTGACTGAAAGATGCATGTCCATTAAGCATCCATGGATCAAAATGATAACACCAAAAATAAAGAAGGAGGAAAGAAGGGAATAAGCAGTAAGGACTCTTATATCATACAGCATTTTCCTCTTTAGGGTGCCTCAATACAATTTCAATACTCTTCATATTCAAAAAGTCCCTTCAATGTCAGGCGCATAGCCCAAAGGGGTTCTACAAATGTTTGAGCCGTTTGGTGAACTATGGCTGAAAGGTTTGGGACAGCAAGCTTCCTCCATGGTGTCTCTGCAAAGGCTGCCGCGAGCTTTAGTATATTTAGCATACAGTCCTGGACCTTGGAATGTGCCAGTCTGCAAAACTTGATCTGGGACAACTCTTTGCACGGGAAGACAAGGAGGTTTCGGGAAGACCAAAGAGCATCTTTCTCAGAGTTGATGATCGTCCAGCATCAGTTGATATTTATCTTGGTGTGTGTCCCCGGGAAGAGGCTATAGAGCACAAAGTCTTTTGTCAAAGATCTGCCCTGGATAAACACTTAGAATATCTCACACCCGATGACGAGGTTCGTACCTGCAATGTTGAGCAAGTGTTACTCCCATATGCCTAGATTTTGTTTAACTATAGCTGCTCCCTCCTTCCAGTTTTTAGCACATGCCCCAACTCCCTGAACCATACCCTCATCACCTTCAGATAGTCTTAACTGACAGTGAAGGGGACAAAAGAACGGTCATCTATGTTCCCAACGAACATGACCTTACGCTTGCTGTGATTTATCTTGGCTCCTCAGGCCAGTTTGAATATGGCCGCACATCAGTCTGCGCATTGACAGCGTGTCTGATGAGAAGATGGCGATATCATCCTTGTACAGGGAGGCGTTGACTTGAGTGCCTCTGTCATAATATACACCAGTATATTATGGTGCAGACACACACACACACACACTGATGGACATGCAGTGGGACCAATCAGCATACACAACACCGCAGCCAATCACCAGTGAGAGCACACGCACTATAAAGACAGGGGACGGAAGAGTTCTGGCTCATTCTAGTAGCAGCCAGCTTGGAGCACAGAGTTCACAGCCTGCAACACAGACATTCACCATGTGCTGAGTGCATCACCTGGTTAGGACTAGGCAAGGGTCAACAGTTAAAGCTGCTATTGCATTTACCCACAGTTCAAGTATGTTAATATAGTTAACCTTATAATAAAATAGAGTTGCACCACTTCCAGTGTTTGTGACCTGCTTGTGATCCAGAACACCCAACACATCATGGTACAAGGAGTGGTTGCATACTGGCACTTCTGAGACCCACCTGCAACTAATCAGCATTCCGGCATCCTGAAGAATGGAGAACATCAACCCGCCGCCGCCGCTCCGCATCGCCAGCAATCTCGGGGTCAATTGGAAGATTTTTAAACAGCGCTTCCAGCTGTTCCTCGAAGCCACGGACAGGGAGAACGCCTCGGCACCAGGACGATTGCTCTGCTCTTCTCCACGGCCGGGCAACACGCAATCCACATCTTCAACTCCCTCACATTCGCAGACGACGAGGACAAGACAAAGTACAAGACGCTTTTCCTCAAATTCGATACCCACTTCAGCATAGAGGTCAATGAAAGCTTCACAAGATACCTGTTCCAGCAGTGCTTGTAGGGTAAGGATGAGCCTTTCCAATCCTTCTTAACACACCTCCGCATCCTTGCGCAGTCCTGCGGCTACGGGCCCACCTCCGACTCCATGATACGTGACCAGATTGTATTTGGTGTTCTGTCGGACCCCCTGCGTCAGCTCCTCAAAGTTAAGCAACTCACCCTAGCGACTGGCATCGAGACCTGTGTCCTGCATGAAAATGCCACCAGCCGGTACTCCAACATACAGGCGGCTAAAATGGCGCGGCAAGGTCCCCACGAGGCGGAACGGGTCCAAACAATTGAACACCTCCAAGGCTGCAGCCTGGATGTGGGCGGCCATTTCATGCGCTATTCGCGGCCTCCCGTGCTTGTATACGCCAAACGAGGGGACGGTGACGTGGAGGAACGTGATGCGCAGGCGCACACCACGCGGGACTGAGGCGCAACGAGCGTACTGACATCACGACGTGCGGCAACTGTGACTCCGGCCATTTAAAGCGGCAATGTCCTGCAAAATGGCGACAATGCCTACGATGTGGCAGACTTGGCCACTATGCTGCCTGCTGTCGAGCAGCTCAGCCTGCCAACTCGCATTGCTTCAGCCAGCCTCGCAGGAATGTTCGGGGAATTCAACCCACGTTCACCGAGTCCGATTCCGACTTCCCGCAGACCAGTGACACCGATGACCCGAGGGAGCCTTTTCGAGTCGCTGTTATAACAAAGAACAGGCTGCACCGAATCAAAACCACCAGCCGCTGTCGGTGCACAGCATTGATCCAGACGACGAGTGGTGCGCCACCCTGACGGTCAACCAATCCCAGATACGATTCCGCCTGGACACTGGTGCTTCCGCTAATCTCCTAGCGTGGTCAGCCTTTCAGACCCTTGGGGTTAAACCAACCATTCTTCCGTCGACCTGCCAACTAGTGGACTACAATGGCAACGTCATTCCTGCTACTAGTTCATGCCAACTCGAAGTGACGCACAACTCGCGAAAATCCATCCTGCCCTTCGAGATCGTGGGCTCCTCGAAGGACTCTCTGCTAGACGCACAGGCGTGTAAACTCCTAAACCTCGTTCAACGAGTACACTCTCTCTCTCCAGAGGACACATCTGCCTTCCAGGATGCGGACTTCAGGGACCAACTCAATGCCATTATCGACCGGCACCGCAATGTTTTCGAAGGCATGGGCACGCTTCCATACACTTACAAAATCCTGCTCAAACAAGACGCCACGCCTGTGGTTCATGCACCTCGCAGAGTCCCAGCACCCCTCAAGGACCGCCTCAAGCAGCAGCTGCAGGACCTCCAGGACCAAGGAGTGCTCTCCAGAGTGACGGAACCAACCGACTGGGTCAGTTCCATGGTGTGTGAAAAGAAGCCTTCCGGCGAGCTCCGGATCTGCATTGACCCAAAGGATCTGAATCGCAACATAATGAGGGAGCATTACCCTATCTCCAAGCGTGAGGAGATCATGTGCGAGATGGCTCGGGCCAACATCTTCACCAAACTTGACGCCTCAAAAGGATTCTGGCAAATTCAACCAGACAGGTCCAGCAGAAAGCTGTGTACCTTTCAAACCCCGTTTGGCAGATACTGCTACAACAGGATGCCATTTGGGATTATATCGGCATCAGAAGTATTCCACCGGATCATGGAGCAAATGATGGAGGGCATTGAGGGTGTGCGCGTCTCTGTTGACGACATCATCATTATCAGTCGCCTCCAGCGCGTTTTCAAACGAATACGGGACCAAGGCCTTCGCCTCAACAGAGCCAAATGTTCCTTCGGCCAGACGGAACCCAAGTTCCTAGGGGACCACATCTCCCGGTTGGGTGTGCGGCTGGATGCGGACAAGGTGGCAGCCATCACGGCCATGCAGAAGCCAGCGGATAAGAAGCCGGTCGTCCGATTTTTGGACACGGTCAACTTCCTGGGGAAGTTCATCCCCAACGTCGCCTCGCATACCACAGCTCTCCGGAAACTGGTCAGGAAGACGACAGCCTTCCAATGGCTTCCCGCCCACGAGCGCGAATGGGAGGAGCTTAAGACCAAGCTTACCACGGCCCCGGTATTGGCATTTTTTGATCCCACGAAGGAAACAAAAATTTCAACGGATGCCAGCCAATCCGGCATTGGGGCGGTGCTCCTGCAATGCGATGAGGCCTCATCATAGGCCCCCGTTGCATATGCGTCACGTGCCATGACCCCCACGGAACAGCGCTACGCGCAGATCAAAAAGGAGTGCCTGGGCCAGTTGACTGGGGGCGACAAATTTGATGATTACGTGCACGGCCTCCCCAATTCACTGTCGAGACCGACCATCGCCCGCTGGTCAACATTATACAAAAAGACCTGAATGATATGACCCCTCGCCTCCAGCGCATTCTGCTTAAACTCCGCCGGTACTATTTCCAGCTCCTGTACACCTCGGGCAAGGACCTGATCATAGCTCTGTCCAGGGCAGTCAACACCCCGTGTGACCCAGAGGGGTTCGTCTGCCAGGTTGACGCCCATGTGGCCTTCATGGCCTCCAACCTGCCGGCTACGGATGAACGCCTTATCCACAATCACTGCGAGACTGCGGCTGACCCCCTACTACAGCGTGTCATGCGCCACATGATGGACGGGTAGCTCAAGGGCCAATGCCCGCAGTTCTACAATATCAGAGACGATCTGGCAGTAGTCGATGGTGTCCTCCTGAAGCTGGACCGCATCGTGATCCCGCACAGCATGCGCCAGCTTGTTTTGGAACAGCTACACAAGGGCCACCTAGGCATGGAGAAGTGCCGACTGAGGGCCCGAGAGGCTGTGTACTGGCCCGGCATCAGTGAGGACATCGCCAACACAGTGCTCAACTGCCCCACCTGTCGGCGGTTCCAGCCAGCCCAACCACGTGAGACCCGACAGCCCCATGAGTTGGTCACGTCCCCTTGGTCTATGGTAGGCGATGACCTGTTCCACTTGCTCGGCAGGGACTATGTTCTGATTGTAGACTATTTTTCGAACTACCCGGAGGTCGTCCGCCTGCACAACATCACATCATCGGCGGTCATCCGTGCCTGCAAGGAGACCTTTGCTCATCACGGCATCCCACTCACTGTGATGTCGGACAATGGCTCCTGCTTCGCGGGCCAGGAATGGTCCAACTTTGCCAGCAGGTACAACTTTGTGCATGTGACATCCAGTCCCCTGCACGCCCAATCCAATGGCAAAGCGGAAAAGGGCGTCCACATCGTCAAACGGCTCCTCTGCAAGGCTGCCGATGCAGGATCCGACTTCTACCTCGCCTTACTGGCCTATCATTCGGCTCCACTGTCCACGGGCCTGTCGCCAGCCCAGCTGCTCATGGGTCGCACCCTCAGGACCACGTTCCGGTCATTCAGCGGATGCAACAGTCTCGTGCACAACACAAGGTGGCACATGATGCTCGGGCGACTGATCTCCCTGCTCTGGCGCCGGATGACAACGTCCGCATCCATCTTCCGGAGGGTGGCAGGTCTGCAACCGCTGTGGTTCTTCGGCAGGTGTCTCCCCGCTCATTCCTGGTTCGTCTGCCGGATGGTTACATTCGCCGCCGCAATCGGCGTGCCCTTCGTCTCGTTCCACGCTCGCTACGTGATCCTCCACCGGTGCCACACCCTCCCATTGGCCCCAACCTGGACTATGTGGAGATTCCGAATACTCTGCATCCTCCTCACTCTGCCGTGGCCCAGCCCGTTCCTCAGCCGGTGGCTCCTGACCCACCCTTGAGGCGGTCAACCAGAATTCGTCGCCCACCTCAGAGACTGGACTTATGAGTTTTACAGTGTTGGACTCTTTGATCTGTTCTGTTCTCCTCTTTCATCGTTCCAGTAGTTTGTATATAATGTTCATTTTGTTGTTGGTGTGACACCCTATTTCTCTGCACCAGGCACCATCCCGTGTAAATAGATAAGCCTCGTGTACATAGTCATGTAAATAACACGCACACACATAGTCAGGTACATTCACTACAAAATATTTATTGTCACGCAGGCACATGTTTTTATATAAAAGGGGGGATGTCATAATATACACCAGTATATTATGGTGCAGACACACACACACACACTGATGGACATGCAGTGGGACCAATCAGCATACACAACACTGCAGCCAATCACCAGTGAGAGCACACGCACTATGAAGATGCGACAGGAGAGTTCCGGCTCATTCTAGTAGCAGCCAGCTCGGAGTATAGAGCTCACAGCCTGCAACACAGACATTCACCATGTGCTGAGTGCATCACCTGGTTACAACTAGGCAAGGATC
This sequence comes from Scyliorhinus torazame, assembly GCF_047496885.1. NCBI lineage: Eukaryota > Metazoa > Chordata > Chondrichthyes > Carcharhiniformes > Scyliorhinidae > Scyliorhinus > Scyliorhinus torazame. Next base: position 181,074,361 of record NC_092718.1, read on the forward strand.
AACAGTTAAAGCTGATATTGCATTTACCCACAGTTCAAGTATTTTAATATAGTTAACCTTATGATAAAATAGAGTTGCACCACTTCCAGTGTTGGTGACCTGTTTGTGATCCAGAACACCCAACACATCAGCCTCCACTTATTATTCTGCAAAAATATACTCTATTCGTAAAATATCTGAAAGAACATTACAAACATTTCAAAATGACCATCACACAAAGTGCAATAATATTCATAGATCATTTGTACGCTGCGGTCCTTCAATACAATCATAAAAAACATTACAGACATTTCAAAATTGATAGTACAAATGGTGCACTGGTTTAAGTTGTCTACATAGATCAAGTTGCACTCAGAGGTACTTCATTGGTAGGCGATATATCACAGAAATTCAATCTCAGGGACATCCAACAGTTGATGCAGTTTGAACAGGTCCCCTGGAGCATCATAGTGATGCCGTTTAAAATAATCATCGATTGGCACCTTTTCCGGATTCCTGTCACTCCTCTCTTGTGCTGGTCGGTAACACACCTGCTGGTACAATCTCCTGGGATGCAGCCTCCTCTTTAGCTCTCTATCATAGAATCATGGAATCATAGAATTCCTACATCGAGTCTGCACCGGCCCTTGGAAAACGCACCCTACCTAAGCCCACTCCTCCACCATAACCCAGTAACCCCATTTAAACTTTTGGACACCAAGGGGCAATTTCACATTGCCAATCCACCTAACCTGCACATTTGTGGACTGTGGGAGGAAACCAGCCCACCAAGAAGAAACCCACGCAGACATGAGGAGAAGGTGCAAACTGCACACATACAGTCACCTGAGGCCGGAATTGAACCCGGGTCCCTGGAGCTCTGAGGCAGCAGTGCTAACCACTGTGCCACATGCCGCCCATATCGATCTGCAATCAAATTAAGGACAGTGGGCGGATTCCTGAGGCTGCAGGCCCAATCAATTCCCAAGAAAGAATTAGGCAGCCTATCCAGATCCTCAATGTGACAAATTATGTTCAATTGAAGCTGGTAAGAAGAGCTAACTCCTCATATTCCTATTCCTTTGGCACTGAATTTTTCATCCACCCAGATCCAACTTCATTGACACTTTGAACATTTTAATTACATGTGTTTCCCAACCTTGTTTTGTAAGCTGAAGCTGAGCTTTGTGAACATTTTCTCATCCGTCACTGGTATTTCCTCTTTGATTTTTTTTCTTTGTACTTTTAAATTTAGAGTACCCAATTCAATTTTTCCAATTAAGGGGCAATTTAGCGTGGCCAATCCATTTACCCTGCACATCTATGGGTTGTGGGGGCGAAACCCACGCAAACACGGGGAGAATGTGCAAACTCCACACAGACAGTGACCCAGAGCCGGGATCGAACCTGGGACCTCGGCGCCGTGAGGCAGCAGGGCTAACCCACTTCGCCACCGTGCTACCCATTTCCTCTTTGTTACCTTCTGCACAGTTCCTTTCCTCATTAAATTATTGTCTTATATTTCCCTCTATCTATTGGTTGCGCTGACCTTTCTGATACCTTGGCCGGAATTCCCTGGCTGTTGGGATCTTCTGTACCCGCCAGCAGCACACCTCTGCCCACGGGTTTCCCGGCAGCATGAGGTTGTTTCAATGGGGAATCCCATTGTAAAGCGGCAGGAAGAGAGAATCCTGCCGCCAGCGAATGGCAGGCCACCGAGAGATAGGGGGTTGGGACGGAGAATCCAGCCCGTTCCTCTCTCAATCTGCCGTTCTACAAGTTGGGACAGTGCTTGTTGAACTACAAAGTTAATTCACTGTTCCAACATCGAGGAACAATAGAGTATGAATTGAAATCACTTTAGGCGTGCTGACAAACCAAGTTCACAAATAATTTCTCAAACTGGAAGATTCAGTCCCAGATGCTCCCATTATCATAAGCTTCAATTTCTTGGGGGGTTTTCTTGCATTCTGATGGTTAATGTCCTTGTTGGGATTTGCATCCGTGCTACCTCAGTGAAAAAAAAGATTTGCTTCTGTCCCTGGTCTGGATAGGTTTATATGCTTGGTCAGCAAATAGGCATTTTAGTTCTGACGAACAGTCACCAACATGAAACATTGCGCTGAACTTTATAGGGCTGGCTGTACCCAAAGCAGGAACGAAAGCAGGAGGCCACCCCAGCGGGACCCGGGTGGAGGCCAATAAAGTGGCTGCCACTGGGTTGCTGTCCCAAGTAAGGATCAGCAGCTCAGCATCCTCAGCAGTGCAAATACTAGCGGTGCCGACTGGTGGGGCTGGAGCAGCATGGAGATGGTCGGGCAGGTTTGAAGAGGGGTAGCTGTGCCCATAGGATGTTGGGGAAAGGCAGGCAGGCTCTGGCAATCCAGAAAGGGGTTGTGCCTTTTGCCACTGGGGTTGGGGGTTGGTGTCCTCTGTAGACGAGAGAGTGCCCAAAAGGGAGCGCATCCATCGAGGCCCACTGAGAGACCGTTGAGTTTCACTGCATAGTCTCCTCCATGTGGTGGCAGCCCACCCCATCCCACCCCTTCCCCCCCCCCCCCCCTCCTGCGCAATGTGGGAAAATTCACTCGGAAATGGGAATTGACCCTGAATTGGCCACTTAAGTGGCTCGATTGAGCTGGTGGCAGGTGACCTCTCTGTCAGATTTCCCACCGCTGGCAAAATGGCATGGTGGCGGGTAGGCAGCAGGCACACTGTCCTTTTGGCAGCCTTCCCGCCACCCTGTTCATCGTCAAACGGCAGATAAAATTGGGCCATAGACCCTCTTCCTCTTTTCACAGATGCTGTCTGTCCTGCTGAGTGTTCCCGGTACTTGTGTTTTCCTTTCTGATTTCCAGCATTCACAGTTTGTGCTTCTGTTTCACTTGCAGACCATTTGAGGTTGTAATCAATGTTGATCTGCTGTAAAATGGGCTGATAGCTGCTCGAGTGCACAATACTGGAGTAGGCCCTAAGAAAAGGTAATTCCATCTGAAGTTTCCAGCAGTCTCCTGGTGGGTCAATACGCTAAGTCAGGAATATTGCTTGATTCACTGCTAACTCTCAGATAACTTCACTGCGTGCCCCATCAATCTTTTATCATACTTTTCCCCACAACCCTGCAATTTCTTACTTGCAAACAATCATCCAATTCTCTTTTGAAAGCCACAGTTGAATCTTCCTTCACTGTTACCAGGCAATGCATTCCAGATCCTAACATTTGCCACATTAAGTATTTCCTCATGTCGCCATTGGTTAGACTCATATAATCATAGAATACCTACAGGGCAGAAGGAGGCCATTTGGCCCATTGAGTGTGCACCGACCCTCTGAAAGACCACCCCAGCAAGCCCAATCCCCCACTCTGTGTATCCTTTGTCTGGGTCCCTGAGATTGTGGCAGATTTCAACCATTAAGAATTGAAAGGAAGGTTGCAAGGTACTTTGCGTGAGCAGGCAAACAACTTGGTTTATGAAAGGCAGTTGGACGTTATGTAATTCTTTTTGAATTTGGCCTATGCAGCTCACAATGTGCCATTAGTGTATCTTCAGAGAAAACGCTGTGTAAGTTTCTTCAAAACTGCCAGAGAGCTCCTTTTGTTCAGAGGTCACACACTAACACAGATTCAGCCATTATAAAAGGTCTTTGTCCAGTTTTCAACATTTTAGAGATAGCCATGAGAATATCTACAGCTATTTTGTAGAAAATACACAGGGTGAGGTCTTAGACCTCTCACACTCTATTCAGATTGGTTCCCACTTGTATTATTAATCAGACATCTGTCATATGCACCCTTCTTATGTTTCATCTTCCTCTCCATCTCTTTCATCTTCCGTGGAGATCTGGTTTTGTTAGCTTTACCTTTCCACTCCCTAGGAATATACCTTGACTGTACTAGAACCATCTTCTTTCTAAAGGCAGCCCATTGTCCCATTGGAGAAGATCCCACAAAGTTTTCTGACCCTGACCCCCAAACCTTCCTGGAGGATTTGAAACCTTGAAGCACAGACCCCTGTGTGTCTGTGCTGGCATGCCATCCATCAGTATCATTCATGCCACTTGAAGGAAAATGACATTGGCAGTGAATGCCAACTCCCTCACCCAAAGAGCGGCAGACCATTGCAGAAAGCCGTTCAATGATCTAACCAGGCCAGGCATTCTGCCTTTCCTTCCTTGCCCACTTTGAGTGCCAGCATGCTGTTCACCCCGTCAAAGCAACTCTGATCAAGGCTGGTGCTAATTCCGTATCCTGAACTTTGGCCACTCATCGTCCCTAATAACTGGCACAACTGGAAAACCCATTCATGTTGCTTCAGCTGTCTTATACTCTGCATTATTGTAATAAGTCCATTGAGGCAGAAGTCCCCTCACCAGAATTCCTTTTATTCACAAACCCAACAGCTGAAAACCATGACCATTCAGTCTGCTGTCTACAGCGGGAGTGCAGATGATCTGACACTCCCTGTTATATACACAGAAAGGGGTGCCCTGATTGGGCCACTAATCAGGGACCTCATATTCTAATTGGCCAATCTCAAAGGCCTGGCCGAAGTCATTACCACCCTCCCCCCCCCCAAAAGTCCGAGGAGCCCCCATGGTCCTCGTGATTCACGGGTCTCCTGTTTCATTTTTGCGCCGGGTCTGGCTCATCCACTTCAGCCTCTGTAGGGGGAGTATAACGGCTAGGTGCCCGTCTTTTCCGATGTGAGCGCCTGAGGGGCGGTTTGCCCCTTTCCTCCGGCGGCAGTGGTACAGCTGCTGCATCATCCACGGTGTCCATGTCGGAGTCCGATGTCCTCACCAGCGGTGGCAGAGGGGAGTGAATAGTTTGTCGGGGAGGACTCTCGACGGTCCTTGGTATGCTGGTCTGAGTCAGCTCCGGAAGAGGAAACGAATCTGAGGCCCGCACCTGGTCCAGGTGTTTCTTTATTACATGTTTTCCCAGACCTATCTCATACGACAGGTCCTGTCCTGGCATTGACTGATCCTGCTACCCATGTTGGGCCATTAGCATAATTTCTGACCCATACATTTTCACCCGTGTTGAACTGCCTCTCTCGGCGAGTGTTGTCGTGGCCCCTGCATTGGGCCTCTTGGTGTAGCTCTATTCTGCCACCTAAATTCAGGAATAGTCGACTCAGCCGGGTTCGGAGTCGTCTGCCCATGAGTAGCTCCGCTGGTGCTATTCCCGGTGTGGCGTGTGGGGTTGTTCTGTAGTCAAATAGCCAGCGCGACAGTTTGCTGTCCAATGATGCTGCTGACTATTTCTTCAACCCGACTTTTAACGTCTGGACGGCTCTCTCTGCCAAACCATTCGATGCTGGGTGGATTGGCCATGCTAAATTGCCCTTTAGTGTCCAAAGGTTAGATGGGGTTACTGGGTTACTGGGCTAGGGTAGAAGGGTGGGCTCAAGCTTAAGTAGGGTGCTCTTTCCAAGGGCCGATGCAGACTCGATGGGCTGAATGGCCACCTTCTGCACTGCAAATTCTATGTTTCAAAAATTTTAACTCCCCTCCCCCGGACACCACACACCATTCTCACTAGACGAGGGGGTCCTAAAATCCAGGACTCAAACACAGCGTGGAAATAAAGCTCAGTTTCTCGGTCACGTCAGCTCCGAATTAGCAGTCAGCAGTAATAACTCGCTTGTACTGCCTGTGCTTCTCAACTCTGTTAGATATTGGCGAAAGAAAAATTATTGCAAATGTCAGGCTCCAGCTAGGCTCTGCAGTAAGTAATTACTATCTTTATATTCAAGTACATCTCATTGCCCTACAGCAGGCAATCCATGCTGTCAGGAAGGACATATAATCACTGCATGGAAGAATACAGAAATTAAGCAACCCTGGGTGAAGTGCCCATTAATGAGCTTTAGATTGAATAACCACTGAACATTACTGTGCCCCATGTAGTTGGCATTTGGGAATACTAAATTCCTATTATGGTACAGTGCTGAATAGCCATTGGGTCCAATCTTAGCTCGTTTAAAAGCATGAGGTCAACAATAAACCTTATCACAGGATCTGCCTAAAGCCTGGGACTAAAGTAGAGAAGTGAACCATTGTAAAAATGCCTCAGTGGAACAGTGCTGTTAAAAGGTGGCTTTAGAAACTGTTCAAGAGCAGAGAACATCCTTCAAGCAAATATTTAGACACTTCTCCAACCATAATCAGCTATTCAGTGACATTTTAGTCAGACTAATAGATCTCCTGCGGTGATGGTCATAGCAGGTAAGCCCATTCATTATCTGTAAATCATTTTGCTGCCCTTGTAACATATCCCCAGTGTATGTCAGAGATTGTGTTGTCGCAAGAATGTTCTTGCCCTTTCTCTTACAGTTAATCATAGAAGTCAGAAGCCAGATGTGATTAAAACAATTACTTTTCAGCCACAGAGGTGCCTTCAATGAGATCAGCTACTCATATGCCTGCCACAGCAGCAAGGAATAAGAGGCTAGAGATCAAACAAAATCTATGGCCTTCCCTGTGGTGGGTTGGTGGCAGGAGGAGCATTTAATCAGGAAGCAGGATGGGGGAGGGAAGAGAATGTCACATGGCAGGGGGCAGGAGGATGGCGTGGGGAGGGGGTGCAGGATGATGGCACCGGAGGACGGGGGAGGACATCCCCACCACTTACACACCTCTGCCTAATTGAGTCTGGGGCAGGAAGGCTCATGGGTGATTTTGTGAGGGCCACTAAGAATCCAGCACGAGTTTCAAGGATACAAAGAAATAACATTTATTTACAATGATATATATACAACAGCAGCAGCAGCAAATTCACTTGCTGCTTACTCCTTCCTGCTGGTTCCAAACTGGCCAGCTTTATTTATACAGGGAGTCTGCTAATGATTTCTCTGCCCCCCTCATTGGGGAAGCTCATGCTCCCACAGGATTGTGGGATTGTCATTAGTCCCCAGCCAATGGTAAGCAGGCAGGTTATAACATCCCTCCCCCCCCAAAGTCCAAAGAATCCACCAAAGACTCTGGCGAAGGAGTGCGTCGGACTCGTTTTGCCGCAGGCCAGACACCATTTGCACGAGGCGCTGGATCGGGCAGTGTGTAACAAGACGGAGACCGGCGCTTCCGTGATGAACGGCGTAACGGTTGTACATCCACGGCCCGTGGGCCCGAGGATTCCCCCTCTGATGCGTCCTGTGTCTCCATCTCGGAGTCAGAGTCTGCCGCCTCTGTCATCTCGGCGTCTCTATCTCCACGCGGTTCTGTAACGACCTGCGCAGGCTTTGAGTGAGGCACCAGAGGAAGATTATGAGGACTACTTTCCATTGTCTCTGGTCTCTGTGGCTGTAGAAATGAGCTCCAGAGGCAGGGAATCTTTGGAAGGGATAGTCTTCTGGACCGAACGTGGTCTACATGTTTGCGCTGGAGACGACCCTGGGCTTGCACCTGGTAAGATATAGGGTCCGTTTGGCGAAAGAATACGCCAGGGACCCACTGGGCACCACCAGCAAAATTGCGAACAAACACTGGGTCACCGGGCACAAACTGCCGAATCGGCCGATGCTGAGAAAAACCCTGTCCCTGCCGTTCTTGTGTGGGGCGTACGTTTGCGCCAATGTCCGGGAAAACCATACTAAGGCGGGTGCGAAGTCTCCAGTCCATTAGGAGTTCTGCGGGAGCTACTCCAGTCACCGCATGTGGGGTGGTCCAATACGAAAACAAAAAGCGAGCCAGTCTCGTGTCCATTGACCCGGAAGACTGCTTCTTTAGGCCTCATTTGAATGTCTGCACTGCGTGCTCCGCCAACCCATTTGAAGCCGGGTGGTAAGGGGCAGTGCGGATATGGCGTATGCCGTTCATCTTCATGAACCTCGCAAACTCCTCACTGGTGAATGGAGTGCCGTTATCCGTGACCAGCACCTCGGGGAGGCCATGCGTACTAAAAGACAAACGCATCTTCTCAATTGTTGCGCAGGACGTTGTGCCTAGCATCTTATGCACCTCTAGCCATTTAGACTGGGCGCCGATTAATAAAAGGAACATGGATCCTTGAAAAGGGCCGGCGAAATCTGCATGCAAGCACGCCCAAGGCCGTCCTGGCCATTCCCAGTGATGTAGGGGCGCGGCCGGCGGAAGCTTCTGATGCTCCTGACAAATGGAGCAGTTTTGGGCCACCTTCTCAATGTCGGCGTCGAGGCCTGGCCACCAAACATAACTCCGGGCCAACATTTTCATTTTGGTCACACCTGGATGCCCATTGTGCAAGTCTCTTAGTATCAGCTCCTGTCCCTTTTCCAGGACAATCACACGCGTCCCCCACAAGAGGATGCCGTTTTCCACGCTGAATTCTGACAGCTTGTAGGAAAATGCCCGCAACTCGCCTGGGAGCTGTCTATGCTGCCCACCGTACAGGACTGTGAGTCAAACCTTTGACAGGACTGGCTCCGTCTGGGTCCACTCACGTATCTGTGATGCCGTGACAGGCAAGGTGTCCATAAAATTTAGGGTTGCAACCACCTCACCAGTCGTGGGGGTCGACATGGGGCCGGTCGATAAAGGCAATCGGCTCAGTGCGTCGGCATTCGCTATCTGCGTTCCTGGTTTGTGCTCCAGACAATACTCGTATACAGCAATCAACAAAGCCCAGCGTTGGATCCGTGCAGAAGCAATGGGCGGTATTGGCTTATCCTCTCTGAAAAGTCCCAGCAGAGGCTTATGATCAGTCGTGATAGTGAAGTGGCGGCCATACACTTACTGGTGGAAACGTTTCACCGCAAAGACCACTGCCAGGGCCTACTTCTCGATCTGCGCATAATTTTTTCCGCTGCAGTCAATGTGCGTTAGGCGAAAGCTATCGGCCGCTCGGCCCCGTTCTCCATCTTGTGGGACAGGACGGCCCCAATACCATACGGGAATGCATCACATGTGACGAGCAAAGGCTTTCCAGGATCATCGTGGGTTAGTAACCCAGACGATGATAATTGTTGTTTTACCCGCCGGAAAGCGGTTTCTTGCGGCTGACCCCAAACCCAGGTGTGATTTTTCTTTAGCAGAAGATGCAATGGGGCCAGCGTAGTTGCCAGATTGCGGAGGAACATCCCGTAATAGTTTCCGAGGCCGAGAAAAGAACGAAGATGCGAAGTGTCAGTCGGGGCAGGGGCATGTTGAATCGCGCGCACCTTCTCTGCGACGGGGTGAAAACTTTCGCGGTCCACCCGATAACCCAGGTAGACTACTTCCTTTGCCTGAAAGGCGCACTTTGAGCGACGTAAATGGACTCCAGCCTCCGAAAAGCGTCTAAGGATAACCTCCAGATTTTCCAAATGTTCCTGCTCCGACGTCCCTGTGATCAAAACGTCATCTAAGTAGACAGCGACACGCGGTAAACCTCTCAAAATGCCCTCCATAACGCGTTGAAAAATAGCGCAGGCAGAGGATACTCCAAAGGGCAGACGTGTATATTCATGCAGACCCCGGTGTGTATTAATCGTTACATAAGGTCGGGAGGCAGGGTCCAGCTCCAACTGTAGGTAGGCGTGACTCATATTTAATTTTGTGAACGAGGGTCCACCTGCAAGTTTCGCGTAGAGATCCTCTATGCGAGGCATTGGATATCGGTCGAGTTGGGAAGCCGTATTCACTGTAAGTTTATAGTCGCCGCACAAGCGAACTGTGGCATCTGGCTTCATTACAGGTACAATTGGTGCTGCCCAGTCAGTGAAACGGACGGGCCTGATAATACCCAAAGTTTCCAAACGAGTGAGCTCCCCTTCTACCTTCTCGAGCAAGACGTAAGGCACCGGGCGCGCCCGGAAATAGCGCGGCGTGGCTCCTGGTTCGACTTGGATATGGGCTACGGCCCCTTCTATTTTCCCCAAACCGGGCTGGATTACATCTGGGTATCGTCCTAGCACCTCAGTCAACCCTTCAGAAACTGTTTGGAGGATGTTCTGCCACTGCAAGCGCAAATGGCGCAACCAGTCCCGACCCAACAGGCTGGGCCCATGGCCGCGCACCACGATAAGTGGGAAACGCCCCTCCTGGCGTCCGTAAACAACAGGGGTCATCGTAGTTCCTGCAATGTCCAATGGTTCCCCCGTGTAGGTGGCCAACCTGGCCTGTGTGTCGGTTAATGTAAGAGTCTGTATACCCTGCTTGATGCGGTCGAATGTCCTCTGGGCGATCACGGAGACCGCTGCGCCAGTGTCCAACTCCATCTCAAGCGGGTGACCATTGACCCGTACTGTCACCTTAATGGGGGCCACACGGGCAGCTGCCACACAATGCAGCTGCAGGCAGTTGTCCTCCATATCCACGTCCTCAGGAGTAGTCGCCGCAGGTTCATCCACATGGAAGGTACGGCTCCTGGGCTGGTCACAGTTTCGGTCGGAACGACGGCGCCTCTGGTGCCCCCAGGACTGGTGTCCGCGGCGGGGTCGGCGCCTACATGTCTGACACGGACATGGTTCCTCATCCATTGGTTCTGGGGAAGGCTCACTTCGGGGAGGAATGTCCGACGGCCACTGGCGTCGATCCGGACGTCGCCTCGCCCAAGGTACCGCAGGAGTGCGGGGGGACGTTTTCAGATGGAAGGGGTTGCGCCCCAAGGCATGCACTTCCATTCCCTGTAGCTCCTGCACTCCTCGTTCATCACTCTCTCGGGACAATACTATTTGAATGGCCTGTTGAAAAGTCAATGTTGGCTCAGCTAACAGCCTTCTCTGAGTGGCCGCATTGTTAATACCACAATCCAAACCGTCGCGTAACATTTCTGACAAGGTCTCACCGTAGTCACACTACTCCGCAATCCTGCATAGCCTGGATAGAAAGTCGGCAAGGGTTTTTCCTGGGGTCCTCTCAGCGGTATTAAACCGGTAACGTTGGACTATCGTGGACGGGGTTGGGTTAAAATGCTGCCCCACAAAATTCACAAGTTCATCAAACGTTTTGGTGTCCGGCGCAGCTGGGTACGTAAGGCTCCTAATCACCCCAAACGTATGCGGGCCGCAGGCAGTGAGCAATATGACCACCTGGCGCTCGTTTTCGGTGATATTGTTTGCCCGGAAATAGTAACGCATCCGTTGTGCGTACTGGTTCCAACTTCCCAGCGCAGCATCAAAAACATCCAAACGTCCGTACAGAGGCATGGTGTAATAGAAAACAACTTCCAACCTGTGGGTTTCCTCCGGGTGCTCCGGTTTCCTCCCATAGTCCAAAGATGTGCAGGTTAGGTGGGATTGGGCATGCTAAATTGCCCTTAGTGTCCAAAAAGGTTAGGTGGGGTTACTGGGTTCCGGGAATAGGGAGGTGTGGGCTTAAATGGGCCGGTGCAGACTCGATGGGCCGAATGGCCTCCATCTGCACTGTAAATTCTATGATAAATGATCATATTTTTAAAAGTTGTCTTTTTCCCTGAAATATCAAACATATAGGGCGCTCTCTAACTGAAAAGCTTCTAAGCATCATGGCGGGTTTGGCTGAGGTGCTTCTCCCCGGTTTTGTCGGCGGGTTCCTCATCGCTATCTTAACTACATTTAGTCACTTATTTGGGCCCTGGGAGTTTCTCACCGGGCTGGCCCACACAAAGGACGGGATTTACCGACCACCCCGCTGTGTATCTTCCGGCGGGAGGGTGGCCCGCTAGCGGGATCTACCAGTCCCGCCGTTGACAACGGGATTTCCAAGCGTGGAACCGGATTTTCCCGCCGGCCTGAACAGCCGATAAATCCTGCCCTTAGCATTATTTTCACCACTGTGGGGCTAAACTCGCTGGCTAGACCGGCTCCTCATAGGTCGAGCCACCATTTTGAAAGGGTGCCTCGATCGCTAAGTGGGTTTGAGGGTCCCCCACATCCCCCACCCATGGGCAATGTCACCCCCCACACACTACCTCACAACCTCCAAGTGATGACACCCTGCCATACAGTAGCTAAGGGCCCCCCTTTTGTCCCTCCCTCTTTCTGGGACCCCTATTTTCCTCCCCCAAACCTTCTGGAGGCCCCTTGATCCCCACCCTGCACCCCCCATTTCATGGGCAAGGCCACCCTCAGACCCTGACCCTTGGCAATGCCACCCTTGTACCTTGGCATCCTGGCACTTCCATCCTAGCACCCTGGCAGTGCCCTTGCCAGCTTTTCAGTGCCAGCTGGCAGCCAGACAGTGCCAAGGTGCCTGCATTCTAGGGGGAGGGCCAGAGGGCCACGCTGCCCTGACCATTCAGGGGCGTTCGATAGTCCGGGAGGCCCCCCTCCCCATGTGCGGTACCACATGGTCCAAATTTTTGTGGATCAGTATTGAACGCCGACCAACTGGGGTCTCCCTGGGGATGCCAGTAGATGTCGGGAAGCTGGTAGATCCTGGGTAATCATGCCTGGGTTTGAAATCTACTTAGGCTCATGAGGCTTGGTTCCACCCATTGTGGGTAATATCCTGATGTTGATGCCTCACGGGATCTGATTAGATCTCGCAAGGCATACTGGCTCTCGGGAAGCCCTCAGGAGGCCTCTCTTGGGATCTATCGGCTGTGTCGTGCTCCCGTTCAGACACAACGTGGCCGGTTGATCGCGGCCACAGATTTTCTTGCATCTTAGATACATGTATTTAAAGTTAATATAATATAAAAGATGATTGAAAAATGTTCATCATCATTCTTGTCTCCTCAGGTACTGAAGCAGTCCGTGTCCATGTACAGCAAGAACTGGACAACATTCTATTTTGGGCTGTTAAGTGCCAAGTAACATTTGCGCCACACAGATGCCAAGTATTAACCATCTCCACCAAGAAAGAATCTAGCCACCACTCGTGACATTCAATGGCATTACAATTGCTGAATCCCCCACTATCAACATCCTGGGGGTTAACATTGACCAGAAACTGAACAAGGCTAGCCATATAAATACAGTAGCTACAAATTCAGGTCAGAGGCTGAGAATTCTGAAGTGAGTAGCTCCCCTCCTGATTGTCATGATATTCAAACACACACATCATGATGGACACACTAACAGGCAAATCAGAGTACACAACACCACAACCAATCACAGACAAAAACACCAACCATATAAAAAGCACGAGCACGACACCTGGTGGTCAGTAGGTCTGGGGAGAAGGGAACAAGAAAGAGCTGTTAAAACACCACAAGCAGGGAACCCCCCACGTGCAGAGTGCAAAGACCAAACTGTAAATAGTAAGTTTAAATAAAGAAGCGTTGTACCATATGCAACTGTGTTGGCTCATCTGTGTGTCAGAACACCCAACACCACATGGTACAGGAGTGGATCGATACCTGCCTACTAACCTGCCATTCTGGACATGGACCACACCGGCAAACCGCAGCCGATGCAAGTCACGGGGAACCTAGGTACCAACTGGAAGCTCTACAGGCAACGATTTGACCTGTACATCCGTGCCACCGAAAAACAGAATGTCTCGGATGACTCGAAGATTGCAATGCTCCTCTTCTACGCAGGTCCGCACGCAACCGACGTTTTCAACTCACTGGTGTTTGAAGAAGGCGAAAACCAAGCCAAATATGACACGGTCATCCTCAAACTGGACCAGCACTTTCAAGTTGAAGTAAATGAAAGTTTTGAAAGATACCTCTTTCAGCAACGCCTGCAAGGTAAGGAGGAGCTTTTTCAACCCTTTTTGACGCACCTCCGGATTCTAGCGCAGTCCTGCGGTTACGGCACCACCACAGAGTCCATGATCAGGGACCAGATTGTTTTTGGCGTTGCCTCTAGTGGCCTACGCCAGCAGCTTCTTAAAATGAAAAGCCTCACCTTAGCGTCTGCTGTGGAAGCCTGTGTCCTCCACGAAAATGCTACCTGCCGTTTTGCCCGATTTCAGGCGTCCGAGTTGGCACGGAGGGGGTCCCCAGCCGTCGAATCGGCAAGCCAGGCCGCCCACGACGTCGAACGCATCCAGGCCGTCGATCACTTCCCGACCCACGGCCCGGACGACAGCGGCCGCTTCCCGCGTTTTTCGCGGTCTCCCGCGCAGGTGCGCGCCAAAAATAACGGCCACAACGAGGGACGCACTGCGCAGGCGCGCCCACCGCAAGATCGCACTGCGCATGCGCAGTGGCACAACGAACGCCGTGACGTCATGACGTGCGGCAATTGTGGAGCTCTACATTTAAAAGGGCAATGTCCTGCAAAAAACCGACAGTGCCACAGATGTGCCACGATGGGCCACTACGCAGCCCACTGTCGTTCGGCTCAACCCATGGATCCGGCGCATCCTCGACAACCTCGCAGACGAGTCAGGACCGTCCAGCCCACGCATCAAGACTTCCAGTTAAGTGATGCAGATGACCAGGATGCCTTCCGAGTTTCCGTCATTGATGTCAACAAGGTCAATGCCATCAATCCAGCCGATGAGTGGTGTGCCACCCTGACGGTCAACCGATCTCGCGTCGCCTTCCGTCTGGACACCGGCGCATCCGCCAACCTGATTGCTTACTCTGCAGTCCAGGCCATGAAGGTCAAACCACCCATCACGCCATCCCGGCTCAAGATGGTTGACTATAACGGGAACGTCATCCCGTCCATAGGATCTTGTCAGCTACAGGTGACTCACAAGAGGTACACGGCCACACTCCCCTTCGAAGTTGTCGGCTCATCAAAGGACTCGTTACTCGGCGCACAGGCGTGTAAGGTCCTTCACCTGGTACAGCGCATTATGTCTCTCTCTCCAGATGAGACATCCGACTTCCCGGATGCTGAGTTCCATGCAAATCTCCATTCCCTCCTTGCTCACAACCAGGAGGTTTTTGAAGGCATGGGGACATTGCCATACACGTACAAGATTCGACTCAGACCGGACGCCATCCCTGTCGTTCACGCACCTCGCAGGGTTCCTGCGCCACTCAAAGACCGCCTCAAGGCACAACTGCAGATTCTTCAGGACCAAGGGGTCCTATCCAGGGTCACGGAGCCCACGCCATGGGTCAGCTCCATGGTCTGTGTAAAGAAGCCCTCTGGCGAGCTCCGTATATGTATAGATCCAAAAGATCTGAATAACAATATCATGCGGGAACACTATCCCATCCCGAAACGAGAAGACCTCACCAGCGAGATGGCGCGAGCCAAAATATTCACTAAATTGGATGCGTCCAAAGGATTCTGGCAGATCCAACTGGACCCGGCCAGCCGAAGACTATGCACATTCAACACCCCTTTTGGCAGATTCTGCTACAACCGGATGCCATTCGGCATCATTTCGGCATCTGAAGTATTCCACCGCATTATGGAGCAGATGATGGAAGGCATCGAAGGGGTACGTGCATATGTGGACGATATCATCATTTGGTCCACCACTCCGCAGGAACACATGCATCGTCTACGACGTGTCTTTACCCGCATACGACAAAATGGCCTGCGTCTCAACCGTGCGAAGTGTGCCTTCGGCCAGACGGAGCTGAAATTCCTCGGGGACCACATCTCAAGGTCAGGGGTCCGTCCCGATGCAGACAAGGTTAGCGCCATCACAGCCATGCCACGACCGGCTGACAAGAAGGCTGTCTTAAGATTCCTGGGCATGGTCAACTTCCTTGGGAAGTTCATTCCCAACCTGGCTTCTCATACAACAAATATGCGCCATCTTGTAAAAAAATCGACAGAATTCAACTGGCACCAATCGCATCAGCGGGAATGGGAGGAGCTCAAGCACAAACTGGTCACGGCACCAGTGCTGGCCTTCTTTGACACGACTCGCCCTACAAAGATCTCAACAGACGCCAGCCAATCTGGTATTGGAGCGGTACTCCTGCAAAAAGACAGCACGTCATCATGGGCCCCGGTTGCGTATGCCTCACGAGCCATGACCCCTACCGAACAGCGCTACGCGCAAATCGAAAAAGAATGCCTGGGCTTGTTAACTGGACTGGACAAGTTCCACGACTATGTGTATGGCCTGCCACGATTTACGGTCGAAACTGACCACCGCCCCCTGGTCAACATCATTAACAAAGACCTGAACGACATGACTCCTCGCCTCCAGCGCATCTTACTTAAACTCAGGAGGTACGATTTTGAACTGATCTACACTCCGGGGAAGGAACTCATCGTGGCGGACACTCTTTCCCGAGCAGTGAGCACACCACCAGATGCGGAGGGGTTCGTGCGTCAAATTGAGGCACACGTAACTCTGACAGCAGCAAATCTGCCAGCTGATGATCCTAGTCTGGCCCACATACGCGCAGAGACGGCGACTGACCCCCTTCTGCAGCGAGTGATGCGCCACATGACGGAAGGGTGGCTAAAAGGGCAGTGCCCCCAGTTTTATAATGTGCGAGATGATCTCACCAACATAGACGGGGTCCTTATGAAATCACACAGGATCGTTATTCCGCACAGCGTGCGCCAGATGATTCTTCATCAACTACATGAAGGCCACTTGGGCGTCGAAAAATGCAGACGAAGGGCCCGGGAGGCGGTATACTGGCCGGGTATTAATGAAGACATAGCCAACATGGTGCTCAACTGCACAACCTGTCAGAGGTTTCAGCCGGCGCAACCTCCGGAAACACTTCTACCACACGAGATGGTGACGTCCCCCTGGGCGAAGGTGGGTGTTGACCTATTTCACGCGCTAGGCAGAGATTACATTGTTATTATAGACTACTTCTCAAACTACCCGGAAGTCATGCCTCTCCATGATCTGACGTCGTCCGCAGTCATTGGGGCCTGCAAGGAAACATTTGCTCGCTATGGCATTCCAAGGACTGTCATGTCAGACAATGGACCTTGTTTTGCCAGCCGTGAATGGTCGTCCTTTGCCGCAGCATATGGTTTCACTCATGTGACGTCCAGCCCTCTGCATCCACAATCGAACGGGAAGGCTGAAAAGGGTGTCCACATCGCCAAGCGGCTCCTGTGCAAGGCGGCTGCTGCCGGATCGGACTTTAACCTTGCCTTGCTGGCCTATCGATCGGCCCCGTTATCCACGGGTCTCTCGCCAGCGCAGCTACTAATGGGTCGCTCCCTCAGGACGACGGTACCGTCCATCCTGGCACCAACGACAGACCATGAGGCGGTTCTTCGGAACATGCAACTGCAGCGTGATCGCCAGAAAAGTCGGTACGACACACGAGCGACGGACCTGCCCCCCCTGTCCTCCGGAGACAAAGTACGCGTCCATCAACCGTATGGTGCCTGGTCAACACCGGCCGAAGTCCTCCGACAAGTGGCTCCCCGCTCGTTCCTGGTTCGCATGCCGGATGGTTCCGTGCGTCGCCGCAATCGGCGCGCCCTTCGCCGACTTCCACGCTCACAGCCACACAGCACGCACACGCCAGATCCTCAACAGGCTTCCGAGGATGACTTTGTGGAGCTGCCGCACATCACGCCCTTTCCGTCGCCGCCCATGGCCAGGCCTGCACAGCAGCCGGTGGTTCTTGATCCACCCTTGAGGTGGTCAACCCGAACTCGTCGCAAGCCCATTAGACTGGACTTATAATACCGTTCATATGTTTAACAAGTTGCACAATTTTACATGATAACCTGTGTTGTTTATCGTTCCAGAGGTCGTCTGACTGGACAACTGTTCAAGTTTTTTTTTTTCTTCTTCTCTCGTTCGCATTTATGTTATGTTATGGTACAACTTGGCTCATGTGACGCACCCGACATCGCCCCATGTACATAGTTCCGTCATATGCACATGCTGCACACGACACACACACACTCCTAGATGCACTCACGACACGATCATATTTATCACCACGTAGGCACATATCTTTGTAAAAAGGGGGGATGTCATGATATTCAAACACACACATCATGATGGACACACTAACAGGCAAATCAGAGTACACAACACCACAACCAATCACAGACAAGAACACCAACCATATAAAAAGCACGAGCACGACACCTGGTGGTCAGTAGGTCTGGGGAGAAGGGAACAAGAAAGAGCTGTTAAAACACCACAAGCAGGGAACCCCCCACGTGCAGAGTGCAAAGACCAAACTGTAAATAGTAAGTTTAAATAAAGAAGCGTTGTACCATATGCAACTGTGTTGGCTCATCTGTGTGTCAGAACACCCAACACCACACTGATTACCCGAAACCTGTCCACCATCTGTAAGGCATAAGTCAGGAGTGTAATGCAATACTCTCCATTTGCCTGAGTTTGGGCAGCTCCAACAACACCCAAGATGTTCAACGTCACCCAGGACAAAACAACCCATCCACCACCTAAAACATACACTCCCTCCACCACCAGCGTACTGTGGCAGCAGTGTGTACCTTGCACAAGATACATTGCAGCAACTGCAAGGCTCCCTCGACTGCCTCTTCCAAACCTCTACCATCTAGAAGAACAAGGGCAGCAGATGGATGGGAACACCACCACCTGTAAGTTCCCCTCCAAGCCACACAACATCGTGACTTGAAGCTACATTCCATTCCTTCACTGACGCTGGGCCAAAATCCTGGAATTCCTTCCTAACTGTGCCGTGGGTGCACCTACACAAGGTCCACATCCACAGTTGAATGATTAAATACCTTTTAAAATTCTGCATTCTTTTTCCTGTTCCTTCTCGGTGCTCACGCAGAATTAAACAAAAGCCATGCAGTTATCGTGACAAATTCGAACTGATTACAAAGCAAAGGAGAATTACAAAGCTTTGCTTGTCACACAGGGCACACATTGTCAGCTGGGCTCAATAGCAGCACACTTGTCTCAGTGACAGAGAATCAGGGTCAAGTCCCACTCCAAAGCCCTGTGCACACAATCCAGGCTGGGGGCTGGCAGCTCATTACCAGATTGAGGAAGTTCTCCATTGTGGGAGACACTGTCTGTTTTGGATGAGACGTTAAACCGAGGACACATTTTTCCTCTCAGGTGGGCATGAAAGATTCTCCACATTTCCAAAGAACAGCGAGAGAGTACTCCAGGTGTTCTGGCCAGTACAATCAATCAACACCATGAAAAACAAATTATCTAGGAATCTATCTTCCTGTATTGGAGGGACCTTGCTGTGAGCAAGTTGGCAGCTGTTTTTTTTTTCATATATTATAACACCGACTACAGTGCAAAAGCATTTAATTGGGTGCAAAGTGATTTGGGATATCCCCAGAGTCTGAAAAGTACTACATAGATGCACCTTCTTTCCCCCCCTATGTTATATTTGCTAAGTGGAAACAGTTGACGATATAATAACCTGCACTGTGTACATGGGAATAGCGCAGAGAAAAAAATTCCCAAAGTTCATGTTTGCTTTGATGATGTTGCACACAACAAAGCCTCCGTTTTCTTAATTGCTTCCAACCTCAGCCCCTAGGGGGTTTGGGTTTTTAGTGTTTCTGCTTCAACAGAACGTAGTGGAGGAGAAAGCAAGGCTAATAAATTGTAAGTAATGACACGCTTTCTACGTAGCAGGGATGAGGTAATCTGAAGGGCTGAGAACCTACAAAGCCATATCTTAAAGATCTACAATGTGGCTTTCATCATGTAAGCCCTCTACCCTCCCCTTGCTGACTGGATAGGGAGACCTGGTCAGTCTATTGAGGGTGCATGTGAGGCTCAAATGCTAATGCCTGTAGCCATCTGGGATGGCCACTTACAACAAGAAACATGGATATTCGCAAAGCCCAAAGGGAAATATGGAAAATGTAAGATTCAGGCAAGCACAGAGCCTGAATGTATATTTGTGAGCAAAGAATCCATACAGCATCGAAACCCCCAACCGATTAGCATTTTAATGGACCATCTCCGTAAGACAAAGGACTGATACTCAGGTAACCGATACAAGTCCAGACATTTCGGCGCCAATCCCTGTACTCAGGAAGCGTAAACAACAGGATCAATGACTGCTTAGGACACGCCCAGCCATCAAGGCACCCGCCCCTTTATTGGCTCAGATCGAAGGCAGTGATCGAGACCTGCCCAATTAGTGGGGTCCAAACCTAAGGACCGCCCAAAAGAGCGCAAAACTCCCCAGGGATAAAGAGAGACACTGCCATGTGTTCGATCTCTTTTGGACCTGGCGCTCCGGCAACGTCCATCTCCAATCGCAGCACCACCAGAAGCAAGTTCAAGTTCAACGCTCGCTACCGGATGGATGAGCCCAGCTGAGCAGCAGTTACTTCTCCAGACCCAGTAGATCCAGATTCGAACAAAGGCAACAACTATTCCTCTGACCTAAGCCAGGTGCCTGAAGTTAAGTACAGGTTGGCATAGTTGTTAGGTGTAGTTTAACTAGTAGTATTTATGTTGCATGTGTAAGTTAATCTTGTGTGTAAATAAAGTACCATTGATCTTGAACTAACTAACTGGTTGTTTGGCTCTTTGATCGATATCCGGTTGAACCTTGTGGAGGTATCATTTGATACTTGGCAACTCTGAGAGCATATCATATTCATATCCATAGAAAAGAAGGGCAACCTTATTGACTGCTATATTCATAGCGAGTAAAAAAGGCAACAGTCATTGGCGACATCTGACGGGACTCGACCCAGTCCCGTGACTGTGTTACTCTGAGAGAACCCACAAAACGTTTGAATTGGAAATCCAAATTGGAAAAGTAAAAGAAACCACAAGCGTAAGACCAGTATCGATCAAACCTCCACGATTTGCAAGTGTGCAATTTGCATGCGTACTAACAAGGGATATAAGGTAAACTCGATAGATTTTGTTTTTCGGGCGTTGTGTAAACTGGAAAATAGCTTAAGCCGTACCCGCTGTTTGCACCACTGCTTTATTCCCCCCTGTCCCAAATTTACGGTAGAGATACAGAAGTTACGGTAGAGATGGCAATGAAGGCAATGGAATGCCTTATGCACCCACAAGAACCCGAGGTCGCAGCGACCAACAGAGCAGAACAGTGTCCCATATGGGTAGAAGAAATCAGGAAGTACCTAAAGGGGAAAGGATGGCCCTTTTGGTCTGGGTTTTGTGCGAATGAGGAAACAGGTCTTGGTAGTATAGGACAAACTTGGTGGGACAACCTGACCGAGATCCATAAGAAGAATTTAAGTAGAGTTCATAAGCCGATGATAATCGTGTCCTGCTTGGCACAATTGCGAGGCACAGAGGAGGTTGTGAGGATGCTCCGCAGACAGCTTGAAGAGAAAGAGAGAAGTCGTGAGGGAAATGTTAGCTAGTATGAGAAAGTAAATGAGCAACTCCGAGAGCAGCTATCAGCGAAGGACAAGGAGATGGCTGATGTCAAATGGGCACACCAATCTTGTCTCACTCACCTAAGTAGCTTTCAGATCCAATATGATAAGGCCTGCGAAGACACGCAACGTGCGGTTTTGGTAAGAGAGGAAACAGAACACCAAGCAGAACAATTGAAAAAGCAATGTGAGGATTTAAAGGCAGCCCTACGAGCAGTCCACAGTTCCACCATGGAACAGAGGCAGAGTTCGGTGGACCATGCCAAGTGCAGGCAGCAAATTGCAAGATTGCAATCACTGCCCTCAGTTCAGAATGGGTTCAGAGATACCTTTGGCCCACTGTTAGATCAGGAAGATGGCCCCGATTGGCAGGAACATAATGCAACGGCCCACCGATATGTGAACAAAACAGAAGTTCAGAATAGAGCCCCCCCAGACCCCGAAAAGGAAAGCACCCGCACCACCGACTGCATGGGCAGCCCCAACCCTATGAATCCAGTCACCACGCAGCGCAGAGTACCGACAGAAGACCAACCCGATTTTGTGTACACCACCCCACTAACCATCACCCAGTTACGGGATGCCCGTGATAAAATAGAAACCTTTCACCCCACATCAGACCCACACCATTTCTTTGAGCGAGTTAGGCAACAGACCGTCATGTACGGTCTGGACGAGTAGGAAGATGTAAAACTCATAGTAATGAGCCTTGACCCGTCTGTTAGTTCAGCCCTTCCCGACCCACAAAATGTAGGAGGAGGTAGCCTCCAGGATATGAAAACAGCCATTCTAGATGCCATTGGCTACAATAGAGGAGATCCAGAAGAAGGACTCAACCGATGTAGGCAGAAAAAAGGAGAGCATCCAACAGCATTTTCTGGACGCCTCTGGATACACTGGATGCAGTATTCGGTGATTTAACATGCACCCATTTATCTGCAGACAATACGGCCAAATGGACCCGAATTTTAGTCTCCCACGCCATGGAGGCAGGACAAAAGGCATGTGTGAATTACAACCCCTCAGACCCGGCACACAATGAAGTGTGGGTGCTAAAGAGACTATCTAGAGCTCTGGAACAATCCCTACATAAAAAGACAGAGCAGTAGAAAGTAGACACCAACATGAATCCAGTAAGGACACACCAAGACCCCGCATGGGTCAATGAAGGTCGAAATAACACGCAGCACCCTAAAGCACAGGGATGCTACAATTATGGACACGAGGGACATTACGCCCGAGAATGCAATGCTCCCCCGAAACAGCAACGGAATCAGCCCACAAATGCCCCCCCTAGGAACAATGCCAGACCTATCCACAGCATTAGCGCCCGTGCAGACAATTTGGCCATAAATGGCACCGATTGACGGTGTTCGGACTCCCCAACTTGGGTCTGCGACACACTTTGGGACAAGTCCGGAAGACCGGTAGTTGCACGCACAGTCCGAGGGCACGCCGTAGAATTCCTTTGGGACACAGGAGGGTCCCGAACCACGTTAAACTCCTCCACGATGTACCAGCGAGATATATGGCCCACTACAGACAGTATCACTCTTAGTGGCTTTACAGGACACCTCCAGCAGGGACACATTACAGCCCCTGTGGATATCCAGATCAGTAACATTAAAACCAAGCACTCGGTCATTTTGGTAGATTTACCCCAGACAGCAGAGCACATCTTGGGGATAGATTTTATGAGCTCACACAACCTTTCTTTCGACCCCGTAAATAAGTGTGTGTAGAAAATGGCTAGAGCAGCACGAGCCCCCGCCACGCTCACAGCAGGAGACTACGCACACAGGATTAGCTCAGTGGGAGAGTAGTGGTTTGATCCACAAACCATTACCACGGATAAGACAGTTAGGGAAGTCTTGAAGAGACACAAAGCATTGTTTGCCCAGCATAAGCACGATTGCAGTAAAATTCCAGGAATGGTCACCATTACAGGGCCCGATCCTACGCCCCAGAAGCAATACGGTTTTCCACAGCAAGCTGAGGGAGAAATAGCTAAAGTAATTCAGAGTTTATTGGATCAAGGTGTAATTCGGCCTGTAACCTCGACGAACAATGCCTCGATTTAGCCCGTAAGAAAACCAGATGGTTCATGGCGACTGACCATCGATTATAAAGAACAAAGTAACTCCATTAGCAGCCCCCACCATTGCCACGAGTCTCAAGACCATGTTAAAGCAGAGACTTCAGTCAAAGCTTTTCACGGTTCTGGACATTAGCAATGGCTTTTGGTCCATTCCATTGGATAAAAAGTGCCAGTACAAATTTGCATTCACCTTCCAGGGACAGCAGTACACGTGGACATGCCTTCCACAAGGCTTCCACAACTCCCCCTCCATTTTTCACAGACAATTGGCGAACGGGTTAGCAAAATTCTCCCGACCCGAGTGCCTCGTTCAATATGTGGGTGACTTGCTCCTGCAGACTGACACCAAAGAAGAGCACATTTCACTTCTTTCTGAACTATTAGGTCTCCTGAAACAAATTGGATGTAAAACCAACCCCCAAAAAGCCCAAATTCTCCAAGAAAAGGTCACTTATGTAGGTATATTCATAGCGCATGGTAAGCGTGAGATAGAAAAGAAACGGATTGATTCAATTGTAAAATTGTCCTTGCCCCAAAATGTTACAGCACTCCTGTCATTTTTAGCACTGGTCGGTTACTGCAGGAACCATAGGGGCAGCACGGTAGCATTGTGGATAGCACAATTGCTTCACAGCTCCAGGGTCCCAGGTTCGATTCCGGCTTGGGTCACTGTCTGTGTGGAGTCTGCACATCCTCCCCGTGTGTGCGTGGGTGTCCTCCGGGTGCTCCGGTTTCCTCCCACAGTCCAAAGATGTGCAGGTTAGGTGGATTGGCCATGATAAATTGCCCTTAGTGTCCAAAATTGCCCTTAGTGTTGGGTGGGGTTACTGGGTTATGGGGATAGGGTGGAGCTGTTAACCTTGGGTAGGGTGCTCTTTCCAAGAGCCAGTGCAGACTCGATGGGCCGAATGGCCTCCTTCTGCACTGTAAATTCTATGATTCTATGATAGACGGTTTTGCCACAAAAGCAGCCCCACATTCCGAGCTCCTTAAGAAACAGGCCCCATGGAAATGGCTTCCACAGCACACGGATGCCATAGATGCATTGAAACACGCCATAAGTACAGCTCCCGCTTTGCAGGCACCAGACCCACACCCCCCATACGCAATAGAGGTAGCAACCACCGACTGAACCCTTTCGGCCATACTCCTCCAGGAAAGGCATTATCGTTTAGGACCTGTAGCCTATGCCTCTCGAGTTTTAGATGAAATAAAATGAATGAAAATTGCTTATTGTCACAAGTAGGCTTCAAATGAAGTTACAGTGAAAAGCCCCTAGTTGCCACATTCCTGCGCCTGTTCAGGGAGGCTGGTACGCCATCCAGTAGAGCAAGAATTTTCTGCCTGTGAAAGGCACTTGCTCGCAGTTTTTTGGGCTGTTCAATACTTCTCGTACATAACAGGACTCAACCCCGTAACCAATCTGACCGAGCACACCCCGACACAGCTACTATTAGACGGTACGCTAAAAGACGGCACAGTAAGCCAAATACAAGCAGCGCGCTGGACCCTACTCCTACAAGGACGCGACATTACGGTAAAGAGGACAAAGACGCATATGTTTCTGGCTGATAATTTAGAACATGCAGAAACCCCACATGGGTGTGAAATAATTGCAGGCAAACACAACACAGGACCCTTTGTTCCCAAATCATGAGCGAAAAAGACAGGCATCCGACCACAGACAACCCAGCCCACAGATAAAGCTCTAAAAATTTATGTTGATGGCTCCTCCACAATTCTAAATGGAAAAAGGATCACTGGATGTGGCATTTATGTAGAGGACACGCAGGGACGCGCATTAGAGGAAATCTCGTTAAAGTGACCCGGACATTTAGGTTCGCAGGCAGCCGAGTTAGCAGCCATTGCATACATTGTGCAGCACCCAGATTTGTTCCCGACCCCAGCAGACATATATTCGGACAGTTTATATGTTTGCAACAGCTTGACAGAATTCCTGCCCCTGTGGGAATCTATATATCCGCTGACGGAAAACCCCTACCCTCAGCACCATTACTAAAACACATTCTCCAGAAAGCTAAATATCGCAAATACGGAATCATAAAAGTTAGAAGCCAATGTAGCCACTTAAAATGGCCAACTCACGATTTAAAATGGCAAACGGCAAAGGCTGATGGGAAAGTCAGCCAACAAGACAAAAACCAGCAGCTGCAGGCTGGCTGTGTATTTACCTCTGGAAAGGCCAGACAAGATCGATACCAGCAACCATCAGCATAACAAAGTGAATAGCCATCTGCATACTAATGAGCAATCCCCGGGAACAATAAGCAACATTTTGACACACAAAGCAAAACCAGACTCTTCGGCGCCAGCAGGGGCCTACACAAAAGGAGGTGGACGAGCACCTCAAGACCGCCCATCGATCAGGGAACCGCTCCAGCATTGGAGAAAATCGAACCAAGTGATTGGGACAAAGTCCAATCACTTGGGACCAGGTACAGGGTCCGCCCCGAAAGGCGGGAAGCCCCTGGGAACTATAGGAATTGAGCCCCAAGTTCAAATCGCCCTCTTCTCTTCAGCTCTTCTCCACCGCTTCTCCAGCTCTTCACTCTTCAGCAGCTGATCGAAACTGTAAGTCTTACTTCAACGCTCGCTACGAGATAGGCGCTCCTAGCTATCAATCTGTACCAACTTCGAATCCCGCAGGCTCAGAACCCAAACAAAAGGCCATTTGTTTCCCTGACCTGGTGGGCCAGTTCCAAGTTAAGTATAGGCCTGTTAGTTGTAGAAGTAGCTTAAACGTAGAATTTGTGCATGAGTAGCGATTGCAGTGTATAATAAATGTGCTTTGATTTAAATCTTACTAATCGGTGCATTGGATTATTGATCTCGGACTCGGACTCGAACCACGTGGCGGTATTATAAAGATACCTGGCGACTCAAGAGCAAAGGTAATAAAACAGAGCAATTAAACTAAGGCAAAGTTAGCAACACCACCATCATTCCTCCCCACCCGGTAATGTGAAAGCAGTTGCCCTAGCGAAAGCAGGCTCACAACATGGCCACTTTTGGCAACCCCCCGAGAGTGTCTCAGTACACACAGTCCAGGTCTCACAGACCAATATTCAAGATTTGGCCCAGGCACAGAAGGAAGAGAACACGCTAAAGGAAATTTTAAAAGGAAACTTCCCAGCTCCCTATGATCGATTTAAAGACACTTTAACGATACACGAGGGAATCATATTAAAGGATGGTATTTATGTGGTCCCCACCCAGGACAGGAACCAGATATTTGTCAATTCCACGACGGACACGGACACCAAGGGATAGAATCTACCCTTGCCCACCTCAGACCTCTCTGCTGGTGGCCCGATTTAAAAACTGCGCCCAGAACAACCCGGACAGATACACAAAGAAAGGTCAGCTAAGACACACCCGCCCTGTTAATGGCCCATGGACGAACTTGCAGTTAGATTATATTGGTCCCCTCCCCCCCTGCAGAAATGGATTTAAATATGTCTTGGTGGTCATCGACACCTTCACAAAATGGGTAGAAGCATTTCCTTCCAGGACAAACACAGCCAAAGCAACAGCAAAAATTCTAACCCAGCAGATTTTTACTAGATGGGGACTCCCCCGTAGTATTGAGTCGGACCAAGGTTCGCACTTTACCGGACGAGTAATGAAAAACGTCCTAGCAATTTTCGGCATTGAACAGAAGTTTCACATTGCCTATCACCCACAGTCCAGCGGCATCGTAGAACGCATGAATCGAACCCTGAAGGCAACACTTAGGAAAATGGTGCAACAGCACAATACGACATGGGACACAGTTCTCCCATTCGCACTGATGTTTATTAGAAACACGGCGTCGAGTTCGACAGGATACACCCCCCACACCCTCATGACGGGACGACCCATGAAGGGTACCGAGTATTTATTTGGACTTGATTTGGCCAGCCCCACAGTCACCGCCCTTACCCACGAAATAGCAGTCCAACAAATAATGGAGAATATTAAAGCAGCACAGCTCACTGCAGCTGTTCGACTAGGCGCTAGGAAAAAGCAGAGTAAGGCCTGTTTTGATAAAACAGTACACCCGGTAGAATATACAGTCGGACAGCAAGTCGTGGTCTCCCTGTACAATCCTAGTTCATTCCTCTCCCCTAAATTTGCAGGACTCTACTCAATTTCCGATAAAGTAAGCCCCTCAGTTTATAAGATTACGTATCCAAATGGAAAGTCAGAATGATTCCATATCAACCAGCTTAAGGTTTATGGAATGCAGTGCAGCCACTCACACCACATTTCACTGGCAATGGCAGACAACGAAGACAAGGCACTGGCATCCCAATCCTGCCCTCCCCCAGCCAGGACAGCACGTTCACAGACACGACTTTGACTCCGCCTCCAGAGACGAATTTCAGCCTCACACTTGATTCGGCCGCTGGCGATAGCGATAGCAACAGCGAAAGCTCCACGGACGTACTTGAAATCCCCGATCAATGAAAAACAGACCAGGCCCCAGTCACTACAGCCCTGGTGACACCGACCACGATATGTTTGGCCCCGTCAGAGACCATTTATTTGCCACAACCAGAACCTGATCCACCGCCCTACAGGATAAGAAACAATGGTACCGCGACAATTCTTATCGACTGATAAGAAACAACGAGATGGATCCCGCATCGGCCCATGCCGCTTTGGCATAGAAAATCCAGTCACGAGTTTGGCAACCGGGAGATGGTGATGACTCAGAGTCTGACTTCCACCATGCTCACGCCTTTAAGACCCTTTTTGGAATGGAACCCTGAGGTGTCCAGATGATGAGAGAAAGGAACCGATTGAGATTTACGGTGTCCTATTCCCTGATGGAACCTGCCTGCTTTCTTTCTTTAGTTGTTTTTTTAATATTGAATATTTCTCTCTTGTACGACTTTGTATGTCGATCTCATGCAAAATTTCTTGATACAGTTATGACGACTCCTTTGACGCCACATGGTAGTTAAAGGCACAAGTTAGTCGGAAGTCCATAGCAATTCAAATTCTTACCATTCTTGTAAGGTTACTCAAGCAGTGGAGTAACGGCACTGATCCCCGCCCTGCCTGAGGAGCCCCTATGTATTTGGTCAGCCAACCTTGGGTAGTGGAGCAACTGCACTGATCACCGCCCTACCCAAGGATTCCACCCATTCTTGCCCTGCCGCGGCTCATACGCATTCGGAAAATTCTTTTCAAAACTCTTTTACTGTTCTTTTTAAAAAATGTGGTTTAAAGAATGCATTTTGCCACAATTTTGTTTGCTTTCCGGTGACCCTTCGGTTGCTAACCCCCGCCTGCTATTTACATGTTAAAACACTTGGTTGAAAGGAATTTGCTGCTAGAAAACAAAAAACTACCTCACCACTGGACGGAGAAATTGTCCGCCCACTCAGCCCATTGAACACAGGCTGCGAGAGTGCTCACACTGACAGAATTTCCTTTTGGATGCCTTGTCTCCCAAATGGTTGGTTTAAAAAAAAAAATGAGGGAGTCACGTATGGTGCCAATTCTAAACGGGAAATTGATGTTAAGGAGAAACAGACAGACAAACGAGATATTAAACAACAAGATAATAACAGATATTAAGCTTGTACCCCCAGGAAAATACGAATATACCAGGAAACAGAGGAAGACAAAGACAAAATGAAGACAGACCTAATGATGTGCATCATGATCGTCGTTGGATCACTACAGTTGCGCGCGTTGTCAGCCCCAATGCCCCTCACCACACAGGCCCTAAACATGACCACCCAACTCAATACCCCTAGCCCGGACACTACACCACACATAGACACAGCCACTGATACCCCTACATGGTGCGATAATATCATAAAGTGGTATTCCCTTTCAGACACGGTAGAAGCCCTATTGATGATAGCTATACTTTGAAGTGTCATCCAGACACTCAGACTTCGGAAATGGCGAAGGAGAGCCTCCCGCCCTCCAGTATACACACTCAGAGACCCTTTTCTCGGACTTCAACAGACCCCACACTCTTTTTGAACCCTTTTTCTCCTGAATAAATTCTGCGTTTTTAAAATAAAATTACTTTCTCTGTAAATTGACGTAAGTGTTAAGTAGAAATGTGATGCTGATATTGTTTAGTTTGCACTGTAATAGAAGTTCCTTTGGTTATTAGATAGCAGCATAAATGTAGCTTAGGTAAGGACAGTTAGAGGTTCCCCTTTTTGGTGTAAAGAAACTGAAATGTATGATTGAATGTTATTGTGCCCCCTTAGAATTTTTATAGATGTGTGTTGTATTAAGAAAAAAGGTCAATGTTCCAACCCATAGGACGGAGTAGGAAAGAACCTGTCCTTGATTGAGGGTACCCGGCATGTCGCAAAGCCCAAAGGGAAATATGGACAATGTAAGATTCAGGCAGGCACAGAGCCTGAATGTATATTTGTGAGCAAAGAATCCAGACAGCATCGAAACCCGCAACCGATTAGCATTTTAATGGCCCATCTCCGCAAGACAAAGGACTGATACTCAGGTAACCGATACAAGTCCAGGCATTTTGGCGCCAATCCCTGTACTCAGGAAGCGTAAACAACAGGGTCAATGACCGCTTAGGCCACGCCCAGCCATCAAGGCACCCGCCCCTTTATTGGCTCAGATCGAAGGTAGTGATCGAGACCTGCCCAATTAGTGGGGTCCAAACCTAAGGACCGCCCAAAAGAGCGCAAAACTCCCCAGGGATAAAGAGAGACACTGCCATGTGTTCGATCTCTTTTGGACCTGGCGCTCCGGCAACGTCCATCTCCAATCGCAGCACCACCAGAAGCAAGTTCAAGTTCAACGCTCGCCACCAGACGGATGAGCCCAGCTGAGCAGCAGTTACTTCTCCAGGCCCAGTAGATCCAGATTCGAACAAAGGCCACTGTTCCTCTGACCTAAGCCAGGTGCCTGAAGTTAAGTACATGTTGTCTTGGTTGTTAGCTGTAGTGTTTATATTGCATGTGTAAGTTAATCTTGTGTGTAAATAAAGTACCATTGATCTTGAAATAACTAACTGGTTGTTTGGCTCTTTGATCGATATCCGGTTGAACCTTGTGGCGGTATCATTTGATACCTGGCGACTCTGAGAGCATATCATATTCATATCCATAGAAAAGAAGGGCAACCTTATTGACTGCTATATTCATAGCGAGTAAAAAAGGCAACATGCCCATGAAGATTTTCCCGAGACATCGTGGCTGCCCATTCCTTCTGATCCAGCTGACAGAAAAATAGGCAGTACAACACCTGCTGTCTAACTCCAGCAAGCAGAATAGGGTGGGGTGGGAGGAGCGAGGAAGGAGGGGGCAGGGTGCGCGCCCCCCCCCCCAAACCTTCATATTCTGGTAAATTTGACAGCCCAGTCTTTAAAAAGATGAATATAGATTAGTGAATGGATTAGTGAATGGATAAGTCAGTGGGTGAGTGAGTGAATGGGTAGGTGGGAGAGGTGGATGAGTAGGTAAGTGAGTGAGTGGGTGAGGTGGGTAGGTGGGTGGAGTGAGTGAGGTGGGTATGTGGAGTGACAACTCAGGTGGTCAGTGGAGAGGGTGGTTGAAGTGGTGGTGGGGTTAAGTCGGGTCAGGGTTGTGGGGGAGAAGGACTTGAGTATTCAGGGGAGTATGTCGGGGAAGAAGTCTGTTAGTCGGGGAGGGAGTACAGCCAGATCAGGGGAGTATGTCGGGGCAGAAACATGTTGGTCGGGAAGGGAGTAGAGCCGGGTTGGGTGAGTTGGGTTGTCAGGGAGGTTATCAGGTGGGTGAGGGTGTAGTTAGGTCTTGTTGAGGGCCGGAGGGCTGCATTTGGGTGGTTAGAGGGTGGTTGGTTGGTCAGGCATCTAATTGGGCGACTCTCCAGAGCGGTCTAGGCACCTGAACCGCATCTTCAGGATGCCGAAGAACCGCTCATTTATGCTCCTGCTCGCTGCCTGGGCTTCGTTGTAGCAGGTGTCCACGTCGGTCTGTGGCCTCTGGGTAGGAATCATCAGCCACGACCGCCGTGAATAACCCCTGTCGCCCAGGAGCCAACCCCCGAGCCGGTCGTCCACCTCGAAGAGGCCATGAATCATCGAGTGTGCCAGGATGAAGGCATTGTGTCTATTACCCGGGTAACGGGCGCAGACGTGCATGATGCGCATCTGTTGGTCACACACCAGCTGTATGTTCATCGACTGGAACCCCTTTCGGTTAGTGTGGAGCAGCCTGTCATCTGCAGGTGCTTGTAGGGCAACATGCATCCCATCGCTCACCCCTTGGACCTAGGGCACCTCGGCGACGGCGGCGAACCCCTCTGCCCAGGCATCCTGGTGGGCTCGTTCCATATTGAAGTGGATGTGTTGTACCAGCTTGGCATATAGGGCCCCCCTGATGGTGCTAGTGCATTTGTGTACTGAATTCTGTGAGGTCCCAGACAGGTCGCCACTCGGCGACTGGAAGAACCCGTGGCTCAAAGGTTCAGGGCGACCGTCACCTTGACGGCTACTGGGAGTGGGTGTTCTCCCCCATTCTCCTGCGGTGCCAGGTGCGCCATGATCTGCGCGATGTTGTGGAGGACACAGCAGACTGCCACAATGCAGGTGACCATCCCAGCGCCATACTGGAGGGCCCCTGTCACCCAGGAGCCAGGAGTGCACCTCTAAGAGGCCGTGAATTGTTGAGTGTGCCAGGATGAAGGCGTCGTGCACACTGCCCAGGCAGAGTGTTTCAATGGTCTGGCAGGTCATCGAATGGCAGGTGCTGCCGGTACACGCGAGGCCTCATGTGGCCTCCTTTGCATCCGGTTCTCTATCCTCAGTGACTGCCTCTTGGTCCTCTGCTGCACGTTCCGCTTGCACTGTGATTGGGATTGGGGTGAAACCATCGCCCGCCACGATTTTGGCATCAAAACTGATTTTCTGCCCTATCCCGTTTTCCGATTCCGGCGTCAGCCGATGGAAGTTCCCGCCCTTTGTCTCTGGTTTTTCACCTCCTGGTGATCCCTGGAACAGAACCCAGGCAAAAGTATATCAACATTTGGAACGCTTCAATGGAATATTTGGAATATTTTCCAGACTTTATTTGGTCTCCAAGCATGGTGAATCTGTCGGATACAGTCGTTGGCAAAGTGACTGGTTTCTCTTTTCTCCTGTTGCCTAAACCGATCCTTCATTTATATTGATTCTCCATTGACTTTGCTGCTATTTTGCGTGACATGCAGGGCAGGATTTATCGGCTGTTCACGCCGGCAGGAAATCCCAGTGCTGTCAATGGGAAATCCCATTGACAATGGCGGGACCAGTAGATCCTGCTGGCAGTCTGCCTCCCCTGCCGATAAACACGCAGCGGGGTGGTCAGTAAATTCCACTCACAGCGTTTGCTTGGTCAGTCAGGATCTCTTACATTATCGTCTACTTAGTACTATAGGTCCCGCATTTGTTGGAGTTGTAATCTCCAGAAATCACAATGGAAATGGTTTTAGCCTGAACCCGAGGAGTAACTATATTTCCATTTGTTTCTTGTTCAAGCTTCAGCCAAGAGACTTGAATGCATAATCCAGGCTGATACTTCAGTGCAGTACTGATGGAGTGCTACAGTGTGTTTTGACAAGATATTAAACTGGTGCCCCAACTGAATCATAGAATTTAAAGTGCAGAAGGGGGCCATTTGACCCATCGAGTCTGCATCGGCCCTTGGAAGGAGCACCCTACTTAAGCTCATGCCTCTACCCTATCTCCGTAAACCAGTAAAACCGCCTAACCTTTTGGACACTAAGGGGAAATTTAGCACAGCCAATCTACCTAACCTGAACAATTTTGGACAGTGGAAGTAAATCGGAGCACCCGGAGGAAACCCACGCAGACACGGGGAGACAGTGCAAACTCCACACAGTCACAGGAGGCCGGAATTGATCCCGGGACCCTGGAACTGTGAGGCAGCAGTGCTAACCACAGTGCCACCTATGAGGTTTAGTTAAAATATCTCGCTGTACTATTTGAAGAAGAGCAAGGGAGTTCTCACAATATGCTGGGCAATATTTATCCCTCAAAAAACATCATTAAAATAGATTATCTGGTCATAAACTCATCATTGCTTGTGGGCTTTTAGTATTTCTGACAGTGCAACTGTTACGATCTCCATAGAGACTGGTAACGTTTAAAAAGAAAATCAAAATTCCAATTAATAGCTGAATGGATGATTCAATAATATTTCACCATTTCAGACTACAGCAAACAGACTCAAAGCACAATTGACTAAAGACTATTTTTGCAGGCAAAATTATACTTTAAACGGCAGAAAGGGACACCTCCCTTATTTTTAGCATAACCGAAAATAAAACACGATCAAATATAAGTTACGCTGTCCTTTAAATCGACTCAATTCCCCAAGAATCCAATCCAAAATAATGAAAAAACTTCTGAGAGTTCTTTCTTTGGTTCTTTCCTTTTCTCAGTTTTGTACCTTCTAACTCCAGAACTGTCCTTCACATCAGTGTATTACAAAGCACAAAGAACAATACAGCCCAGAAGCAGGCCCTTCGGCCCTCCAAGCCTGTACCGGTCATGATACCACCCTTGGCCAAAACCCTCAGCATTTCCTTGTGCCGCATCCCTCTATACCCATCCTATCCATGTATTTGTCGAGATGCCTTTTGAACGCCGTTAATGTATCTGCGTCCATAACCTCCCCTGGCAAAGCGTTCCAGGCACTCACCACCCACTGTGTTATACTCCTGCCTCACAGATCTCCTCTAAACTTTGCCCCACGGACTTTAACCCTATGACCCCTGGTGCCTGACCCCTCCACCCTGGGAAAGAGCGCCTGCCCATCCCCTCTACCCATGCCCCTCATAATCTTGTAGCCCTCTATCAGGTCACCCCTCAACCTCCATCGTTCTGATGAAAACAGTCCAAGTCTATTCAACCTCTCCGCATTGCTATCACCCTCCAGACTAGGCAGCATCTTGGTAAACCTCCTCTGAGTCCTCTCCAAATCCTCCACAACTTTCTGGTAGTGTGGCGACCAGAAGGGATGGAAGTGCCCACACTCTGGATTCTTGCAATATTCCAAGTTCGGCCTTACCAACATTCTATACAACTGTAGCATGACTTGCCAGTTTTTATACTCGATGCCCCGTCCAATGAAGGTAAGCATTCCGTATGCCTTCTTGACTGCCTTGTTCACTTGTGTTGCCCAGATTTCTCTGACTTTTTATATTCCTTTTTTAAAAATTTAGAGTACCCAATTATTTTTATTTCCAATTAAGGGGCAATTTAGTGTGACCAATCCACCCAACCAGCACATCTTTGGGTTGTGGGGGTGAAACCCACGCAGACACAGGGAGAATGTGCAAACTCCACATGGACAGTGACCCAGGGCCGGCTTTCGAACCCGGGTCCTCAACGCCGTCGGCCGAGTGCTAACCACCGCGCCACCATGCTGCCCTTTCTATATTCCTAAGTAAGAAGTCTTACAACACCAGGTTAAAGTCCAACAGGTTTGTTTCAAATCAATAGCTTTCGGAGCACTGCTCCTTCCTCGGGTGAATGAAGAGGTATGTTCCAGAAACATATATAGAGGCAAATTCAAAGATGCAAGACGACACTCAGGATGCAGCAGACCAGCTGTGGAACACCGCCAAACAGATGAGACAACGATACTATGCCACCTATATGCACACCAAGAACAGGAAGCTTGAGAAACTCGGCATCACCACCAGCAGCAACCAAGCCTCCCCGGTACCACAGTAGAAAACAATACAGGAAAATCTATTGTCAACTTGTCGGACTATACCCTTCAACCAGACGAAATCGAAGTCCTCAGCAGAGGGCTCAATTTCTGCACCACCACCAAAATGGACCCCATCAGTCTCACGGTAGACACGAGGAATCCATCAGGCGAATGAGGCTCCGGGAGTTCTTCCACAGACAACAAGAGGCCCAAAGCGAACCCAATGAGAAGAACAGCAGACCGAGAGATCTGCGGTGCGGCAACCGAATTGGAAAGTGTCGAATTGGACCACTCCGGAGGGCCGCTGCCCTAGACTCGACATGCATGCTCAAGCCGCCAGGGGTCGCGTCAATGCAAGATTCATCAGTCGCATTCACAAGACAGCCCCCCCAAAAATAAAATCCTCTTGCATCTTTGACTTTATATATATGTTTCTGGAACATACCTCTTCATTCACCTGAGGAAGGAGCAGTGCTCTGAAAGCTAGTGATTTGAAACAAGCCTGTTGGACTTTAACCTGGTGTTGTAAGACTTCTTACTGTGCTCACCCCAGTCCGCCAGCATCTCCACATCATAGATTCCTAAGAGTTTTGCCATTTACTTGCATATTACTTAGGAACCTTCCCCGAGTGCAAGCTGGGTAAATGTTACAGTTTTGTTGTAACTCCTTATGAATTTGGCCTTTCCAATCTGAGTGCAAGCTTCAACCTGCATTCTGGCATGGTGAACCAAAGAGACCTATGACCTCTAGCTGCTCTCTCTGATTCCCAGACCTTGAGAAGCTAACATGTCTGTAATATTCAATGATATTTTAGGGAAGCCCATAACTAAATATCACAATGGCTTCCTCTGCACCTTTCCAATTTTAAAGCCTATCAACATGGTAATGAGAATCACATAGGTCTTTGTATCCAGGTAGAAATGCTAACCTGGAGACCCCCAACTCTCTTTTAGTTTTTATTATTTTTATTTGTTGCCGCAAAGAGAAAAAGGATGGTGGTGTTCACACTTTCGATTCTTGCAATACATGATGAGAGGTTTATTAAGTGTTTTGCTCATACAACCAAAATGGTGATCTGCTCAAAGCCCACACAAACACTCTACTGATGTCACTACAAGTCACATGATGCATAACCAGCAGGAATGTACTGCGAGATACGTAACGCCCATCCCCCTTTACCTCATTGGTGCAAAGGCAATAATTAACATTTCTATACAGATGTAGAATTCAATAAGACAGCCTCTGTGGTGGACGTCTATTCCTCTCTGGTAGAATTCGTCGGAATTGAACTTGGCTAATTGAGATCTCAGAAGTGTCTTCATTCCTTTCTGTAAATGGAACTTCTTGAGTAATCATTTCAGTATCTGTCACTATAGGCATTGAAAAATCCTCAGAAACAGAATCTGAACACATCACTGTCTCTAGTCTCTGTTTCAAAGTATAGCTCTCTAGATCTTCTAAAAGGAAAACAACGCAAGAGGTTTCTGTAAACTCACTTTGTACGGCAAGTAACTGATCAGCACGATGTCGCCAAACTCTTTCATCATCCATCTGTACGGTGTGTGACATTAGACCAGTCTTTGCTAGGATCATAGCTGGTACCCATTTCTCATTGGTGGTGTAGCTCCTGACTAACACCCTCTCCCTGGTTGATGTGATGAATGTAAGAAATTGTCATATTCTATATTTTATACTTTCTGCAGTAATGTTATTAAAACCTGGGTTAAGATGCATATCGACAATATGTCTGTTAAAGTTGTAATTAAGGGGTTGCACAAGTGGAATAATCATTGATTTTGTGGGTGAAGTGCTCTGCTAATAGGTTTGAAAACCATTTATTTGGTTACAGCTAGTCAGCTAATGGAATATTATTTATGTTGAAAGGGCAACTGGGGTGGAGATAATTTATGAGGGGTATTTTGTTTGGTCCTACCTAAACAGACCATGGAATATCTTGTGGGAGGAGACAGAAGAATACCTTATGCTTTGGGTACAGATAATGTAATTAAAGGGAGAACCCAGGTCTGTCTGAAAGGTTATTTATTCCTAGGATTTTAATCTGAACAGAGATATTTCAGTTTTGCTCGTGGAAGATTCTCTCTTCAAATATTCTGCACAGAGGAAAACAAGTAGAAACGTGATTGTTAACTTTATTCATGAGTGATATTTAAACTATATTGGTTTGCTTAATTCGAATATAATGGCAGGTTTAGGAAGTAACTTGAGGATTTCTCTTTTACTTAAGAACTGTTGCAACTGTTAACTGTAAAGCAATTTCTTTGTTGATAATGTGTTTAATTTGGTGTTTAACTTAAAGTTTGTTTTTACTTAGAAGATACCGATTGGTCCGGGTTATCACTCCTGTGGTGTAGTAACATTTACTCACAGTTTTACGAATGGCAAAAATTTGGTTTCTTATCTGCGATCCTAACATTGAATACACGCTTTTTAGAGATTTTCTCCCTTCTACCACTTTGTGCATGTTGTTGTCGTTTGACAATCTGTGAAATATCGGGTGGAGTTAACAAATCAAACTGTGTCTGCAATTTCCACTTGAACAACAGCAGTGCCAGTAATTTTTGCGTGGTATCATGCACAGTGCTCCGACAAGATAGGAGAAATTTGTTTACTCTGTTCGATAATGTTCCCTGGTCCTTCAAAGCTTTGATTGAATGCTTTAATGATTGCAGAAAACATTTGGCCAATTCATTCATAGCATCATCGGGCATGATTTACCGGCCTCGTAGCGCCTGACTTGGTGTCGCAACAAGGCCGTTGAGTCTTGTGAGAGCCCTCTCGTGGTATTCGCGATGCTCGAGATGTCTTGCAAAATTCAACCGAACCTCGCTCAACGTCAAGATTTGGATCTCATCCAGTGTGGGCGAGATCCAGATGAGCCACTAGGAACTTAAATATAAATGCGCTGGGATTTCCGATGCCGAGGAACTAACAGACTCCCCAGTGAGTCCTCGACTGGGCGCCGTTTAATTCTGGTCCCCACTAACGTGGACCAGGCTTAATGGCATCTGGCAGGGGGAGTCTTCCAGGCTATTGGAGACCCCTGGATGGTAAGGGACAGGACAGGATGGAACTATGGCTCTCCCCCTGGCACTTAGGCACTACCAGCCTGGCCCTTTGGCACTGCCACCCTGCCATTGTAAAGATGCCTGGGTGGCATTACCAGGCTGGTAGGTGTACTACCAGGGTGTCTGGTGGCAGTGCCTGGGTGCCAGGGTGGCACTGCCAAGGGTTGGGACCTGAGGATTGCCATGCCCATGAAAGGGGGGAAAAAGGGGGTAGGACGTTTGGTGGATGTCTGGCGGGTATGAATGGACCTCATAAATGTTGTGGGGTGAAGAGTCAGGCCCAGAAAGGGGGATCCCAAAGGGGTGGGCCCTCCGCGACCCCACAGTGGGGTACCCTCACTTGAGAGGGTGTGGTGTAATGCCCATGTGTGCGGGGGGGGTGATACTGCCCGTGGGTTTTGGGGGGGAGGGAGGGGGGCCTGAAGCTCACTTAGTGTTTGGGGCACCCTTTCATAATGGAGCCCCTGGTTATCGTAAGTGAGTGCCGACAATATCAATGACCGTCTTTGCAATCTACTAGCTGTCAAAGGAGGTATACCTTTATAGGGCACAAAGATTGTCGTCAGAGGTTGATGATCGGTTAAAAGGATCATCTCTAAATCCTGTCTGCACTGCGGACCAGGGTTCGATCCCCGTCCAGGTCACTGTCCATGTGGAGTTTGCCACATTCTCCCCGTGTCTGCATGGGTCCCATCCCCACAACCCAAAGATATAGCAGTGTAGGTTGATTGACCACGCTAAATTGTTGACATTGTGTTCAATTGCAAAAACCTTGAATCATCTTCCCAGTATAACAATCGGGGGCCCCTTAAATCTCTAAGTATCAAACCAGCTAAACTTGCTGCCAGGGAGACTGCAGAAGAGATCATATGTTGCCCTTCATTTTACCTTAATGAGCCAAATCTTTGTCAGGGTGTGGAGGCATGCTTCAGCACATGAATGGCTACACTCAGCTTTTTCTGGCAGGAAATTCGACTTTCCTCCACAATCCCCTTCACATTTCCAAGCACTTGCCATTTTCCTCTGGCCTTTTTGCAGATCGGGAATCCCGAGGTGCACCCGCCCTCCCGCTGAGGAACAAAATGGGGGACAAAATTTAGATTTTCTCCCACACACCATTTTTGTTCTTGTGTGGATTTTTAAATCCCATTAAAACATATCAGGTTTGCCAATTGATGAGGCAAATGAACAGTCTACTGAGGAGTCTGAAACATACTGAAAGGTAAGTGTAAAGTGTTTTCACACCTTCAAATGTCACTATTAGGTGTTGTAATGTGACGTTGATGTGATTTTAATGCTGTGATTCATCATAAGGATCTGTCCATTATGGCTAAGTTGGCCCTTCTATTAACTAGCCTTGTATTCACATGATTACAGTACTTTTCCAGTGAAGACAGCATCACAATGTAGTGAAAAATGCATCAAAATATGCCATCGGCCTGTGCCGTCACCTTTTCTATTGTGATTTAAATGACTCTGACTGATAAAACAAAACTGGTTTTGACACTGAAAAAAATATAACCATCAAACTACTGACATTGATTGATGGGCACTCTGCTTTGAAATTGAAATAAGCAGCTCCCTTCCCAGAGAGTAGCCCATTATTTAGAAGCTATTGTCATTACTGATGCCTGGCTAAATTTCAAGTGCTAATGTAGCACAGTAGATATTCCATTCCATTTATCTGAGAAAGAATTACAATTTCAAGAAGTGTAATAGCAGATTATGCCTTTTGTGTGGTTTCTAGTTAGTTGAAACAAGATAAGTTTTTTTCACACGCCAGAATACATTTTTTCTTAGAATCACTAATATGGAGGTGTTTATTAATAAGATAGGGAAAGGTTCATTTCTTCCCAAGGAATGTAAAATATTTCCATTTATATTGCATAGAATCTGAGGACTATACTTAGAGCATTGTGGATGATTGACTATGGAGAATACATGGGGCGCATAGGGGTTGCATCAGTGACATGGGCTATTTGAGGGGGTCAAGGGCTGGCATGTGGGTGAGGTCTAAGGGGCTTGAGAGGTAAGGTTTAGTGTGCTTTCAAACACAAGCAGGGATGCATTTTAGACGCCCCGCTTTGGCATCCACACTCCTCATCTACTCCAGCAGGGCTCACAAACAGCTGGTTAGCACTGCTGCCTCACGGTGCTGAGGGCCAAGGTTCGATCCCGGCTCCAGGTCACTGCCCGTATGGAGTTTGCACATTCTCCCTGTGTCTGCGTGTGCCTCACCCCCACAACCCAAAGATGTGAAGGCTAGGTGAATTGGCCACACTAAATTGCCCCTTAATTGAAAAAAAAATGAATTGGGTACTCTAAATTTAAAATAAAACTGCTCTGCAAACCCGATGGTAATTGGAAAATATAAAAATTGAGTGTGAAGCCACACATGGGCTGGGCGTGCAGGTTGCAAGCCGTAAAAATGTGCAGCTTGAGTTTTCCCAAGCCCAGAGGAAGATTTAGCCCCCATCCCAAAACATGGCTAATTTATAAAACTCATAATTCTAACACGCCATCAATTAAACTTCGCAAGTGGTTAATAAATTAAAATACTGTGGATGGTGGAAATTTGAAATAAAACAGAAAATGCGACAAAATCTCATCAGGGCTGGCAGCGTCTGTGGAGAAAGAAATAGAGTGAACATTTTGAGTCTGTATGACCCTTCAGAAGTATTTAAATAGCTTTGGGACATCCTGATGTCACAAAAGGTGCTATATAAATGAATGCCAGTTCATCATCGAAGCCCATCCAGCAATATATATGAGGCTGTATTCTCCGCACTCAAAGGCCGAAATCGGGGCTGGCATCGGGGTGGAGAATCCATTTAACCCGCACGGAATGGGGACCGGCGCCGGTTCCCCGATTCTCTGGGCCCCGACGCGCCGCGTATCACCGACCTGCGGCCATTGCTGGAGGCCCGCTCCACCCGGCCGGCTGAAGCCCCGACGACGTGGATCGAACATGGTCCTGCCAGTCTGGATACTAGAGTGGCGGCTGTGGACTCAGTCTGCGGCCACCCTGGTTGGGGGCGGGCCGATCAGAGAGCAGGGGGGGGGGCCTTATACGCGGCCGGGCAATTTTTGGACGGGCGGTCAGGGTCGGGCGCGCGGCCGATCGGGGCACGATGTTCAGGGTCCAGCTCCGCGGTCTGAGTCTGTCATGGAGCAAGGCGCGGCCGCTGGAGGCTGCCGCCGTGCGCATGCGCGGCCTCTGACCCAGAAGTGTGGGGGCCCGTATCTACAGCAAAAGCTGCTAGTTTTACACTGGTTCACTGCTAGCCCCCTGCAGGCCTTGGAAAATGTGGCCCTTTCACAACAGTTTTTCTGGCGTGAAAGTCCACAGTTTTAGGACGGCGTAGAGACATAGTCCCAAGAACAGAGAATCCAGCCCATGATTTTGCTGGCCTAACTGGACGGCAAGGTCCACATAATAAACAATGGTGTTCTTCGGCATCGGCAACCTTGTCTCTATAGTTAATTTTATCCTACTAAAAGCTATATTACCAAACATATCTAGATCTGAGCCAATTCCACTTCTTATTTCATTGTCGTAGAATTTCAAACCATGCTTAAAAATACGGCCTTCATTG
The DNA here is from genome assembly GCF_047496885.1 of Scyliorhinus torazame. Classification (NCBI taxonomy): domain Eukaryota; kingdom Metazoa; phylum Chordata; class Chondrichthyes; order Carcharhiniformes; family Scyliorhinidae; genus Scyliorhinus; species Scyliorhinus torazame. The sequence goes on from NC_092718.1 coordinate 181,115,909, forward strand.
TAACAAACCCTGTACAAACGTTCAATTAAAATAAATTAGTATCTGAATCACAAAACAATTTAGCAACAGGGAAATGTAATTTGGAATGACAAGTTCATTAATTTGATTCATCTCAACTCTGCTTTCCTCCTTTCTCACCGCACACATCCAGCTCCACTCCTTTGAGAAATGCAACCTGGAAATACACAGCTGGTTCTCAGACCCACTCAATCTATTCGCTCCAGTGGATCCTGAAGTGACTTAATCCACATCTATTGGATGAAATTATTCTGCCTGAATTCCCTAACTTTGCGGAATATAAATCATTTTCTGGACTATTGAAGTCCCCAGTACTCTAAAGGTGCAATATTTACTGGGATAGGAATTGGGCGTCCATTATGCGTAGTTAGAGGCTACAAAAGGGACACAATGCTACGCCATTTAGCTGTGATCTGTGCACACTGGGGAATTTTCATTCTTTTATTCTGTCAAATTTATTAGCACAAAGAAAGAGTGAAAAGTACGGATTCAAATGTTTCCAAATTATAATTTGGTCTTGGCAGAAATTGCCCTTCCGTGGTTGGGAATGGAGGCAGACGGGGCCCAGAAATACCCAGTACAATGTTTTCCTGACCCCATTTGCAGCTATTTTAGGGGAGGAAAGTTTGGGGGCCCAGCAGAGTTGCCGAACCCCCAACAGGCGTGGCAGCCAGTTAAGCTCATCAAGAATTGTTAAAGGAGGCTGATTGGGATTTCCCAGCTGGGCTCTAGTTTCTCAACATGTGATGAAGGAAGGTGTAACTGCCATGAGGGCAGACACCCAGTGGCAGGCTGGAGGCTCAGCACCTCAGGCAGGCCTGGAAGCAGGTGTGGCCGACGGCCACCATATAGAAGATTTCCCATTCCTACCTCCCATAGTTTTTTCATGTGTTCAGGGTCTAGGTGGAGTTCTTCGGGGTTTGTCTATTCTCCCAAATTCAGCTGCTTGAGACTGTAGTTTGTAAAAACCATGGGCAGGACTCTCCGTCCCGCCGCACCCATTTTCATGTGTGGCCGCTGGAATGCGGGATCCTCCGTCCCGGCAGCCGGCCAATGGAGTTTCCTATTGTGGACACACCCACGCTGTCGGGAAATCCGCGAGCATGAGTGCGCTGCTGGCGAAACAGATGATCCCGCTGAATCCAGCCCCATTACAGCTACCATATACGCATTAGGACTTCTGCATGAGGTTAGAACTCCTGCTCCCTCCTGATCTCTGTTTCTCAATCATGTGATGCTGCATTATCATTATAAATGCTTCTGTTGCTAACTCTCTACTATACATCTCCCAACATTCTCCTGCACCCATCACCATCACCCCAACCCCTGTAACCGTGATGGCCTGCTACTTTTTCTTTTTTTAATTTAAACTTTCAAAGACATTGGTCACAGGGCGCCTTCATGTTGAAGGGCTCTCTCAATTATTTACCCGTCACTGCAGCCTGTTGCCCCTGTCAAGTTGGAAAGGCCTCTGTCTGACCAACCAGCCTCAAGGGTCCATCAGCTGCCCTTAACTGTTTCCATGGCAATTTGAGAGGATGCCAAGTTCAGATCCCAGGTCATGGGCCGTTTCATCTTGAGGGGAGGGTTCAGGACCTGGAAACAGTTTCAGCCCCTGCTTCCCACCTCCAAAATTAAACTTCAGCCCTTTCTTTAATAATTATAGAGAAGAGCACTTCTAGTTTGCAAATAATAATGGGCCTTCCTATTTTTTGATTGCAAAAAAAATTACATATTGATATAATTGATGTCCATTTGCTTTCTGTCAAAAAGCCACAGGTATATGCATTTTCACCTTTATCTCACGATCGCTTTTCTAAACATTTCTCTCCAGATATGTTGTACAATCTGACATAAGGGCTGAATTTTATGCTCCCCCCATGGGTGAATTAGCAGGAGGGCTTGTGAGGGTGGTGGTGGTGTAAGATTGGGTGTTGTTCATACATGGTGCCTATCTGTCACTCTGTCCCAGTTTTATGTTCAGTGGGGAAGGTGGCTCGTCTGCCCCTGAGCCAGGTGAGGCTCCTTCAGTGGCTAATTAATGATTGCTTCGGGCCTCCTCCCACCATCACTGCAATTTTCCCCACGGCGTGGAGAGGCACGTGCTAAGTGTGAGGCCTGGCAGTTCTCACTGTGTGGGCTGGTGGCGGGATAGGGGGTGGCTCCATTACAGGCCCTCTTTGGCCCAATGGAGGTTCCTCCTAGGTTTAATCTCCGCCCCCCCCCCCCCCCCCCCCCCCGCAACCTGACATGTCCAACCCTACCCCTAAACTATTTGTGGTAGTCCAGGGTGCAATCAGAGCTGTTGACACAAATCCCGAAGAGGGGACAGCAGGCAGGGAAAGCAGCCCCTGTGGCCTTAGTGATCCTCACACAGGTACTTCCCCTCTGATCCTCAATCCTCTGTATTTTTCTTTGCCTGTTGAGATGTCCTGCCTGCCCTTCATGGGAGAGGTTACCTCTCCCAGTGGTACTGCTGAGTTTTCAGAGCTCCTAGCCCCCTGTTTGGGCTGACAGTATCAGGAGCCCACCATCCTAAAATGGACAGCGGGCCTGCAGGTGGCAAATTGCCAAGTAAATGCCACTACCAGAAAGTGTTGCCTGGGGACCCACTTCTCACCCAATGTTGGGGTTCTGAAGCCCACGGTAAAATTCAGCCCATAGTCTCTGGCCACGGCTGAAACAACAATGTATTGCCCTGCAAAGTTATCAAATGCCCTCACTAATTCAATCAGCCCTTCCTGGAATTGCATAATATCTAATCACATCAAGTAACTGCAGTGTTTCCTCACAATTAACTTAAAGGTTCACTGCAGTCTGGCATCCAGTGATGTCACTAGTCAAACAGCATCAATAACAGACACTAAAAGCTCAGTTGGCTGCCTGCTTTTAATATAAATTTTCCACATTGCAGTAAATCTCTCCAATGCCCACCTGTAGAGACAAGAGCAGGCCTTTATTTTCAATTTAATGACATTGCAATCTTTAAATGATGACAATGAGCAGTAATACATTTGAAATTAATCATGCAGGGATTGTTACAGGCTTGCTCTGCAAAGAGGCTAAATGGTAACACTTTGGTAACCGGCGACGAACAAGCAAAATTAATTGCTTCCCATGTTAGGCTGAGATAGGGCTTGTAAGTCATTTGCGAATCTAAAGCCATGCCAACATCTCACTTCAACACAGCCAGCCACAAGACAGAACCACCCTTGACATGAGGGGTTGACAGTGATGGTCCACGAGGATTCCTGCTTGGGGCTTCACAAGGACAGTCACTAAAAGTTAAAAGTGGGCCTCTAACCCCGTTTCTTGGGTATTCCTGGAAGTGAAAAGAACAAGCATATGCTTGACCCAGAAACTGCTTTCGTTCAACTCACACAATGTCCACAGCCTGGGATATAACTCACAGGAGATAGTTTCTGCTGAGATGGTAATCATCCTCCATTGTTTCTGCAACCACGGGAGATTAAAATGGGTCTCCTTCGGGTGCTCTGGTTTCCTCCCACAAGTCCTGAAAGACATGCTTGTTAGGTGAATTGGACATTCTGAATTCTCCCTCAGTGCACACAAACCGTGGTGTGGCGACTAGAGATTTCCACAGTAAATTTATTGCAGTGTTAATGTAAGCCAATTAAAGATTGTGACACTAATAAAGATTATTATTAAAGTTCAGCCAGGTTCATTTTGTTTTTTATCACCCTTTCAAATTCCCATTTAAAGAGGTCCCAAGGACCCTCGTGGTCGGACATTCCATTCTCTCTGGTCTAGCCTGTCAAGTGTAATTCACACAGGGATATCCAGAAAGTGGTTACTTTAGAGTCTCAATCAGCTTTTGCTTACATGTCCTTCCTTAAAAACACATTTCTTACTTAAAATGTCAGTATGTCCGTAAATAATTCAGGGCTATGATTTGTTGTCATGAGAGCATTGAGATCTGGATATTCTGCAGAGCAGCAATCATTATCAGATTGCTGCTGTGCTCGGTCATTCCAAGAACTTGAGACAGCTCCACATTTCTTCTGGGACCATCTGAGCCCGGCTTTCCCAGAAGTGTGGAGCACAGTGTCCTTCGGAGGAGAACAGTGTCATTGGGGAAACAATCATTGATCTCCCTGTGAGACTCGTGGAGCATGAGCTCCCTAGGTGGGAAGTGGAGGCTAACCACCTGGGGCTCATTATGAGCAAGGCACAAAGAAGGCTCAAATCAAGGCCTTGTGTAACAAATCCTCCCAGCTGGAAATGCACTGGGAGTGAGATGCTGCATTATGCAGACTATTATAAATATGTAAATAAATTCATCTTCATTAACAACAGATTCCTTACCAGTTATTATATTGGCGATGAGGATTGACAGAAACTCTGGACTTACCTGTCGATTCACCTATCCACCAGTAGTTCATATTGAGTATGATAAATGGTATAGATTAAAGCGCCGTTGTTCGATGCGGGGTTGGAGGATTGGAGTCAGTATGCAGAGCGCATGCGACATTTCTTCCAAGCAAGCATTACGGGCGTGATTCTCCGACCCCCCCGCCGAGCCAGAGAATCGGCGGGGGGCAGCGCGAATCGCGCCACGCTGCCCCGACGCCATTCTCCCACCCGTGAAAAGACCGGCGCGCGCGCATGGCACCGGGCCACACGGAGAATCGCCGCAAACAGTCGTAGCGGCGATCCTCTGGCGGCGCCACAATTCTCCGGCCCGGATGGGCAACAGGCCGGCCGAAAAAATCCGAGTCCTACCAGTGCCGTTCTAACATGCACTGGGCCGGCAGGACCTCGGGGTTGAAGGGTCCGGGGGCGGCCTGTGGGGCGGGAGGGGGGTCCAGCCCCTGGGAGGCCCTCTGTTGTGGCCTGGCCCGCGATCGGGGCCCACTAATTGGAGGGCCGGACTCTCTGGCTGCGGACCTCTTTTCTTCCGCACCGGCTCCTGGATACCCGCGCCATTTGGCGTTGGGGCAGACGCGAGGATGGTGGCCAGTACGCATGCGCTTGTTGGCGCTGGCCCAACTGCGCATGCGCGGACACCGCGTCGCCTGGTCGACGCCGGGACCGGCAGCTGGAGCGGCCCATCCCCCCCAGGACCCGAGAATCGGGTCTCGGAACCAGCGCAAAGTACTCCCATTTTGGCGCCAGCGCCAGCACTCTAGCGCCGGACCAGAGAATCACGGCATACATTTGAGCAACATCGAAAAAGGTCCTCCCTCTGACCGCTTGTGGGGCCCTTCATTTGGGATAATCACAAGTTTGACCAACCCGACTGCACCGGATTTCAGTTTATTCAATGAACAGTTGGCAATGGCTTTGGACCGCTATGACCCCAAACTGTCTGTGATTTTGCAAAGGTACCAGTTTAACATGGCGATATGCTCTCCTGGTGAGTCAGTTACGGACTGTTTAAGTCATTTGCGGTGCTTGGCTGAGCTCTGCCAATACCGACATGCCCCCCAATCCAAAGTGCCGCCTGAGCTGATTCTAAATTTTAAGGGATACCATCACCACTGAGCTCGCAGTGTACCTCGCTAGGGATAGTGGGAGAGGGGCCATGACCAACACATTTAAACATGCCCCGACGCGAGAACCGTTGTTCATTTTCCCTCTCTCCGAACACCGCTCCCACCACCTTTTCTACATTCGGCGCCCAATAATAATAAAATAAATGTGGCAGCACCAGCCCTCCCCGCCGACATGTGTCCCCTCTGCTGGAAGGCTCTTCTGGGTGTCTTATCTCCCCCTACAAAGGCCAAAATTAACGCAGCTACCCTCACAAAAAACACCTCAGGGGGGAAGATGGGGAGAGATTGAAACACAAACAGGAATCTCAGGAGAATGTTCAGTTTTATGGTTTGTACTCTACCCGCCAAGGAGAGCATCCCACCTCCTCAGGTCACCTCACACTCCTTCCACCAGGCTGGCCAAATTCAATTTGTGCACCATGGCTCATTCATGAGCCTCCTGAATACCAAGATACCTAAATCCCGTAATAGCCAGCCGGAATGGCAATGTTCCCAAGTCTGCGTACCGACTTAGGGAATTTACCGGAAAGACCTCACTCTTGGTCACGTTAAGTTTGTACCCGAGAAGGATCCAAACTACTTTACCAGCCCGATTATCTTCCCCATACATGAGAGAGAGTCCGAAATGTAGAGCAACAAATCGTTTCACAAGGGGATACCCTTTGCTCTCTACCCCCCCTAAGTGCGATGGTAAGGTGTTCAATAGCTAGTGCAAACTGCAGCGGGGACAACGGGCATACCTGACACATGCCCTTCTGCAGCCGGAAGTATCCCGTGCTCACCGCATTCATCCTAATATTCGCTAATATCCTAACATTTAACAATCTTGCCCAGGAGATAAACGTGAGCCCAACCCAGAACCATCTCAGGACCTCAAAAAGGTATCTCCATTCCACCCAATTAAACACCTCATAGAATTCATGGATTTTACAGTGCAGAAGAAGGCCATTCGGCCCATCGAGTCTGCACCGGCTCTTGGAAAGAGCCAAGGTCAACGCCTCCACCCTATCTCCATAACCCAATAACCCCACCCAACACTAAGGGCAACCTTGGACACTAAGGGCAATTTATCATGGCCAATCCACCTAACCCGCACATCTTTGGACTCTGGGAGGAAACCGGAGCACCCGAAGGAAACCCACGCACACACGGGGAGGATGTGCAGACTCTGCACAGACAGTGACCCAAGCCGGAATTGAACCTGGGACCCTGGAGCTGTGAAGCAATTGTGCTATCCACAATGCTACCGTGCTGCCCTTCTCTGCTTCCATAGAAATACTTACTTCTGGGACCTCACCCCTCGATGTGGTCATTACCACATTCAAAAGCTGCCTGTTACTCGACCCCATCACAGAAAAATCTATTTGCCGTACACCCAGACCACATGGGATAAGAAGGAAAACTCATCACTTCTGGAGCAACCCCCCCCCCCAATCTGTTCCATGAAAACCAACAGTTCCTTCGCCATTCCCGACATTACTAATGACTTGGGGCACAAAATGTCCATCCTTGGGCCCAAAGCGCAGTTGAAATCACCACCCTCCCATGATCAATTGATGAGAATCAAGGTCTGGGATGGCTGCCAACGCCTTCTTAATAGAATCTGTGACATCCCAATTAGGGGCATAAATATTGACAAAGATTACAGAAACCCTCGCCAAAACCGCACTCACCATCACATACCACTCCCATCCCTCCAACCCCCCATGGCCACCGCAAAAGTCATCCTCTTGTTGAACAGGCCCACAACCCCTCTTGACTTCAAATCAAAACCTGAGTGGAACATCTGCCCCACCCATCCCTTCCTTAGCCTCGTCTGATCCTTCACCCTTAAAAGTATCTCCTGCAAGAAGACAATGGCGCGATCCAATGCCCACTCTGCGCCCGAACAGTAGCTCGCTGTGGCACAGCTTGGCTGATAAAAGCCGGAAAATCCCGCTTTTGGGATCTACCCGGCTTGCAACGCCGATGTAGATTGCGATGTAAATGCGGCCCATTGTGGGCGGGATCACTTTTTGGCAAATCTGCATAGTAGAACAAGACAGCTAGTCTCACTTTAATATGCAGATTCTCGAGGTACTTGAGGCTTTGGGATTCATCCCCTTCACCTTGGAAACCTTGGGCAAGCAGTGTTCAGTGCTAGTCTCCATGAATGGGGCCTAGACAGAATGGTACTTGTGAGGGTCTCCCAGGGGATGGTGACAAGGTGGCACTGCCAGATGTCATGGGTACTGCCAAGGTGCCCAGATGGCACTGCCAGCTGTCATGGGCACTGCCAAGGTGCCAAGCTGGCATTTTGTGCATGATTGGGTGGGGGTGCCCTGGTTGGGTGTTGGGGCATGTGCAGGAGGGACCTGGTGAGTTGTGTTGTATAGTTATGTGTTTCTCGGCACTCTGAGCACTGGGAAACATGCGGCTAAAGGCGCTCGCTATGGCATTTTGTACCCAATTTGTTGAATCGCACCCAATGTCCATCTTCAAGCTGTTCAAATGAGCAAACATCCGGGATCTTTTAACCGGGCCATTCAGCTCACTCACGTTCCATGTCACCATCCTCATAGTGGGTCTCTGCACATCCCCTTTATTAAGATTTGCCAACCCAACCTAGTAAGGAGATCTAACTAGATCCAGGGCCACCTCGAGATGGGGCCCACCCAAAATGACCACCGCCTCCGTCCCCACCTACGCCTAGCCACAAAGACATCTGTATACCAGCATCCTACCTGGGTGATGTTGCAGGTGTTATGGCCCAGGGTTTAGAGAACCCCAAAGTGTTACATGAGGTTCACCTGACCCACAACTTTGAATAGATTGTGGTTATGGGGAGCACACGGCCCTACGCTGCAAGTGTGATGCAACAGAAATCTACAGTACTTTTAAATTAAAACAATGTTCATTTATGAAATCAGTTAACACTTTATAAACCCCAGTAAAAATCTTAACAACTATCAACACCGATAAATCTCCCAAAGAATACAGTACTCAATAAGTAACTCTTAATCTTTCCTTGCAACATCGATAAGACAAAAAGAACCCTTTGTACAGAAATAAATCAGGTTTAACTTCTCTACTGAGAACAGTTACCATGTTGAAATCACCAAATGGACATTCATAAGCTTGCAGACATTCATACACATCTTGCTGTGACTGCAGCTTCTCCAAATCTAAAACAAAACCAAACACACACAGCAAAAAACAGCCCAAAGTGAAAGTAAAGCAGACAGACAGCCCAGCTCCACCCACACGCAGACATCACTGATCAACACCCATTTCTTAAAGGTACATCCACGACAGCTATTGTATAAACCCCATTTCTTAAAGGTACTCTCACATGCCACAGGTGAGTGGGATGGTAGCCTGTCGAGGAAGTAGTCAGAATATTGGAAGGCAGGATTATCAGGTTGGGGCTGAGTGGTAGTCCCAGGGTCAATGTGAGTGATTGCATGGGGGGGTCAGTGTGAGTGATTGGGGAGGGGTCAGTGTGAGTGATTGGGGGGGGGTCAGTGTGAGTGATTGGGGGGGGTCAGTGTGAGTGATTGGGGGGGGTCAGTGTGAGTGATTGGGGAGGGGTCAGTGTGAGTGATTGGGGAGGGGTCAGTGTGAGTGATGGGCGAGGGGTCAGTGTGAGTGAATGCGGAGGGGTCAGTGTGAGTGATTGGGGAGGGGTCAGTGTGAGTGATTGGGGGGGTCAGTGTGAGTGATTGGAGGGGTCAGTGTGAGGGATTGGGGAAGGGTCAGTGTGAGTGATTGGGGGGTCAGTGTGAGTGATTGGGGAGGGGTCAGTGTGAGTGATTGGGGGGGCCAGTGTTAGTGATTAGGGAGGGGTCAGTGTGAGTGATTGGGGGGCGTCAGTGTGAGTGATTGGGGAGGTCAGTGTGAGAGATTGGGGAGGGGTCAGTGTGAGTGATTGGGAGGGGTCAGTGTGAGTGATTGAGAGGGGTCAGTGTGAGTGATTGGGAGGGGTCAGTGTGAGTGATTGGGGGGTCAGTGTGAGTGATTGGGGAGGGGGCAGTGTGAGTGATTGGGAGGGTCAGTGTGAGTGATTGGGGGGTCAGTGTGAGTGATTGGGGAGGGGTCATAGTGAGTGATTGAGAGGGGTCAGTGTGAGTGATTGGGAGGGGTCAGTGTGAGTGATTGGGGGGTCAGTGTGAGTGAATGCGGAGGGGTCAGTGTGAGTGATTGGGGAGGGGTCAGTGTGAGTGATTGGGGGGGGGTCAGTGTGAGTGATTGGAGGGGTCAGTGTGAGTGATTGGGGAAGGGTCAGTGTGAGTGATTGGGGGTCAGTGTGAGTGATTGGGGAGGTCAGTGTGAGAGATTGGGGAGGGGTCAGTGCGAGTGATTGGGGAGGGGTCAGTGTGAGTGATTGAGAGGGGTCAGTGTGAGTGATTGGGAGGGGTCAGTGTGAGTGATTGGGGTGGGGTCAGTGTGAGTGATTGGGAGGGGTCAGTGTGAGTGATTGGGGGTGGTAAGTGTGAGTGATTGGGGGGGTCAGTGTAAGTGATTGGGGGGTCAGTGTGAGTGATTGGGGTGGGGTCAGTGTGAGTGATTGGGGGTCAGTGTGAGTGATTGGGGAGGGGTCAGTGTGAGTGATTGGGGAGGGGTCAGTGTGAGTGATTGGGGGGGTCAGTGTGAGTGATTGGGCGGTCAGTGTGAGTGATTGGGGAGGGGTCAGTGTGAGTGATTGGCGAGGGGTCAGTATGAGTGATTGGAGGGGTCAGTGTGAGTGATTGGGGAGGGGGTAAGTGTGAGTGATTGGGGGGGTGTCAGTGTGAGTGATTGGGGAGGGGTCATAGTGAGCGATTGGAGGGGAGTTAGTGTGAGTGATTGGGGGGTTCAGTGTGAGTGATTGGGGACGGGTCAGTGTGAGAGTGATTGGGGATGTCAGTGTGAGAGATTGGGGAGGGGTCAGTGTGAGTGATTGGGAGGGGTCAGTGTGAGTGATTGAGAGGGGTCAGTGTGAGTGATTGGGAGTGGTCAGTGTGAGTGATTGGGAGGGGTCAGTGTGAGTGATTGGGGGGTTCAGTGTGAGTGATAGGGGGGTCAGTGTGAGTGATTGGGGTGGGGTCAGTGTGAGTGATTGGGGGTGGTAAGTGTGAGTGATTGGGGGTCAGTGTGAGTGATTGGGGAGGGGTCAGTGTGAGTGATTGGGGAGGGGTCAGTGTGAGTGATTGGGGAGGGGTCAGTGTGAGTGATTGGGGGTTCAGTGTGAGTGATTGGGGGGGTCAGTGTGAGTGATTGGGAGGGGTCAGTGTGAGTGATTGGTGAGGGGTCAGTGTGAGTGATTGGTGGGTCAGTGTTTGTGATTGGGGGGGTCAGTGTGAGTGATTGGGGAAGGGGTCATTGTGAGTGATTGGGGAGGTCAGTGTGAGTGATTGGGGAGGGGTCAGTGTGAGTGATTGGGGGGGTCAGTGTGAGTGATTGGGCAGGGGTCAGTGTGAGTGATTGGGGGGGTCAGTGTGAATGATTGGGGAAGCGGTCAGTGTGAGTCATTGGGGGGGGTCGGTGTCAGTGATTGAGGAGGGGTCAGTGTGAGTGATTGGGGGGTCAGTGTGAGTGATTGGGGAGGGGTCAGTGTGAGAGATTGGGGAGGGGTCAGTGTGAGTGATTGGGGAGGGGTCGGTGTGAGTGATTGAGGGTCAGTGTGATTGATTGGGGAAGGGTCACTGTGCGTGATTGGGGAGGTCAGTGTGAGTGATTGGGGAGGGGTCAGTGTGAGTGATTGGGGAGGGGTCAGTGTGAGTGATTGGGGAGGGGTCAGTGTGAGTGATTGGGGAGTGGTCAGTGTGAGTGATTGCGGAGGGGTCAGTGTGAGTGATTGGGGAGGTCAGTGTGAGTGATTGGGCAGGGGTCAGTGTGAGTGATTGGGGGGGTCAGTGTGAATGACTTGGGAAGCGGTCAGTGTGAGTCATTGGGGGGGGTCGGTGTCAGTGATTGAGGAGGGGTCAGTGTGAGTGATTGGGGGGGGTCAGTGTGAGTGATTGGGCAGGGGTCAGTGTGAGTGATTGGTGAGGGGTCAGTGTGAGTGATTGGTGGGTCAGTGTTAGTGATTGGGGGGGTCAGTGTGAGTGATTGGGGAAGGGGTCATTGTGAGTGATTGGGGAGGTCAGTGTGAGTGATTGGGGAGGGGTCAGTGTGAGTGATTGGGGGGGTCAGTGTGAGTGATTGGGCAGGGGTCAGTGTGAGTGATTGGGGGGGTCAGTGTGAATGATTGGGGAAGCGGTCAGTGTGAGTCATTGGGGGGGGTCGGTGTCAGTGATTGAGGAGGGGTCAGTGTGAGTGATTGGGGGGTCAGTGTGAGTGATTGGGGAGGGGTCAGTGTGAGAGATTGGGGAGGGGTCAGTGTGAGTGATTGGGGAGGGGTCGGTGTGAGTGATTGGGGGTCAGTGTGATTGATTGGGGAAGGGTCACTGTGCGTGATTGGGGAGGTCAGTGTGAGTGATTGGGGAGGGGTCAGTGTGAGTGATTGGGGAGGGGTCAGTGTGAGTGATTGGGGAGGGGTCAGTGTGAGTGATTGGGGAGAGTTAGTGTGAGTGATTGCGGAGGGGTTAGTGTGAGTGATTGGGGAGGTCAGTGTGAGTGATTGGGGAGGGGTCAGTGTGAGTGATTGGGGAGGGGACAGTGTGAGTGATTGGGGAGGGGTCCGTGTGAGAGATTGGGGGAGGTCAGTGTGAGTGATTGGGGAGGGGTCAGTGTGAGTGATTGGGGAGGGTCAGTGTGAGTGATTGGGGAGGGTCAGTGTGAGTGATTGGGGAGGGTCAGTGTGAGTGATTGGGGAGGGTCAGTGTGAGTGATTGGGGAGGGGTCCGTGTGAGTGATTGGGGTGTCAGTGTTAGTGATTGGGGAGGGGTCAGTGTGAGAGTTTGGAGGGATCAGTGTGAGTGATTGGGGAGAGGTCAGTGTGAGTGATTGGGGTGGGTCAGTGTGAGTGATTGGGGGGGGAGTCAGTGTGAGTGATTGTGGAGGGGTCAGTGTGAGTGATTGGGGAGGGGTCAGTGTGAGTGATTGGGGAGGGGTCAGTGTAAGTGATTGGGGGGGAGTCAGTGTGAGTGATTGGTGAGGGGTAAGTGTGAGTGATTGGGGGTCAGTGTGAGTGAATGGGGAGGGGTCAGTGTGAGTGATTGGGGGGGTCAGTGTGAGTGATTGGGGAGGAGTCAGTGTGAGTGATTGGGGTGGGGGTAATTGTGAGTGATTGGGGGGGTCAGTGTGATTGATTGGGGAGGGGTCAGTGTGAGTGATTGGGGGTGGTAAGTGTGAGTGATTGGGGGTCAGTGTGAGTGATTGGGGTGGGGTCAGTGTGAGTGATTTGGGGGTCAGTGTGAGTGATTTGGGAGGTGTCAGTGTGAGTGATTGGGGAGGTCAGTGTGAGTGATTGGGGAGGGCTCAGTGTGAGTGATTGGGGAGGGGTCAGTGTGAGTGATTGGGGATGGGCAGTGTGAGTGATTGGGGAGGGGTCAGTGTGAGTGATTGGGGAGGGGTCAGTGTGAGTAATTGGGGAGGGGTCAATGTGAGTGATTGGGAGGGGTCAGTGTGAGTGATTGGGGAGGGGTCAGTGTGAGTGATTGGGGAGGGGTCAGTGTGAGTGATTGGGGAGGGGTCAGTGTGAGTGATTGGGAGGGGTCAGTGTGAGTGATTGGGGAGGGGTCAGTGTGAGTGATTGGGGGGTCTGTGTTAGTGATTGGGGAGGGGTCAGTGTGAGTGATTGCGGAGGGGTCAGTGTGAGTGATTGGGGAGGGGTCAGTGTGAGTGATTGGGAGGGGTCAGTGTGAGTGATTGAGAGGGGTCAGTGTGAGTGATTGGGAGTGGTCAGTGTGAGTGATTGGGAGGGGTCAGTGTGAGTGATTGGGGGGTTCAGTGTGAGTGATAGGGGGGTCAGTGTGAGTGATTGGGGTGGGGTCAGTGTGAGTGATTGGGGGTGGTAAGTGTGAGTGATTGGGGGTCAGTGTGAGTGATTGGGGAGGGGTCAGTGTGAGTGATTGGGGAGGGGTCAGTGTGAGTGATTGGGGAGGGGTCAGTGTGAGTGATTTGGGGTTCAGTGTGAGTGATTGGGGGGGTCAGTGTGAGTGATTGGGAGGGGTCAGTGTGAGTGATTGGTGAGGGGTCAGTGTGAGTGATTGGTGGGTCAGTGTTTGTGATTGGGGGGGTCAGTGTGAGTGATTGGGGAAGGGGTCATTGTGAGTGATTGGGGAGGTCAGTGTGAGTGATTGGGGAGGGGTCAGTGTGAGTGATTGGGGGGGTCAGTGTGAGTGATTGGGCAGGGGTCAGTGTGAGTGATTGGGGGGGTCAGTGTGAATGATTGGGGAAGCGGTCAGTGTGAGTCATTGGGGGGGGTCGGTGTCAGTGATTGAGGAGGGGTCAGTGTGAGTGATTGGGGGGTCAGTGTGAGTGATTGGGGAGGGGTCAGTGTGAGAGATTGGGGAGGGGTCAGTGTGAGTGATTGGGGAGGGGTCGGTGTGAGTGATTGAGGGTCAGTGTGATTGATTGGGGAAGGGTCACTGTGCGTGATTGGGGAGGTCAGTGTGAGTGATTGGGGAGGGGTCAGTGTGAGTGATTGGGGAGGGGTCAGTGTGAGTGATTGGGGAGGGGTCAGTGTGAGTGATTGGGGAGTGGTCAGTGTGAGTGATTGCGGAGGGGTCAGTGTGAGTGATTGGGGAGGTCAGTGTGAGTGATTGGGCAGGGGTCAGTGTGAGTGATTGGGGGGGTCAGTGTGAATGACTGGGGAAGCGGTCAGTGTGAGTCATTGGGGGGGGTCGGTGTCAGTGATTGAGGAGGGGTCAGTGTGAGTGATTGGGGGGGGTCAGTGTGAGTGATTGGGCAGGGGTCAGTGTGAGTGATTGGGGGGGTCTGTGTGAGTGATTGGGCAGGGGTCAGTGTGAGTGATTGGGGGGGTCAGTGTGAGTGATTGGGGGGTTCAGTGTGAGTGATAGGGGGGTCAGTGTGAGTGATTGGGGTGGGGTCAGTGTGAGTGATTGGGGGTGGTAAGTGTGAGTGATTGGGGGTCAGTGTGAGTGATTGGGGAGGGGTCAGTGTGAGTGATTGGGGAGGGGTCAGTGTGAGTGATTGGGGAGGGGTCAGTGTGAGTGATTGGGGGTTCAGTGTGAGTGATTGGGGGGGTCAGTGTGAGTGATTGGGAGGGGTCAGTGTGAGTGATTGGTGAGGGGTCAGTGTGAGTGATTGGTGGGTCAGTGTTAGTGATTGGGGGGGTCAGTGTGAGTGATTGGGGAAGGGGTCATTGTGAGTGATTGGGGAGGTCAGTGTGAGTGATTGGGGAGGGGTCAGTGTGAGTGATTGGGGAGGGGTCAGTGTGAGTGATTGGGGAGGGGTCAGTGTGAGTGATTGGGGGTTCAGTGTGAGTGATTGGGGGGGTCAGTGTGAGTGATTGGGAGGGGACAGTGTGAGTGATTGGTGAGGGGTCAGTGTGAGTGATTGGTGGGTCAGTGTTAGTGATTGGGGGGGTCAGTGTGAGTGATTGGGGAAGGGGTCATTGTGAGTGATTGGGGAGGTCAGTGTGAGTGATTGGGGAGGGGTCAGTGTGAGTGATTGGGGGGGTCAGTGTGAGTGATTGGGCAGGGGTCAGTGTGAGTGATTGGGGGGGTCAGTGTGAATGATTGGGGAAGCGGTCAGTGTGAGTCATTGGGGGGGGTCGGTGTCAGTGATTGAGGAGGGGTCAGTGTGAGTGATTGGGGGGTCAGTGTGAGTGATTGGGGAGGGGTCAGTGTGAGAGATTGGGGAGGGGTCAGTGTGAGTGATTGGGGAGGGGTCGGTGTGAGTGATTGGGGGTCAGTGTGATTGATTGGGGAAGGGTCACTGTGCGTGATTGGGGAGGTCAGTGTGAGTGATTGGGGAGGGGTCAGTGTGAGTGATTGGGGAGGGGTCAGTGTGAGTGATTGGGGAGGGGTCAGTGTGAGTGATTGGGGAGAGTTAGTGTGAGTGATTGCGGAGGGGTTAGTGTGAGTGATTGGGGAGGTCAGTGTGAGTGATTGGGGAGGGGTCAGTGTGAGTGATTGGGGAGGGGACAGTGTGAGTGATTGGGGAGGGGTCCGTGTGAGAGATTGGGGGAGGTCAGTGTGAGTGATTGGGGAGGGGTCAGTGTGAGTGATTGGGGAGGGTCAGTGTGAGTGATTGGGGAGGGTCAGTGTGAGTGATTGGGGAGGGTCAGTGTGAGTGATTGGGGAGGGTCAGTGTGAGTGATTGGGGAGGGGTCCGTGTGAGTGATTGGGGTGTCAGTGTTAGTGATTGGGGAGGGGTCAGTGTGAGAGTTTGGAGGGATCAGTGTGAGTGATTGGGGAGAGGTCAGTGTGAGTGATTGGGGTGGGTCAGTGTGAGTGATTGGGGGGGGAGTCAGTGTGAGTGATTGTGGAGGGGTCAGTGTGAGTGATTGGGGAGGGGTCAGTGTGAGTGATTGGGGAGGGGTCAGTGTAAGTGATTGGGGGGGAGTCAGTGTGAGTGATTGGTGAGGGGTAAGTGTGAGTGATTGGGGGTCAGTGTGAGTGAATGGGGAGGGGTCAGTGTGAGTGATTGGGGGGGTCAGTGTGAGTGATTGGGGAGGAGTCAGTGTGAGTGATTGGGGTGGGGGTAATTGTGAGTGATTGGGGGGGTCAGTGTGATTGATTGGGGAGGGGTCAGTGTGAGTGATTGGGGGTGGTAAGTGTGAGTGATTGGGGGTCAGTGTGAGTGATTGGGGTGGGGTCAGTGTGAGTGATTTGGGGGTCAGTGTGAGTGATTTGGGAGGTGTCAGTGTGAGTGATTGGGGAGGTCAGTGTGAGTGATTGGGGAGGGCTCAGTGTGAGTGATTGGGGAGGGGTCAGTGTGAGTGATTGGGGATGGGCAGTGTGAGTGATTGGGGAGGGGTCAGTGTGAGTGATTGGGGAGGGGTCAGTGTGAGTAATTGGGGAGGGGTCAATGTGAGTGATTGGGAGGGGTCAGTGTGAGTGATTGGGGAGGGGTCAGTGTGAGTGATTGGGGAGGGGTCAGTGTGAGTGATTGGGGAGGGGTCAGTGTGAGTGATTGGGAGGGGTCAGTGTGAGTGATTGGGGAGGGGTCAGTGTGAGTGATTGGGGGGTCTGTGTTAGTGATTGGGGAGGGGTCAGTGTGAGTGATTGCGGAGGGGTCAGTGTGAGTGATTGGGGAGGGGTCAGTGTGAGTGATTGGAGGGGTCAGTGTGAGTGATTGGGGAGGGGTCAGTGTGAGTGATTGGGGGGGGTCAGTGTGAGTGATTGGGGAGGGGGTCAGTGTGAGTCATTGGGGGGGGTCAGTGTGAGTGATTGGGGAGGGGTCAGTGTGAGTGATTGGGGGGTCAGTGTGAGTGATTGTGGAGGGGTCAGTGTGAGTGATTGGGGAGGGGTCAGTGTGAGTGATTGGGGAGGGGTCAGTGTGAGTGATTGGGGAGGGGTCAGTGTGAGTGATTGGGGAGGGGTCAGTGTGAGTGATTTGGAGGTCAGTGTGAGTGATTTGGGAGGGGTCAGTGTGAGTGATTGGGGAGGTCAGGGTAAGTGATTGGGGAGGGGTCAGTGTGAGTGATTGGGGACGGGTCAGTGTGAGTGATTGGGGAGGGGTCAGTGTGAGTGATTGGGGAGGGGTCAGTGTGAGTGATTGGGAGGGGTCAGTGTGAGTGATTGGGGAGGGGTCAGTGTGTGTGATTGGGGGGTCAGTGTAAGTGATTGGGGCGGGGTCAGTGTGAGTGATTGGAGGGGTCAGTGTGAGTGATTGGGGAGGGGGTAAGTGTGAGTGATTGGGGGGGTCAGTGTGAGTGATTGGAGAGGGGTCAGTGTGAGTGATTGGGGGTGGCAAGTGTGAGTGATTGGGGGTCAGTGTGAGAGATTGGGGAGGGGTCAGTGCGAGTGATTGGGGGTGGTAAGTGTGAGTGATTGAGGGGGGTCAGTGTGAGTGATTGGGGTGGGGTCAGTGTGAGTGATTGGGGGTGGTAAGTGTGAGTGATTGGGGGGGTCAGTGTGAGTGTTTGGGGGGTGGTCAGTGTGACTGATTGGGATGGGGTCAGTGTGAGTGATTTGGGGTGGTAAGTGTGAGTGATTGGGGGGGTCAGAGTGAGTGATTGGGGGGGGTCATTGGGAGTGATTGGGGGGACAGTGTGAGTGATTGAGGAGGGGTCATTGTGAGTGATTGGGGAAGGGTCAGTGTGAGTGATTGGGGAGGGGTCAGTGTGAGTGATTGGGGAGGGGTCAGTGTGAGTGATTGGGGAGGGGTCAGTGTGAGTGATTGGGGAGGGGGTCAGTGTGAGTCATTGGGGGGGGTCAGTGTGAGTGATTGGGGGTTCAGTGTGAGTGATTGGGGGGGTCAGTGTGAGTGATTGGGCGGTCAGTGTGAGTGATTGGGGAGGGGTCAGTGTGAGTGATTGGCGAGGGGTCAGTATGAGTGATTGGAGGGGTCAGTGTGAGTGATTGGGGAGGGGGTAAGTGTGAGTGATTGGGGGGGGTCAGTGTGAGTGATTGGGGAGGGGTCATAGTGAGTGATTGGAGGGGAGTTAGTGTGAGTGATTGGGGGGTTCAGTGTGAGTGATTGGGGACGGGTCAGTGTGAGTGATTGGGGATGTCAGTGAGAGAGATTGGGGAGCGGTCAGTGTGAGTGATTGGGAGGGGTCAGTGTGAGTGATTGAGAGGGGTCAGTGTGAGTGATTGGGAGGGGTCAGTGTGAGTGATTGGGAGGTGTCAGTGTGAGTGATTGGGGGGTTCAGTGTGAGTGATTGGGGGGTGAGTGTGAGTGATTGGGGTGGGGTCAGTGTGAGTGATTGGGGGTGGTAAGTGTGAGTGATTGGGGGTCAGTGTGAGTGATTGGGGAGGGGTCAGTGTGAGTGATTGGGGAGGGGTCAGTGTGAGTGATTGGGGGGGTCAGTGTGAGTGATTGGGCGGTCAGTGTGAGTGATTGGGGAGGGGTCAGTGTGAGTGATTGGCGAGGGGTCAGTATGAGTGATTGGAGGGGTCAGTGTGAGTGATTGGGGAGGGGGTAAGTGTGAGTGATTGGGGGGGTGTCAGTGTGAGTGATTGGGGAGGGGTCATAGTGAGTGATTGGAGGGGAGTTAGTGTGAGTGATTGGGGGGTTCAGTGTGAGTGATTGGGGACGGGTCAGTGTGAGTGATTGGGGATGTCAGTGTGAGAGATTGGGGAGGGGTCAGTGTGAGTGATTGGGAGGGGTCAGTGTGAGTGATTGAGAGGGGTCAGTGTGAGTGATTGGGAGGGGTCAGTGTGAGTGATTGGGAGGGGTCAGTGTGAGTGATTGGGGGGTTCAGTGTGAGTGATAGGGGGGTCAGTGTGAGTGATTGGGGTGGGGTCAGTGTGAGTGATTGGGGGTGGTAAGTGTGAGTGATTGGGGGTCAGTGTGAGTGATTGGGGAGGGGTCAGTGTGAGTGATTGGGGAGGGGTCAGTGTGAGTGATTGGGGAGGGGTCAGTGTGAGTGATTGGGGGTTCAGTGTGAGTGATTGGGGGGGTCAGTGTGAGTGATTGGGAGGGGTCAGTGTGAGTGATTGGTGAGGGGTCAGTGTGAGTGATTGGTGGGTCAGTGTTAGTGATTGGGGGGGTCAGTGTGTGTGATTGGGGAAGGGGTCATTGTGAGTGATTGGGGAGGTCAGTGTGAGTGATTGGGGAGGGGTCAGTGTGAGTGATTGGGGGGGTCAGTGTGAGTGATTGGGCAGGGGTCAGTGTGAGTGATTGGGGGGGTCAGTGTGAATGATTGGGGAAGCGGTCAGTGTGAGTCATTGGGGGGGGTCGGTGTCAGTGATTGAGGAGGGGTCAGTGTGAGTCATTGGCGGGTCAGTGTGAGTGATTGGGGAGGGGTCAGTGTGAGAGATTGGGGAGGGGTCAGTGTGAGTGATTGGGGAGGGGTCGGTGTGAGTGATTGAGGGTCAGTGTGATTGATTGGGGAAGGGTCACTGTGCGTGATTGGGGAGGTCAGTGTGAGTGATTGGGGAGGGGTCAGTGTGAGTGATTGGGGAGGGGTCAGTGTGAGTGATTGGGGAGGGGTCAGTGTGAGTGATTGGGGAGTGGTCAGTGTGAGTGATTGCGGAGGGGTCAGTGTGAGTGATTGGGGAGGTCAGTGTGAGTGATTGGGCAGGGGTCAGTGTGAGTGATTGGGGGGGTCAGTGTGAATGACTGGGGAAGAGGTCAGTGTGAGTCATTGGGGGGGGGTCGGTGTCAGTGATTGAGGAGGGGTCAGTGTGAGTGATTGGGGGGGTCAGTGTGAGTGATTGGGCAGGGGTCAGTGTGAGTGATTGGGGGGGTCTGTGTGAGTGATTGGGCAGGGGTCAGTGTGAGTGATTGGGGGGGTCAGTGTGAGTGATTGGGGGGTTCAGTGTGAGTGATAGGGGGGTCAGTGTGAGTGATTGGGGTGGGGTCAGTGTGAGTGATTGGGGGTGGTAAGTGTGAGTGATTGGGGGTCAGTGTGAGTGATTGGGGAGGGGTCAGTGTGAGTGATTGGGGAGGGGTCAGTGTGAGTGATTGGGGAGGGGTCAGTGTGAGTGATTGGGGGTTCAGTGTGAGTGATTGGGGGGGTCAGTGTGAGTGATTGGGAGGGGTCAGTGTGAGTGATTGGTGAGGGGTCAGTGTGAGTGATTGGTGGGTCAGTGTTAGTGATGGGGGGGGTGAGTGTGAGTGATTGGGGAAGGGGTCATTGTGAGTGATTGGGGAGGTCAGTGTGAGTGATTGGGGAGGGGTCAGTGTGAGTGATTGGGGGGGTCAGTGTGAGTGATTGGGCAGGGGTCAGTGTGAGTGATTGGGGGGGTCAGTGTGAATGATTGGGGAAGCGGTCAGTGTGAGTCATTGGGGGGGGTCGGTGTCAGTGATTGAGGAGGGGTCAGTGTGAGTGATTGGGGGGTCAGTGTGAGTGATTGGGGAGGGGTCAGTGTGAGAGATTAGGGAGGGGTCAGTGTGAGTGATTGGGGAGGGGTCGGTGTGAGTGATTGGGGGTCAGTGTGATTGATTGGGGAAGGGTCACTGTGCGTGATTGGGGAGGTCAGTGTGAGTGATTGGGGAGGGGTCAGTGTGAGTGATTGGGGAGGGGTCAGTGTGAGTGATTGGGGAGGGGTCAGTGTGAGTGATTGGGGAGGGGTCAGTGTCAGTGATTGGGGAGTGGTCAGTGTGAGTGATTGCGGAGGGGTTAGTGTGAGTGATTGGGGAGGTCAGTGTGAGTGATTGGGGAGGGGTCAGTGTGAGTGATTGGGGAGGGGACAGTGTGAGTGATTGGGGAGGGGTCAGTGTGAGAGATTGGGGGAGGTCAGTGTGAGTGATTGGGGAGGGGTCAGTGTGAGCGATTGGGGAGGGTCAGTGTGAGTGATTGGGGAGGGTCAGTGTGAGTGATTGGGGAGGGTCAGTGTGAGTGATTGGGGAGGGTCAGTGTGAGTGATTGGTGAGGGGTCAGTGTGAGTGATTGGGGAGGGGTCCGTGTGAGTGATTGGGGTGTCAGTGTTAGTGATTGGGGAGGGGTCAGTGTGAGAGTTTGGAGGGATCAGTGTGAGTGATTGGGGAGAGGTCAGTGTGAGTGATTGGGGTGGGTCAGTGTGAGTGATTGGGGGGGGAGTCAGTGTGAGTGATTGGGGAGGGGTCAGTGTGAGTGATTGGGGAGGGGTCAGTGTGAGTGATTGGGGAGGGGTCAGTGTAAGTGATTGGGGGGGAGTCAGTGTGAGTGATTGGTGAGGGGTAAGTGTGAGTGATTGGGGGTCAGTGTGAGTGAATGGGGAGGGGTCAGTGTGAGTGATTGGGGGGGTCAGTGTGAGTGATTGGGGGGGTCAGTGTGCGTGATTGGGGAGGGGTCAGTGTGAGTGATTGGGGGGGGTCAGTGTGAGTGATTGGGGAGGAGTCAGTGTGAGTGATTGGGGTGGGGGTAATTGTGAGTGATTGGGGGGGTCAGTGTGATTGATTGGGGAGGGGTCAGTGTGAGTGATTGGGGGTGGTAAGTGTGAGTGATTGGGGGTCAGTGTGAGTGATTGGGGTGGGGTCAGTGTGAGTGATTTGGGGGTCAGTGTGAGTGATTTGGGAGGTGTCAGTGTGAGTGATTGGGGAGGTCAGTGTGAGTGATTGGGGAGGGCTCAGTGTGAGTGATTGGGGAGGGGTCAGTGTGAGTGATTGGGGATGGGCAGTGTGAGTGATTGGGGAGGGGTCAGTGTGAGTGATTGGGGAGGGGTCAGTGTGAGTAATTGGGGAGGGGTCAATGTGAGTGATTGGGAGGGGTCAGTGTGAGTGATTGGGGAGGGGTCAGTGTGAGTGATTGGGGAGGGGTCAGTGTGAGTGATTGGGGAGGGGTCAGTGTGAGTGATTGGGAGGGGTCAGTGTGAGTGTTTGGGGAGGGGTCAGTGTGAGTGATTGGAGGGTCTGTGTTAGTGATTGGGGAGGGGTCAGTGTGAGTGATTGCGGAGGGGTCAGTGTGAGTGATTGGGGAGGGGTCAGTGTGAGTGATTGGAGGGGTCAGTGTGAGTGATTGGGGAGGGGTCAGTGTGAGTGATTGGGGGGGGTCAGTGTGAGTGATTGGGGAGGGGGTCAGTGTGAGTCATTGGGGGGGTCAGTGTGAGTGATTGGGGAGGGGTCAGTGTGAGTGATTGGGGGGGTCAGTGTGAGTGATTGTGGAGGGGTCAGTGTGAGTGATTGGGGAGGGGTCAGTGTGAGTGATTGGGGAGGGGTCAGTGTGAGTGATTGGGGAGGGGTCAGTGTGAGTGATTGGGGAGGGGTCAGTGTGAGTGATTTGGGGGTCAGTGTGAGTGATTTGGGAGGGGTCAGTGTGAGTGATTGGGGAGGTCAGGGTGAGTGATTGGGGAGGGGTCAGTGTGAGTGATTGGGGACGGGTCAGTGTGAGTGATTGGGGAGGGGTCAGTGTGAGTGATTGGGGAGGGGTCAGTGTGAGTGATTGGGAGGGGTCAGTGTGAGTGATTGGGGAGGGGTCAGTGTGTGTGATTGGGGGGTCAGTGTAAGTGATTGGGGCGGGGTCAGTGTGAGTGATTGGAGGGGTCAGTGTGAGTGATTGGGGAGGGGGTAAGTGTGAGTGATTGGGGGGGTCAGTGTGAGTGATTGGAGAGGGGTCAGTGTGAGTGATTGGGGGTGGCAAGTGTGAGTGATTGGGGGTCAGTGTGAGAGATTGGGGAGGGGTCAGTGCGAGTGATTGGGGGTGGTAAGTGTGAGTGATTGAGGGGGGTCGGTGTGAGTGATTGGGGTGGGGTCAGTGTGAGTGATTGGGGGTGGTAAGTGTGAGTGATTGGGGGGGTCAGTGTGAGTGTTTCGGGGGGGGGGTCAGTGTGACTGATTGGAATGGGGTCAGTGTGAGTGATTTGGGGTGGTAAGTGTGAGTGATTGGGGGGATCAGAGTGAGTGATTGGGGGGGGTCATTGGGAGTGATTGGGGGGACAGTGTGAGTGATTGAGGAGGGGTCATTGTGAGTGATTGGGGAAGGGTCAGTGTGAGTGATTGGGGAGGGGTCAGTGGGGGTGATTGGGGAGGGGTCAGTGTGAGTGATTGGGGAGGGGTCAGTGTGAGTGATTGGGGAGGGGGTCAGTGTGAGTCATTGGGGGGGGTCAGTGTGAGTGATTGGGGGTTCAGTGTGAGTGATTGGGGGGGTCAGTGTGAGTGATTGGGCGGTCAGTGTGAGTGATTGGGGAGGGGTCAGTGTGAGTGATTGGCGAGGGGTCAGTATGAGTGATTGGAGGGGTCAGTGTGAGTGATTGGGGAGGGGGTAAGTGTGAGTGATTGGGGGGGGTCAGTGTGAGTGATTGGGGAGGGGTCATAGTGAGTGATTGGAGGGGAGTTAGTGTGAGTGATTGGGGGGTTCAGTGTGAGTGATTGGGGACGGGTCAGTGTGAGTGATTGGGGATGTCAGTGTGAGAGATTGGGGAGGGGTCAGTGTGAGTGATTGGGAGGGGTCAGTGTGAGTGATTGAGAGGGGTCAGTGTGAGTGATTGGGAGGGGTCAGTGTGAGTGATTGGGAGGGGTCAGTGTGAGTGATTGGGGGGTTCAGTGTGAGTGATTGGGGGGTCAGTGTGAGTGATTGGGGTGGGGTCAGTGTGAGTGATTGGGGGTGGTAAGTGTGAGTGATTGGGGGGTTCAGTGTGAGTGATTGGGGGGTCAGTGTGAGTGATTGGGGAGGGGTCAGTGTGAGTGATTGGGGGGGTCAGTGTGAGTGATTGGGAGGGGTCAGTGTGAGTGATTGGTGAGGGGTCAGTGTGAGTGATTGGTGGGTCAGTGTTAGTGATTGGGGGGGTCAGTGTGAGTGATTGGGGAAGGGGTCATTGTGAGTGATTGGGGAGGTCAGTGTGAGTGATTGGGGAGGGGTCAGTGTGAGTGATTGGGGGGGTCAGTGTGAGTGATTGGGCAGGGGTCAGTGTGAGTGATTGGGGGGGTCAGTGTGAATGATTGGGGAAGCGGTCAGTGTGAATGATTGGGGAAGCGGTCAGTGTGAGTCATTGGGGGGGGTCGGTGTCAGTGATTGAGGAGGGGTCAGTGTGAGTGATTGGGGGGTCAGTGTGAGTGATTGGGGAGGGGTCAGTGTGAGAGATTGGGGAGGGGTCAGTGTGAGTGATTGGGGAGGGGTCGGTGTGAGTGATTGGGGGTCAGTGTGATTGATTGGGGAAGGGTCACTGTGAGTGATTGGGGAGGTCAGTGTGAGTGATTGGGGAGGGGTCAGTGTGAGTGATTGGGGAGGGGACAGTGTGAGTGATTGGGGAGGGGTCAGTGTGAGTGATTGGGGAGGGGTCAGTGTGAGTGATTGGGGAGTGGTCAATGTGAGTGATTGCGGAGGGGTTAGTGTGAGTGATTGGGGAGGTCAGTGTGAGTGATTGGGGAGGGGTCAGTGTGAGTGATTGGGGAGGGGACAGTGTGAGTGATTGGGGAGGGGTCAGTGTGAGAGATTGGGGGAGGTCAGTGTGAGTGATTGGGGAGGGGTCAGTGTGAGTGATTGGGGAGGGTCAGTGTGAGTGATTGGGGAGGGTCAGTGTGAGTGATTGGGGAGGGTCAGTGTGAGTGATTGGGGAGGGTCAGTGTGAGTGATTGGTGAGGGGTCAGTGTGAGTGATTGGGGAGGGGTCCGTGTGAGTGATTGGGGTGTCAGTGTTAGTGATTGGGGAGGGGTCAGTGTGAGAGTTTGGAGGGATCAGTGTGAGTGATTGGGGAGAGGTCAGTGTGAGTGATTGGGGTGGGTCAGTGTGAGTGATTGGGGGGGGAGTCTGTGTGAGTGATTGGGGAGGGGTCAGTGTGAGTGATTGGGGAGGGGTCAGTGTGAGTGATTGGGGAGGGGTCAGTGTAAGTGATTGGGGGGGAGTCAGTGTGAGTGATTGGTGAGGGGTAAGTGTGAGTGATTGGGGGTCAGTGTGAGTGAATGGGGAGGGGTCAGTGTGAGTGATTGGGGGGGTCAGTGTGAGTGATTGGGGGGGTCAGTGTGCGTGATTGGGGAGGGGTCAGTGTGAGTGATTGGGGGGGGTCAGTGTGAGTGATTGGGGAGGAGTCAGTGTGAGTGATTGGGGTGGGGGTAATTGTGAGTGATTGGGGGGGTCAGTGTGATTGATTGGGGAGGGGTCAGTGTGAGTGATTGGGGGTGGTAAGTGTGAGTGATTGGGGGTCAGTGTGAGTGATTGGGGTGGGGTCAGTGTGAGTGATTTGGGGGTCAGTGTGAGTGATTTGGGAGGTGTCAGTGTGAGTGATTGGGGAGGTCAGTGTGAGTGATTGGGGAGGGCTCAGTGTGAGTGATTGGGGAGGGGTCAGTGTGAGTGATTGGGGATGGGCAGTGTGAGTGATTGGGGAGGGGTCAGTGTGAGTGATTGGGGAGGGGTCAGTGTGAGTAATTGGGGAGGGGTCAATGTGAGTGATTGGGAGGGGTCAGTGTGAGTGATTGGGGAGGGGTCAGTGTGAGTGATTGGGGAGGGGTCAGTGTGAGTGATTGGGGAGGGGTCAGTGTGAGTGATTGGGAGGGGTCAGTGTGAGTGATTGGGAGGGGTCAGTGTGAGTGATTGGGGAGGGGTCAGTGTGAGTGATTGGGGGGTCTGTGTTAGTGATTGGGGAGGGGTCAGTGTGAGTGATTGCGGAGGGGTCAGTGTGAGTGATTGGGGAGGGGTCAGTGTGAGTGATTGGAGGGGTCAGTGTGAGTGATTGGGGAGGGGTCAGTGTGAGTGATTGGGGGGGTCAGTGTGAGTGATTGGGGAGGGGGTCAGTGTGAGTCATTGGGGGGGTCAGTGTGAGTGATTGGGGAGGGGTCAGTGTGAGTGATTGGGGGGGTCAGTGTGAGTGATTGTGGAGGGGTCAGTGTGAGTGATTGGGGAGGGGTCAGTGTGAGTGATTGGGGAGGGGTCAGTGTGAGTGATTGGGGAGGGGTCAGTGTGAGTGATTGGGGAGGGGTCAGTGTGAGTGATTTGGGGGTCAGTGTGAGTGATTTGGGAGGGGTCAGTGTGAGTGATTGGGGAGGTCAGGGTGAGTGATTGGGGAGGGGTCAGTGTGAGTGATTGGGGACGGGTCAGTGTGAGTGATTGGGGAGGGGTCAGTGTGAGTGATTGGGGAGGGGTCAGTGTGAGTGATTGGGAGGGGTCAGTGTGAGTGATTGGGGAGGGGTCAGTGTGTGTGATTGGGGGGTCAGTGTAAGTGATTGGGGCGGGGTCAGTGTGAGTGATTGGAGGGGTCAGTGTGAGTGATTGGGGAGGGGGTAAGTGTGAGTGATTGGGGGGGTCAGTGTGAGTGATTGGAGAGGGGTCAGTGTGAGTGATTGGGGGTGGCAAGTGTGAGTGATTGGGGGTCAGTGTGAGAGATTGGGGAGGGGACAGTGCGAGTGATTGGGGGTGGTAAGTGTGAGTGATTGAGGGGGGTCAGTGTGAGTGATTGGGGTGGGGTCAGTGTGAGTGATTGGGGGTTGTAAGTGTGAGTGATTGGGGGGGTCAGTGTGAGTGTTTCGGGGGGGGGGTCAGTGTGACTGATTGGAATGGGGTCAGTGTGAGTGATTTGGGGTGGTAAGTGTGAGTGATTGGGGGGATCAGAGTGAGTGATTGGGGGGGGTCATTGGGAGTGATTGGGGGGACAGTGTGAGTGATTGAGGAGGGGTCATTGTGAGTGATTGGGGAAGGGTCAGTGTGAGTGATTGGGGAGGGGTCAGTGGGGGTGATTGGGGAGGGGTCAGTGTGAGTGATTGGGGAGGGGTCAGTGTGAGTGATTGGGGAGGGGGTCAGTGTGAGTCATTGGGGGGGGTCAGTGTGAGTGATTGGGGGTTCAGTGTGAGTGATTGGGGGGGTCAGTGTGAGTGATTGGGCGGTCAGTGTGAGTGATTGGGGAGGGGTCAGTGTGAGTGATTGGCGAGGGGTCAGTATGAGTGATTGGAGGGGTCAGTGTGAGTGATTGGGGAGGGGGTAAGTGTGAGTGATTGGGGGGGGTCAGTGTGAGTGATTGGGGAGGGGTCATAGTGAGTGATTGGAGGGGAGTTAGTGTGAGTGATTGGGGGGTTCAGTGTGAGTGATTGGGGAGGGGTCAGTGTGAGTGATTGGGGATGTCAGTGTGAGAGATTGGGGAGGGGTCAGTGTGAGTGATTGGGAGGGGTCAGTGTGAGTGATTGAGAGGGGTCAGTGTGAGTGATTGGGAGGGGTCAGTGTGAGTGATTGGGAGGGGTCAGTGTGAGTGATTGGGAGGGGTCAGTGTGAGTGATTGGGGGGTCAGTGTGAGTGATTGGGGTGGGGTCAGTGTGAGTGATTGGGGGTGGTAAGTGTGAGTGATTGGGGGGTTCAGTGTGAGTGATTGGGGGGTCAGTGTGAGTGATTGGGGAGGGGTCAGTGTGAGTGATTGGGGAGGGGTCAGTGTGAGTGATTGGGGAGGGGTCAGTGTGAGTGATTGGGGGTTCAGTGTGAGTGATTGGGGGAGTCAGTGTGAGTGATTGGGAGGGGTCAGTGTGAGTGATTGGTGAGGGGTCAGTGTGAGTGATTGGTGGGTCAGTGTTAGTGATTGGGGGGGTCAGTGTGAGTGATTGGGGAAGGGGTCATTGTGAGTGATTGGGGAGGTCAGTGTGAGTGATTGGGGAGGGGTCAGTGTGAGTGATTGGGGGGGTCAGTGTGAGTGATTGGGCAGGGGTCAGTGTGAGTGATTGGGGGGGTCAGTGTGAATGATTGGGGAAGCGGTCAGTGTGAATGATTGGGGAAGCGGTCAGTGTGAGTCATTGGGGGGGGTCGGTGTCAGTGATTGAGGAGGGGTCAGTGTGACTGATTGGGGGGTCAGTGTGAGTGATTGGGGAGGGGTCAGTGTGAGAGATTGGGGAGGGGTCAGTGTGAGTGATTGGGGAGGGGTCGGTGTGAGTGATTGGGGGTCAGTGTGATTGATTGGGGAAGGGTCACTGTGAGTGATTGGGGAGGTCAGTGTGAGTGATTGGGGAGGGGTCAGTGTGAGTGATTGGGGAGGGGTCAGTGTGAGTGATTGGGGAGGGGTCAGTGTGAGTGATTGGGGAGGGGTCAGTGTGAGTGATTGGGGAGGGGTCAGTGTGAGTGATTGGGGAGTGGTCAGTGTGAGTGATTGCGGAGGGGTCAGTGTGAGTGATTGGGGAGGTCAGTGTGAGTGATTGGGGAGGGGTCAGTGTGAGTGATTGGGGAGGGGACAGTGTGAGTGATTGGGGAGGGGTCAGTGTGAGAGATTGGGGGAGTTCAGTGTGAGTGATTGGGGAGGGGTCAGTGTGAGTGATTGGGGAGGGTCAGTGTGAGTGATTGGGGAGGGTCAGTGTGAGTGATTGGGGAGGGTCAGTGTGAGTGATTGGGGTGGGTCAGTGTGAGTGATTGGTGAGGGGTCAGTGTGAGTGATTGGGGAGGGGTCCGTGTGAGTGATTGGGGTGTCAGTGTTAGTGATTGGGGAGGGGTCAGTGTGAGAGTTTGGAGGGATCAGTGTGAGTGATTGGGGAGAGGTCAGTGTGAGTGATTGGGGTGGGTCAGTGTGAGTGATCGGGGGGGGAGTCAGTGTGAGTGATTGGGGAGGGGTCAGTGTGAGTGATTGGGGAGGGGTCAGTGTGAGTGATTGGGGAGGGGTCAGTGTAAGTGATTGGGGGGGAGTCAGTGTGAGTGATTGGTGAGGGGTAAGTGTGAGTGATTGGGGGTCAGTGTGAGTGAATGGGGAGGGGTCAGTGTGAGTGATTGGGGGGGTTCAGTGTGAGTGATTGGTGGGGTCAGTGTGCGTGATTGGGGAGGGGTCAGTGTGAGTGATTGGGGGGGGTCAGTGTGAGTGATTGGGGAGGAGTCAGTGTGAGTGATTGGGGTGGGGGTAATTGTGAGTGATTGGGGGGGTCAGTGTGATTGATTGGGGAGGTGTCAGTGTGAGTGATTGGGGGTGGTAAGTGTGAGTGATTGGGGGTCAGTGTGAGTGATTGGGGTGGGGTCAGTGTGAGTGATTTGGGGGTCAGTGTGAGTGATTTGGGAGGTGTCAGTGTGAGTGATTGGGGAGGTCAGTGTGAGTGATTGGGGAGGGCTCAGTGTGAGTGATTGGGGAGGGGTCAGTGTGAGTGATTGGGGATGGGCAGTGTGAGTGATTGGGGAGGGGTCAGTGTGAGTGATTGGGGAGGGGTCAGTGTGAGTAATTGGGGAGGGGTCAATGTGAGTGATTGGGAGGGGTCAGTGTGAGTGATTGGGGAGGGATCAGTGTGAGTGATTGGGGGGTCAGTGTAAGTGATTGGGGAGGGGTCAGTGTGAGTGATTGGAGGGGTCAGTGTGAGTGATTGGGGTGGGGGTCAGTGTGAGTGATTGGGGGGGTCAGTGTGAGTGATTGGAGAGGGGTCAGTGTGAGTAATTGGGCGTGGTAAGCGTGAGTGATTGGGGGTCAGTGTGAGTGATTGGGGAGGGGTCAGTGTGAGTGATTGGGGGTGGTAAGTGTGAGTGATTGGGGGGGGTCAGTGTGAGTGATTGGGGGGGGTCAGTGTGAGTGATTGGGGGTGGTAAGTGTGAACATAGAACATAGAAAAATACAGCACAGAACAGGCCCTTCGGCCCACGATGTTGTGCCGAACCTTTGTCCTAGATTAATCATAGATTAACATTGAATTTACAGTGCAGAAGGAGGCCATTCGGCCCTTTGAGTCTGCACCGGCTCTTGGAAAGAGCACCCTACCCAAACTCAACACTTCCACCCAACACCAAGGGCAATTTGGACATTAAGGGCAATTTATCATTGGCCAATTCACCTAACCCGCACATCTTTGGACTGTGGGAGGAAACCGGAGCACCCGGAGGAAACCCACGCAGACACGGGGAGGACGTGTAGACTCCGCACAGACAGTGACCCAAGCCGGAATCGAACCTGGGACCCTGGAGCTGTGAAGCAATTGTGCTATCCACAATGCTACCGTGCTGCCCTTGAGAACAAATAAATCTACACTATCATTTTCCTGTAATCCATATACCTATCCAATAGCTGCTTGAAGGTCCCTAATGTTTCTGACTCAACTACTTCCACAGGCAGTGCATTCCATGCCCCCACTACTCTCTGGGTAAAGAACCTACCTCTGATATCCCTCCTATATCTTCCACCTTTCACCTTAAATTTATGTCCCCTTGTAATGGTTTGTTCCACCCGGGGAAAAAGTCTCTGACTGTCTACTCTATCTATTCCCCTGATCATCTTATAAACCTCTGTCAAGTCGCCCCTCATCCTTCTCCGTTCTAATGAGAAAAGGCCTAGCACCCTCAACCTTTCCTCGTACGACCTACTCTCCATTCCAGGCAACATCCTGGTAAATCTTCTTTGCACCTTTTCCAAAGCTTCCAGATCCTTCCTAAAATGAGGCGACCAGAACTGTACACAGTACTCCAAATGTGGCCTTACCAAAGTTTTGTACAGCTGCATCATCACCTCACGGCTCTTAAATTCAATCCCTCTGTTAATGAACGCGAGCACACCATAGGCCTTCTTCACAGCTCTATCCACTTGAGTGGCAACTTTCAAAGATGTATGAACATAGACCCCAAGATCTCTCTGCTCCTCCACATTGCCAAGAACTCTACCGTTAACCCTGTATTCCGCATTCATATTTGTCCTTCCAAAATGGACAACCTCACACTTTTCAGGGTTAAACTCCATCTGCCACTTCTCAGCCCAGCTCTGCATCCTATCTATGTCACTTTGCAGCCGACAACAGCCCTCCTTACTACCCACAACTCCACCAATCTTCGTATCGTCTGCAAATTTAGTGACCCACCCTTCAACTCCCTCATCCAAGTCATTAATGAAAATCACAAACAGCAGAGGACCCAGAACTGATCCCTGCGGTACGCCACTGGTAACTGGGATCCAGGCTGAATATTTGCCATCCACCACCACTCTCTGACTTCTATCGGTTAGCCAGTTCGTTATCCAACTGGCCAAATTTCCCACTATCCCATGCCTCCTTACTTTCTGCATAAGCCTACCATGGGGAACCTTATCAAATGCCTTACTAAAATCCATGTACACTACATCCACTGCTTTACCTTCATCCACATGCTTGGTCACCTCCTCAAAGAATTCAATAAGATTTGTAAGGCAAGACCTACCCCTCACAAATCTGTGCTGACTATCCCTAATCAAGCAGTGTCTTTCCAGATGCTCAGAAATCCTATCCTTCAGTACCCTTTCCATTACTTTGCCTACCACCGAAGTAAGACTAACTGGCCTGTAATTCCCAGGGTTATCCCTAGTCCCTTTTTTGAACAGGGGCACGACATTCGCCACTCTCCAATCCCCTGGTACCACCCCTGTTGACAGTGAGGACGAAAAGATCATTGCCAACGGCTCTGCAATTTCATCTCTTGCTTCCCATAGAATCCTTGGATATATCCCGTCAGGCCCGGGGGACTTGTCTATCCTCAAGTTTTTCAAAATGCCCAACACATCTTCCTTCCTAACAAGTATTTCCTCGAGCTTACCAATCTGTTTCACACTGTCCTCTCCAACAATATCGCCCCTCTCATTTGTGAATACAGAAGAAAAGTACTCTTCAAGACCTCTCCTATCTCTTCAGACTCAATACACAATCTCCCGCTACTGTCCTTGATCGGACCTACCCTCGCTCTAGTCATTCTCATATTTCTCACATATGTGTAAAAGGCCTTGGGGTTTTCCTTGATCCTACCCGCCAAAGATTGTTCATGCCCTCTCTTAGCTCTCCTAATCCCTTTCTTCAGTTCCCTCCTGGCTATCTTGTATCCCTCCAATGCCCTGTCTGAACCTTGTTTCCTCAGCCTTACATAAGTCACCTTTTTCCTCTTAACAAGACATTCAACCTCTCTTGTCAACCATGGTTCCCTCACTCGACCATCTCTTCCCTGCCTGACAGGGACATGCATATCAAGGACACGTAGCACCTGTTCCTTGAACAAGTTCCACATTTCACTTGTGTCCTTCCCTGCCAGCCTATGTTCCCAACTTATGCACTTCAATTCTTGTCTGACAACATCGTATTTACCCTTCCCCCAATTGTAAACCTTGCCCTGTTGCACGTACCTATCCCTCTCCATTACTAAAGTGAAAGTCACAGAATTGTGGTCACTCTCTCCAAAATGCTCCCCCACTAACAAATCTATCACTTGCCCTGGCTCATTACCCAGTACTAAATCCAATATTGCCCCTCCTCTGGTCGGACAATCTACATACTGTGTTAGTAAAGCTTCCTGGACACACTGCACAAACACCACCCCATCCAAACTATTTGATCTGAAGAGTTTCCACTCAATATTTGGGAAGTTAAAGTCGCCCATGACTACTACCCTATGACTTCTGCACCTTTCCAAAATCTGTTTCCCAATCTGTTCCTCCACATCTCTGCTACTATTGGGGGGCCTATAGAAAACTCCTAACAAGGTGACTGCTCCTTTCCTATTTCTGACTTCAACCCATACTACCTCAATAGGGTGATACTCCTCGAACTGCCTTTCTGCAGCTGTTATACTATCTCTAATTAATAATGCCACCCCCCACCTCTTTTACCACCCTCCCTAATCTTATTGAAACATCTATAACCAGGGACCTCCAACAACCATTTCTGCCCCTCTTCTATCCAAGTTTCCGTGATGGCCACCACATCGTAGTCCCAAGTACCGATCCATGCCTTAAGTTCACCCACCTTATTCCTGATGCTTCTTGCGTTGAAGTATACACACTTCAACCCATCTCCGTGCCTGCAAGTACTCTCCTTTGTCAGTGTTCCCTTCCCCACTGCCTCATTACACGCTTTGGCGTCCTGAATATCGGCTACCTTAGTTGCTGGACTACAAATCCGGTTCCCATTCCCCTGCCAAATTAGTTTAAACCCTCCCGAAGAGTACTAGAAAACCTCCCTCCCAGGATATTGGTGCCCCTCTGGTTCAGATGCAACCCGTCCTGCTTGTACAGGTCCCACCTTCCCCAGAATGCGCTCCAATTATCCAAATACCTGAAGCCCTCCCTCCTACACCATTCCTGCAGCCACGTGTTCAACTGCACTCTCTCCCTATTCCTAGCCTCGCTATCACGTGGCACCGGCAACAAACCAGAGATGACAACTCTGTCTGTCCTGACTTTTAACTTCCAGCCTAACTCCCTAAACTTGTTTATTACCTCCACACCCCTTTTCCTACCTATGTCGTTGGTACCAATGTGCACCACGACTTCTGGCTGCTCACCCTCCCCCTTAAGGATACTGAAGACACGATCCGAGACATCCCTGGCCCTGGCACCCGGGAGGCAACATACCTTCCGGGAGTCTCGCTCGCGACCACAGAATCTCCTATCTATTCCCCTAACCATTGAATCTCCTACAACTATTGGTTTTCTATTCTCCCCCCTTCCCTTCTGAGCCCCAGAGCCAGACTCAGTGCCAGAGACCTGGCCGCTAGGGCCTTCCCCCGGTAGGTCATCCCCCCCCAACAGCATCCAAAACGGTATACTTGTTTTGAAGGGGAACGGCCACGAGGGATCCCTGCACTTTCTGCCTGTTTGTTTTTTTCCCCCTGACTGTAACCCAGCTCTTCTTGTCCTGTACCTTGGGTGTGGTTACCTCCTTGTAACTCTTCTCAATCACCCCCTCTGCCTCCCGGATGATCCGAAGTTCATCCAGCTTCAGCTCCAGTTCCCTAACACGGTCTTTGAGGAGCTGAAGTTGGGTGCACTTCCCGCAGGTATAGTCAGTGGGGACACCGGTGGTATCCCTCACCACCCACATCCTACAGGAGGAGCATGTAACTGGCCTAGCCTCCATCCCCTCTTACCTGACAGAATATAGCTGCCCTGTGGACTAACTAGATCTCCGCCCTCCGACCCTGCTCCCAGTCAGCTACACTTTCTGTAAACTCCTGGCTCTCTTTGCACTCTTTGCGGAAATGTCGGAAACAAAATGAAAGGAGCACCTTACTCCCTCCTCACCTAACTCCCTCGGTCACCAAACTCTCACTCTAGCACTCAAATGCACCAAATTCAGCACTCCCTCGGTCACCAAACTCTCACTCTAGCACTCAAATGCACCAAATTCAGCACTCAGTGCAAACAAAGTCTGCACTGTAGGGGATCACTTTTATACTGTGAATCGAGCCTCTGAAAACTGGCCTAATCCAATTAACTAATTAACAAGCTCCAGCTGCAAGTGCCTACAAGTAGAAGCCTGTTTACAGCTTATTGAAAATTCACCTTCTTCTAAACCAAACAGCAACTTTTAAGTTAATTAACTAAATGAAAGAAAGACTAAACTTGAGATAAAAATGAAGCCTTATACTCCCTCGGTCACCAAACTCTCACTCTAGCACTCAAATGCACCAAATTCAGCACTCAGTGCAAACAGTGAGTGATTGGCGGGGTCAGTGTGAGTGATTGGGGGGGGGTCAGTGTGAGTGATTGGGGTGGGGTCAGTGTGAGTGATTGGGGGTCAGTGTGAGTGATTCAGGAGGGGTCAGTGTGAGTGATTGGGGAAGGGTCAGTGTGAGTGATTGGGGGAGGGGTCAGTGTGAGTGATTGGGGAAGGGTCAGTGTGCGTGATTGGGGAGGGGTCAGTGTGAGTGATTGGGAGGGGTCAGTGTGAGTGATTGTGGAGGGGTCAGTGTGAGTGATTGGGGGGTCAGTGTTCGTGATTGGGGGGGTCAGTGTGAGTGATTGGGGAAGGGGTCAGTGTGAGTAATTGGGGAAGGGGTCAGTGTGAGTGATTGGGGAGGTCAGTGTGAGTGATTGGGGAGGGGTCAGTGTGAGTGATTGGGGGGGGTCAGTGTGAATGATTGGGGAGGGGTCAGTGTGAGTGATTGGGGGGGTCAGTGTGAGTGCTTGGGGAAGGGGTCAGTGTGAGTCATTGGGGGGGGTCTGTGTGAGTGATTGGGTAGGGGTCAGTGTGGGTGATTGGGGGGTCAGTGTGAGTGATTGGGGAGGGGTCAGTGTGAGTGATTGGGGAGGGGTCAGTGTGAGTGATTGGGGAGGGGTCAGTGTGAGTGATTGGGGGTCAGTGTGAGTGATTGGGGAGGGGTCAGTGTGAGTGATTGGGGGTCAGTGTGAGTGATTGGGGAGGGGTCAGTGTGAGTGATTGGGGGAGGTCAGTGTGAGTGATTGGGGAGGGGTCAGTGTGAGTGATTGGGGAGAGTCAGTGTGAGTGATTGGGGAGGGTCAGTGTGAGTGATTGGGGGGGGTCAGTGTGAGTGATTGGGGCGGTGTGAGTGATTGGGGAGGGGTCAGTGTGAGTGATTGGGGTGTCAGTGTTAGTGATTGGGGAGGGGTCAGTGTGAGTGATTGGAGGGGTCAGTGTGAGTGATTGGGGAGGGGTCAGTGTGAGTGATTGGGGGGGGTCAGTGTGAGTGATTGGGGGGGAGTCAGTGTGAGTGATTGGGGAGGGGTCAGTGTGAGTGATTGGGGAGGGGTCAGTGTGAGTGATTGGGGGGGGTCAGTGTGAGTGATTGGGGAGGGGTCAGTGTGAGTGATTGGGGAAGGGGCCAGTGTGAGTGATTGGGGGGGTGTCAGTGTGAGTGATTGGGGAGGGGTTAGTGTGAGTGATTGGGGGGTCAGTGTGAGTGAATGGGGAGGGGTCAGTGTGAGTGATTGGGGGGGGGTCAGTGTGAGTGATTGGGGGGGTCAGTGTGAGTGATTGGGGAGGGATCAGTATGAGTGATTGGGGGGGTCAGTGTGAGTGATTGGGGAGGAGTCAGTATGAGTGATTGGGGTGGGGTAAGTGTGATTGATTGGGGAAGGGTCAGTGTGAGTGATTGGGAGGGGTCAGTGTGAGTGATTGAGGAGAGGGTCAGTGTGAGTGATTGGGGAGGGTCAGTGTGAGTGATTGGGGAGGGGTCAGTGTGAGTGATTGGGGAGGGGTCAGTGTGAGTGATGAGGGGTCAGTGTTAGTGATTGGGGAGGGTTCAGTGTGAGTGATTGGGGAGGGGTCAGGGTGAGTGATTGGGAGGGGACAGTGTGAGTGATTGGGAGGGGTCAGTGTGAGTGATTGGGGGGGTCAGTGTGAGTGATTGGGGCGGGGTCAGTGTGTGTGATTGGGGAAGGGTCAGTGTGCGTGATTGGGGAGGGGTCAGTGTGAGTGATTGGGGAGGGTCAGTGTGAGTGATTGGGGAGGGTCAGTGTGAGTGATTGGGGAGGGTCAGTGTGAGTGATTGGGGAGGGTCAGTGTGAGTGATTTGTGAGGGGTAGGTGTGAGTGATTGGGGAGGGGTCCGTGTGAGTGATTGGGGTGTCAGTGTTAGTGATTGAGAAGGGGTCAGTGTGAGAGTTTGGAGGGATCAATGTGAGTGATTGGGGAGAGGTCAGTGTGAGTGATTGGGGGGGGTCAGTGTGAGTGATTGGGGGGGGAGTCAGTGTGAGTGATTGGGGAGGGGTCAGTGTGAGTGATTGGGGAGGGGTCAGTGTGAGTGATGGGGGGCTCAGTGTGAGTGATTGGGGAGGGGTCAGTGTGAGTGATTGGGGGGTCAGTGTGAGTGAATGGGGAGGGGTCAGTGTGAGTGATTGGGAGGGGGGGTCAGTGTGAGTGATTGGGGGGGTCAGTGTGAGTGATTGGGGAGGGATCAGTGTGAGTGATTGGGGGGGTCAGTGTGAGTGATTGGGGAGGAGTCAGTGTGAGTGATTGGGGTGAGGGTAAGTGTGATTGATTGGGGGGGTCAGTGTGAGTGATTGGGGAGGGGTCAGTGTGAGTGATTGGGGGTGGTAAGTGTGAGTGATTGGGGGTCAGTGTGAGTGATTGGGGAGGGGTCAGTGTGAGTGATTGGGGGGTCAGTGTGAGTGATTGGGGTGGGGACAGTGTGAGTGATTGGGGAGGGGTCAGTGTGAGGGATTGGGGAGGGGTCAGTGTGAGTGATTGGGGAAGGGTCAGTGTGAGTGATTGGGAGGGGTCAGTGTGAGTGATTGAGGAGATGGTCAGTGTGAGTGATTGGGGAGGGTCAGTGTGAGTGATTGGGGAGGGGTCAGTGTGAGTGATTGGGGAGGGGTCAGTGTGAGTGATGAGGGGTCAGTGTTAGTGATTGGGGAGGGGTCAGTTTGAGTGATTGGGGAGGGGTCAGGGTGAGTGATTGGGAGGGGTCAGTGTGAGTGATTGGGAGGGGTCAGTGTGAGTGATGGGGGGGTCAGTGTGAGTGATTGGGGCGGGGTCAGTGTGTGTGATTGGGGAAGGGTCAGTGTGCGTGATTGGGGAAGGGTCAGTGTGAGTGATTGGGAGGGGTCAGTGTGAGTGATTGGGGAGGGTCAGTGTGAGTGATTGGTGAGGGGTCAGTGTGAGTGATTGGGGAGGGGTCCGTGTGAGTGATTGGGGTGTCAGTGTTAGTGATTGAGGAGGGGTCAGTGTGAGAGTTTGGAGGGATCAGTGTGAGTGATTGGGGAGAGGTCAGTCAGTGTGAGTGATTGGGGGGGGGTCAGTGTGAGTGATTGGGGGGGGAGTCAGTGTCAGTGATTGGGGAGGGGTCAGTTTGAGTGATTGGGGAGGGGTCAGTGTGAGTGATGGGGGGGTCAGTGTGAGTGATTGGGGAGGGGTCAGTGCGAGTGATAGGGGAAGGGTCATTGTGAGTGATTGGGGGGGAGTCAGTGTGAGTGATTGGGGAGGGGTAAGTGTGAGTGATTGGGGGTCAGTGTGAGTGAATGGGGAGGGGTCAGTGTGAGTGATTGGGGGGGTCAGTGTGAGTGATTGGGGGAATCAGTGTGCGTGATTGGGGAGGGGTCAGTGTGAGTGATTGGGGGGGTCACTGTGAGTGATTGGGGAGGAGGCAGTGTGAGTGATTGGGGTGGCGGTAATTGTGAGTCATTGGGGGGGTCAGTGTGATTGATTGGGGAGGGGTCAGTGTGAGTGATTGGGGGTGGTAAGTGTGAGTGATTGGGGGTCAGTGTGAGTGATAGGGGTGGGGTCAGTGTGAGTGATTTGGGGGTCAGTGTGAGTGATTTGGGAGGGGTCAGTGTGAGTGATTGGGGAGGTCAGTGTGAGTGATTGGGGAGGGGTCAGTGTGAGTGATTGGGGAGGGGTCAGTGTGAGTGATTGGGGATGGGCAGTGTGAGTGATTGGGGAGGGGTCAGTGTGAGTGATTGGGGAGGGGTCAGTGTGAGTAATTGGGGAGGGGTCAGTGTGAGTGATTGGGAGGGGTCAGTGTGAGTGATTGGGGAGGGGTCAGTGTGAGTGATTGGGGGGTCAGTGTAAGTGATTGGAGAGGGGTCAGTGTGAGTGATTGGGCGTGGTAAGCGTGAGTAATTGGGGGTCAGTGTGAGTGATTGGGGAGGGGTCAGTGTGAGTGATTGGGGGTGGTAAGTGTGAGTGATTGGGGGAGGGTCAGAGTGAGTGATTGGGGTGGGGTCAGTGTGAGTGATTGGGGGTCGTAAGTGTGAGTGATTGGGGGTGTCAGTGTGAGTGATTGGGGGGGGGGTCAGTGTGAGTGATTGGGGTGGGGTCAGGGTGAGTGATTGGGGGTGGTAAGTGTGAGTGATTGGGGGGGTCAGTGTGAGTGATTGGGGGGGGTCAGTGTGAGTGATTGGTGAGGGGTCAGTGTGAGTGATTGGGGAGGGGTCCGTGTGAGTGATTGGGGTGTCAGTGTTACTGATTGAGGAGGGGTCAGTGTGAGAGTTTGGAGGGATCAGTGTGAGTGATTGGGGAGAGGTCAGTCAGTGTGTGTGATTGGGGGGGGGGGGTCAGTGTGAGTGATTGGGGGGGGAGTCAGTGTCAGTGATTGGGGAGGGGTCAGTTTGAGTGATTGGGGAGGGGTCAGTGTGAGTGATGGGGGGGTCAGTGTGAGTGATTGGGGAGGGGTCAGTGTGAGTGATTGGGGAGGGGTCAGTGTGAGTGATTGGGGGGAAGTCAGTGTGAGTGATTGGGATGGGGGTAATTGTGAGTGATTGGGGGGGTCAGTGTGATTGATTGGGGAGGGGTCAGTGTGAGTGATTGGGGGTGGTAAGTGTGAGTGATTGGGGGTCAGTGTGAGTGATTGGGGTGGGATCAGTGTGAGTGATTTGGGGGTCAGTGTGAGTGATTTGGGAGGGGTCAGTGTGAGTGATTGGGGAGGTCAGTGTGAGTGATTGGGGAGGGGTCAGTGTGAGTGATTGGGGAGGGGTCAGTGTGAGTGATTGGGGATGGGCAGTGTGAGTGATTGGGGAGGGGTCAGTGTGAGTGATTGGGGAGGGGTCAGTGTGAGTAATTGGGGAGGGGTCAGTGTGAGTGATTGGGAGGGGTCAGTGTGAGTGATTGGGGAGGGGTCAGTGTGAGTGATTGGGGGGTCAGTGTAAGTGATTGGAGAGGGGTCAGTGTGAGTGATTGGGCGTGGTAAGCGTGAGTAATTGGGGGTCAGTGTGAATGATTGGGGAGGGGTCAGTGTGAGTGATTGGGGGTGGTAAGTGTGAGTGATTGGGGGGGGTCAGAGTGAGTGATTGGGGTGGGGTCAGTGTGAGTGATTGGGGGTCGTATGTGTGAGTGATTGGGGTGTCAGTGTGAGTGATTGGGGGGGGGGTCAGTGTGAGTGATTGGGGTGGGGTCAGGGTGAGTGATTGGGGGTGGTAAGTGTGAGTGATTGGGGGGGTCAGTGTGAGTGATTGGGGGGGGTCAGTGTGAGTGATTTGGGGGTCAGTGTGAGTGATTCAGGAGGGGTCAGTGTGAGTGATTGGGGAAGGGTCAGTGTGAGTGATTGGGGGAGGGGTCAGTGTGAGTGATTGGGGAAGGGTCAGTGTGCGTGATTGGGGAGGGGTCAGTGTGAGTGATTGGGAGGGGTCAGTGTGAGTGATTGTGGAGGGGTCAGTGTGAGTGATTGCGGGGTCAGTGTTAGTGATTGGGGGGGTCAGTGTGAGTGATTGGGGAAGGGGTCAGTGTGAGTAATTGGGGAGGTCAGTGTGAGTGATTGGGCAGGGGTCACTGTGAGTGATTGGGGGGGTCAGTGTGAGTGATTGGGGATGGGCAGTGTGAGTGATTGGGGAGGGGTCAGTGTGAGTGATTGGGGAGGGGTCAGTGTGAGTAATTGGGGAGGGGTCAGTGTGAGTGATTGGGAGGGGTCAGTGTGAGTGATTGGGGAGGGGTCAGTGTGAGTGATTGGGGGGTCAGTGTAAGTCATTGGAGAGGGGTCAGTGTGAGTGATTGGGCGTGGTAAGCGTGAGTAATTGGGGGTCAGTGTGAGTGATTGGGGAGGGGTCAGTGTGAGTGATTGGGGGTGGTAAGTGTGAGTGATTGGGGGTGGTCAGAGTGAGTGATTGGGGTGGGGTCAGTGTGAGTGATTGG